>NC_072425.2:60972500-61597500 GCF_028878055.3 Symphalangus syndactylus
CCCTAAAACACATAATGTTTTATTAGAATGGTGTAAAGATTGGCATTTGACTACTGGCCAGTCTTAGTCTAATGACAAATGAAATCTGAATCTGGAAAATAGAATTGTATAAAATTCAGTGTCTGAACCAGACAGGACAACTCACTGATTCTAGGACTGCAAGGGTCTTACCCACCACCCAATCCCTGTTGTATTGCCAAAGACATTGCCGAACAAAAAAATTATGTAATTTTCTCAAGATCACAAACCTAGTTTGATTGTTGTTGTTGATGATGTCTTTCAGTATGAAGAATTTCTGTGTTCTTGTACATATGGCCCTAGAAATATTAACTTTACTGTAAATTAGAAAAATTTTAAACTATGGCTTTTATATTGTTAATCCAGAGAAACCAAGTCCAACCCTGGGGACTTGTCCATGAATTTATCAAAAGAGTCTGGTCACAGAGCCCCAGTGGCTTCATCCTTTTATGCTTATATCACCTTTCAGTAGGCAATGGCTGCAGAATTCCTTGGAGGAACTGTTTCTTACTCACAGAGGATGATGGGCCTTCAGGTTCTTCTTTCTGACCCTATTAAGATCCTTCTGACTCTGGATGTTCCCAGGAATGATGTTTCTCAGGGTTGGCTGAAGGTCAGCTATGCTGATTAACAAACAAGGTGTGATTATTTTTCACTAGTTAAAAAAAATCATGTTTATGTTTTCTCAGTTTAGAAAGATTTAAAATGAAAACAAAAACTATTTCCTTGCTCCTCCCTCTATATCAAGCTCACCCCAAAGAAATAACAATTGCAAACAATATTTTGTATATCCTTCCAAGGATTTTTATGAATGTATATAATCCCCCAACATATATAAGTCCTTTGATAAACAGCAGTGAGATCAATCTCTGTATTTTTCTTCATCTTGTTATTTTTTCTTGATTAATTTTAGAAATTTAAAAATATCCATAATTGATGATTGGCCTGATTTAAAAAGTGGTTTTCTGAGTTAATTGTATGCGTGTATTTTATTTATTTATTTATTTATTTATTTATTTATTTATTTATTTATTTTGAGACAGAGTCTCACTCTGTCACCCAGGCTACAGTGCCATCTTGTGATCTTGGCTCACTGCAACCTCTGCCTCCCTGGTTCAAGCTCTTCTCCTGCCTCAGCCTCCCTGAGTAGCTGGGATTACAGGCACGTGCCACCACACCCAGCTAATTTTTGTATTTTTAGTAGAGACAGGGTTTCGCCATATTGGCCAGGCTGGTCTTGAACTCCTGACCTCAGGTGATCCACCCATTTTGGCCTCCCAAAGAACTGGGATTACAGGCGTGAGCCACTGTGCCCGGCCTATAATGTATTTATTAAGGGAGATCAGGGTGGTTTTGGTGGCTTCTGGTATTTTGCTATTGTAAAGTATACTGCAATAAACATGCTGTATACAATACTGCATCTTGCGAAAGTACATCTGTGCTAAAAATTCCTAGAAGTGGGCCAGGTGTCATGGCTCATGCCTGTAATCCCAGCACTTTGGGTGGCCGAAGTGGGTGCATTACGAGGTCAGGAGATCGAGACCATCCTGGCCAACATGGTGAAACTCTGTCTCTACTAATAATACAAAAATTAGCTGGGTGTGGTGGCACGTGCCGTGCCTGTAATCCCAGCTCCTCGGGAGGCTGAGGCAGGAGAATCGCTTGAACCAGGAAGTTGGAGGTTGCAGTGAGTCGAGTTGGTGCCACTGCACTCCAGCCTGGGCAACAAGAGCGAACTCTGTTTAAAGAAAGAAATTCCTAGAAATAGAATAAGTAGATCTAAAGATATATACATTTTAAATTTCCTTGGTGATAAATATCTAGTCAAGGAGCTTTTAGCCATTTAAATCTAATGACACAAAATGTTACAAAAAATCTAATGACACAAATGACACAATCTGACTCCCTCAAATGTTACCTGAGAATGCCTCTTTCCCTAAAACTTGTTGAAAATAGGGATAATTAAATTTATTTTTCAAGTTTATGAAGGAAGAGAAATGTCTGTTTAATTGAAAAGCTACTTAATTACACAGTTACTTAATTTGGTATACATTTTTACATTAAGATGTTTCTTAAATCTAAGGCTTATTTCTCCTCTGAACTTAGAAGAGATGCTAATATTTTAATTTTTAAATTAACACAGCCTGTAGTCTCAGCTACTCGGGAGGCTGAGGCAGGAGAATGGTGTGAACCCGGGAGGCGGAGCTTGCAGTGAGCCGAGATGGCGCCACTGCAGTCCAGCCTGGGTGACAAGGCAAGACTCTGTCTCAGAAAAGTAATAATAATAAAATAAAATAAAAAATAAAAAATAACATATGGTAAAATTGACTTTATTTTTGTGTGCAGTTCCGTGAGCCTTTACTCATATAGATTTTCATGACCACCAACACAGACAGGATGCTGAACAGTGTCCTGGTTTTCATCACCCCAAAAACCTGCCCGTGCTGTGCCTTTGTGGTGACATCACTGCCTTCCAACAACTTGCAACCACTGGTCTGTTTCATGCCAGTATTGTTTTCTTTTTTGAATCTCATATAGGATGCAATTTTTGAGATCAGCTTTTACTCAGGATAATAACTCTGAGGTTCATCCAAGTTGCTGTGTTTATCAATATATAATAGAAGAACACAGTGAAAGTAGAAGCTAGTCTTTGAAAATATCAAGAAGATTGATGAATTTTTAGCAAAATGGAGGAAAGGAAAAAAGAAGGAGAAGACACAAATTACCAATATCAGGAGCAAAAGAAGGGACACTACTACAGATCCTGCAGAACAACTCTAGGCACAGAAATTTGATTGCTTAGATGAAATAGATCTCTTCCTCAAAAGCCATGACTTACCAAAACTCACCCAAAATAAAATATATAACTTGAGTAGTATTACAACTATTAAATGAATTAGGCTTGAGATTTTCCAGAAAAGAAATCTCCAGCACATTTGCTGTTCCTACTGTTGCAGCCAGCACTTCCTTTTCTATTCCTCAAGCCTTAATTAGGAGCATCTTCTGGAGTATTCTCTTTAGGAGCTGATGCTCATTTCCAGATGTCTCCTGAGTTCTGTCCAGAGGATACTGGAGGGAAAATCGTGGTGAATTTACCACTAGTTTAGTGGGGTCCTTTGCATTCTCATCTTTTCCAATCTGCTTGCTACTATTTACTTTTCAGAGTCCTTAAATAGTTGCTGCATGTATTCTGCCAGGTTTTATAGCTGCGTTCAGTGAAAGAGATGGGGTGGGGTGCAACTAACCCACTGTACCTGGAATTAAAACCTTAAAATCAAACTTTTAATTATTGCTTTTCTATTAGGTGAAAATGCAGGTGGGCTTCATGATTGGGCAGTGCTGAGGGAATACCCTTCTCATTTCCCTATGCTATTGCCATGTCCATAGGTACAAATATGGACTGAGATGTTGATCCATTTTTTGTTTCTTTAAGAGTACTCGGATAACAGATTGCCTTCAAACAAAGTGTTAACTGAATTGCATATTTTTGAATGTTTGGTTTTGCAGAGTCCTTGTGTTTCATGAAGGAATGTTGCTATGCAACATAACAGTGACTTCTCACTTATAATTTTTTTGTTGTTGTTTTTTTGAGACAGAGCTTCACTCTGTCAACCAGGCTGGAGTGCAGTGGCATGATCTTGGCTCACTGCAACCTCCGCCTCCTGAGTTCAAGCGATTCTTGTGCCTCAGCCTCCTGAATAGCTAGGATTACAGGCACATGCCACCACACCCTGCTATCACTTAGAGTTTTTTGCCTTGACTACATAACTGTGGAATGTGGCCCAATGTGTATACATGAAGTGGCACACATCAAGAGGACAGATATTGTATGTTCTACAGGATTTTTGTAGCTGCTCAAATTATATTAGCATGAAAAAAATTTTAGTTACACACTATGACTCAGATGTGCAGAAATGCAATATTATTTTCCTATGACTGAATTCAACTTGCTTGTGATTTTCTTCTTTCTTTGAGAGCAAAGCATTCAATCTTGTCACTTCGGGGTAACTCAGGATCTGCTAGTTTATTTTTTGTTTTTGTTTTTTGAGACAGAGATTTGCTCTTGTCGCCCAGGCTGGAGTACAATGGCACAATCTCAGCTCACTGCAACCTCCGCCTCCTGGGTTCAAGCAATTCTCCTGCCTCAGCTTCCCGAGCAGCTGGGATTACAGGCACCTGCCACCATGCCTGGATTACTTTTTTGCATTTTTAGTAGAGATGGGGTTTCATCATGTTGGTCAGGCTAGCCTTGAACTTCTGAACTCAGGTGATCCTCCCACCTCAGCCTCCCAAAGTGCTGGGGTTACAGGTGAGAGCCACAGCGCCTGGCCTAGGATCTGCTAGTGTAGAATTTGATCACTTTCAGAAAATCGCTCAGTCAATACATAATTTAAATGTAATTGCTTGAAAACCCATACTCCATACTGGTTTTTTTTCTTCCATATGAAGAGCTTTTCCCTTTCTCTCCACCCTAGAATGGCATCATAAGGCCAGAGAAACTTATGTACTGTCTCGGTAGTGAGGGTGACCTCTCTCTCATGTACATTCCTCGAGTTTTCCTTGGTGTGTCTCAGATCGTTGGCATCTTTCCCCACTGCATCCTCTCTGGATGAAACTGGTCCCACCTGACCTTTGAGTGGGGTTGGTGTGTGCTGCTGAGGCCAGTGGTTCCTGCCATGGCCTTAGGATGCAAGTCTCTAGACACTATCCTCTTGTGGCCCCCACTCCAAGTCTCTTTCTCATTGGCACTCAGCACATCTGTTTTCACCTCTGGGACAGGCAGGAACTGCTCAGCCTCAGGGAAACTTGTGTATGCTATCTAAGGCTTCCTCTCTGCCTAAACACACCATGCCACCATTTCTTCAGTACAAAAATGTCAGCAAAATTTTCAGAGTTGCACACAGAAGAGTTTCCTGCAACTACCCTGGGGTTCCTTTTATCTTGCCCCCTACACCTCACTGTGTTCAGCCAAGCCGGTAGTGTTGAGGGATGCTGGATCCTTCTCAGAGATCCAAATGGTGTCCTAAACTTGCTTTTGTCCTCTGTAAATCTCTCCAGGCTCCCCACTTGCCTTCCCTAGCCATGCCCTATGCACAACGAATGACTTTTCTCTTTGGATACGAGATTAATATCCTAAAACAATAGCTGCCTTATACACAAGTACTAACTGTTTTTCAAATGTAATGGGGAAAAAGTACTATTATTTACAATAACAATAACAAGTAAAAATAAATGTCTTATAAATAAATGTTAACACATTCATGCAAGATCGGTAGGATGAAAATGTGAAATCCTACTGTAGCATTGTTGTAGAGTAGATAAAAAAGAGCTCAAAAAATGAAGACATCTCATATTGCAGTTAATATTCTTAATAAAGTCAGTTCTTCAGAAATTAATATATACATTCAATAATTCTCAAATTAAAAATTCAGTGAGATTCTTTATGGCATTTAACAATGTTCTTAAGACTCATTTGCAAGAGAAACATGCTCAATGCTATCCAGTAAATATATAAAAAGACCACTGGTGGGTCCTTGTTCTGTTGAATAGTAAACCAAGGCCTGTGAGTTATAGCAATTAAAGGAGACATAGTAAGAGACACATATAGTAATTAAGATACAGAGCCAGAGATGCGAAAATAATCAGCGGAACAGAAAAAAGCAGTTCCCAGTCCCCACGCCAATCCATTATTTATGGAATATGGGCTATGGTAAATATTGTATTTCATACAAGGGGCAGATAAATTTTTATTCAAGGCATTCTTTTAAGGCATGATTTTTGGATTGTTTTCTTTCCACTTGTTGGGGGATGGGAAAAAGGACATCGCTCATACGATTCACAGGATTAATTCTAGATGTACTCAAAAGCCAAATATGTTTAACAATTTATAAAAGTTTTAGGTAAAAATTTAAGAATATGTTTTATAATCATGGGGTAGCCCAGGGCTTCCTGAGGAAAATATAAAACCCAGAAACAATGAAGCAAAATCCTGACAAATTTGTGCAAAAGCTAAACTTTTGAACTAGAATGCTTTGTTTGTTTGCACAGAGTTGATTTTTTTTTTTTTTTTTTTTTTGGAGATGGAGTCTTGCTCTGTTGCCAGGCTGGAGTGCAGTGGTGTGATCTTGGCTCACTGCAACCTCCGCCTCCCGGGTTCAAGCAATTCTCCTGCCTCAGCCTCCTGAGTAGCTGGGACTACAGGCGCGTGTACCATGCCCAGCTAATTTTTGTATTTTTAGAAGATACGGGGTTTCACCATGTAGGCCAGGATGGTCTCGATCTCTTGACCTTGTGACGCCCCCGCCTGAGTCTCCCAGAGTGCTGGGATTACAGGCGTGAGCCACCGCGCCCAGCCAGAGTAGATTCTTAGTAAATGTTTGTTGAATGAATGACTGTAAAGCAAATTAAAGCACAGGGAAAATAATGGGAAGAACATTTGCCAAACATATAACGAGTAGTAATACGCAGAATGTATTATGTATGATGCTACAAACCAACAGATGAACCGCTCAATATAAAATTATGCAAAAGACTCAGAGAAGGAATAAAAATAAATGACCAAGAAGCTCACAAACAGATGCTCAATATCATTAGCTACAAAGGAAATGCAAATTAGAATAAGATATTTTTATTTACTATACTGAGAAAATTGTAACTATTGATAATATCCAGTTGATGAGGATGAGGGTAACACTTCTGGTGAGAGTGTGTAAACTGATAAAGCCACTTTGGAGAGTAATCTGGTTATATCTTGCAAGATTAAAAATGCCTATGTCTCGGCTGGGCGCGGTGGCTCACGCCTGTAATCCCAGCACTTTGGGAGGCCGAGGTGGGCTGATCACGAGGTCAGGAGATCGAGACCATCCTGGCTAACATGGTGAAACCCCGTCTCTACTAAAAATACAAAAAATTAGCCGGGCGAGGTGGCGGGCACCTGTAGTTCCAGCTACTCGGGAGGCTGAGGCAGGAGAATGGCGTGAACCCCGGTGGGCGGAGCCTGCAGTGAGCCAAGATTGCGCCACTGCACTCCAGCCTGGGCGACAGTGAGACTCCGTCTCAAAAAAAAAAAAAAAAAAAAAAAAAAAATGCGTATGTCTCTTGGTCCAGCAAATCAATTTCTACAAATCTATCTAGAGCAAAATTTATTCACGCACAGGTATATATTATGCAAGGGTGTTTATTACAGCATTGCTTATAACATTGAGAAAGCAATAAAAAGGCCAGTAATTTTTGCAAGGATAAATTATGTGTGTATACATAGTCATTAAAAAAAACAGGCAGACATGTATTATTGACATGGAAAGACCTACTAGATATATTGTTGAGTTTAAAAATCAGATTAAAAGACCACGTAAATAATGATACTTTTATATAAAAATAGAATTTTTTTGTGTGACTATATAGTGCATAGAAGAAGAACTGGAAAGATGTATACTTAACTGTGGTTACCTCTGGGGAAGAGAGCGTAATATAGGGACACGAGGCTTTTGCATTTTCTTATATGTAGTTATGTTATACTCATATCTTTTACCATGAGAATATATTCTTATATGACTTGGTAATAAAAATAAAATAAGCAAAAGGAGAGAAATCTTTATGCAAAACAAGGAAGGAAGGGAGGAAGGAGGGAAGGAAGTAGAGAAGGAAGGAAGAAAGAAAGCGAGGAAGGAAAGGAAGGAAGGAAGAAAGAAAGCAAAGAAGGAGGGAGGAAAGGAAGGAAGGAGGAAAGAAAGGGAGGAAGGAGGGAAGGAAGGAGGGAGGGAAGGAAGAAGGGAAGGAAGGAAAAAGGAAGGAAGGAAGGAGGGAGGTAAGGAAGGAAGGAGGGAAGTAAGGAAGGAAGGAGGGAAGGAAGGAAGGAAGCAGGGTGCGTATGCATTAAGCATGTTCTATAGAAACAGACTGAGATGAAAGAAAGCTCACTTACTCTTCTAAACAAGCTCTCCACTTAATTCTGGCTAGTGCCTGTCTGAGGCCTGATTAGCACAGCAAGGTAGTTAAGATCCTATTCTTGCCCTATTTACCAGAGACTGTGCTGCTCCCAAGCACCCTGAAGGGGCTGGGGTGCTTGGAAATGGCTTCTGCATGCAAATCAGGGTAGGCAGGAACCCCCAGCCTCTGCATAACACATGCATACCACTCAGCCATAATAGCAGTACTGAGTCAAGTTGTTGCTGGCTGATGACAGTGGTGCTCAGAAGTTGTGATGGCACTCCCTGGAAACCTGGGATGGCGTGGAATTCCTGACTTTGACGGTGATAGTCTTGGTACTTCATGTTTATGTCTCATTCATTAGCTTTCCAACGTCCCCCTTGGGGCTAATCTAACAAATAGCTCTCTTGCTAATGAATGATTTTTTGTCAGTAGGAAATTGAGATTGAGACTGAGAGAGAGAGAGAGAGAGAGAGAACCAACAGCATTGATTTTGCTCTGGTGTAAAGCCACAGGTCTCATACTCATGAGGCCAGCTTGGATGCTTGACTCTGAACTCCACTTGTCCTTCCAGTTTTCCCCTTGCTGAGTGTGTTAGTTTCTTTGGGCATCCATAATAAATTATCACATACTGGGTGGCTTAAAACAATAGAAATCTACTTGCTCACAGTTCTGGAGGCCAGAAGTCTGAAACCAAGTTGTCAGCAGGGCCACGCTCCCTCCGAAGGCTCTAGGGAAGAATGCTTCCTGCCTCTTCTGGCTTCTGCTGGTTTCCTGCAGTCCTTGGCCTTCCTTGGCTTGTAGCTGCCTCACTCCACACTCTGCCTCCATCTTCACATGGTGTCTGCCTATGTTTCTCTGTGCCCTGTGTCAAAGTCTCACTCTCCTTTCTCTTATAAAGATATCAGTCAATGGATTTAGGGACCACCCTAACCTAATATGAGTACATTGCAATTAATTAATCAATTACATCTACAAAGACCCTATTTCCAAATAGGGTTCCATTCTGAGGTTCTAGGTGGACATGGGTTTTTTAGATCTCCTGTACTCTCAGCACTTTTTTTTAGCCTCTTTCTTTAGCTTACTACCTCTAGCCCCCTTTGTGTATGTTGTTCTTTTTTGCTGACCTTGGTCACATGCTTTTGACAGTAAAGCTTTGCACGATTCATTTCTTCAAATCCCTGTTGTGGCTGTAACCCTGCCTCCAGAGCAAGGGGCAGCCTATGCCATCATCCTCATTCGTATACCCATACTTGTCTCATCATAATCTCCAGCACTGGGTTTGGAAAATTTCTTCACCTGTTCATGGCTTTGTATAAAATGTTATGCATGTTATTGATTCATAATAAATGCTTTCTGACTAGGATTAAAATGCTCTTTTTACGGCACAGGTGGAAGTTCAAATGCCATTTTTTTACAAAAAAAAGCAAAACATACAACTGAACACAGCTCATTACATAAATCAAAAAGTACAAAGTCCCCAAGTACTATGGTTTAGTTTTGGATGCCTTTGTTCTTCCCAGTTTTCTTCTTCCAAAGCTTCTTTCCAAGAAGAGCAGCTATGATTTTTGTTTCAGCCATGGAGTGTCTCCAGCGTTGGACACCTGTTTGTTTACCTTATTCTAGAGACAGCTCATTAGCTTGGGCCAGGTATCTGTTATTCCACCAAGTTCAACTGTTCATCAGAATTTTTATATTTGATCCTTCTTCCAGGAAGTTAATGCAATTTGAGCCTATAAATGGTTTCCATGTTGTGCTTTTTCTTTGTTTCCCAATATGGAAGGAGAGGACAGTAACAATAGTAATGACAAAAACCCTTAATTTTATAGCATGCAGTTCTAAATGATGTGCACACTTGACAAGCCATAGATTTCTAATTTTTAACTTTATGCTTATGCAATGATTGGTGGCAACACTGACATCATTTTGATTGGGTGCAGTAGTGTGTGCAGGGGTTTCAGGGAGTACCTAGCACTCCTCATGAGAAGGGGGGTAGTATGACAGGGGTAGTGGAGGAAGCAGAAGGAATAGGAGCCTCTCCTGGGGGAAGTCCTTATATCTCTGGGGTGGTACTTTCAGGGGTTTCCTTCTTTCTTCAGGAATGCCCGCATTCTTTCTTAAGGGCCCACACGACTCAAAACTACACATGTTGGCAGCATGAGTGTCTGAATGATAACCATGATGGGCAGAAGGTTCCATGCTCGGTATGTGAGTACTAGAGGTGGTTCAAGTGTGGGCCAAGTGGGTAGGAAGGCTTTGTTCATGTCTCCCTTTGGTGAGAGAGCCTTTATAATTCCTGATTTTTGGATGCAACTTTATAGTGTCAAATTTCAATACCAAGTTATATAAGTAGTTGAATTTTTCTGTTACAGTTGTTATTTCTACATATTGATTTACACCTACGAACATGACTCCAAGGGTCTGGATAGTTATACAACATCAGCAGCAAACAGGTTCCTGGGTCTCTTGCCTTCAGTTTCATGTGTTCTTGCTAACCTTTTGGCTAAAGTGTTTAGGTCATTGTACCCTCGGCTCAGGCAGCAAAGCTGTTCTTTAGATGCCAGGGCTGCCAAATATCTCTTCATATACACACCTGTCTCATGCCCACTTCTTCCTCACTCCTCCCTGGGAGATGACAGTGCCCCCTCACTCTTTCAATGAAGGCAAAAGGCAAGGTAACATTGAAGGACTTGACTTTAACCACGTTGGTTTCTTCCCTGCACTTTAGAGTAACAATAACTCCTATGCATTCAGTCCACAGATCTCAGCAGGCTGCGAAGTGCTCTGCAGTCATGAACTCATGTCATCCTCATTGTGGTCTCTACGACAGGTCGCAGGCCACACCTAGTCACCACCTATGTTCATATGGCCTTTGGTCTAGGAATAGGTTTCACATTTTTAAATGGTTGAAAAAAACCAAAAGATATATAAGATTTTTGTGGCATACAAAAATGATACAAATTCAAACTTCAGTGTTTTATTGAAGCACAGCTATACGCACTTGTTTATGTATTGGTGGTGGCTGCTTCTCCACTACAACAACTGGGTGGAGTCATTGAGATAGAAAACTCAAGCCTTCCACAGTTGAAAATATTTATTCTCTAGCCCTTTACAGAGAAAGTTTGATGCCCTGCTCTCTGTGGTTGGTTCCATTATTATTCCCATTTTACAGATGAGGAAATGGAGGCAGGGAGTTGTAAGTTTGGACACAGCAATTTGTTCAAGTGACAAACTTGAGGTTAGAAGTATTGGACCCCGGCCGGGCGTGGTGGCTCACGCTTGTAATCCCAGCACTTTGGGAGGCCGAGGCGGGTGGATCACGAGGTCAGGAGATCGAGACCATGGTGAAACCCCGTCTCTACTAAAAATACAAAAAATTAGCCAGGCGTGGTGGCAGGCGCCTGTAGTCCCAGCTACTCGGAGAGGCTGAGGCAGGAGAATGGCGTGAACCCGGGAGGCGGAGCTTGCAGTGAGCCGAGATTGCGCCACTGCACTCCAGCCTGGCGACAGAGCAAGACTCCGTCTCAAAAAAAAAAAAAAAGAAGTATTGGACCCCAAAGTCTCTTTTCAAGCTTCCCCTGAGCAGGCATAGGCAGGAAGAGAATTCAGAGACCAAGGATTTGTGAGGCAACCACTCAGCATTCCAATCTCCCCTAAGAGAGTTCTCTGAGTGACTCTAGTCAGTGCCTACGTGTGTGGGTGGGCATGCCTGTGTGTGATAAAAGCACAGGAGGGAACTGTAACGAGAGGAAGATGAATTAAACATGATTTAAAAAACCTGTCTCTGCTTTGGAAGCTGGGGAAACACAGTGATTATCATTTCAGTAAGAGTAGGGGAAGGATCATCACTGTTGCTGATGATGCTGATAGTAACAGTTGTTGTTTAATGATTATAATCATTTCCATGTAGAAGAGAGCAGTCGTGAATGCAACCTGCACTCTCTGTGGCTGGCTTATTTACACATATTTCTAGAGTCACAGTTGGAGAATGAGTGAGCAATGTGCTCCCCTTTAGGTGCTCAAGCATCATTTTGCATATGTGCAGAGGTAGTTTGTGCTTTCGAACCATATCATTATTGAGTGCAGCACAGTTGAATCCATTAGCATCGCTGTGCATGGCATGTGTACAACAGGAATATAGGCAACAGTGACCAAGCTGAGAATAAAATCAAGAGCTCAATCACTTTCACAATAGCTACAAATAAATAAATAAATAAATAAATAAATAAATAAATACTTAAGAATATACCTAACCAAGGAGGTGAAAGACCTCTACAAAGGAAACTACAAAACACTGCTGAAAGAAATCATAGACAACACAAACAAACGGAAACACATCCCATGCTCATGGATGGATAGAATCAATATTGTGAAAATGACCATACTGCCGAAGGCAATCTACAAATTCAGTGTAATTCCCATCAAAATACCACCATCATTCTTCACAAAATTAGAAAAACCAATTCTAAAAACCATATGGAACCAAAAAAGAGCCCACACAGACAAAGTAAGACTATGCAAAAAGAAAAAATCTGGAGGCATCACATTGCCCGACTTCAGACTATATACTATAAGGTCATAGTCACCAAACAGCATGGTACTGGTATAAAAATAGGCACATAGACCAATGGAACAGAATAGAAAACCAAGAAATAAAGCCAAATACTTACAGCCAACTGATCAACAAAGCAAACAAAAACGTAAACTGGGGAAAGGACACCCTGTTCAACAAATGGTGCTGGGATAATTGGCAAGCCACATAAAGAAGAATGAAACTGGATTCTCATCTCTCACCTTATACAAAAATCAACTCAAGATGGATCAAAGACTTAAATCTAAGACCTGAAACCGTTAAGATTCTAGAAGATAGCATTGGATAACATTGGATAAACCCTTCTAGACATTGGGTTAGGCAAAGACTTCATGACCAAAAACCCAAAAGCAAATGCAACAAAAACAAACATAAATATATGGGACTTAATTAAGCTGAAAAACTCCTGCACAAAAAATAAATAATCAGCAGAGTTAACAGACAACCCACTGAGTGGGAGAAAATTTTCACAATCTATACATTCGACAAAGGACTAATATCTAGAATCTACAAAGAACTCCAACAAATCAGCAAGAAAAAAACAAGCAATCCCATCAAAAAGTGGGCTAAGGACATGAATAGACCATTCTCAAAAGAAGATATACAAATGGGCAACAAACATATGAGAAAATGCTCAACATCACTAATGATCAGAGAAATGCAAATAAAAACCACAATGTGATACGTTACTACTGTAAGAATGGCCATAATTAAAAATAAAAAAATAATAAATGTTGGGGTGGGTGTGGTGAAAAGGGAACACTTTTACACTATTGGTGGGGTTGTAAACTAGTACAACCACTATGGAAAACAGTGTGGAGATTCCTTAAAGAACTAAAAGTAGATCTACCATTTGATCCAGCAATTTCACTACTGGGTATCCAGTACCCAGAGAAAAAGAAGTCATTATACGACAGAGATACTTGCACATGCATGTTTATAGCAGCACAATTTGCAGTTGCAAAAATATGGAACCAGCCCAAATGCCCATCAGTCAATGAGTGGATAAAGAAAATGTAATATATGTATATATATTCCATGTATGTTATATATATATAATATATATAATGTTATATATAATATATATAATGCTATATATAATAATATATATAACGTTATATATATAATATATATTATATATATAGCATTATATATAAAATATATATTATATATATATACACCATGGAATACTACTCAGCCATAAAAAGGAATGAATTAATGGCATTTGCAGGAATTGAAGACTCTAATTGAATATTTCAGGAATGGAAAAGCAAACATCGCATGTTATCACTTTTATGTGGGAGCTAAGCTATGAGCTAAGCTATAAGGCATAAAAATGATATGACGGACTTTGGGGACTCGGGACAAAGGGTGGGGGGTGGTGAGGGATAACAGACTACACATTGGGTACAGTATATACTGCTTGGGTGATGGGTGCATCCAAATCCCAGAAATCACCACTAAAGAACTTATTCATGTAACCAAACACCACCTGTTTCCCAAAAACCTATCGAAATAAAAAAAATTGTTAAAAAGGAAATTGGGGAGATTTTTCCTAGCTGTAAATCAGAATGTATATGAGAAACATTGTGAGTTTGTATGTATAGTCCTGAAATTACGCTTCTGATTTCCCCATGATTCTTCATGATGACTGGAGGAAAACGTTTGGTTTTAAGGAAAAAAAATGCTGCTGGCCGGGCGCAGTGGCTCACGCCTGTAATCCCAGCACTTTGGGAGGCCGAGGCGGGCGGATCACGAGGTCAGGAGATGGGAGACCATCCTGGCTAACACGGTGAAACCCCGTCTCTACTAAAAATACAAAAGAATTAGCCGGGCGTGGTGGCGGGCGCCTGTAGTCCCAGCTACTCGGGAGGCTGAAGCAGGAGAGTGGCGTGAACCCGGGAGGCGGAGCTTGCAGTGAGCCGAGATCGCGCCACTGCACTCCAGTCTGGGCGACAGAGCGAGACTCTGTCAAAAAAAAAAAAAAAAAAAAAAAGCTGCTAAGTGATGTTTCTCTCTCAAAAAATCCTATCTGATCTTTTCAGAAATAGAAAGAAAGTCCCTTTTTCCCTTTCACTCAGGATCCTGCTTAATTAATCGTTTCCTATCCTCAACTCCATTTCTGGGCAGTGGCTCATTGTGGAGATGAGAAATTCTGTCTCTGTTTTATAAACAGCTGTACCTCTCTCCATGTTCTCAGTGTTATCAAATCAGCAAAATGATGCTACCCTGGGATTTGCTGACACAAAAGGGGCCACTGAGCTGCCTCGAGGAGACACTTGGCTCCCCAGCCCTTGTCTGGCAGGTATCAGTTGGCTGTGAGAAAGGAGCCCTGCTGTTCTCAGTGCAATTACAAGCTCTTGGCATTTAAAAGTGGATTTCACTTTTTTCCCCTTCTCTGCTACTCTAGTGGTATGCTCTGTTTTTAGCACTTACATGGCTGAGTTAATACTTTTCAGCTGTTGAGTTGAGTTCAATTCAGTCTTCACCATCCCCTCCCTCCTATTTCCACCTCCCACTTTCCTTCTCTTCTTCTGGTAGGAGTGTTTATCTCAACAAAACATAATCTCACATTTAGATAATGCCCTGTGTGCACGTGCCAGGAGCCATTTGGATCCACCCAAACACATCTGGAAGGTAGACATGATGGCTGGCACTGGCACTGTGACCTCTGCAGAGCAGGAAAGAGAAATTAGGTGGCTTTCTCAAGATCACTGTTGGGACATCCTCTTCAAAACTCAGGGGCTTATCCTCTGGGGGATTTGGAGTTTTCACCACCCTGTGTGCTTGAGCACCACATCAGATAAGGCCAGGATGTCTTCTCCCGTGGGGTGGCCATGCTGCCCAGTCTAGTAAAGATGCACAGAGGCTGTTCATGATGATACTGTTGGGAAAGGGCTCCAATGCAGGCTGTGGGTTTGCGCAGATAGCTCCTTCATTAGACATTTCCTCTAGTGATTCTGCACCAAATGTTTGGCACAGATAAGGATCTTTCTTTACGTCATTCCCCTTTCCCTGTAGTTTAAGAACACATGGAAGCTGGATTGCATAGACACTTAGCAGCTTGGAGAAGGGGTTAGTCATCGTTGTACAAGGGGATTCAGGACCTCGGACATGTCCCAGGGAGTAAATGGGGGCTTCCATGTTGCATCTGAGAAGTCTCCTTTTCCAGCAGTCATACAGCTGGTGTGGGTGCACCACAGTGCTCAAATGCTGGACTTCTGACCCCAAACCATTGCCACCACACTTGGGGTTAAAGATGACCCCCAACCTCCTTGTTCAATGACTTACAATTTTAAATGATTTGATTTTTGAGTGTTTTATTTTTTTTCAAGGTAGTAAAAAGAATTGCACATGCTTCGTGGGTTTGATTGGAGTGGGGATGGGAAAAGGGAGCAGAGGTGGCAGTCTTCTCTCATCTGTTACATCTTCTTGGCTTTATTCTTTTCCATAGCACATATGACCTTCTAATGTCCTGGTATTTCACATATTTATTTTGATTTTTATACCTGTTTATCCCTACTGAATGTGTCCTCCATGAAGACAGAATTTCTTTTTAACTTTTACTTTAGATTCAGGGGTTACATGCACATGTTTATTAGCTGGATATTTTTCATGATGCTGAGGTTTGGGGTATGAATGATCCTGTTACCCAGCTACTAAGCATAGTACCCAATAGTTAGTTTTTCAACACTTGCCCCCTTTACTTTCTTCTTCTAGTAGTCCCCAGTGTCTGTTGTTTCCATCTTTATGTCCATGAGTACCCAATGTTTTGCTCCCACTTCTAAGTGAGAACATGCAGTGTTTGTTTTTCTGCTCCTGTGTTAATTTTCCTAGGATAATGGCTTCCAGCTACATTCATGTTGCTGCAAAGGATGTGATTTTGTTCTTTTTTATGGCTGCATAGTATTCCATGGTGTATACGTACCACATTTTCTTTATTCAGTCCGCCATTGATGGGCACTTAGGTTGATTCCATAAGATGGAATTTTTGGCCAGGCAGAGTGGCTCACGCCTGTAATCCAGCACTTTGGGAGGCCAAGGCAGGTGGATCACCTGAGGTCAGGAGTTCGAGACCAGCCTGGCCAACATGGTGAAACCCTGTCTCTACTAAAAATACAAAAAATTAGCCAGGCATTGTGGTGGGCGCCTGTATTCTCAGCTACTCAGGAGGCTGAGCCAGGAGAATTGCTTGAACCCAGGAGGCAGAGGTTGCAGTGAGCTGAGATCGTGCCATTTCACTCTCAGACTGGGCAACAAGAGCCAAACTCTGTCTCAAGAAAAAAAAAAGACAGAGTTTTTGTCTGTTCACAGCTGCTAACATTTGTGCAATGAATGTTTGTACAACATCTAAAACTGTGTCTGTTACCTATAACAAGAGATAGTTGTTGATTGAATTAATCAATCCTGCCTCTAGAAGTAGCTATGGTAACCAACTCCAGAGTCCCTGAATTTTATTCCAGATGTTGAGTGGGAAGAACAGAAGCTGAGAAAAGAGGCTTTCAAAATGTAAATCGTAGGAATTGCTGTAGTGATCCAGATGACAAACTTTTCTAGATCTGTATTTTGATTCTGTCAGAGGGACCAAGGGATGAATGTGATGGCAGGGCCTCAGTGTTCCTCTAGACATCTGCCTCAGAGCCTGGGGTTTATCATTCACCAGTTCATTTATCCACACACTCAGAAAATCAACCTTTTATCAATAATCAGCTCTGGGGATAAAAAGCTGAACAAGACATATTATTCTACACCCTCATGCATCTTGTCATCCACAACTAGATCAGCATTTTGGGGGAAATTATTTATCTTTTCAGCCTATTCCAGCCCTGTGAAGGAACATTCTTTAGCAGTACTACTTTATAAAATAATAATATAATTTTTTGCATCTATTAATAGAACCTTAAGTAAGTTTCTTAAGGAAAAAGCCCCCCCCCCCCACCCCCGCCACTGCAGTGGCCTCGTCAGGCCTGGGTGAAGACATTGACCTTCTCATCAGTTCAGGTCCCTGGGACTACTCCTGGATCACTGTGACAGAACTGAGTGGTTCTTCCAACTTACAGGGAAACTCTTCTTTTATTGGTGACATGAGGTCAATGATGTTGGCTAGATATGAGAGAAAAACACAGTAGGGCATATATGATGGTAGAAAAAAATAGAAAATGTTAAACTTGAAAAGTGCCTCCTCTTGTTTTTCCTGCCGCCAGCTCTCATCCCTTCTCTGACAAGGGGTTCAATAGTTAGCATATCTTGAGCACCTTGTATTGATTTCTCCTGTGATCATATCCCAGCACATGGAGGGAGATGTCAGAAACATAGTGGCTTGTTCTGTGTGACTTAGCAACAGCAGATATGAAAAGAATTAAGACTGTGGGCCTATTGTAAACTCAGGGCAAATCAACACTGAGAGGAGACCATTGACAGGAGATGACAATTATGTCCAGAATGAGGCTGGCAATCCTAGGGCCCCAGGCTTGAGGAAGCATAGAGCAGACAAGAATCTACTTAGGATGGAGGGGCCGGCTGGTGAAGGCCATTCAGAACTGCTTCAAATGAAGAGGACTGGGATGTTTATTTTAGGGAAGACTCAGAAGGCCCACAAGTGCCATCTTCAGATGATGGAAGGACTCTTCATATATGTGGGAGAAGCACTAGACCTTCCTGGAGCCTCAGAGCTTGGAGTGAGGAGAACTGGGTGGGAAGGCTTCCTACACTCAGACATGGTCAAGGAGAGCACTGGGGAGCAGTTCTGGGCCTCACTGCCTGATCCTTTGGAACAAGTGCGAGTCACTATTTGTATCTGAGGAGCTCTGATGCTTACTGAAGCCAACTTAGGACACTAAGAAGTTAATGCTTCAGGAAGAAGAGAAGGACAGCTCTCGTTTGGGGCCATTTTCTGTGATCTTCCTTTGTATAAATTGCTGATAGTCAGGGAACTTTATTTTTCTGCTCTCTTTAAAACATTTTCCCATACCTATTGATCCAACAATTCAACTTTTGAGAGTCTATATTATAGAAATAAAAATACAAGCATATAGCGACCTATGCACAAGGATGGATATGGTTTGATGTAGAATAGTTTGAATTGCAAAAGTGTGAAAACGACCTAAATGACAATTAAAAGAGAATAATTGAGTACAGTCTGGTGTATTCATAATATGAACTATTCTGTAGTTACTATAGATATTAAGTTAGATCTCTATTTACTATCCTGGAAGGATGGGCAGGATATAGCGTTAAGTGAAGAAAGTGAGAGAAACATGTACGGTATGATCTTATTTTGTTAGAATAAATTAAAAATCTCTCCACATATATAATATAATCATGTTGGCATATATTTGTGTGAGGATGGCAAAAGGAGGGGAAGAATATAGATGAAAGTTGTTAACATGGGTTGGAGAGTTTGGGGTGTGATGAAGTTGGGTAGGCACCTGAGACAGATGGGGCAGGATTAGAGACAAAGTGAATAATGAAGCAGGATGGCATGTCTGTCTATCATCTATCTATCTATCTATCATCTATCTATCTATCTATCATCTATCATCTATCATCTATCTATCATCTATCTATCTATCTATCTATCATCTATCTATCTATCTATCTATCTATCTATCTATCTATCTATCATGTATCTATCTATCAATCATCTATCTACCTATCTCTATCTATCTCTATTAAAGATGGTACTTTAAACAAACTTAAAAGAAAGCTGGGAAATGTTTAAAGAGAAATTATTTTGTATTAGAACTGAATTTCTAGATATCATTAAAGATGAATGATGTACTTTTCTAAGCTTTTTCTTTGCTGTATAGAAGTTATCTATTTTCTCCTAGTGCTTCAGGAAAAAAAAAAGGTTCTTTTCTTAAATCTAGGGAACATAGGATCAGGTTAGGAGCACTCATTTCAGTTAAGAATTTTGCCAGTTGTTGGTAGGGAAGTAGGGCATTGAATGAAAAGAGTTCTAGTGTGTGTGTGTGTGTGTGTGTGTGTGTATGTGTATGATCAGTTTTTCTCTGCTGAGATCATCAGCAAGATGCTGCTCTTTATTTTGTAATTTAGATGCTATCAAATCATTTTTAATAATTGTTTTTCATATTAAATTATTCTTATTATACATTCATATTCAAGAACCCTATGGCTTTTCTTATGTAAAGGATTTGTTTACATCTGGAGTAGTCCAGACATTGTAGAGTTGGATGGCAGTTTAACCCCTGCGTATCTTGAAAGAGGAATTTGGGTAAAATAGGATGTTGTTTCATATTCACGTTTGAATGTAGACTGAAAACTGATCCCAAGTAGCTTTACTGATACAGAAGCAAATGAGTGGTATGTCCGATCCATGGAAATAGTAATGCTAACTATTTTATTTCCTTGATTTTAAGATGTTCATTTTATATGTTAACTGAAATCTGAATGCATCTCACTACACTTGTATGCATTTATCAGAGTAATATTGCAAGTCGGTAGTGATCTTATGATGGAAGGTCTTGGAAGTCCTGTAGAATCCCCATTAGCTGGGTGAGTTCTGGATATTTGATGCAAATTAGAACACTCCAGAATCATGAACCTCATCCAGAATTGCAGCCTACATAGGGTTTTCCCTTCAGGGAAACCAGAAAGTTATAAAAATGTTTTCTTTTCTTTTTTTTCTTTTCCTTTTTTTTTTTTTTTTGAGATGGAGTTTCACTTTTATTGCCCAGGCTGGAGTGCAATGGTGCAATCTCAGCTCACTGCAACCTCCGCCTCCTGGGTTCAAGCAATTCTCCTGCCTCAGCCTCCCGAGTAGCTGAGATTACAGGCACATGCCACCATGCCTGGCTGATTTTTTTTTTGTATTTTTAGTAGAGATGGGGTTCCTCCTTGTTGGTCAGGCTGGTCTGACCTCAGGTGATCCGCCCGCTTGGCCTCCCAAAGTGCTGGGATTACAGGCGTGAGCCACCACGCCCGGCTGCCCAACAGTGTTTATTTTCATACAGGTGACTGCCTTTATAGATAGATAATACTAAAAATCTGCAAAGTAGGATGTCTGCATGGCTGACTCCATCTTTTAAATCTTAATTTTAATTCAGAGGCACCATCATTTTGGGAAAACTAGTCATGTGCAGTGACATTTTTTTTTTCCACCTCACAGGCTAAAAAAATCTTTTGTGAGCCCAGCAACTTGAATGGTGCTTATGGGCAATTTGTTTGTCACAAGGGGTGGGAAGAATCAGAAGAGAAGTGTTCTCTGGAGCTGTGTGCTGGAGAGAATGAAGGAATGAAGGCGAGCTGTGATGTGGAAAAATGAGCTCACTGACTAGGTTGCTAGTATTCTACATTTGCTCTGGGAGTCCTGTCAAGCATTTTCTTTGAGTTTTGTTGTTGCTGTCGCTTTGTTTTCTTGGGCATCATATGTGCTTCTTCCAAAACAATCACCCCCTCTTGGCCCCCACTCCCCAGGCTAGTCTGTCAGGCTGCACGGCTGCCTTTCCCGTGTGTGTTTGAGGCCATGGTCTTTTGCTGCTTTTCTCATGCCTTTTCTTTATGATGTTTCAGCTCATCCACCATACACCATGTGCTTTAGAGTGAAATTCTACCCACATGAACCCTTGAAGATTAAAGAAGAGCTCACAAGGTATTTTTTGTTTGTTTGTATGTTTAACGTGCGCCTTTAACCAGCCAGAATCTCTTTGGTCTTGCAGGCTAGACGGGCCTCCTGTCTAGAGCTGACCGTCTCAGTGTTGCAGGCTTGGAACTCAGCGTTTTTGCTTCTCTTACACTGAATTGTTTTGGGATTTTTTAAAAAAACAATTGTCATTGAGAGTGTAATTAACTGCAGAAAAAAGCACTGGCTATGACGGGGGAGGTGTTCTCTGAAAACATCTGACAGTGGGGTGCTAAAAATAAATAGGAGGCGTCTGTCTTCGAGACATGGGCAAATTCATACCCAGTACAGTCCCTAGTCTATCTTTCGGATCTCAGCTTTTCTGGGAGGGAAAAGATCACCTGGCAGAATGCACTGTCTGTCATCCTGCCTTCCGCTTGCTGAATGACCGACTGGGAGGCAGGCTTCCCTCCACTCAGACTCTTCTCAGCCCAGCTCTCTGAATTTTTGAGTCCTTGTACCTCCTCCCTTCTCACCTCCCTCTGCTGGGGCTACAGCTTCAGTGTACCTTCTGGGGGTTTGGCTTCCTTGAATAACCTGGGCACATGTTGTGAGCAGGATTCTAGGAGGATGGGAGAGAGAGCGCTGCTGTGCACTTAGCTCTAGATGAGGCTCTGGCTTGGTGACCACAGAAATCACTTGCTATAATCATCTCTCAAAATAAGCTGCTTAGGTACAGATAGATGCAACAGAAAAGCAAGTGTAATCTGCTCTGATCATTGGCAGGGGGAGGTTTTGGGTTCTTGGATATTTTGCTTCCTTGTTATTATCCAGGGTCTCTGGTAAGCTTGACCATTAGTGGCATGGAGGTGACTTTGGGAGGGAGCAGATGGTTCTGCTCTCTATTATTAATTTGCTCACAGTCATTTAGCTTACTAAATGTGCTGGGGGTGGGAGATGGGGAGAGAGGGTGTGTGTGTGTGGAAATGAGGGTAATAGATAATGGATGTTATAAGCAGTGGTTGGGATTTTGCAATCTGGCCTGGTTTTTTCTTTTCATTGAGGTAAAATTCACATGACATAAATGTATCTCACCATTTTAAAGTGTATAATGCAGTGGCATTCGGTACATTCACAGTGTTGGACAACCCTCCCCACCATCTGGTTCTAGAAGTTTTCATCACCCTCAAAAGAAACCATGTGCCCCATAGAAGTCACTCCCTATTCTTCACCCTAGTCCCCATCCAAGCCCCTGGCAACCACTAATCTACTTTTGGTTTCTATGGATTTACCCATTCTGGACATTTCATGTAAATGGAATGGTATAGTATGTAGCCTTGGTCTGATTTTGGATTGAAAATTTTAATTATTTATTTGATAAATTTGTTCTCACTTGCTGTTACTACCCAGGGGGCAGTGACTAAATTAGCTGCCAAAGAGAGAGAGGGAGAGAGAGAGGAGAGAGAGGGAGAGCTATTTTTCCTGCCCTCAGGGTGCTAACAGTGTAATTAGGAAGATCAAATCAAATCCTAATGTCTCACTTTTGTCATTTGTTCTCTTTATAATTTTGTCTGGAGGATAAAAATTGAGTATGTGTCACAATATAAATTAAGGATGGACATTTTGTTGTTGAAAAAAGTCCCATTTGAAAGTAAAAGAGTACAGCGTTTCAGTTAATAACCCTAGTTTCGCCCCTCTCAATTGTATTTGCTAACATTTTCCTACCTTTGACTAAATAGCTCAGGTATGAATAATGGAATATCGTGACCCTTTCAGTTTCCAAAGGTAATTAAGATGTTCCACTGCCTTTATACAAGTAGAAATGGACTTTTCTTAGTCAACGCAGTCCTTAGAATTCTAAACGAATTGAGAAACTGTGGAATGCCCCAGGTACTTACGGTTTGAATTCCTATCTTGAAGGCATTTAGTTTTTCTTATATGCTAAATGTTATTTTATTATAAGATTAAAGTTTGAGAAGAATTTAATATGTGAGAAGTTAAGATCATATTCATGACCATGCTTAAGAGTAAAGAAATGTTAAGAAAAAGGCAAATTTAAAAACACAAAATAATAAAAATAACCACAAAAATGATATTTGAAATCATTTTTTATCCTTTATCTCTCCATTTAAGCAATCGTCTTACAATCCTTTAGATTTCTGGGGCTTTTGTAAATGCTCTATACAATTGAATGTTACCAAAAGAATGTCAATTTTAATTTTTTTTAGAAGAACCATCTTCCAATCCATGTAGAGATGCAATTTTATTAATGGCAGCACAATAATTTATGACTCAGACCCTCATGGGTTTTTGTTGCTTAATCTTTTTATGCAGGAATGACACTAAAGGGAGATGCATTATTTTTTGGTAGCTATTATATAAAAAAAATGAGCATCCTTAATGTGAAACCATTTACAAGACTCAGTGGATTATGTTGAATCCACAGTAATTCTTGATTATCTCCTGAGATCACTGATACGGGCACAGCCCCAAACTCTGACATGAAAGCTGCTTTTCCTTTCTCAGGAAGCTCTTGCCAAATTGATTTCTGAGTTATGGGATTAGAACCCAAGCCTCTCATTTATCAATAAATAGTTATTTGAAACTATTTTTCATGGCCAAACTCATCAAAAAGTAGAAAGAAATGCTTTTATGTTTGATGCATACATTCAATACACAGAAAAGAAACTTCATGGTATTTGGCCTGGTAGTTTACAGTCCTTAAAAAGGGCTAAGATTTAATCATTTAAAGCATTTGTGTGACCTTGCTATTCTGAATAGTCTAGGGCCGGTCCTCAAAGTGAGGTGGTCCCTGGGCCAGCAGCGTCAGCATCCCCTGGGAGCTTGTTATAAATGCAGATTCTTGGTGTCTGTCCAAGACCTACTGAATCAGAAACCTCTGGGAGTTGGGTCCAGCAATCTATTTTCATAAGCCCTCCAGGTAGTTCTGAAGCATGCCAAATTTTGAGAACCACCACTCTAAGACAATTTGGATTTTCAAAATAGTTTATTTTGACAGATATTGAAGTGTATAGTTTAGTATGTGCACAGATTTGTGCCAGTAACACCATGATCTGATTCCAAAACATTTTCATCACCCCAGTAGGAAATTTTGTACCCAAGTAGTTATCCAGTATTCTCTTTTCTCCCAAGTTCCTGGCAACCACTTATCTGTTTTCTGTCTCTATAGATTGGTCCATTCTGGTTGTTTCATATAAATCAAAGCATGCAATGTGTAGCCTTTTGGGTCTGGCGTCTTTTCACTTAGCATAATGCTTTTAAAGTTCATCCCTGTCGTAGCATCTTCAGCATTTCATTTTTGTTATGGTTGGATGATATTCCAGTGTATGGATATACCACGTTTCTTTTATGTATTCATCAGCTGGGGGACATTTGGCTTGTTTTCACTCTTTTTTTTTTTTTTTTTTTTTTTTTGAGATGGAGTCTTGCTCTGTCGCCCAGGCTGGAGTGCAGTGGCGTGATCTCTGCTCACTGCAGCTTCTGCCTCCTGGGTTCAAGCAATTCTCCTGCCTCAACCTCCCAAGTAGCTAGGATTACAGGCACGAGCCACCACGCCTGGCTAATTTTTGTATTTTTAGTAGAGACTGGGTTTTGCCATGTTGGCCAGGCTGTTCTCGAACTCCTGACCTCAGGCTATCCGCTTGCCTTGGCCTCCCAAATGTTGGGAGTACAGGCGTGAGCCTCTGTGCCCTGCCCTGTTTTCACTTTCTAGCTATAATGAATAATGTTATTATGAACATTCATGTACAAGTTTTGGTGAGGGCCTAGATTCTGATTTCACTGGGTCTGGGGTAGGATCCAGAAGCCCACTGGTTTAGAACCTTATTACTCAAAGTGTGGCTGATGGAGCTGCACCACAGCATCGCCTGGAACTTAATTAATTAATTAATTAATTTTTATTTATTTTTTGAGATGGAGTCTTGCTCTTTCACCCAGGCTGGAGTGCAGTGGCGCGATCTCGGCTCACTGTAACTTCTGCCTCCTGGGTTCAAGTGATTCTCCTGCCTCAGCCTCCCGAGTAGCTGGGATTATAGGCACCTATCACCATGCTCGACTAATTTTTTGTATTTTTAGTAGAGACGGGGTTTCACCATGTTAGCCAGGATGGTCTCCATCTGCTGACCTCGTGATCCGCCCAACTCAGCCTCCCAAATTGCTGGGATTACAGGCGTGAGCCACCACACCCGGCCCCCCTGGAGCTTATTAGAGCTACAGAATCTCAAGCCCATCCAAGACCTTTTGAATCAGAATCAATTTTAACAAACTCTTTAAGTAATTCATGTGCACGTTAAAGTGTGAGAGGCACTAGATTAGGCAGCTAGTCTGAGTCCTTACCCAATGAGTATAATATTGTTCCTTTGACAGAATGCATAGCAAACTCCAAATTAGAAACTTATTAGGGACTGCCTTTATCCACTGCACACAATTTAATACTAAACTGGGGACAAAGATTGTCATTTGAGCCTCCACCATGCCGCCAGTGCACACACAGCACAGTGTACAGCATAAAGCAGATGTTAGACAAAGATACAGTGAAGGAAAACATCAGTTAGCCACTGATTCCTTCAATGGATCCAGTGTGCTTTCAGTGAACCAATGGCCCAGAAACAGTGAGCTCCAGTACTCTGGGGTTGACAGCGTCCCTGTGACCTTAGCACATTAATCACTCTCTCTGATTCTCTATTTCTTTGCCTTTAAAATGGGGATTACGCATGTCGCTCTTCCTGTGGCTGAGTAAAGATTAAATTACTTGGGCGCTCGAGATGTTTATTAGTTGAGGTTCTCCAGAGAAATAGAACCAATAGGCTACACACACACACACACACACACACGCACGCACACATGCACACACACCCTTTCATTCATAATGAGATTTATTATGAGGAATTGGCCCATGTGATTATGAAGGCCAAGGTATTCCGTGATCTGCTGTCTGTAACCTGGAGACCCAGGAAAGCCAGTGGTGTAGTTCAAAGGCCTGAGAGCCTTTGATTGGTGTAGATTCCAATCCAAGTCTGAAGGTCTGAGAACCAGGAACACTGAGGATAGAAGATTGATGTCCCAGCTCAAGCAGTCAGGCAGAGTGAATTCAGCTTCCTCTGCCTTTGTGTGCTATTCAGTCCCTCAATGGATTGCATGAGGTCCACTCACACTGGGGAGGGTCATCTGCTTTACTCAGTCCACCAAGTCAAATGCTAATCTCTTCCAGAAACACCCTCGCCCAGAAAAAATGTTGAACCAGATATCTGGGTATCCCATGGCTCAATCCAGTTGACACATAAAATTAACCTCACAAGGTGATAACTGGGACTGATTGAGAGATGCTCCCCACAAACCCCCAAGAAGATGAGAAGGAGAAAAAACATTGGTTTCTGAGAGTTAAACTCTAAAGGAAGCACAGAAAGAATCTGCACACATCTGTAAAGTTACTCTGCTCAGAAACAACAGATCCCAGGCCTGAGCCTGGAATGAAAGAACCTTGAGAAGATGAGGAAATTGGAAGAGAGCTTGATCAGTGTGGAGTAACAGGAAGGACAGAGACAAAATGAGCCTGAGCCAGGGGTTGCAACCTGGCACCCTGCTCTGCTGCCTGCCTCCCACCTTGCTATTTTTCTGGAAAAACTGGACAAAGTGCTTTTCTAGTGGCAGCACTAGGCTGGAGCTGTGTGGTGGCTGCCCCCTTTCTAGGGAGCTGCTGTGTCCCATCCTGTTTCCAGCACTTCTTGCACCAGCACAGGTGACTTGCCCGTGTCACAGGCCACTACGTGCCTGGCCTCAGTAGGCATCTGAGTGTGCCATCCCTGGAGTGGGGAGACTTTACACAGATGACAGCTCTAGTTGTGAATCCGTTAGTTACCTTTCTGGCCTCATAATAACTGCGTCTGTCTGAGGTTGATTAATGTGTCTCTCTGCCCCTAAGAAATGATGAGGCTGGCCTTATGTACGGATTGAGTCTGTTTCCTGGCTCTTCATTTGAAACAGAGCTTGGGCAGCATGTACCTGAGATGCAGCTAGTGATGACGGTGGCCATGGCTGTCCTCGTGCAGGAGCTGCTCCCAGGAGCTCTGGCCACTGGGTCCTGTGGCTTTCCTCATTTCTTCTCATGCCTCTTTGAAAAGGCCGAGCCTTCTCAGCTTTGGAGGCTGATAAGATCTGCTCGGCAGACACTTCTGATTTTCTGAATTCACAGGGCCCCTCTCAGCTTTCCTCTGCTTGTTCTACAAAGGGCTGGGCATGTCTAAGCCAGTCCCTAGAGCTGGGAAAAGCTCTGGTCACCATGGGAGCTAAGCAAAAGTTAGGGTGACCATTTCTCCTTTTGTATTGCAGGTACCTTTTGTACCTTCAGATTAAAAGGGACATTTTTCATGGCCGCCTGCTGTGCTCCTTTTCCGATGCTGCCTACCTGGGTGCCTGTATTGTTCAAGGTAAGTCTGGCCACAGCTCACCCATGCCACCATTGCACTGTGGAGCTCCGGCTGTTTCAAGCCTCCCTTCTCTTCCACCCATGGCCATCCTGCCTGTGTCTGTGGCTGGAGACCATGTAGGGCTGGGTACATAGCAACAGAACCCCAACTCACCTTCCCTTCCAAGCCAGTGGGGTCCCGGTGGAAGGCTGGGCTGAGATGTTCACAGGAGCCTCTGCAAAAACAGAGTCCCTCAAAATCCCAGGAGTCAGAGTCAGAAGCTCTCTTTCAAAGGGGCTGGAATGTGGAATGGGTGGGTTTATAAGAAACTCTGAAGGGATGTGGGTATTGTATGTTCTCAGTTCCAAATGCTAGGTGAGAGGCCTAATGGACATATTGAAGAGGGAATCTGCATCTAGGAAGACAGGTGTTAAACAAAGGGGTCATCCCTGGAAGCATTTTTGTGTCTGTCTATCTATCTATCTATCTATCTATCTATCTATCTATCTATCTATCTAATCTATCCATCCATCCATCCTATCTATTCATGTGTGTATGTGTATATATATGTACATGTCTATCATGTCTAATTCCTTAGCTCTTCTAGCTATGGGCGTGGTGAGGAGAGCACAAGTCTCATAAACTGTCACACCACCATTTGAATCTTTCTTCCCATTTCCTGGATGGTTCACCATGGATAAGTTACCAAGTTACCTAAGCTCTTCAGGGTTCAGTTTCTTCATCTATTAAATGGGGTAGTCATCCTCCCTTCCTGGCCATGTGATTTCAGAGACCACTCTGCACCAGGCCAGGGGTAGCGCAGGCCTATTAGAAGTGACTACTGTTCTTTTTCCAGTTGAACAAACCCTAGGGGAAATAGCTAATGTGTTGATGTGGGTTGGGTTCTGAATGTTTCCACCTAGTAAGGAAAGTGGTTTGAGGGAAGGAGGCCTCCAGGGCTTGAGGCACCATATGGCCACGGATGGGCCCAACACCCAAGTGAAAATGGCTCAGGTGTTCTGTTCCCCTGGGCCAGTTGAGAGACAGCTGGAAGGACTCAGATGATCCAGCTGTTGGTAGCATGAACATTAATGACATGTTTATGAGACAGAAGGCAGGGCGGGGGAAAGAGAGAGAGAGACAGAGAGAGACAGAGAGAGATGACTATGTCAATCTTCCAATGGATCTGGAATGACTATGTCAATCTTCCAATGGATCTGGAATAACACAGAAGCTTCTGATGGACCATTAGCTGGTCATCAGTGATGATCATCTGCCTACCACAACACTGAGCTTGTCACTGATTGAGAAACCCGTCATTCTCCTGGGGATTCCCCTGTGGCCCACCGCCCTCCCTGTGGGATGCTCTGTGCTGTGAAATAGTTCCTTTGATCCTCTTCTCAGTTGTGTTTGGTCTCTCTGAGAATTCCGAAGTGGGTGTCTGTGTTGTTCTTCGCCCCCTTCCCTGGGAACAGCTTCATCCTAGATAGCAGATTTTGGCAGAGGTGTTAAAACCCTTGGGTATTCTCCCATTTAAAGCACTACTGTTGATACTGTGATGGGAAACAGCCCTTTCACCGGCACTGAGGTAGAGAATGTGTTTCTGAAAGCTGCCTCTCTTACCTTGGAGTGAAAGGACTATAAATCCCATAGTTCCCTTCCTCCATGGTGAAGGCTGCACATCTTGAGTTAGGGTGCACTGTCTTAGGTAAGAGACAAGGGAATCGATACTAATCCAAGCAACAGACCAGCACATGAGGATTTCAGAATGCATTTAGGCATTAGTGAATTACCATCAATTCTCCAAGGACACGCTCAATATGGATCTATAATGGAAAGCTCGCCATCCTGTTTTCTGTTTGAAATAAAGCCAAGGAGCCTCCATCCAGACGATCAGGGCCCTGTTTTATCCCTCATTGCTATTATTACTGACCACACACACACAGACACTGTGGAGAAAGTAGAGTGGGAAATGGACTGGCAGACCTCAAAAAGACCTTTTGGCTCTCAAATGCAGTGCTGTCTGTGGTCATTTATAGCAAATTCAGCAAAAGTGGTTCATAAAGGTCTGATTCTTGGGTGAGTACTTCAGCAGCTCTGCAGGTCATTGACAAATACAGATATAGATGGGCATTTCAGAACTGCTTATTCTTACAGAGTAATAGGGAAGATGGAGTAAGTGATTAGCAATCAGGAGGTACTGTCGCCCCTCATTGTCTTGTTTGCTAATGCTCTTTCAAGGAGTATGTTTTAAGCGTCAGTATATTCTGAGTTTATAAAAAATAGTCAATCAAGTTGGATGTGGTGGTGCACACCTGTAATTCCAGCTACTTGGGAGGCTGAGGCAGGAGGATTTCTTGAGGCCAGGAGTTTGAGACTAGCCTGGGCAACATAGACAAGACCTTGTCTCCACAAGGAATACAAAACCAGTCAATCACCTGGAGTTTTGCTGCCTGTACATACTGAATCCAACAAGCATATTCAAGACATGCAATGCATTTTCTTTCATAATACAAATTGCAAAACAAACACAGAATCCTTGGGATCTATTCATATTCTTTCTTGGTAAAAATATCTTTCCTGTTCCTTTTACAAAACAGCACCACAGAGGAATTCAACTTATCTCGTCTGCCTGGTATGTTCAACCCCTGTAGAAATCTTGACTCCTGCTGGATATTCAGAACTCAGTCCCGAAGTCACTTCCTCTGATAAGTCTACCTGGACCACTCGAGCTAAAGCAGCTCCCTCCTGCACGTCATTCTTTCTCAGAGCCCTGTTGTGTTTTCTTGCAAACACTTAGATCTTGAGTTGTTTTTGGGCTTATTGTGCATTTCCTCCTATATAGAATCTGATTCCATGGGAGTAGGATCTGGGTGCTTTTTCACAGCAGTCTTCCTGTGTCTGGCACACAGCAGGTTCTCCACTAAATATGTTGAATGAATTGGGGCACTTGCCTGAAATGAATCGGGGCACTTGCCTGAACTCCAGGTGATTGACAGGTTTTGTATTTTTTTGTAGGCAGGATCTCACTATGTTACCCAGGGAGGTCTCGAACTCTGACCTCAAGCAATCCTCCTACCTCAGCCTCCCAAGTAACTGGGATTACAGGTGTGCACCACCACACCTGGCTTGATTGACTGTTTTTAATAAACTCAGAATATACCGAAGCTTCAAACATGCCCTGATTAACCATGGTTAATTGAATCAGGCACAACCATTTAAAGTTTAGTTAAATTTAACATTTCGCTAAATGACTGTGTCTGATTCATTTAACATTTAGTTAAATGATTGTGCCTGATTCATTTAACTTTTAGTTAAATGATTGTGCCTGATTCATTTAACTATGGGAAAGATTGGTTGGCAGTCTGCTGGGATGGTATCACTACCTCATTCATTCATTTGTTCATGTGTTCTCCAAATACTTCCTGAGCAGTTGCTAGGGGGCCACATGGCAATACAAAGTTCCTGTGGGAAGATGGCTAAGGAAACACAGGCCATTGTGACCCTGCGTTGATGGTTAGATGGAGGAACACACAGGCCCGGTCCCTGCTATGAGTGTCCCAGGAGGGCTTCTGACTTAGCAAGGGTGGGTCAGGGAAAGCTCCTGAAGGAGTTGGCCCTGGAGCTAAAGGTCCTGCATCTCAAATTCTTTTGGAATGAGTCCTTTCCAAACCAGGGGAAAGCCTGTTGCTTTTTAGACTTACTGTTTCTGATCTTACTCACCCATTCACTTCAAACTCATTGGATTTTTCTCTTAGAATTGAATCCTTTTAGAAAAGTGCTAGAGTTGGTTTCAAACAGCAGGGCCTCCAGTTGTATGTCATTTGTCACAACTTCAACTTCCAAGTCATGAGCAGGAGGGAGAACCATCGCTGCTTACCCAACTCCTCTTGGTATGAATAGCTAGAAATCTTTATTCATTTAAAAAAACCCTCCTAGCACTTTGGGAGGCCGAGGCGGGCGGATCACGAGGTCAGGAGATCGAGACCATCCTGGCTAACACGGTGAAACCCCGTCTCTACTAAAAATACAAAAAATTAGCCGGGCATGTTGGCGGGCGCCTGTAGTCCCAGCTACTCGGGAGGCTGAGGCAGGAGAATGGCGTGAACCCGGGAGCCGGAGCTTGCAGTGAGCCGAGATCGCGCCACTGCACTCCAGCCTGGGCAACAGAGCGAGACTCCGTCTCAAAAAAACAAAACAAAACAAAAAAAACCTGCCTTCTGCTTAAGGAGAGGTCAGAGTTAAAGACAAGCTTTAGGGAATCAGAGAGCAGGGCCTGTGATGGGGACAGTGTTAATCTTGTCAGCAATCCGGTGCAGTCTTCATAGCATTTCTTCTCTAACTTTTCTAACATTTGCAGTGTTTAGCATTGCAAGTCTATAATATCTCACAAGATTTCCTGGACAGAAAAGTGCACCCTGACAAACGACGCCCCCCCTCACCAACCACTCTGCAAGCTGACATTTGCATTGAAGATGACCCAGTTTCATATTGGTGGTCCATTGTCCCATCACCTATGGAAAATGGAAGCACTGGGATCGTCCATCTCCTAAATATTAATGCCTGTGGCTAGCTCACAGGGGCACAAGCGTGTATGTGTGTGCAGGTGGACATGGTACGTGTATTTCTTTTGGAACACAGGTTGAGTTAATCATCAGTTTATGGCCCACCTCTCATCACTGGTCCCTTTAGGCCCATGGATTGATTGATTGATTTCTCTTTTTCCATTATTCACCATTTCCACTCCTAAGGGCAATGCTTGGTTCATATACATATCTTTGTCTTTGTATCCATCCTTATAAAATGATTAATACTGTTTTTTGTGTCTATACTTCTAAATTTCATAAATTAAATGATGCTATAGAACTCATTGTATTCCCTCCTTCTTATGCTCAGAGCACTGCTTTTGGGATCTGTCCATATTGCATACGTACATCTATTTTGTTGATTTTAACTGTGACAGAGTGTCCCAAAGGGTGCGTCTTCCATGTTTTACTTATCTATCTGTCCCACTAACAATAAACACCCAAGTTGCCTCCAGCTTCTGACTATTATGATTAATGCTGTCATAAAAAAATCCTTGAACATATCCTTTTTTTGCACCTAGAGTTTTTCTAGGAAAAATGTCCAGAAATGGGATTGCTAGGTGATAATATTTGACTAAATACTCCCACCTTGCTCTCTGGAGGAGCAACATGCATCTAGAACCCTTCAGCAGTGCACAAGTATTTTTGTTTTCTTGTGTCTCTGCTAGCTTCCTAGTTTTATTGCCAATGTTATAGGTATAAAGTAACATCTTGTTTTGGTTTGCATATCTCTAATTACTCATGAGTTTGAGCATCTCTCCCTACACTGGCCATTAGGGTTTCCCCTTCTTTGAACTGTCTGTTCGTTATCCTTTGACTATTTCTCTATTAGTCTTCCTGTCCATTAAAAAAATGATATGTAGGGATTTCTTCTTTATTCTAAATATTAGTCCTTATCAGCTTTAGATTGTGAAAATATGTTCTTTAAAGTTGTCATCTCTCTATTACTTTGACTCTGATGTCCTCTATTAAACAGAAATAAATTTTAATTTTGGTATGATCAAATTAATCAATTTCCCCTTTGTGGCTGATAGTATTTTGGGTCTTATTTTAGAAGTCTTCCCTCGCTGTGGTATATGTTCTAGGTTGTTTTAAGAACTCTGTAATTTGAATTTTGTCCAGAAGCTTTAAAGAGCTTTGCTTTCCTCCTGGTTATATACTTTTCCAGTCATTGGATGATGTGACAATGAAGGGACAGTGGATACAAATTACAGAGTTGGATGTAATTTTTCAGATGCACTCAAGGCATAGTAATTTTTTTTCTACTTCAAAGTCATATTGGTGATCAGGTTCTTCTAATACAATTTTCCCACTATCTTTAGTCTACTCTCCTGGGCCATATCTTTTGTTTCTTCCAGAGACGCTTGCTTCTTCTGGCTCATTTTCCTTAGCATGGTTGTGGAACCAATAGAAAGTATTCTTGATGACAGACATCACCTTTGCCCTTCTGTGCTGTGGTTCACACACGCATCTCTGCTTGGCCTTCTGGGTACTCAGAGATGTGTAGGCATTTCTCTTTTTACCCTTGAAGATCCTCTGGAGGTGCCCTTTGTTAGTGTCAGCTGAAGAATCATGAAGTATATAAATTTGGAAAGAAGAGCTTTATTTCTCACAAAGGGTTGCTGCTTGCAGGGTGGCCATTCTGACAGGTGGGGAAACGTAGATTCTGGCCAGAAGCTGGAAACAAGCATTTCAAGGGTGGGAAGAATAAGACAAAGATTTATGCTGAATGGGGTGGCCAAGTATACATATTCAACAGGTTATAGTAGGAGCTATGAATATTCACAAAAGGAAGGCACAGGCATGCATAGTAGGCTAGCACATAAGCAACATGCATCCCATGTTCACTTTTGGGTGGAGACTTAACATTTAAATGTATTATCATTAGGGCCTATACAACAAAAGGTGAAGCAGAGGACACAAAGGCCCTCTGTGCACAGCCTCCATAGACTGGCCAGAACCACTTTGTGGTCAGTGGTCTCTTACCAGGAAGGAATGCTGGTCAGTTACTGTGTCAAAACCACAAAAGGGAGAGGCAGCATCGGCGATTGGTTGATATCAGTGGTGCAGTCTTTCAAAAGGGCTGGTTTCTGTTTAACCCTTGGTGTAGGAAACCTAATAGCAATTAATGAGGGGGAGTATGATGAGGTCTGACCTCATCATGTCTGGGAACTCAGTTTTCAAGAGTTCTCTGGGGCCTCTTGGCCAAGTGGAGGCAATGTTCAGTCTGTTGGGGGGCTTAGGATTTTATTTTTATTTCTCATTACAATCCAGCAACAACTTTAATCTAGTATGCTCTTCTGTTTTAGATGTATACTCCTTAATTTCAAGAGCAATCAATTTGTTTTTAAGTGCAATCCCGCTGGGTTTCTTCTAGTGATTTTTCAATGAATAAGCCACACCTGCATAAGCCTCAGAGCAGGCAGCTCCAGTCAGGGAATTCCTGGACCCAGAGAATATTAGCTGTGAATGGAACCCCGAGGAATGTCCACTGGTTTCCATCTAAAGGTGGTACCACCTCCTATCCTGGGGAGCATTTGGAAATACTGGGGCGGGGGCATTAAATTTTTTAAAAATGTAAAACATTTTAAATCAACAAACATATATATTTATGGTATACAACCTGATGTTTTGAAATATGTATGCATTGTGGAATGGCTAAACCAAGCTTTATGTATGCATTACTTCTTATACTTATCATTTGTTTTTGTGGTGAGAACAATTAAAAGCTACCCTCTCAGGGGTTTTTAAGTATACAATACGTTGTTTCTAACTATAGTCTCCATGTTGCACAATGCTCTCTTGAATGTATTCCTTCTATCTAATTGAAATCCTGTATTCTTTGACTAACTTCTGGGAGAGAGCAGTTTTGATGGTCACAGTGCCTGGGTATGCTGCTAGCATCTAGTACCTGAAGGGTAGAGCTACTAGATGTCCTACAGTTCCTTAGAAAATCTGAAATAATAAAATTGTTCAGCCCTCAAAATGCCAATGGTGTCCCCACTGAAAAACAGTAATTTAGATCCTTTATTATACTGATAAAGAAGGTGAGACCCAGAGAAGATTCTCAAGATCCCAAGCTCACACAGCTTGATCTGAACTGGAATATGAGCCTCTAGACACTCAGGCTTTCTCTGGGTACAGATACATATTTTTGGGTGAGCTTATTCCAGCCTCTTCTTTTGGATGGCAGGAGGCATTCCGTATGCACCACGCTCATGTTATTGTTTTTAATCTTTCTCTGTCTCTTTATTTTTTCACTCATCACAGCTGAGCTTGGTGATTACGATCCTGATGAGCATCCTGAGAATTACATCAGTGAGTTTGAGATTTTCCCCAAGCAGTCACAGAAGCTGGAAAGAAAAATAGTGGAAATTCATAAAAATGAACTCAGGTAATTACTGAGTAGACATTTGTGAAAATGATAAAGGTGAGAAAATATTCTTACTGCAGGGAATGTGGAAATCACATCGCGAAGGAGGAATATTTGTGATGTATGGGTAGGCTGTTTTGGGTGGCAGCGCAATTTTTCTGGGCACTGTCAAGGACACCCTGGTGTCCTCCGTCAGTAACAATCTCAACATTGTGGAGTCCCATGAGTGGCTGTTTATGATCCATCAGTAGTTATTAGATCCATATATTTTCTTCCACATATGGATTTTTAAACACGCTGAGCTTCTGAAAGTGGAATCTAAGGTAAATAAGTAAACCTTTCTGATTTGAATTTTGTGTTATCTTTTTCCTACCGGTGGCCGTAGCTGGAAGCATTGACTCCAAGTAGAGTAGAATACATTGGGAAGACTCCCTTTGCTGAGCTACTCTCAAGCTGACAGATTTAGTGTCTGATCCTCTTTTTCTCACCTGCGATGCTTCAATGACAGCTGCATAGTAGCAGTGGTAGAAGCAAAATTGCATACAGCGTTCACCACGTTCCCAACACTGTTCTAAGCACTTTGCACGTATTAACTCGTTTAATCTTCACAACAACCTAGGAGATAGGTTATTGTTATTTCCATATTACAGATGAGGGAACCGAGGCACAGAGAGGTTAAACAACTTACCCAAGGTCACGCAGCTAGTAAGTATCAGAGCTGGGATTTGAATTCTGGCAGTCTTGGTCTAGAGTCTGTGCCTTTATGCACTGTGTGATGCTTACACTCTACGTGGGCTGCTGGGAATAAAATGAAGTGTGTGTAGGGATCATTGCCAACTTGGAATTCAGGTAATTCAAGTAGTCTAGTCTGTAACTAGAATTTAGATACTGTGCAAACTACAGAAAAAAAAAATCATTTTGTTAACAGCAAGCATGGGCAGTGTTGTGACAAGTGTTGATGAAAAACTGCAAGAACTGAGATGCTTCCATGTTCTAGGCCTCTGGTAAGTATAAAGAAAATTGCATCACTGGATTATGCATTCTGGAACAGACAACTGTCCCGGTGTGAGGAAATTGTTCTAGCTCCCTCCTTTATGCAGGCGCGCCCCCTACTGGTGAGTCTGGGAAGAGTATACGTGAGGGCATTCAAGGTGGCAGCTAATTTCAGCTGGGAAAATATGACGCTTAGTCTTAGAGATAAAGATGATTAGACATCAAAACATTGTACCACTTTCAGAAAGCAACATGCCATCTATGTGGGTAATTTTAGAGTATTGTCTCCTAATGAAAAGACTTGTTGAAGATACATGAAATTCTCAGTACTCTTTTGCTATTTTGGAGACAAATGTACTAGAGGTAGAAATAAAGTTCCGATATTTTTGTGGAGGGGTTTGTGGCGGAGCAGTGTTCTGGGGAGCACAGGGTGAGAATCCCTGGATAAAGGAGTTGCAGCCACTGTTTGAATTGATAGGAGATGGGAATGGAAAGGTTTTCTATGCCCTGAATTTGCAGGGCCTCTAATGCTCAGAACATACGATAATAATATACACTTATTGAGCATTCACTTACTAGATGCCAAAACATTGTGCTAAGAGCTTTAAGTGCATTATCCCACTCAGTTCTCCCAAACTCTATTAGATGGGCGCTATTGTTCTTTCTAGTGTGGGATGAGGAAAGTACAAGCTGAAGTGGTTAAAGGACTTGTGCTGAGTAAATAGTGGAGTCAGGACTTGACCCTTGGGTTACCTGGCTCAAGGTATGCCCATGCTCTTCTCCCTTTGTTGAGTGTTTAAAGGGAATCAGGTAGTCGGGTAGGTGTTTCACGGTGATCACCATGTCAGCGGTGCCTGAGGATGGAGAACCAGGGCAGGAGGGCCAGTTAGTAATTTCTGGTATTCAGAGAAGAAACGCGAAGGACCTGAAAAAGAATAGGAGTAAAGGAAATTGAAAGAAGAGAGTCATGAGAGGCGTTGCAGCCAGACTTGGTGATCCACAATTTCATGAGAAAATGAGTGAATCACAGAAGATTCCAAGTTGTTTTATTAACATTCAGAAAGCTGTAGCTTGGACCCCGGGCCAGCACCTGGGCTTTTGGAGATCCCTGAAAGTGGTCATCATGCACTCAGGGAAGACAGGGGATCATCAGTCAGTCGCGCTTTATAAATCTTGGAAGTAAGTTCTGTGGTTTGATCAAAGCTGCCATTCTATGGCACATGTGGTCCTGCACATTTGAAACATCCATTAAGCCTTTGTGAAGAGGTCGGAGTTGTATGCCTGAAGGATGAACCTGTCAGGAATCATATCACCTTGCGAGGACAGCTTCAGGGGGTATTTCCCTGTATATTTTTGCTCATTCTAAGTAGTTCTGTATTTCATTCAGCATCAGTGCAGCAGAGAGATACTTTTGGTTTGGAGGGTAAGATAAGAAGAGCAGAAGAGGCTGACAGTGCAGAGGGACAGGAGCTTTCTTGCGTCTGATGGGAAAGCTGCTACAGGGACTGAAGGTGCTCTGGGGGTGCCACCACCCCTTCATACACAGGTCAAGAAAGTGTTACCTGTCTTGTGTAAGGAATTGGGCCTTGGTTGAATTACTCTGAAAACCTGACCGTGCCAGGAAGGAGTCATGGATGGAGGAGACCTGTGCTTGGCTGCACCAAGCCATGGTCATCCTGCTCTCCAGAGTCACCACAACACCCATGACCCTCCCACTTAGCTAGGGATGGTGTGCGGCCATCGAACTGCTGTTCTGAAGACTTCCTGAGAGGATTCCAGTTGACTTGTGTTGGGGTTTGAGGGACCCAATAAATAACCTCCTTCTTCCTTCCTGCTTTCTGAATCAGCTGAGAAATAAAACACAACAGGTGCTCAAATATTAGCAGAAATGATGATTTACAGGGAGATCAACATTTTACCTCAGGAGGGGGTGGTTTCACAACCTTCTCCCAGCCTTTTTATTGATTAGGATTATTCTGCTCCTGTAATCTCGGAGAGAGGAACAAAAGCTGCCATTCTTGGCAGAAAATTAATGAGAGAGATAAAAGAAATTTCCTCTCTGGGAGGCTACAGACTGCTTGAAGGTGGGACCAAGATGGCCTGATAGATAGGCATGAATAACAGAGTTCTTTGGGGGATGGTGGGGGGGGGAGAGAGAGAGAGAGAGAGAGAGAGAGAGAGAAACTGACTCTTCCTTGGAGTTTTAAGAAGACCAACATTTTATGAAGAATTTTCATGAACTAAATTAGATTGATGACTGAAGGTAAAAGTTCATGCTTGGATCAATGTTTCTTCTTCTGAGTCCTTCACTGTACTGGAGGAGATAGGATAGGGAGAAGCCACAGTCTTGCAAATATAGTAGCATATTATAGTTATTGATCATCTCTATATCAGTCAAGATCAGTTAGATTTTGCTGAGGAAACAAACACCCAATGCTCAGTGGCTTAGAGCAAGAAAGGCTTCTTCTTTACTCTGCTCTGTGCCCACCAGAAGCCAGCTGGGGGGCTCTGCCCACCATTGTCACTCAGGGAAGTCAGAAGCTTGGATTTGCCAGATGTTGAGCCACAAGGAAAAGAGCTCTGGAAGGTCATGCTTCATTTCGGAAGTGATTCATATCACTTCTACTTATAACTCTCTGATCAGGACCCATCCCAAGATCTTACCCAGGATCAAGGAAATGCAATTCTATGGTGTTCAGAAGGTAATAGGAGCTGGAAACAGTGGGCACCCAGCCCTTAATGGCCCTCACAACCTCATTGACTAATAGAGTTGTTTTTCTTTTTTAAATAGACTTTATTTTTTAAAAGAGATGTTTAGGTTTACAGCAAAATTGAAAGGAAGGCACAGAGATTTCCTCTATACCCCTGTCCCACACATGCATAGCCTCCCTCATTATCAATATCCCTCCTAGAGTGGTACATGTTTTACAACCGATGAGCCTACATTGATACGTTATAATCACTCATAGTTGATAGTTTACATTAGAGTTCATTCTTGGTGTACACTTTATGGGTTTGATGAATGTATAGTATCATTCCATTGCAACACCAATACCATTATAGTATCATACAGAGTAGTTTCCCTGTCCTAAAAATCATGCCTCCTTCTCCCCTAACCCCTGGCAACCACTGATCTTTTTACTGTCTCTATAGCTTTTGCCTTACCCGGAATGTCATAGCTGGAATCATACAATGTGTGACATCATACAATGTAGCCTTTTCAGATTGGCTTCTTTCACTCAGTAATATGCATTTAAGTTTCCTCCATGTCTTTTCTTGGTTTGAGAGCTCATTTCCTTTTGGCATAAAATAATATTCCATTGTCTGTATGTATCATAGTTTATCCATTTACCTGCTGAAAGACATCTTGGTTGCTTCCAATTTTGAGCAATTATGAATAAGGCTGCTATAAATAACTGTGTGTAGGTTTTTGTGTAGACATAAGCTTTCAACTCATTTGGGTAAATACCAAACACCATGATTGCTCTATCATATGGTAAGAGTATGTTTAGTTTTATAAGAAACCACCACCACACTGTTTTCCAAAGTGGCTGTAGCATTTTGCATTCCCACCAGCAGTGAATGAGAGTTCTTGTTGCTCCACATCCTTGCCAACATTTGGTGGTGTTAGTGTTCTGGATTTTGGTCATTCTAATAGATGTGTAGCTAATAGAGTTTCATTTAGAAGGATTTTTATACAGGCATCTTTGGGCCTTTTAATATCATGTGAACTAGATGATATGGAGATGTGTCACTTACATAACCCACTGAGCTGAATGATTCTTCTAGGTTAGGGCCATTTAAATATTTTTGGCTTTCTGGGTCATATGGTCTCTAGTGCAGTGACTCAGCTCTGTTTTGGTAAAGCAAAAGCAGATATAGACAATTCATAAATGAGTGGGCCATGATTCAATAAAACTTTGTTGACAACACAGGTGGCAGGCCACATTTGGCCTATGGGTCCTAGCTTGCTGACTCCTGTTCTAAACACATGGCAGACCAGGTATGGAATCAATTTCTACTTCACTCTCCTGCCTCTGTAGATAATTTTAAGTTATCAGGAGCCATATTTGTTTGTAAAACTGTGTGTGAAAAATAATCTCTTGTAATTTTCAGACTTTAAGCTTGGTGTGCAGAGATGAGGTCCTACCTGGGACTGGTTTAGAAATAGGTTATTCCTCCCTCTACAGCCCTCTGGTGACTGGAGGAAGCCATTGCTACAACCCCTTAGGACTTGATGGTCCTCTGTTTTTTTGTTTTTGTTTTTTTTTTTTGAGCTGGAGTTTTGCTCACTGCAACCTCCGCCTCCTGGGTTCAAGCAATTCTCCTGCCTCAGCCTCCGGAGTAGCTGGGACTACAGGCATGCGCCACCATGCCGGGCTAATTTTGTATTTTTAGTAGACATGGGGTTTCTCCTTGGTCAGGCTGGTCTCAAACTCCCAACCTCAGGTGATCCGCCCGCCTCTGCCTCCCAAAGTGCTGGGATTACAGGTGTGAGCCACCGTGCCTGGCCAGTCCTCTGTTCTTTTTGTCCCTCTTGGTTTCTGTTTTCCACAGCTTTAATCAAAGCCACCTGGGGTAAGAGGAAATACCCATTCCGTTAGTCCTGAGGGTGCTCGGAGGGGGTTTAAGATCAAGAATTAAGATTGCTTTTACCATAAAGAACCCTGATAGACTTTGCTGGAGGTATTTCCTAGAGTTTCTACTCAGCTAGTTTTTTCTTCCTCTCATCACCAGTTCATCAGGTTTGTCATTAGAGACAGAGACATTTGCATTTACTTCAGTCATAGGTCATCAGCTTTTAAATATTCAAAAGGCTCAATTGGCAGTAAAGCAGTTTTGATGAAGTATCTTCTTTGCCCTTAAAGAGCAGGGAAATCATCCAACTAGCCACACTATAATGATCCAGGGCAGTGAGGTTTGTGCTGGAAGCAAGAATGACACAGTGTGTTTTTTAAACAGAGTAATTATCTCTATTTCTTTTTTTTTTTTTTTTTTCTTTTTTTTTTAATTATACTTTAGGGTTTTAGGGTACATGTGCACAATGTGCAGTTTTGTTACATATGTATCCATGTGCCATGTTGATTCCCTGCACCCATTAACTCGTCATCTAGCACTAGGTGTATCTCCCAATGCTGTCCCTCCCCCCTCCCCCCACCCCACAACAGTCCCCGGAGTGTGATGTTCCCCTTCCTGTGTCCACGAGTTCTCACTGTTCAATTCCCACCCATGAGTGAGAACATGCGGTGCTTGGTTCTTTGTCCTTGCGATAGTTCACTGAGAATGATGTTCTCCAGTCTCATCCATGTCCCTACAAAGGACACGAACTCATCATTTTTCATGGCTGCATAGTATTCCATGGTGTATATGTGCCACATTTTCTTAATCCAGTCTATCGTTGTTGGACATTTGGGTTGGTTCCAACTCTTTGCTATTGTGAATAGTGCCGCAATAAACATACGTGTGCATGTGTCTTTATAGCAGCATGATTTATAGTCCTTTGGGTATATACCCAGTAATGGGATGGCTGGGTCAAATGGTATTTCTAGTTCGAGATCCCTGAGGAATCGCCACACTGACTTCCACAATGGTTGAACTAGTTCACAGTCCCACCAACAGTGTAAAAGTGTTCCTATTTCTCCACATCCTCTCCAGCACCTGTTGTTTCCTGATTTTTTAATGATGGCCATTCTAACTGGTGTGAGATGGTATCTCACTGTGGTTATCTCTATTTCTTAAAGGTTATATTCTCTGTAAATCATGCACCATGGCTATAGTTTAAAAAAATGGAGTTATCATTTTAAAAACATCTAGCTTTCTAGAAACAAATAACCTGACATGAAAAATATCCTCTACCTTTGCTTCTGATGACTAGATCACAAGAGCCCTCTTAAGAAATGTTTTTGTCAGTTTTGAGAAGTGTGTTTATTGTGTAAAAAGAAGACAAGAAATAAATGTCTGGTTATTTTACAACCCCAATCTTTCTTAAGTTGCGTTTTCTCTTTGTCATCGATCTCTCTCCCTGTATCATTTCCATTCCCAAGTCCCTTCCAAACTCATAGAATGTCTCTCCCTGGTAGATTATCAAATCAATTTGCATTTTTTGTTGCTATTTGGTATAGCACCTTTCTTAGGAAGGGGGAAGATGGGATGATTTGGGATCAAATGTGTTCACTGTAAAAATGAAGTCCTTGCATTTTATGGCCTAGAATAAAGGACATTTCTAGGGAGGGATGGGCTGGGGCAAGTGGTATGCATGTCCAAGCCATTCATGTTTTTTATACAGATGAAATCTAGCTACCATGACCTTAAGGGGCAAAAAGCAATGTTACCAAAGTGCAATGTGGCCACGAAGAAGGAGAGAGGGTTGTATTATTGAAAGTAGGATATAATTCTCTGATTATATCTCACATGTGATTCTAACTTACGCTAGAGCTAAAGATTCTTTGAACTTTCAATGAGACTATAACAGTGAATTTATCCAGAGGATATTTATCCATCCTTCTATCCATTTATATTTCATCCATACATCCAGGCACCTTTCCATCCATCCATTCATACCACTAATATTTATTGAAGAGCAGCCTTTTGTGAGGCACTGTAGTAGTGTGGGATGGCCTAGCCCAGATTTTCAGCCATTTCATCCCCAAGCTGAGGTCTCCTTCATCATCCACACTCCCCTATGACCTTATGGTTTGAAAGATTTTATCCACAAAATAATTCATGAAGCAACAATTAATTTGCCTCCTAATTTTTATTAGTCAAAGACAGTTTTGACTACCATTTAGCGCCTTCGACTATCAAGAGGTCACTAGCCAACAGCAAAGAAATTTGACAGCCAATTTCTATGCTTAAGGGATCCTTGGAGTCCAAAGCAGGAGTTATAAAATGACAGTTCTTGGACTACACTGTGACCCAGATGTATGTAGTTTGAGCCAAATAATAGCTCTAGAAAATGGAACCAGTTGCCATAAAGTTCTGGCTTCAGTTGTGACTGGGGTTTTGGTCACATGGCTCCCTAACTTCTGTGTGGCAACACTCAGCAGCAGTGCCTCTTTAAAAGAATCCTTTGTCTCTGAATTGCCACCATCCCTGCTCTGCCAGCTTACCTTCTCCTTCCATTGAGTTTGCAGCCACCATTTTTTTTTTTACAGATAAAACAGAGTTCTGAGAAATTAACTTATCCAAGGCTACACAATTATGAAGCAATAGAACTTGACCTGAAATTTGAGTTTCCGTGCATTGTGCGCTAATATCTTTCTAAGTTGAGGCTCTCCTATAAGCCTTGTCCCTGCATGGCCCCAGGGTGTTACCACTGTCTCCTTCATAGCGTGGCAGCTATCCAAATTTGCAGCATTTTATCTAATGCTCTGCATAAAGATGGCTCCTAAAGGATTTGCAAGAGATAATGTCCCTCTCTAAGTAAAAGATTGGAAATGACAGACTGGGAACTCTCATTTCCTTTCCATTTAGGATGTAGAAAGGCATGAGATATTGATCTCTCCTAACACCAAAATAACACCGACAAGCTGGCTAAATTACAAAATCATATTTTTTGAACCCATCTGAGAGCTGAAGATGCAAATAGGCCTAAATGTATTAAAATCCAGAATGTCCTTCTTAGGAGAATGGAGATGTATAGCTGCTTTCACTTCTGGTGGAGTGACAGGAAGAGAAGGATTACACCCTAGGTCAGGGCTAAGGGCAACTAGGCAAACTTTTAACCAGCACAAGAGCTGAGTGAAATCCCCCAGAGGCACTCCAGACCTTCAGCCTGGGTGGGGAAGCCCTTGCTGATGGCAGGAGGCAGGATGTCAGGGAGGAGAAAGGTCTTCTAAAGTCAGAGGGCCAGGGATGACACTGAAGAGCAAAGGAATCTCTCTCCAGCCCACATTCCACAGGAATGCTATAAAGCATAGAAAGCTCCCTGCAGTCACTGAGTGCTGAAGTCCCAAGCCCTGCTGAAGGGCAAGTCTTGAGAGCACTCCCAAACATTTGAAGCCAGTGGTGTGGAAAATCTTTTATTCCAACAAAGCTAAATCTAAGTAAAGTTGCAACCAAGTTGCAGCAAACTGTAATCTAAGCCAAATTGAGAATTCTGTTTTTCAGAAGTAGAAGACCATTATATTGGTCTTCTATACCATTACATTGGTCTTCTGCCCATGAATTTAATTCTAGAGCTCCTAGGCTCAGATGGGTCAGAGGCAACCAGAACCATCCCCTTCCCTGCCAACTGTGTTCCAAGCAGTCCAGCTTATTGCTGGCAAGATCCACATCTTATTCCACAATTAATGTCCACTAATAATTGACATTTATTCCTGGGATGCTATCTGGTTTTGTACTGTATGTAATGGTATGCTAAAGGAGGATCAATAAAAGGGAGATTGTTCCTTTTTGTCTAAAATTACTCAAAACTGGCAGAAGGGAGACATACAGTTAAATACACAATTACTTTACCTCATCTAATATATTAGAAAAGCCTATCTTTGGAGAATTGTTAGCTCTTTGAAAAGAATTCAACTAATCACTGGTCTTTACCTTTAAATGTCTCATTAGAGACACTATTAATCTGAGTGGAACATTTCCTGGTGCAATATTTGACGGACAGAAAATCATTATTTTCCATTACCAGAATTTTTGCCAGAAACAGATGCCCAGTGGGAGATTCAAGGAAAAAACCCCAACCTTTCTATTTAATTGATCTTAGTGTCTTCCTGAAAAAATGGATCATTAAATGGTTTCTTCCTTGGTGAGTCTGGGCCTCAGGAGTCTCCAGTCCTATCAGGGTCCCTGCCTTTTCTCCTTTGGTTTTGATCTTTTTGCCTTCTCTGAGCATTTGCAGTTAGCTTTTCCCTGTGTATGACATTTTCAATTAAGTCTTTTAAATGCTTAGCCAGTGGAGATCTGAGGTTAAGCCCAAAGCAAATGATGCTTACTTGAGAATTATTTTAAAGATAGGCCTTTGCTTTGTGGTAAATATCTCGACGTCCTGCTTGACATTCCCCTCAGCACAGTATTTCTGACTTCAGCCATATGTAGGGCTAGCAAGGGAACACATGGTAGTCTGAGGGCAAGGACAGAACATACTGTGTGTTAAGCACTAGTCTAACAGATTCACATCTGTTATCTGCTTAATCTTTGCATCAAATCTTGGAGGTAGGTACTCTTTTTACAGAAACACCTTCATTTTTTAGAATCAAATAGACATGGCTTCCTATGGTTTCATGTTCCTGTGTTCTGGACCCAGATCAGGGTTCAGAAAACCATTTTTTATACCAGATCAACTAGCAAATATTTTAGGCTTTGTAGAACATACAGTCTTCATTGCAACTACTACTGTTGCAGCATGACAGCATGTATAGAGAATATGCAGATAAGTGGGTGTGACGATGTTCCAATAAAACTTTATTTATGGACACTGAAATTTGAATGTCATGTAATTGTCATGAGTCATGAAATATTATTCTTTTGATTTATTTAAACTATGTAAGAATGTAAAACCCATTCTTAGTTTGAGGGCTGTACAAAATCAGGCGGCAGGCAGTCCAGATTTGGCCTGCAGGTTTTAGTTTCAGATTAAAATGGAGATATCACTATTCTCTAATTGGATCTGAGTATCAGTTACCTGGAATGAATTGCCTTATCATTGATAAATGGCAATGTTTAGAATTTGAAAAAGTTGCAATTTAAATGAATTTTTTAGGTGGGTTTCAGTGGCTCACCCCTGTAATCTTTGCACTTTGGGAGGCTGAGGTGGGAGGATCACTTGAGCCCAGGAGTTTGAGACCAGCCTGGGCAACATGGTGAAATCCCGTCTCTACAAAAAATACAAAAATTAGCCAGATGTAGTGGCATGCTCCTGTAGTCCTAGCTATAGGAGGCTGAGGTGGGAGGGTCACTTGAATCTGGGAGGTCGAGGCTGCAGTGAGCTGAGATAGCATCACTGCACTCCATCCTAGGCGATGGAGTGAGACCCTGTCTCAAATAAACGAATTAAATAAAAAAATAAATTTAAAAATAGATTTATCAAGTATAAGTGCCATTTTGTTACATAGATATATTGCATAGTGGTGAAGTGTGGGCTTTTAGTGTAACCATCACTGGAATAGTGTACATTGTACCCATGAAGTAATTTCTCATCCCTCACCCCCTCCCACTCTGTCACCCTCTGAGTCTCCAATGTCTATTATTCCACACTCTATGTCCATGTGACACATTATTTAGCTTCCACTTATCAATGAGAAGATGTAGTATTTGACTTTGTTTCAGTGTTATTAATGGCCTCCAGTTCCATCTGCCTTGCTTTTTTAAAACATAAAAGGTGGATAGCAATCATGTCATTTTGAAATGCTGTGCCATGGCACGCAGGAGAGCAGGCAGATGGCTCTTGACCATAAGATATTGGTGATGATGTTGGTACCAGCCCTGACAAGCACTTTAGAACCAGGTCAGCTTGCATTTGCGTCCTGCGTTTGCCCATACATGACTAGTGAGGGCAAATGCAAATTGACCTTGAGCAATAATCTTGAGCAAGTTATTTTTCTCTTTGAATGTCAGAACTCTCATCCACAAAAGGGAAGATAAAGATTCCAAGTTTCTGAATAAGGGAAAAAATACGTATATGTTTGGAAATATAAAAAATGTTATGTTGCTTGGAATTGTGGAGTTTAGTACAAGATAGCTCTGCACATGTATCTATTATCCTCTTGATCAATAAATACCCTTTAGTTTGGGGGTCCTCGTGGACTGCATAATATTTCATCCAAAGATTTCTTTATTAAAAAGGCAGAAATTGTGTGTCTTTTCATCATTACAAAATGTATAATATGTAAAAGAGCATTTTCAGAGTATATACAATATGTGTGGGATTTAAAGAATAATTGAAAAAACATCCATGATCCCCTAACATTGCTTGTGAATGAGAACATCACTAGCTGTTCTGAAGTCTCCTATGTGCCCCTCCCAGACCACCTCCCTCTCTCCTCCCATAGGTACACTATTCTGAATTTTGGGTTGCTTATTCTCTTGTTTTGCTTTTATAAATTTACTTTATACATATGTATTAGTCAATGATGTATTGCTTCAGTTTTGCCTATTTTCACTTTCATATAAATGGACTCATACTGTATTCTCGTGTCTCATTTCTTCCCTATCAATATTATATTTATGAGATTCTTCCACAGTGATACATATAGCCATAGGTCTTTATTTTCACTTCTGTGTAATTAATTTTCTATCATATGAACTTCCCATGTTTTATGTATCCATTCTCCTGTTGATGAACATTTGGGTTGCTTCCAGGTTTTTGCTATTGCAGACAGAGCTACTATGGCTTCTTAAATAATTCACCTAAGGTACATGTACAGGACTAGTGTAAGTATAAGCCTAAGTGTGGAACTTGCCAGAGTTTGCACTTTAACTTTTCTAGGAAATGGCAGTTTGGTTGCTCTACCTTATGTTCACACCAACAATAGGTGAGAGTTCCCAGGGTTTCCAGTGACTTTTAACACATTAGTTTTGCTTTGCTCATTTTTGAAAGCCATAGAAATAGAATCATACAGTGTATATCCATTTATATCTGGTATTTTAGTCTGTTTTTTCTTGCTGTAACTGAATACCAGAGGCTAGGTAATTTATAAAGAAAAGAAATTTATTTTTTACACTTCTGGAGGCTTGGAAGTTTAAGGTCTGGGGACTGCATCCAAGTTAGAAAAAAGGAAGTCAAATTATCCCTGTTTGCTGATGGTATGGTTTCTATCTAGAAAACCCTAAAATCGCTACCAAAAGATTCTTAGATTTGATAAATGAATTCAGTAAAGTTTCGGAATACAAAATATATATGCAGAAATCGGTAGTATTATTATACACTGTATTAGTCAATTTTCACACTGCTGATAAAGACATATCCAAGACTGGGAAATTTACAAAAGAAAGAAGTTTATTGGACTTACAGTTCTACATGGCTTGGGAGGCCTCACAATTATGGTGGAAGGCAAGGAGGAGCAAGTCACATCTTACATGGATGGCAGTGGGCAAAGAGAGAGCTTGTGTAGAGAAACTCTCATTTTTAAAACCATTGGATCTCATGTGACCCATTCACTATCACCAGAACAGCAAGGGAAAGACCAACCCCATGATTCAATCATCTCCCACTGGTTGCTCCCACAACACATGGTCACTTGAGGTCAGGAGTTCAAGACTAGCATGGCCAACGTGGTGAAACCCCATCTCTACTAAAAGTACAAAAATTAGCTGGACCTGGTGGCACACACCTGTAATCCCAGCTACTCAGGAGGCTGAGGCAGGAGAATCCCTTGAACCTGGGAGACGGAGGTTGCAGTGAGCCAAGATCATGCCACTGCACTTCAGCCTGGGTGACAGAGCAAGACTCCATCGAAATAAATAAATAAATAATCCTGGGAAAATTGATAGCTGCATGCAGAAGAGTGAAACTGGACCCATACATCTCACCATAAACAAAAATTAACTCAAGATGGATTAAAGACCTAAACATAAGACCTCGAACTATAAAAATCCTAGAAGAAAACTTAGGAAAAACTCTTCTGGACATTCACCAAAGAATTTGTTACCAAATTCCTCAAATTAAAATGCAACAAAACAAAAATAGGCAAATGGGACTTAATTAAACTAAAATGCAACAAAACAAAAATAGGCAAATGGGACATAATTAAACTAAAAAGCTTCTGCACAGCAAAAGAAATAATTAACAGAGTAAACAGACAACCTACAGAATGGGAAAAAATACTTGCAAACTATGGGTCTGACAAAGGGCTAATATCTGGAATTTACATGGAACTCAAACAACTCAACAAGAAAAAAACAACCCCCCTTAAAAAATGAGCAAAGAACATTAAAGGCCATTTTTCAAAAGAAGACATCCAAGTGGCCAAGAAACATGAAAAAAATGCTCAACATCACTAAACATCAGAGAAATGCAAATTAAAACCACAATGAGAGACCATCTTACACCAGTCAGAAAGATTATTATTAAAAAGTCAAAAAACAACAGATGTTGTCAAGGATGCAGAGAAAAGAAAACACTTATAACCTGTTGGTAGGAATGTAAATTAAAACCACTTTTTGGGGGAACAGTGTGGAGATTTCTTAAAGAACTAAAAATAGAACTACTATTTGATCCAGCAATCTCGCTATTTTCCCTTTGTGTATATATATCTACCCAAAGGAAAAGAAATCATCATATCAAAGAGATACTGGCACTCATGTGTTTATTACAGCACTATTCACAATGGCAAATATATGGCATCAGCTAAGTGTCCATCAGTGGAGAATTGGACAAGGAAAATGTGATATACACACACACACATTATATATAATATATATAGCATGGAATACTATTGAGCCATAAAAAGAATGAGATCATGTCTTTTGTAGTAACATGGGTAGAACCAGAGGCTATTATCCTTAGTGAAATAACTCAGAAATAGAAAAGGCAAATACTGCATGTTCTCGCTTATAAGTTGGAACTAAACAATGAATACACATGGGCATATAGAGGAGAGTAATAGACATTGGAAACTACAAGATATGGGATGGTGGGAGGAGGTGAGGGTTACAATGTTCACTATTTGGGTGATGGTTGCACTAAAAGCCTAGACTTTAACACTATGGAATACATGCACATAGGAAATCTGCACTTGTACCTCCTAAATATATAGAAAATAGACATTAAAAATTAAGTAAAATAATTTACATTTTCTTGATCATAAGAAGCTAAGCACATTTTCGTGTAGTTATTGGCTAGTTAGATGTCCTATTTGGTAAGTGCCTATTAAGTCTTTTGCTTATTATGCAGAGGTTGGGGGAGTGGTTACTGGTTTTGAAACATATTTTGTTGCTCTTTATTGATTTACAGGAGTTTAAAAAATATTCCAGATAGGTGTCCTTTTTTGGTTGTACGTGTTGCTGACAGCTTTTCCCATACCGTAGCTTGCCTTTTTCCACCGTGGCTGGTATCTCCTGATGAACAGATGTCCTTGAGTTTAAGGGTGTGTCCTCAGGGGCTGTGTAGCACTGGTACCCTGCTGCCATCTGGGGTTGGCTGTGATTGGAAATTAGATGCTCATCAGATTTAGGAAGGACAAGGAAGTGGTCAGAAAGAGACCACCTAGGCAAGGAAAAATTATTCACTTTTCAAAGTGAACATCCAAATGATAACCTTTCACAATTATCTTGTTGCTATATGGAAGAGGGTATGCTTTGAAAACAAACTTGAGTTTTATGAATAAATGACATGTAGCTTTTAAAAAGGTGGTGACAGTTCAATGAATAATGAGAATGGCTAGCTCTGTAGATCAGAGGAGTACTTATCAGTGGGTGGTAGAATGAGGGCCTTTCAAGTAAACTGGGAGGATCACCCCGAGCAAAGCTGATTGCCCAAGGCTATGGGAGGCACAGGGCTGCTTTGGCTCTGGTCCTGGTTCACTTTGGTCTTGGTCTGGGTCGTTAGGGTGAAGTTTTGCATTGAGGGCCAGAAGAGTGGGTTGCTGCTTAGTGACATGCTGGGTATTTTGACTGCTTTGTCCCTAGTTGGGAAGGTAAGATGAGTATACAAATGAGTGTGTGTGTGTGTGTGTGTATGCATGAGAGACGGCTCAATAATATGTGAATTCAATAAGTTTGTTTTCTGTATCTTGTTTTTTTAAGGCAGGATCTTTCTTGCTCTGCCACCCAGGCTGAAGGACAGTGGCACGATCATAGTGCACCACCATATCTGGCTAATTATTTTTAGAAGAGACCTTGCTACGTTGCCAGGCTTGTTTTGAACTTCTGGACTCAAGTGATCCTCCCACCTTAGCCTCCCAAAGTGTTGGGTTAACAGGCATGAGCCACTGCACCAAGCCTGACTTCAGTAATTTTCTGTATGGTTTACTTGTTGGTGGAGAGTAAGATATTACTTCAAGAACTTAAGAGAGAGATGGAGAAAGAAATACCATATGGATAAAGAAAACCTTCCAGAAATCTCTTTTCCCATCCCTGTCAATATAGTTGTTAATTTTCCTGAGTCCATTGTTACTTTATCAAAAGGAAAAAGATTATAATGACTATGTCTTGAAAAGAAAAGAATCAAAGAAATGGCCCAAGATAGTAATTGCTGGATCGAAAGGGCCCACAAGTACTGATTGGGATGAATACATAAAGATATTCTCTATATACATATATCACAGTGAAATTTCAGAACACTAAAATGAATAAGGAAATCTTGAAAAGCTTTAGACTTTATTTTTCTAAAGCACAAATTTTACTTAATCCCTCAGGAGTATTCTGTAGATGGCTTTAAAAATGATCTTTTCTATTAAAAGAAAAAGGTGGCCGGGTGAAGTGGCTCATGCCTGCAATCCCAGCGCTCTGGGAGGCTGAGGCAGGTGGATTGCTTGAGATCAGGACTTCAAGACCAGCCTGGCTAACGTGGCGAAACCCCGTCTCTACTAAAAACAAAAATTAGCTGGGTGTGGTGGCGGGCGCCAGTAATCCCAGCTACTCCAGAGGTTGAGGCAAGAGAATCATTTGAACCTGGGAGGCAGAGGTTGCAGTGAGCTGAGATCGCACCACTGCACTCCAACCTGGGCAATAGAGTGAGACTCTGTCTCAAAAAAAAAAAAAAAAAGAGAGAGAAGAAAGAATAAGGTGGCATATATGTCAATCTTCCCTTCCTTCACTGAGTCCTTATGGATAACAGGAAAAGTATTAGAAAAGGAATAGAAGAAAATTTCATCTTTGGATCAGAAATCCTGCAATATCTCTGGAAGATAGGAAACAGAAGGGATCCAGACCAAACACAGACTTAGAATAGCAGTGGTTCTGGGTTTCTGGGTGCTTCCAGGAATACACACAACAGCCATCACAGTGAGTGGGCAGCTACATTTGAAGCAAGTGGACAACTTTAACCCCTCCCTCTGGTTGCTTTGTGCTGAGTCATGGGCAGCAGCAGGCTTGAGCTGAAGGTACCCTGTGTGTGTGCCTAGAACTAGAAACTTCGGCCCCCAGTCAAGTTACTTATACATGTTGTATTAGTCGTTCTTGCATTGCTATAAAGAACTACACAAGACTGGGTAATTAAGAGGTTTAATTGGCTCACAGTACCACAGGCTGAACAGGAAGCATGGCTGGAGAGTCCTCAGGAAACTTACAAACATGGTGGAAGGTAAAGAGGAAGGAGGCACGTCTTATGTGGCTGGAGCCTGAGGAAGAGAGAGCAGGGGGAGGTGCTACACACTTGTAAACAACCAGATCTTGTGAGGACTCACTATCCCGAGAACAGCAAGGGAGAAATCTGCCCCCATGATCCAATCACCTCCCGCCAGGCCCCTCCTCCAACATTGGGGATTACAATTCGACATGCGATTTGGGTGGGGACACAAATCCAAATCATATTATATGTTCTTCCACACAGCACATCCCACTCTTCCCTCAACCTCTGGAGGCTGATACATCAAATATAAAAATGAGAGTCCAACAGGAATCACCAAACACTTAAGGAAACATCAGCTCCGCAAATTACAGACTCTGAGTCAGCATACAAAATGACCTTCACCTAGAAAGCAGCATTAATGCAGCCAACAAGATTGGACCTTAACAGAAATGAAGTGGTACCCTCAGAGGGATAAGAGGAATTCATGATCCTGAGCTGAGAACAGGCTGCTATTTGAAGATCCACATAGATATTACATTGGAAATGAAATATTTCATTGATATTTTAAAAAAAACATATCAATGAGAGAAGCAGCAGAATGTGCACAGCTGAAGAATAAATTAGCAGGCTGGACATTTGAATTAAGAAATAATTCAGAGCATAGTACCAAAAGACAGAGATATAAAGAATGAAACAAAGATTAAAAGACCTAGGACCTAGGAGTTTCAAGACCCATTTATTAGGGCCTCTCAAAGGAGATAAGAGAGAGAGTGGTAGAGAGAGAGTGGTGGAGGAAGTGGGGAAGGGAAGAAAAGAATCAAGAAATAGTCAAAGAAAGATATGCATTGTTGGATTAAAAGGATCTACACTGTGCGGATCATGATGAATAAACAAAGATGCTCCCTAGACATACCACAGTGACTTCAGACGTATCAGTATAACTCCAGTGCACTAAAGGTAAAGAGATTGTGAAGGGCTCTAGGAATAAACTAGATGGGATACTGTTTTGATTTAGAGGCATAATGACTCTGCTATCTTGAGGGGGTGGGGGGACAATCCGTCTTTGGGAAGGAAGTTAAGTGGAGATAGATTTAATATTGCAATATAATTTTACATTTTGAAAATAAAATGAATTCCTGTTGTTTCCTTTAGCAAACTCTGCTTGGTTGCTAGAATTACATAATTATCCTTGGGGAATGATTGAGATTCTCTAAAATACATGTAGGATATTAATATTAGTCAAAGTGGGATCTTTGAAATGTTGCATAATCTTTCTTTAGATGTTAGCCCTGAAAGGGCTTCGCGGTCATCTATATTTGCAGCCCTTTTCTCCCTGAGGCCAAGACCTTGTTTACTACCTTGCAGGACAGTGCTAGGACTAGTGGTTGAGATTTCCTTTTGAAGTCCAGGGCTCTCTGTGGGATGGTTGACAATTCTTTTGGCCCTGATGGCTCTGTTTAGGCTTGTTGATGGGGTAACAGGATTGTGCATTATTTTCCCTGAGCAAGAAGGCATGCCATTTACCCTGGATAATGTTTTTAAATTAGCAGAAAGAACAGATGATTAGTTTTATTTCGTATTAAGATTGAATTTGCAAGGGCCTGCTTATTGGTAACTTGATAACCTTGATTAACTGTACGGATCACTGGAGCGCTCAGAGTGGGTGTGGGTTTGTTATGGAACAATTAACTAGAGAACACAAGCTCGGGTTCCTTAGCAAAGGACTCCTTGTGGTGAGAAATAATGATCAGTCTTACTGATTACTATTTATGTCAGGGTTTTTCTCTTTATTTAGCTTAGAACACCATACTTTATTGAATGAAGGGATTCCGAGTTTCTATTCTTTTCCATTTTAACTTCCTCAACTTTTCTTGTGTGATTTTAGGGGGCAGAGCCCACCAGTTGCTGAATTTAACTTGCTCCTGAAAGCTCACACTTTGGAAACCTACGGGGTGGATCCTCACCCATGCAAGGTAACTGCCCCTCACAGCAGGTCACCATATAATGGTTGTTTTGCCCAAAACAGAGTTTACCTGTGCTCAGGCCTGGCAGAGCCTTGTTAAATCTTTCCCACAGCCTGGCCCACGGTCCCTCACTGGAAAGGACAACAGTGGGCTGCCGTTACATGTTTTGGCAACTGATTTCCTCCATTGAAGTCTTCCAGTTGTTCATTGATTGCCATGTAGTAGCCACATTTTCCTAAATTAACATCCATGGATTCACTCATCAAATGGATGGTTTGGCCCCTGAGGAGTTACAGGCTCCTGACACATTTACTTTCAAGGCCATTGCCAGCAAGAATGGTCTTTAAAAAATGGGAAAGTGGAAGGAAAAAAAAGAAAGATTTCAAGTTGCATTTTGGCATTAGGAACACTTGTTTTTATTTTTTCCTTTACTCATATTTGACAGTGTTTCTCTCAAGGATGAAACACAGACTACTTATATCAGAATCTCCTGGACCTCACCCCAGAGCTACTAAATCAGAATTCTGAGGGTACAACTGGGGAATCTGCCTTTTTAATCAAGCTCCCAAGGTGTGATACTTATAGATACATTTTCCAGAAATGTTTCACTGAAGCAATGTTCTTTTTTCCATATATTAGACTATGCATCAGCCAGACACTAGTCCTAATCCTAAACTAAGCATTTTATCAGTTAGGCTCTTAAATAGAAGTTTTGGAGTTTTAGTGGCACATTTCTTTACCCAGATTGGACTGCCTAATATTATTTGGTAAAGCATTAGTCCTATAGTTCTCAGCTTGGGCTGCTCATTAGAAACACCTGGAGCGCTTCATGAGCACCTGCTGACCAGAACACATCCCACACCAATTACGTCAGGATCTGCTGGGGAGGGGGGCGGGGGCGGTGCGACCAGGCTACCCAGGTGTTTCCAATGTGCAGCCAAGGCGGAGAGCCAGGGGTACGTGTCCACGCTAGCATTTACATCCTCTTGTTCTGCCTACACAAGTGTTAGAATATTTACCAGCGGCTCTTTCCTAGAATGGTATTAGTTTATTCATTTTAGTGAATTAACTTTTATGCAGAAATTTGAACTCTATTTTATCTAGTTCTTGGAGACTGACTTGATCTTTGTGTTGTTATTCCTTTGCCTTCACTTATCTACAAGATGCTTAGTTTTCCTGGTCTAGGCTGGAAGCACAGTAAGCTTTTCTGGAGATATTTTTATGCTGAAATTTCCAGAAATCCTGTGAGAGATTGAATCAAAATTAGATGCTCAGGGCTTTGGTTTCATCACGTTAGAGTGCTAATGGCAAGCAAGAACAGTTTGCTCACATTACAGAGCAGACCTAGAACACAGGCAGCCCCAGAAGACACTGGGAAGTAGACATAGTGATTTGGGACTAATTCATATTTTTCCAGGAGGTTCCTAGAGGGCAGAAGGTCCACTCCTCAAAGGGAAAAGCTACATATTCCTGAACTTCACCCAGACTTCGAAAGGCCTGCTCTTAGAAGTTCCATCTCAGAAACTTAGTTTATTACTACAGTCGTTGGAATTAGTCTAAAATTAACCTAGGGTGAGGATGAATAAGTATATTGGTTATCATTTATTTTATTTTCCTCAATCTAAACAGATTTTTCTTTTTTTTTCAGGATTCAACAGGCACAACAACATTTTTAGGATTCACAGCTGCAGGCTTTGTGGTGTTTCAGGGAAATAAGAGAATCCATTTGATAAAATGGTAAGTGCCTCTTTGGAAAACTGGCTTTCCGTTTTTCTTAATCTTGATTCCTCCGTCCCCTCCTTGGCTTCTTGGGCAAGTGTCAGGTAGAATGCCTGGTATCCATTTCCTTGCCTTGGAGCTTCATCATAAAGGGATGTAACATCTAGGTTGCCTTTGGTGGGGACTTGGATTTGCCAAGCTGAGGAGTCAACTTAGGAGGCGTGGGCTCAAGGGCTCTGCCTTCAAAGAGAAGGTATCCAGTGTTTCCTCACCAGTAGCTTCTACTGCTGTGGCCAAGGGGGGCACATGGATGGGTCAGGGCAGGGTAAAGGTGTGAGTTCCCACGAACAACTCAGGATCCACTCTCCCCAACTCACTTCTTTCCACTCTCCTCCTCTGTTGAATCCTGGGTGCAAACTCACCCTTTGTTATCCAGTGTATCCATGAAGATGCTTTTGACAAAAGGTAGCAGGAATGTCTACTCATGATGGCTTACAAATAAGAGGACTAATCAGCTCACAGAGCAAACGTGCAACAGTTCCGTGGTCTGTTAACTTAACTGCCTATTAACTTAAATGCCGGGAAGGATTTAGGTCTCTGTTTTTTTTTTTCTCTGCCATTCTCAGGCAGGCGCATTGGTCCTGAGGCCCCTGCTCCTGAGATGGGCATATGTGGGACTGGCCTGCACATCTCCCCATGGCAACGCCCGGAGCCTAGAGGAGAGCAGCCCCTTCCATGTGTCCCCTTTTCAAACAAGGATAATTTTTTAGAAGCCCTGTAGGAGACTTCCCGTATATCTTAATTGGACAGAATTGGGTCACATGTTTCTATTTAAACCAGTCCTTGCTGAGAAGAATGGGAACTCCAATATATAAGAACACAATTCTTTTGTAAACAGGGAAAACAGGAGTGAACATTTTGCAGTGCGGTGGATTTGCTTCTTGGAAATGGATGCAGAAGGAGGAGAAAGTCAGATACTGTGAATCCGCGTCATTTCATTAACTGAATCTGAAATCACCACGTTCTTCCCACCTTGCTAAGTGGGCTGGGCAATTGATGTTGTTCTGATCATTAATGTTCACAAACACTAGAGCTTCTTGGAAGAACGATGCAGCCTGACTGTAAATAATAGAATAAATAATTCTGAGCTGTGTGCGGATCCTCTCTTGGGAAGAGAATTGCTGTATAATTCACTCGAGGCTTTTCACTGCCCATTAGACCGTCACCAATGATAAGATAATACCTTGTTTCAGTGCTGTCTGCCTGGCATTTTTGAGTCAGATTCCTATGGGAAACCCAGGTACCTTGGTTAGCCGCCACTTTTTTTCTTCTTACCCAGAGATTTTCTTTTCTTAGGCCAGATGTCTGCAAATTGAAGTTTGAAGGGAAGACATTTTACGTGATTGGCACCCAGAAGGAGGTCAGATACTGCTTTTTTTTAACTGCCTGTTATTGTGTGTGCATGAGACAGATTCAGGAATAAAATATGCCTTTAGTATTGTAGTCGCCAAAGACCATGACTTTGAAGTGTATGATGATTATGAAAGCTATATGCTAAAAATATTTTAGAGGCAAACAAATGAGTACTGGGTTTGTACATTGAACAATAAAGTCAGTGAGCAAGGCTGATTGTACACCCCCATGTACAAAACAGACTGGGATAGACTTTGGAAATAAAAGATGGAACCTCTCCCTACCTCTTTTTGCCAAGATACAGACATGTGAAACAAATAAAGAATACTTACAAAGCTAAATATTCAACAACCAGTGCTCATTAGAGTGTTTTAAACAGAGCCTATTAGTCTAGAGAGTCTTAAAACAAGGGAGTTGCTAGATATAGATTGTGGATTCACCAGGGAATGCATTTGTGCGGAGACCATCAACAAAATATTAAGCCTCAGAGGTAGCTCTAGAAATTTGTGGGTTTTCTTGTCATGAGTTTTCAGCCCAAGCACTAGTTCCTTAAGGATGGCAAATATGTTTTTAGGCTAATTCCAGTGTGACAGAGAGGCAGATGATGCCTGGAGTGTTGAGAAGCATTGTGAGGCTGATTTTGATCAGAAACAGGTCCTAGATACATTAGTGATGTCTGCAAAGGGTGAGGGAGGGCTGAATACCATGTTAATAACACTGCAAATAACATAGCAATATGTTAAGTTACTTCAAGTCTGTGTGATAGGAGACAGGACACAAAGAGGTAAACATCTGAAAAAAAAAAACCCACGGAAAATGTAAATGGTATTTTACATGCATTTTCTTGTTTTGTTATTTTTTAATTAGAAAAAAGCCATGTTGGCATTCCATACTTCAACACCAGCTGCCTGCAAACATCTTTGGAAGTGTGGAGTGGAAAACCAGGCCTTTTATAAGTAAGTGGCTTTTATTCATTTAATTGTAGCTTTTAAAAGCACCCATGGAATTCTTTATGTTTTGCAAATGGCTGCATATTTGTTTCTTTTAATACGGTTTTAAAAGTTATATTTAAGTAAATTAAAATTTTGTGCATTGTTCAGGGTGACTCCCGGTGATTGTTGGCTTGTTGGCCTGACCAAGTCCTGAGCTCTATGTTGGATGTTTCCTGTGGAATGGCTGTGGGCTACTGTGTGTGTGTGTGTGTGTGTGTGTGTGTGTGTGTATTTCAAATAGCTATTTCCACAAAATATGTCACAGGATCAATTTTTGATTGCCCTCCTCCCCCCGCCCCCACAAAGCAGACCTTGAGATAGAGTTTGGTGCAAGTATCTTATTTGGGATGTAATCAATGGACATACCAGTAGGGGAGTGGCGGGGGGTGGTGAGATGGGGAAGCAATATAAGATGCATTATTGAGCAGGTCACTACTGTGGACAACTGGGCTCTGGGACATGGTATAATATGCCTCACAGTTCTCCTGCTGATGGGCAAAGAGGTGGGGCTGTTTATCTACCAATTCGCCATTTATTTTGGTTGAAGCCTGCTTTGGGGGCCAGAATTAATACCCTCTGATATTTCTGGCCTACTCTGAGTATGGGTTGGATGTGCTTTCACAACCAGAAAAAGAGACCTCTAGCAGACAGTCACCTGTGTTCATAGTAAGAAGGCTTCAGTGTATTGAAAATAGAGCCAAAGGTTTATGGGTGGAATGCTGTCAGAGCCTAGGATCATAGAAAGTAGATGCTGGACAGGACTTCAGAAACCATCTGTAAAGCCCTTAGGTTTCAAAAGAAGTTCAAACTGAGATCTGTGCATGGAGTTACACCTCCTCTGAGAGACGCTTGCTGACTGGAAAGGCAGTGGTAGTGGATGCAACTAAGAGCCTAGTCCAGCCCTGCTCAGGCCATCAGCACTGTACACCCCTGGACCTCATCCAGGTGGCTTTTGATCAGTCCCACTGCCCCTTACAGTGAGATTCTGTCTTACTGATTAGACTCATCTCCCTGAAAATGCTGTCTCTGAACCTCCTGGGCTTTGGCTGATAAGAACCATCAGGAGAATGATGGCTTGGATAATGATTTGGAAACCAGTTTCGGCCACAGAATACTTTTCCTTAATCTGAAGTATAGGCAAAGTCCAGCATGTAAAGGAGATAAAAAGAGAAGTTGTGGTGGTAGATGGGGTCTTGGTTGGGATTGGAGATTGAAGACTCTTTGCCCATTGTTCATTGCTCTTCAGGAGCTTGGGTCACCAGTTGTCCAGGTTGCCTATGCCTTTCCTAGGTTTAGCACTGACATCCCCATGTCCCAGGAAACCCATCAGCCCTGGGAAAACCCAGGAGCATAATTTGAACACCACTGGGTGAGATGATGCACAAAATGCTGTACTAGGAATGATTGGAGAAGGTGATGTATACCAGTAGACCTTCCCGTGACCACCACCACTTCAAGGTCTTTGTGTGCCTCCTGCATGTTTGGGGACTGATAAGGAAGGATACCAGTTGGCCTTTGGAAAATCTACATGTCTAGAAGCCTTCACCCATATGAGAGTTCAGAGATGGAAACACAGAGGGTTTGACGCTCTCAGTCTTTAGTTGGAGCCTCAGTGATTTTTTATTTTGTTTTTAAAAAAATATTTTTAAAATGGAAATCTAATTTACAAGCCATAAAATTTACCCTTTTAAAGTATACAGTTTTGTGGTTTTTAGTGTAATTCACAAAGTGATATAGCCATTATCACTATCTAATTCCAGAATATTTTTATCCTTCCCAAAATAAACCTTATGCCAGTTACCAGTCATTTCCCATTTCCTCCTCCCCCCAACCTCTGGCAACCACTAATCTACTTTCTGTTTTTATGGATTTACCTATTATAAACATTGTGTATAAGTGGAATCATAAACGATGTGGCCTTTTGTGCCTGTTGTCACAAAATGTCTCCAAAGTTCACCCATATTATAACATGTCTCAGTACTTTATTCCTTTTTATGATTGAATGATACTGCATTGTTTCAATAGACCACATTTGGTTTATCCATTCCTCACTTGATGCTCACTTGGGTTGTTACCACTTTTTAGCTACTATGAGTAATGCTGCTATGAGCATTAAATACAAGTTTTTGTGTGGACAGTTCTCTTGGGCATATACCTAGGATGGAACTGCTGGGTCATAGGGTAACTCTATATTTAGCTTTTTGAGGACCTGACACATGGTTTTCAGTGCCTAAGCTTTTGGAACTCTTCTTTCTTGAATGAAACCATCTGTTTCCTGTCAAAGGATAACTTAGAGATGTTCAGTTAGTTATTTTCAGTGAATATTTTCTTGCATATGAGGGAATTAATAAATGGAGTGAAAAAACAAGGCAAAAACAAGATCCACCATAACATGATTTTATTACAGAATTTTATATATCTGTATTATGTATCTGTACTAGATCTGATTTCTATTTTTTTAACCTGTATTCATGATTTGTATTTAGGTTAAAGTCATGTGACATAAAATTAATTATTTTAAAGTGTACAATTCAGTGGCAGAGTATGTTTAAAATGTTGTCCAACCATCATTTCTATTTCCAAACATTTTCATCAATCCCAGAAGGAAACTATATACTCACTGAGGAGTTACTCTCCCTTGTTCCTTTCTCCAAGACTTCTATTGGATTGTAGATTTTTCCATACCAACATGTCAGATCTTTAATCAGTTTGAACTCTCTGAGGGCAGGAACTAGGTTCTGCTTTTCTTTTTATTTCCTGAAGATCTCAGGCATTGAAAACATGTTTACTAGCTCAGATTGATAAGGCATGGTTCCTGTCCTCAGAAGATTGTTATTTCATGTAAGAGACCAAGGGGGAAATGAAAAAAAAGAAAAAAGCTAGACAGGAATCCAGAGGAGAGGGTAAGTCTTGCTGCCAGGGGAGCTAGGAGGTAGAAGACCCTTTTAGGTGGAGGAAGGACATCCAAGCTCCTGTAGGGTACCACGGCAGGAATGTGGAGGATACATTTTGTGGGACGTGAGTGGCTACAAGGTTGGAGCAGAGGGTAGATGAGGTAGAAATAGAGGTGATAAGGGACCAGGAGGTCTTGAGGCCAGACACAGATGGCTTGACCAGTGTGAAAGAGGCAACAGAGGTGCAGTAGGTGTGGTTGATCATTCTTTACGTGCAGACAGACCTATGGGAGGGAGTGATACAGGAGAACACCTAGCAGACAGGCCTCCCTTTACAGCCACACAGCAAGTTTTGCTTGGAAGGACTTTGGCACAGCCTTGAAGATACTTTAGTGAAATCACTGGGTCCGTATCAAAGAATAACTTGGAGACATTCATTTGCTATTTCACGCATGTTATTTTATCATATATGAGGAAGTCAGCTGAGAGACAGAGTTAAATAAAGGCAAAAACAAAATTGAGAGGAGAAAGGGAGAGAAAAAACCTGCAATCTGGAGAATGTGTTTTACACATTTTGGGTAAGCAGATTAGCTGGCAGCTAGTAAGGAAGGTATTCTGATAATTTTATCATGAACTAGGTAGGTCAACTTGGCATGTCAGAGAAGTCCCTTCCAGTCACTTGTGGATGCTTCAGAAGACTTGGAGGGTTTAGCTGTGAGCACAAGTGACAAACTGTATACGGTTGACCAGTCTTTGCATTGGCACTTTGGCTATAGTTAACCAAGCTACCCTCATCTTATTCGACTTCTAAACCTGAATATTTATAGCGATCTGAGATTTGCCTGAACATTTTGTTCCTCCATTATCCCATAACCATCCTTGTTCCTGAGGAAGGAGGGGAAGTATCACTTGTTCTGGCCCAGCTGTGGGACCTTGGCCAGGTCACTTTAGTGCTGTCTGGCCTTAGCCTCCTCACCTGTAGAATGAATGGGCCTGGGACTGACTTGGGTGCATTTGCTTGTACCACTGGGGCATAGTGTAATGAATGTGAGCTTTGGAAGTCAATGGGCTTTGTTCTAAATCTTGACTCTGTCATTTATAGCAGTGTGGCCTGGAACAAAGCTCTTAATCTCTTGGAGCCTCATCTTTATTTTTCATCTGTGAAATGAGATTGAATTACCTGCCTTGCTGTGTTCAGTTCTGCCAGGCATATGAACCATTGATAAGCAGAAGCTGCTGCTCTATTACTGCCCCCTCTGCTAATGCTGAGAGTATTTTGGGCAGCAGTTGGATGAAGAGCCCACTCCTTTTCATTTGGAAGACTCTGATTCTGGTAACCTCAGGGGTGTGCCTGCTTCCTTCACTGTGCCCACCCTTCCCTGGGCAGAGGTCCTGGCCCTGCTTCTAGCTCTGTCCTGCTGGCCCTGCATTTTAATGGTTTCAGCTGGCAGAGCAAGGCCCTGATCTTGTTTCCTAGGTGGTTTGTTCCTCCCATTTTTACTTCACCTGCATGGGAGCGGGGAGGCCCCGGGGCCTCTGCTTGTGAATTCCCCAGTGTGCTTTTAGGACGCAAATGCATTTGCGCTGCTGGTTGTCAGCTGGCCCAGGGCCACAGATCTGTTTTGAAAGCCCTGGCTCTGAGATCTGCCTGGGAATGGAGCCCAGACGCAGAAACTCTGATTTTTACCGCCTACTCCAGACCCCAGGGGATCTCCAACACAGACGTATTCACCATTTAAGAGCTTCCTTTATACCATGTGTGGTCTGTCATGGTGCTGCCAGCCCTAGAGCTCACTGTTTCTGGGTGCTGGTTCACTGAAAGCACACTGGACGCATTGAAGGATTCAGTGGCTCACTGATGTTTTCCTTCACAGCATCTTTATCTCACACTTTTTGCTGTGTACTGGATACATGGTTGAGGCTGTATGACACTCTGTTCCCAATTTGTTTTGGAATTGTGTGCAAGGGATAAAAGCAGTTCCTAATACATTTCTTATTCAGAGTTTGGTGTACATTTTGTCAAAGGAACAGTGTTATGCTTGGTAGGTAAGAACCCAGACTAGCTCCCTAAACAAGTGCCTCTCACACTTGAATGCATATATGAATGAGCTGGGGAGCTGGTTAAAATGTGCATTCTAATTCAAAAGGTCTGGGGTGGGCATGAGGGTCCATATTTTTAATAAATTCCAGGGGATACTGTGCTGTGGGTCCATAGGCCACACTCCAAGTAATAAGGTTCTAAACCAGCAGTTCTCAATCCTGACTACATTAACATCACCTGGAGGAGATTTTAAAAACTATTAATACCAGTGTTATGGGTCCCTGCATCCTACCCCAGACCCAATTAAAGCAGAATCTGGGTCTTCATTAAAACTGTGCACAAGCGTTCATAGCAGCATCAGTTGTAATAGCCAACAAGTGGAAACAATCCAATGTCCATCAAATGATGAATGGATAAACAAAACGCGGTATATCCATACAATGGTATATCATTCAGCCATAAAAAGGAATGGAGAACTGATACTACAACTTGGATGAGCCTTGGAAACTGTATGCTAAGTGAAAGAAACCATTTACAAAGCACCACATATTGCATGAGTCCATTGAAATGAAATATCTAAAATGGCAAATATATAAAGTAGATGAGTGGTTGCTTAGGGCTGGGAGTAGGTGAGATGAGGAGGGGAATCAGGGAGTGACTGCCAATACCCATTGCAGTGACAGGTTTCTTTTGGAGGTGATGAAAATGTTTTCGTATTAGATAGTGGTGATTGATTTTCGTGATTTCTTTTTTTAACTTCATGAATTATACTAAAACCCACCAAAGTGTATAATCTAAAAGGGTGAAATTTAAGGTATGTAAATTATATCTCGACAAAGCTGTTATTTTGAGAAATCTGAATCTGGGATGAGGAACCTAGGTGTTGGCAGTGCTAAAAGTTTCCCAGTTGTTGCTAACATGCTGTCGAGGGGTTAAGACATTGCTTTAGTTCAGTGATTCTCCCATCAGGTCCCTGGACCAGCATCATCACTCCCAGGATTTTTTGGAAATGCAGATTCTTGGGCTCTTCCTCAGATCTACTGAATCAGAGACATGTGTTTTAAAAAGCCTTCCAGGTGATTTGTTGCTCACTAAAATTTGAGAGCTAGTATGACTAGAGCATGATTTTTTAAATACTGAAATCAGACAGACTTAGATTTATAGCCTGGTTCCTGCAGCTTCTATCGTGGAACCATGGTAAAGTGATTAAACCTCTCTGTGCTTATTTTCCTTATGTGAAAATGTGGATCCCTTCCTCCTAGTAGAGAGCTGTGAGTATAAAAGGAATAGTATATTAAAGCTGCTTTGGATGGGGCATTGCCCATATTAAAGGCTCAGTAAATGCTGTTATGGTTACTGCAGGAGCTCTAAATTATGACTTCAATGGGAAATTGTGTTGTTAATTCTAGAGGTGGCCTCTTGGAGCACCACCCAATGTCCCCCAGTACCTATCCTGACCTTCATCCAAGCCCCTGGAATAGCAGGTTTCAGAGGAGAAATTGCAGGTTGGGGAGAGGGGAGGTGTGCTCCTGCAGAGACGATCTGGATTTCTTCGTGAGGTCAGATGTTTGAGCATAGTCATACTTCTTGTGTTGGGACTTTGATGGGGAGTTGGAAGTTGAAGTGGGAGACGGCAGGTGGAAAGGAAGGCAGAAGGCTGTAGGAGAGCGAATTGCTGTTCCAATGAGGCTGTGAATTCATTGCTTTCTGTGGGAAGAATACTCTTCCCTGGGCTTGCCGTTGATGGGAGAGTCTGGTAAACAGAGTACTCAGAACATTTTGGCTAGAGTTAGAGCTCTTTTATTTGCTTCCAGAGTGTTTAACATGGTTTTCTGGAACCTCCATGATTTAGAGGATTGGCTTTGGTAGCTTCATAGTGAGAAGGCGATGAAGAGGTTTGAGACTAATATTAGGGAGGGAGGAAGGTGGGAAGGAAGGGAGGAAGGGAAACTATTATATAATGAGCAGGTATGATGCTAGGTGCTTTCAAATCATTTACTCTTGTGTAACCCTCCTGAGAGTACTATGAAATATTATGACACCCTCCCCCTTTAATAATATGTAGAGAAACTGAGCCTCAGCAAAGCCACACGGCATGACCAAGGTCACAGAACCAGACATGAATAGGAATCTGGACCACTGTTCTTTCAGGTGAAATGTCACCTCTTGGGTCATCCTAGGAGAATTTGGGGGCACAGAGTTTCTCAAATGTAAGTGGACTTCTTGGAATCCCCTTAGGGTGCTTGATTAAAGTCAAGCCCCTCTTCAGACCCACCGAATCAGAATCTCTCATGATCAAGCCTGAGAACCTGTGTTTTTTATACCTACTCCAGGAGTCTGATGCCTGGCCAGGTTTGGGAACTGGTACTCCGGATTCATGTACTTTAACCTGGCCACATTCTCTCTCCTTTGTCCATTCCCCTCCCCTCTACAGCCTTGTTTCCCAATTCCCAGTGCATGGGTGTCATTTGAGCTCTCAGAATAAACTCCCTGTTAACGTTCCATTAAAAATCTCAGCTGAAACATTCTGGGAGTTCACCTGGACATTTGGGAGGGCAAGGGGATTCGTGGGAATGCTCTCAGGCAACTGTCTCTGAGCAAATCAGATCACCTGCAGATACTCCTCCAGGGGAACCCGCTGCCAGAAAGAAGCACAGTCTTTTCTCTCTGCTCATCCTGAGCAGACAGCTACTGGCCATCTTTGTGAAATGTATCTTTTGACCTGTATCTTTTGACCTGCTTCTTTTGAGTCACTTTGAGGGTTTTTGGGAAGCAGTACTGAGACTGAGACTTCCCTCTAAGAGGCCAGTCTGGGTTCAAGCCGATGATAGTGGCTTCCTCCTGGGGCCTGGAAGGGCCAGAGCTAAGGCCAAACTAGTGAGAAAAGAGCCACCTGAGTGGCCAGGAGGTTGACTCACGCCTGCGTCGGCTTCACCAGCTTCACGTGTCACTTCTGTAGAATGGGCAAAGTGTTGAGTTTGAATTTTAAAAACCCAATTAAGAAACTCAATCTTTTTTTTTTTTTTTTAAGCCAACCACTTTGTCCCAAGGATCTTTAGGAACCTGGAATTAAAAAAAAAAAACACACAGACAATAAAAAATAGAAGCTTCTTTAAAGCTTTCTCTTCTCCCAATCTCTGAGGACTTGGGAGCAACCCTGCCAAGAAGATGAGGAGAGGGCAGAGGTGATCGTCCTTTTCTCAGGCTTCAGTAGATAAAGTGTCAGGCCACAGCTCTGTAGGGCTAGTGGGGAGTTTTAGGGGGTGCAGATGGGCCCAGAGCAGGTGTGTCCTCATAGGAGGTGGGGGGCACAGCTGGGACCATCTCAATGCAGCTTGCTGGGGGTTTCTAGCCTCGTGAGTGGGTGTGGTCTTGAAGGAAGCTCCAGCCAGCACACTGCAGGGCCCCCCCAAGGCCATGGCTGTCATGTGCCTCTGTGTGTCCTCAGGGGTCCTGTACCGTTTTCTCTGGGCCCTGCCCTGACAGGATCCCCCTGCCAAGGCCTGTGCCCTCCCTTGCCCATCTTACTCTCCCTGCTTAATGTTTGTGGCCAGTGCCCTTCTGTGTCATCTTGGGCTGTTTACACAGGTGGTGGGAAGGGGCTTCTTTGCAAAAGATTATTCCTTTGGCTTTCCATTGTTCTCTCGATAAAGACCAAGATCCTTAACAAGGACCACTTAAGGTCTAATCCTGGGAAATTGGATTCTGGCTCTCTGTCCAAGTTTGCCTTATTCTCCTTCGTACATCTGTACATTCACTTATCTTTATTAGGAAAAGAAAAAAATATGTGTATGTGTAGTAATAATAACATGGGAAAATGCAATTGAGTCTTTTAAAAATGTATTTTATTTATTTTTTAAAAATTTCAATACCTTTTGGGGTACAAATGGTTTTCAGTTACATGGATGAATTATATTGTGGTGAATTTTGAGATTTTGGAGCACCTGTCAATTAGTGTATATTGCAACTAATGTGTAGTTTTTATCCCTGACCCCACTACCCTCCCCTTCTGAGTCTATAAAGTCCATTATATCACTCTGTATGCCTTTGCATATGCATAGCTTAGCTCCCACTTAGAAGTGAGAACATAGAATTTTTGGTTTTCCATTCCTGAGTTGCTTAACTTAGAATAATTGAGTCTTTTTAGTTCTCTAGATGTTTAGGCTGATGGCTTTGTGCCTGCTGGCCCTCTCCTGGGTATATCCACCACCACTTCCACCATGCCCTGGTTAACACCTTCCAGCCCCTGGATCTCAGCTCAGATGTCCCTTCCTCAGGGCATCTTCTCTGGCCCCCAGGCTAGATCAGCCATGTGTCTTTCTTGTACTTACCTTGGTGTGCAAAGCAGTGTTGGCACTCAGTTAATAATTGCTGAGTGAATAAAGGAAGCTTCAAGAGGCTCAAGGGTGGGGATCACTGTTCTGAAACTTCCCTGGCTCCGTGCATGTCTTTGCTCAGGATGCTACAGATCATACTGATTTTGTCTGTGTGTGTTTAAGATTTTGTGACTATCAATATTTTGAATGATGCTGAACTCTCTGAGACCTGTTCTTTCTAACTTGTTGGATTTAATTGTACAAGGCTTAACATAACTGCTGTAGAGCCATCCTCAGCTGTCACAGTAATTTAGTGCCCTGTGTGCAGCCTCCCGGCAGCCCAGGCTCTAGGCTGCTTTTCAGAGTGTTGTTGTTTTGTTCTTATTTACGAGTAGGGCTCAGAGGTGCTGAATCAGTTCTTGGCTGGACAGCTTCTGCCTCGTGTATCTTAGTCATCTACCACTGTGGGTTCTTTTAAAGGGCACTGGGTCATGGTGACACGGAAGCCAGTGACCATTCCTGTGGTGATGCGGGACCCTTGTTCCCTCACTTGGGCAATGCACAGTGAGTTCTTCGTGGCGTAGTCAGTGACCTCTGTTGCCAGGAAGCTGTTTTCTGCCTCACTATGGATACAGGAATAGGCAGCAAAGTGCCTTAACCACCACGAACTTCCTGATGCCATGTCAAAAAATTCCCTCTTCTTCATATCTTCAGATAGAAATTAGGGGGGAATTCCTTCTGATCATCACTGCCCAGTCCTTTTTACAGGTTGTGACCCACTAATGAATTATGAAACCCAGTATGTGGGTCATGAATTTAAAAAGAATGAAAGGAAATAGCATAGAAAATATTAGAATGCAATACACGTAGTGAAAGTAACTATTCTTTTGTGAAGCTTTTCTTATAGTTTGTGTGCACAATGCAGGCTGAGTCACAAGGTAAATTACATTTCTTTCTTGCAGTAAAAATACCCCATCACCACACCTCTATAGCATGTTGTAAGTGGACTTTCCAATGTCCTAACCACCTGTGCTTTGCTTTTTCTTAAAGGTATGCAAAATCCAGTCAGATCAAGACTGTATCAAGCAGCAAGATATTTTTTAAAGGAAGTAGATTTCGATATAGGTGGGTACCAATGGTTCCATTTCAGTGAGGGAGTGGGGGTGGGCAGCCACTTAAATTTCAAAATTCTGCTTGCAAATAAGTGGCCTTTGGCTTGTGCCTCTGTTTGAGTCTTCCATTTCTACTCCATTGCTCTCTTATGCTCACAGGGCACCCTCAAACTCTACCGTAATTTTCCCCCTCATGATTTCTATAGCTGGGTCAGACACCTGCGAAGTTAACAAAAGGACACTTGTGCATATCCCTCCCATTCTTCTCTGAGTATGTGTGCACACACATGTGTTTCTGTCTTTCGCAGTGGGAAAGTTGCCAAAGAGGTGGTGGAGGCCAGTTCCAAGATCCAGAGGGAGCCTCCTGAGGTGCACAGGTGAGTGGATGATCACTGCGGGTTCAGGTGGCTTTAAAAGCTGGCTTTTCCAAATCCCCTATAACATCCCTTTGTGTAGTGACATACAGCATTAAAGAAGGACATGCTCACTTCCTTAGACATCTCACTCAGACAGATTTGGCTGGGCCATGGCATGAGCACAGCTGGGCTCCACTTTGAGTTATGTGCTCTCAGGAGAGTCATTGATTAGGTCTGGAGCATCACCTTAACAAGCAGGATGCTGTGCCATCGCCTGGCCAAACTCTGTCATCTCATCCTCTTACAAGTTCTCTGTTCCTGCCTGTATTCATCATATTTGGCCATTCCCGTTGGCCTGACTCCAGGCTGACCTTTCATGGGGCCATTACTCTCTAGGGCCACGCAGAAGAATGAAGGACTTAGTCATTGTTGGCTCAAGAGTACACACCTCCATTAAGGTGACGATATGCAGTCATTCTTAAGAATTAAATATTCTCTTTACATGTTGGACTTCACACTACCACAATTTACACAAATCATTGCCCATCCCAAACCTCAAATATGCTGCATATCTAAAGCTCAACATTCTCAACGTGTTTGCCTCCCACTTTTTAAGGAAAGATCACCATGAGCTAAATTATTTAGGAAGTCCCCCATACACTGGTTTGCACCTGCCCTTTCTTCCCCATCTTTGAAACCCAGAGGTATTTCCTTTATGCTTGGATTTTCCAGTTTCCTGCATTTCCAGGGTGACTAAATGAGCTGGGTGCCTCTCCACCCTGTCCCTTGGGGTTGTTGGGCAGGAGGAGGCTGTGGTCCCACAGAAGTGTGGCTAAGCCAGCCTGGAGAAGCATCCAGATGGCACTTCTCTTCCACACTGGGGAACAGAAGTGCAGTTGGCACGATATCCCATGTAGATGTGTACAGAAGAAAATTTGTTCCTGCTTTGGGGTGACTTGGTGAGGAGATGTAATGTGAAAGTCTGCAAAACCAGGCTATCACACTGTAAGAAGCAGAAGACTACAGGATGAGAGAAGCTGGAGAACCTTGGCTCCAGGCATGTCAGTGCAGATCCTGAAAGTACAGCCTGCCCACCAATGAGAAAAGTCCTTATGGTTCCCTCCTCTTCCCCAAATTGTACTTATTCAATGCAGCAGAAATGAAGAGGAAATGATAAAACATATCATTCATCCCTTTCAGAATCTTTGAACTGGAAATGACCTCAGGGATTGCCTAGTCTGATGCTTCTGTTTTGTAGACAAAGAAACTTGAGTCTCAGACAAGTTAAGTCATTTATCCAAGGTCCTGACTTTTTTTGATGGCAGACCTAAGCCTAGAACTCCAGTGTCCTGCTTCTGTGTTCTCAGCTCTTTTCTCTGTAGCACCCTGAGAGCACCTGGCATTTTCTTAGAAGCTGGTAGTGGAGGTGGAACTACCCCAAGTGGCTCAGCATGCATTTTATTCTTCCAGGTTGAAGCTCAAATATTTGATCTTAAATACTTGATGCTGAGGGAGTTCTCCTGGTAGCACAAACACAAAGCAGGACACTTTTTTTACAATATACTTTCAGCGATACATATTCCAAAAAATAAGGCTTTTTGAGTCTCAAAGTTACCATCTTCGGGTGGTTAATGAGGTCAATAAAGAATTTTTAAAAATGCTTCTCTTGTAAATTTTGGTTTGAATAATTTGTGGAAACCAAGGCTTTCTAGCTCAGGGTTTATCAAATTGTAACTTGCACAGGGATCACCTCGGGATTCTGTTAAAATCACATTCTGATTCAAGAAGCCTGGAGTGATGCTTGAGAGTCTGTGTTTCTAACGTTTTCTCAGATGATGGCCACGCGGCTGGTCCATGGGCCACACTTTGAGTAGCCAGACTCTTGGTAACAGGTGGTGGAAGGGTGAAGGGAGCAGGCTTGCTGAAGTGAAGCACTTTTCTTGGAGTAGACTGAACCCCAGAGTGCGAGGAAAGTGGATACATGCTGAGGCATCCACCAAATCATGGTTTCCCTTTTCTGGAATCTTCTAAAATCTCCCAAGATATTACTGCAAACAAGGACCTAGGGGCCCTTGAGACCTGCTTTGAATGCTCTTTCTCTTCCACCTCCCCCGGGTATATGAAAGACTGTTGAGTTCACATCCTTAGGATGCCTCCATGGTTCTTTGCAGCATCTCTCAAATCTCTGACAACACCAGAAAGAATTTGATTAATGTAATGCTACAAAGCAACCTCTTGGAGGAAAGGACCGTGTCTATCTTGGTCATCTCCATGTCCCCAAGCACCTAACACAGTGCTTGGCACATAGTAGAGGTCAATATATAGCTGTTGAATGAATGCATGAGTTAGGAGTATGGGATGACAGCAGCACCTGTCATTTTCTTTGATATGAGATCTGTCCAAGGTGCTGCCCTGGGGACCCCAATCTCACCAGAGACAGCATTGTGGTCAGAGCCATAGTGATGTGTGAAACCTTCATTCAGGCAACTCCTCCTTCCATCCCAGTAGCTGGTTGTGTGGTAGGAAATTGTTTGGTTTTCAAAGTATTTCAGCTTCTTTGAAGCTGCTATCAAAAGTGAGAATGTAGTAATAAGCTCTCCTCTTGTGGTGGGCGTTCAGAGGTGATAGTCTACAATGGTGGTGATAAGGCTTTAATTAGTGAATTTTCTTCACATTCTGAGATTCTACTCTTCAAATAATGCCAAGTTCACAGACTCCTACATCTGCTGAGGTGTGTGTGTTTACATGGAGAAACAGAAGCAGACTGAAAACACTTTCTTGGAATTTTTCTTCTTCTTCCAAAAGAGGAGCAGAAGCTAACTCTGATGTTTTCTTGCTGATCATCACTGATGACAAGATACCCAAGCCAAACCCTCCTGAACTGGCCACTGGGTGACAATCTTCTGCCTGTTCCAGAGGCCCAGTGAGGCAGAGGGCTGTAGCTTGGTGAGCGAGGGCTGGTTGTGTGAGCCACCTGAGCATAGCAGCCACCGCAGCAGACACTCTGAGGCAGCATTTGTACCTAACACAGCACTTGTGTAGGGGTCACGAGTGGGTTCTAATCTTAGCTGTGTTGTTTGCCCACTGTATGGCCTTGGGTAAATCACTTCTCAGATCATCAGCTTACTCATCTATAAAGTGAGATTTACAACATCACTTTGCCCGACTTCTAGGCTTTGTTATGAGTATTAAAATAAAGTGCTTAAAAATTCTAAAGTGCCATACAAATGTGAGGTGTTGATAATATTACTACCATCTCTCATCCAAAAATGAAAGACTGGAATATGACAGATACATTCACATTAAAATCCCTCCAGGTGGAGTTTTTAGAGGCTGGCACTACTTCTTTTAATTTCAAGGAGGGATATAGGAACTCCAGGAGTCACTATTTTATGCTACCATTTTTGAGTCCTGAGTCTGCCTATATAAGCATCTTTTAGTTGAGTTACATAATGTCAATTTCCTCACCTGTAAATATGGTATTTTTCTTGCCCATCTTACATACACAATGAGAAAAACAAATGGGATAAATATATTCAAACCACATTTGCCCCAGTATTAGAATATAATTGTAGTTCCCAAAGGAAACCTTTCTATTTCAATAGAGTTCTTAATGACAACTTCATTTGGAGACCATTCTATGCTGGGAGTACATGCATGAGTAGGCTACAAAGTGGACCACATATCCGTCTGATAGATGGATTCTGAGACTGGAGAAACATGGCACGTATCCTAGCCTGGCCTGGGGGGACCTCAGGCATAAACACAGTTACCTCAGGAGTTCAGGTGGAAAGGCAGAGTGGAAGCCGACTGGGACATCTGCACATACTTAAGAAAGTGCCTGACACAGTGGGACCTCATGTAGCCAGAAACAGGAGGACAGTAGGGGTAGCAAGCAGAGTCTCCTTTGGGACATTGCAGGCCAAATCACGCAGAAAGGCAGTGTGCAGCACAGCAAAAGCCTTGGACCAGGAATCAGATTATCTGGCTTTGAGCTTTGAGTCCTAAGTTTGCCCATATAAGCATCTTTAGTCACATAACATAAGCTCCCTGAGTCTCAGTTTTCTCATCTGCAAATATATTTACCTTGCCTGTCTTATAGGCAAGACACACGAAGAGAAAAAGATGAGGTAAAGTTTATACAAACAACTTTGCAAATGAAAAGAAGATGGCCATTCAAATTTGGATATTATATTTGTCATTAGTTCAATTGGGCTGGCAGTCTCTTGCTTTGAATGAAGCCAGGATCAGTTGGCACCTTTAAAAAGTTTAAAGAGAGAATTAGGTAAGAAGGTGTAATCTTTAGTTTAAAGGGGTTGGTAGATTTATTAGTCCAGTTGGGTTGCTATAACAAAATACCATAGACCGGGTGGCTTATAGACAACAGAAATTTATTTCTCACAGTTTTAGAAGCTGGGAAGTCCAAGATCAAGACACCAGCAGATTCAGCATCTGGCAAATGCCTGCTTCCTCATAGATAGTGCCTTCTTGCTGTGTCCTCACACGGCAGAAGGGGGGAAGCAAGCTCTCTCAGACCTCTTTTATAAGGATACTAATTCTATTCATGTGATCATGACCTAATCACCTCCTGAAGGCCCCTCCTCTTAATACCATTGCATTGGAGATTAGGTTTCAACAAATGAATTTTAAGGGAACACAGACATTCAGGCCATCACAATAGTGAAAGGTGGGAGACTTGGCCTGTTGTTTTTTAATGTTGCTGACTCTTTCCCCCAGGCTGTCAAAGTGCCTCACATTGGGCTGGGAGCCCTGGATTCTTTGTGCTCCAGGGAAATCCCTAGTTGTAACCACCTTTGAGTTTATCTGAGTCTTATACTTATCAGGGAAGAAATGTTCTTCTCTGAGTCATATTATTGGAGAGTCTCAGGGTTGTAATCCACTGCAGGAGTCACCTGGTCTAATACAAGGCACATCCTATATGCCCCTGTCCCTGGCCATGGGCCTCTGCTACAACAGAGCAACAGGAGCCTGTGAATGTAGAGGCTGACCTGGCATCCTCCTGGCCATCTAATGCCAAGGCAGGCTTATACCTGGGATATCAGCCTGGTGAACCCAGCCTGTCTTAGAGCTATGCAATTGTCTGGACATGGCAATGTTGTGGGTTGGGGGCAGCAGGATGCTTCGTATCTCCAGCTGAAGAATGTTGGAAGGAGGTCTGATGGGGAGCAAAATAAGCTCATAAAGTCTCACCGAGGGCCCATCGTTGTAGCATAAGCAGTGATTCCTGGGGATATGAACAGCAGCCAGTCCAGCTGGCATGGACGGTCAGAGGTGGAGTAGAGCAATTCAGAATTGCACGCGTAAGAATGGATGGATGGGCTTTTCAGAGGTCAGAAAGCTACGCAGCCCACACAGGAATGACAGAATATTATACTTTGCAGAGCTAGAATCATAGTCATGAGTGGCCATGGCCAGAAGAAATCCCAGGAGAGCTCAAAAACTGAGAACCCTTCACAATAAAAGAAGAAACTGTTCATGGCGAATTTTTATAACCCCCTTCCTCCCTCCCTCCCATCCCTCCTTTTGTAAAGATTTCTCTATCTAGGGTTCTTTCCCTGTAGGAAGCACTGTGCTCACCAGAACAGCTGCAGGCCTCACCTCTCTTGGGAGGTCACTCCTGGCTCTCTCCTCACTCACACAGGATTAGGTGCCCCTCCTTGGTGCTCCCATGGGACCCTGGCCATCAGTCACCTTCATGAGAGGCATGGTGTTTCAGCTGTGGCTACAGCACATAAAGGAGTCATGTGGCTGGGTGCGGTGGCTCACGCCTGTAATCCCAGCATTTTGGGAGGCTAAGGTGGGTGATCACCTTAGGTCAGGAGTGTGAGACCAGCCTGGCCAACATGGTGAAACACTATCTCTACTAAAAATACAAAAACTAGCTGGGCATGGTGGTAGATGCCTGTAATCCCAGCTACTTGGGAGGCTGAGGCAGGAGAATCACTTGAACCCAGGAGGCGGAGGTTGTAGTGAGCCAAGATCGCGCCATTACACTCCAGCCTAGGCGACAGAGTGAGACTCCGTCTCAAAAATAAAAAAAATAAAAATAAAAAGTCGAGGGTAGTTATGAAATAAAGTAGTGATCAAGACCAGGACTTAAAATGAAGTAGAATTTTAAAATAGTGGATTATACATAGATATGTAACTATTGTTCCATAAGACATTAATTTCAGTGGTGCTTCTTCCTGTGTGTGTTTGGGTACAGGGAGATTATATAAAATGTGTTTCTTGGGGCTGGGCGTAGTGGCTCAAGCCTGTAATCCAAGCATTTTGGGAGGCCGAGATGGGCGGATCACGAGGTCAGAAGATGAAGACCATCCTGGTTAACACAGTGAACCCCGTCTCTACTAAAAATACAAAAATTTAGCTGGGCGTGGCACACACCTGTAGTCCCAGCTACTCGGGAGGCTGAGGCAGGGGAATCGCTTGAACCCAGGAGGCAGAGGTTGCAGTGAGCCGAGATTGCACCACTGCACTCCAGCCTAGGTGACAGAGCGAGACTCTGTCTCAAAAAAAAAAGAAAAAAGTATTTATTAATGTAGGTCTCAGACCAGAAAGCTTAAAAATTATGGTTCTAGACAGTGAGTTACTTAAGGTGGGGACTACGGTTCTCTGGAACAAAGCAGAATGTCCAATTCGTATATATCAGCTGCAGAGTAAATGGCTATAAAATGAAATAATGAAGAAAAGGACTCCATGGCTAAGCAAGTCCTCATAAATTTCCTTTCTAGCCCATGCCAGCCATGGGAGCTTTTAATTCAAGATGGTAGCAGGCATCTTGCTGTTCCCCACTCCTGTTGCCCAACAGAAACACTCAGGCTAGAAGGTAGTCCTGTCAGCCGGTCTAGGGAACACTCTGACCAGGCTGAAATGGCAACATATGTCAAGCCAGGATTGCATTCGGTGCACTTCAGTTTCAAACCTGAACACATTTTCACAAGATGCCAAGTGAGATGCACGAGTATGGCTGGCTCAGTCTCTGCCCTTAAGGTGCTTATCGAGGTGGGGATGATCAGTACACCAATAACTAGACAGAGACAGAGGTGAAAATGCAGTGAGTTATGGAAGAAGAGAAAGTAGTCAAAGACAGGGAGAGGAAGGGAGAGAGAGAGAGAGACTGTGTGCACTGGGAGGAGCAATCTGGGAAGGCTTCCAGGGGAAGGCAACATTTGACTCCTTTTTAAAGTATGCACTGGTTTTGGTTTTGACAGGAAGCATGGGGAGTGGGGAAGGGTGCGCAAACATCCACCTGCAGGCAGACTAGGGCAAGCAGCTAGTATCTCTGCAGCAGGTAGGGCAAGCGGGCTCCCCAGCTGCCAACCAATAGGCTTAACGAGATACCTGCACAGTTTCCTTGCCATCTGTTGCTGGTCTCAGCCAGACACACCTGCATGCTCCTTTCCAGAGGAGGAAACAGAGCCATGGCCAGTTAGTGAGTAGGGTATAACTTTGAGAATATTAAACACTGATATTAAACATTGGACATCCAGCAACACAAAGATAGCTTATAGCTGTAGAACATCTGCACCATCTGTCTGGCAGGGGTTTTTGTTTTTGTTTGTTTGTGGTTGTCAAATTTCTCTGAGCCATGCCCTTCATTCACCTTTCTGCATATCTAGTCAGTGCTAGCTACCTCCCATGTCTTTTTGTTTCTTCTTTCTTTTTTTAAAAAACACCCAGGCTGTCAGCTATCATGCTCAGGGCTAGTGATGTATTGGGAAATGTATTTTCTTTCGTTGGGTTGCAGTAGAACATAGGGACATTTGGTCAGGACCTTAAGAGCAGAAAGGGCCATTTATCTTGAACGTTACCTCATCTTTAATACTGGCTCAATTCACTCTGTGTCTGGAGGTAGTTCCCTCTAGACACAAAGTGGTAGCTTGGGCAGCCCGCTGAGATGGAGGGGCCAGCATTTGTGATGGAAACCAATCCTGTCTGGCTTGTGTCTGTTTTCAGAGCCAACATTACTCAGAGCCGCAGTTCCCACTCCTTGAACAAACAGCTCATCATTAACATGGAACCCCTGCAGCCCCTGCTTCCTTCCCCCAGTGAGCAAGAAGAAGAACCTCCTCTGGGTGAGGGTAAGTCTGTCTCTTCATCCCAAATGCTGGTGCTGCAGGCTCTCTCTGGAAAAAACAACGGAGGCACCAATTCTGCATCTGATGGGTAATTGATTAGTGTATGCGGTGGAGTGAGCCGTAAACTATGTTTTTAGTAAATAAGCTTTTTGCAGCTGGAAGGCTGTATTATACTGGGAGCTCTATTAGTTTCTCTTGGAGAGAGTTCACTGGTATAAAGTATTTCTAAAATTCTATATGAAAAGATTAATGGTGTTAGACCTACACCAGTCCAGTACGGTAACCGTTAGCCATGTGTGGCTGTATTAAACTAAGTTTAAATTCATTATAATTAAAAATCCATTTCCTCAGTCACACTAGCCAGATTCCCAGTGCTCAATAGCCACATGTGGCTGGTGGCTGCCATACTGGACACTGAGACTGAGATAATTTCCTCTATCACTGAAAGTTCTATTGGATGGTGATGTCTGCCACTGTAATCACAATTAAATTGGTGGCAGTAAAGAGTTCTCCACAAGTATCTCTACACTCATCATCCTATTTATTCCCACCAGGCTTCTTGTTCTTGAAACTTCATTTACATTGTCCAGCAGTTTTGATACAAGCTAAAAAAACGTGAAGTGCCCACTGCAACCCCCACATTTGTTATATTTTTAAAGATAATAATAATATGTGTGTTTCTAGGCATCTTTGTTTTTAAGGATTCTCACTTCAGGGAAGAATCTCACCACAATGCTTGCCACAAACACCTGCAGCCATCTCACATTTTATTAATTTCAAAGATTTGTTTAAATTAAGTTGATGAAATTAATTAAATTGAAAACAAATGCACACAAAATAAACTTATTGGAACCTTTGAATACAAACATGCTTTTTCTTAACTTTGTGATTCTGGTTTCATCGTTGAAAATCTGGATACTGGGCAGTTTCAAGAGGGCAGATCACTCTGTCCCCAAAAGATCACCTTCACCTCCAGCTTCAAGTCAAGAATTTATTTCACAGGAGAAAACTTTTTAGTCTATAATAAGGGTATGGCTTGGAAAGCAGATACCCTTCAGATAGGTAGCAGGAACCAATTTGCAGTGACATATAAAAAATTCTAGTAAATCTTTTCCTGAAAGGCAGCTTTGATGGTTAGAAGGAGAACTGGGCAACTGGATGCCCAAAATTCTATGGGTGGAGGAAAAGTGTGCAAAGTATGAAAGATGGGATCTTAGAAGACACTACTTGTCTTCAACTGGGCTACAAGAGATGATGATAATGAGAACACTCTCGTTATAAATGGCTTTTGTTATCTGTCTTAACAATGAACTCTGTAAGTTCCATGCCAAATTAATTTCCTTAGCCTAAGGGCCTCTGGGTCTATGTTGCTTGTCTGTGTTTTTCAGCAGATTATCTGTGTTTTGCAAATGAAAGAAAAGCAGTTTTAATTTCTGATCACTAAGGGTTTTCTGAGTTTCTTCCTATATGCTTGGAATATTGCTTTGAGTGAAAATCGTTTTTTCTGAAGGTCATGATTATCCCAAGTTTAAACGAAGGAGGATGTGGCTAATAGAGAAGAAAAGAGAAGGGACATCTCACAACTGGAATTGTGACTGTACCTTGTCTGCAAAGATAGAAGCTTAGATGGAAATGCAATTTGGAGGCCCAGATGGGTTGAATGATTATTATGGGGAATATGGAAGCCTAGGCCTGCTGCCTTGTGATCCCCCAAGATGTGAAAGGGAACCTGGTCAAACTTTTCTCCATACACTTCATCCCATTCAGTTAGGGACATCTGTTTTGCTCCATTTTCTATAATGAGGTTATAGAGATGAAAAATACTAGCTAAATACTAGGTGTGTTTTTGATATAGCAACTGTATGGACAATAGACAAACCATTATAATTAACTGCAAAAGAATTTAAAGAATCTCATGACAGGATAGGAATGCATAAGCTACCTTTTCAATTTTCCCAGTTGTTTTAAAGAATCATCTTAAATTATTTTACCAGCTGTAAAGTCAAACTGATAGATCTCTCTCTTCAAAATTCCACAGTAGCTCTATCAATATCTAATCAAATTATTTTCTCCAGGAGATTTGTCCCCTGACAGAACATCTTTGTGGGTTTTAAAGTTCAGACAAGTCATAACAACTTTCAGGATACAGACTCAATTAAAAAGCAAGAGAAGTAGAAACAACAATATTGTTAATTTTTCAATAAATACAGTGATTCTCTCAATTTAGAGTAAGAGCAAAATTATCTTAGGTACCACAAAATTCAAAGTATGATATCCACTGGAGACATAGCTCTGTGTTCCGGATACCATTGTACCTCTGTTACTAGTCAAATTCTGTTCCATGGCTCTTGTCTTTGAGTGTCAAGCAGTGGGATTCAGGCATTTCGTTAGATAGATACCTATTATATAGATTTACACTTGTCAGATTTATAAAGAGAAGAGAGACAGATGAGAGCTCTAAACAAAGAAGATGTTTTTGTCTTTGTGAATGGGCCTTGTTTCTGGGCTTTTGAGTGCATGCACTATGAAGAATTTTGTTTCATCTCTATATTTTAATATTTCTTTTTATTTCTGTGCTAGAGCCAAACTTAAAGGGGCTAGGAATTCATTCATTCCTTAATGTAACAATTGTGACAAATACAAGTTGTACACCCTGTAGACCACACTTACCATGTCCCAGTTCTTGTGGACTATACAGATGAAGACATGAAGATGCTCTCTCTTCTGGAGGCTCACAGCCCACTGGGGAGATGGCAATGGGATCACAGAGGCAATGACAAAGTTCTGCCTCTGCTGATTGAATTGTGTGCCCACTTTTCTGTGTGCCCCACTGGATATCAGTGCCTTGAGCTGCCTTGAGGGCATTTGTTCCTTTTTAGTCCCATTGGAGTGTCTGACATAAAATTAGTGGGCTAAGGAATAAATGGGAGAGATGGACAGGAAATTTGGTAATGGAGTGGTCTGTTTCACCTGCATGACGTGTGAGTGTGGTTTCAGGGAAGAGCGTTCTGGGGGATGGTGAAGGTGAGGTAGAAAGGTAGGAGAGGGCCAGATTATGGGCCTCGTGTGACTTGCAGGAGAATTTAGACTTTAACCTGAGAGCAGCTGGGAGGCATTGAGGGATTTCAGGTATGGGAATGATATCAATGGCATGGGAGTTGTATTTTATATCACTCTGGTGATGTGTAGAGAATGGATTAGAGGCGGATATGGCTGGAGCAGAGTTTTTCAACCTTAGAGCCACTGACCTCTTGAGCTAGACAGTTCTTTTTGTGGGATTCCTGTGCATTGTAGGATTCTACCCAGTAGATGCCAGAGGGACCCCACCGGTCTTGACAACGAAAAATGTCTCCAGATACTGCCGAATTTCCCCTGGGGAGCAAAATAGTTCTCTGGTTAGAAACCACTGGGTTGGAGGCACAGACTACACAGGAACCACTGGAGGAGCCCAGGGAATAGATAGGCAAGGGCTGAAGCAGGCAGAGAGAATGCAACTAGAGAGGAGGCAGTGCATACAAGGCATAGTAAGAGGCAGAGTTGTGGAGACAGGGTCGCTGGTTACATGGTACGGACATAGCCTGTGGACTCCTACCGTCTGGGTCCTGCTCTTGTCTCAGAGACACTGAGTTGAAAACACTTCAACCTCTTTATGTTTTTTTTTTTTTTTTTTTTTTTGAGACGGAGTCTTGCTCTATCACCCAGGCTGGAGTGTAGTGGCCCGATCTCGGCTCACTGCAAGCTCCGCCTCCCGGGTTCACGCCATTCTCCTGCCTCAGCCTCTCCGAGTAGCTGGGACTACAGGCGCCCGCCACCACGCCCGGCTAATTTTTTTTTTTTTTTTTTTGTATTTTTAGTAGAGACGGGGTTTCACTGTGGTCTCGATCTCCTGACCTCGTGATCCGCCCGCCTCGGCCTCCCAAAGTGCTGGGATTACAAGCGTGAGCCACCGCGCCCAGCCAAACCTCTTTATGTTAAAGATGAGACTACAGAGACCCAGGAATGTTTCAGTGGTGTGTCAGCATCACACAGGGAGTCCATGGCCAGCATGATTTCGTTGAGTTGTTGGAGCCATTGAGAGAGTTACATAATACTGTTGCTTCTCAGAGCTTCAAACACAGAGTGGTGGAGACTCAACGTCACTACTTACCTTTGTTATCACTGTTCCCCATCTGGATATACTGGTTCAGATTCTTGTCTGGGGGTTTCAAATCACATATTTTGGAACTAGATTTGTAAACGGGTCAAGATCAGCAGGTTGAGCCCTGTTAAAAGTGTTGTCTAATGGCTGGGCGCAGTGGCTCACACCTGTAATCCCAGCACTTTCAGAGGCTGAGGCGGGTGGATCACCTGAGGTCAGGAGTTCGAGACTAGCCTGACTAACATGGTGAAACCCCGTCTTTACTAAAAATACAAAATTAGCTGGGCGTGGTGGCACATGCCTGTAATCCCAGCTACTTGGGAGGCTGAAGCAGTAAAATTGCTTGAACCTGGGAGGTGGAGGTTGCAGTGAGCTGAGGTCATGCCATTGCACTCCAGCCTGGGCAACAAGAGCAAAACTCTGTCTCAAAAAAAAAAAAAAAAGTGTTCTCTAATTAAAAATTTTTTAAAAATCAGATTGGGAGAAGAAAGTCTTAACTTATGGAATCTCTATTTCTGTGAAGTGATGGGAATGTCCTGTCACCTTGTCTTAAATAGTGTGATTAGTGGGGACATCTCTGCCACTGCCATGGCCCTCTGGGGTCATGACCACCCATTTATCAGACAAGCTTTTTCCATTTTTTTCAAGTTTCTCAAAGACAGCTGGGCAGAGTATTATTGCCCAGATTAATGCAGTGGTGTTCTGGGAAAACGTGTGACCTCATTCAGCCATATGACAGCTGGAGGATTAGGTCTCAAGTTGGCTGTGTCAGGGTGGAGAAAAAACAAAATCAGTTCCTAGGCACCACTGGGCAACGGGAACGTTTTCAAAGCCCACCCAAAAGTTGCTTGGTTACAGGATCTGAGAGAACTAGTGCTGTGGAAAACTTCAGATGAGAATGGCGAACCATTTGAAGAGTGCCACTTAGAGCTTATGAGAATTTCCGGAGAAGAAAAAAATTACAGTGGGAGTTGTTCTAGGTGAAAATGACATTTTAAGGAGTCATTAATCTGAATAAATTCACATGCAAAATGGAGCAGGTTCCCCATAGTGGAGATAGCACCGAGCTTCTGCGTTTTATCGGTAGAGTATATGTTCTCATTATGGAAGAATGCTGGATTGTAGTAGAGAAGGGGAGTGAAATTAATCATGTGAGACTTGGTAACTGGCAATTACAGACACACAATGAAGATCACTGGTGTCTGCCACAGCAGTGGTGCAGGCTGGCATAAACGTGGTAGAAAAGCCATGCTTGGTAGGTACAACTATAATAAATAAGAGTTGAAAATGTTTGTTTTCCCCTTACTGGCAAAATGAAAGCACACTGGAGACACCAGAATTTTTATAAAGGAGGGTCTTGGGGTTTGCAAGCATCAGATTAAAGGGTCATGTGAAGCTGCTTTTGCATATGATCGAGAAAGTATCTTTATTGAAGAATAGATGGAAATTAAGAGAATGGTAAAACTAACTCTCACAAGCCACCCTTTAGCACCATCCCTGTAAATGTTTGTGTCTGTGTTTGCGTGTGTTTGTGCCGAGTGTATATGTGAATGCATGTATGTGTTGTGCATGTGATGGAAGTGTGTGTGGAAGGCAGAGGCAGGGGTGTTTAAAGGGTTGCTTACAATGTCTTGCCCTAACCATAGATGGCTTAAGGTGGTTTCATTGAAATTCTAGAAAGTCTGTGTGTGAACATGCAAAGGCATTTTGTGCATATAAAAAGAGTATTGTCCTCATCCATCAGGCATGCCATACTCTTGGTCCCACCCACCCTCCACCCAAACACGTAACAGGTGACTGGTGGGGCTGCTGCATTGTCTATGCGTATGCCTTTCATGCACTACACAGTTGCTCCGATCTGTCACTGGCGAAGTCTCTGACAGCCCAAGGCTGCTGTGGTTATACCATGGTGAGTTCCTTATCTTACCCTCTACCGGGTTTGGTCTTCCTCCCTGCCTGTCTGACATGGACATTCTCCTCCCTCTTTTCTCCCTTTCTGTAGTTCCATGGTCATGGCTCAGACAAATTTACCCTTTTCTCACGGCTTTGGTGTCTTTCTTCCCACCATTTTCCCCCAGATGCTAAGCCATTTATTCCCTTTGGCTCAGATGTGTCAGGACAGATGCATTAGCAGTGATGCACTGCGTTTTGTTTGTTTGTTTGTTTTGAGACGGAGTCCTGCTCTGTTGCCAGGCTGGAGTGCAGTGGCATGATCTCAGCTCACTGCAACCTCTGCCTTCTGGGTTCAAGCAATTCTCCTGCCTCAGCCTCCCAAGTAGCTGGGTCTACAGGCACATGCCACCATGCCCAGCTAATTTTTGTATTTTTGGTAGAGATGGGGTTTCACCACGTTGGCCAGGTTGGTCTTGATCTCTCCACCTTGTGATCTGCCTGCCTTGGCCTCCCAAAGTGCTGGGATTACGGGAGTGAACCACCATGCCTGGGCTGCAGTGGTGTTTTTGAAATTTCTTTTGTGTTACGTCCCATGAAACAGAAGCTGTTTACGAATCCTGTGGAATCACCTTTCCCCTTATGGTTCCTGCTATCTGGTGATGACCAACCCCAGTTCTAATTAGACTTGTCCCTACCACAGGGTTTTGTGATTGCTGTTTGCTTTATTTTTCATTATAAAGTTAGTACATCATCTTCTAAAAAATTCAGAAATCACAAAAAAGCATAAATGAGAAAAAAAAATAACATCCTAGCTTGCCCCCTCGTAGAGGAAATCAGTGTTAATGCGTTAGCAATGTCTTCCCTATGCATTTTAATGCAGTTGCGGTTATCCAATATACTAAATTCTTAAAATTCCTGCTTTGTTTATTTAATGTGGAAAACACTAGTGCATGAAAACACATCAGAAATTGAACTGGAGATCAAACAATGAATTGGGAACATATTTAACACAAATACAGACAAATGGGTTAAATGTCCTAAATTAGAAGGAACTCATAAAAAGTGCTGTTTTAAGCATCATTTTCACATTGCACATGCTTGGACTATCCTGAACATTCTCATTTAATGGCATCTATAGTCTCCAGCTGCTGATAAGCACATAGTAGCTGGAGTTGCTTCTGCAGGAGCTAGGATGCCTCCACAGAACAGAAGGCAGCTCCTGTTTTTGTTTATAATTGCAGTATTGGATTAGCAAAATAAACAGAATTATCACACCTATTGGATTATTATTATTATTATTATTTTGAGATGGAGTCTCGCTCTGTCACCCAGGCTGTAGTGCAGTGGTGCAATCTCGGCTCACTGTAAGCTCTGCCTCCCGGGTTCACACCATTCTCCTGCCTCAGCCTCCTGAGTAGCTGGGATTACAGGCACCCGCCACCACGCCCAGCTAATTTTTTTGTATTTTTTGTAGAGACGGGGTTTCACCATGTTAGCCAGGACGGTCTCGATCTCCTGACCTCATGATCCACCCGCCTTGGCCTACCAAAGTGCTGGGATTACAGGCGTGAGCCACCGCGCCCAGCCAACACTTATTGGATTCTTGAAGACAGCACCACAGTTTGGGTCGGCAACTCCTCTAGGGTAGGAGATGCCAAGAACAGCTTGAGAACATAAAGGCCTGAGCACGCTCTGCAGATTCCTATTTTGCAGTCTTTTCAAAAGCTTTTTACCTTTTCTTTTGTGTTTTTCTTTGGAGCTATTCTCATCTTTAGAACTCTGGGTTTTTTCTTTTTCTTTTTTTGTATTTACTGACAACTTAAGTACTCATGAGAAGTTTATATCACTTGAAAGGGGACTTTGAAATTTTGAGTGTTTACTGTGTTGTAAGGAAGCTCAATGCCTTGTTCCTGATGCAAACTCAGTGCACCTTATCTTGCAAACATTTTGTATTTTACATCTTAAGACACCAATAGTGTGCATCATTTCAATTTTGTAGTTGGCTAATTCTCCACAAATAGTTCATTTTATGAAATACAGCATTCCGCAGTGGAAGCATAGCAGTGGTTCAGGTGGCTCCTGTCTTTCTGCATTAATGTCTCAGATGAAACCTGGTGTTGGCTCCTCTGCCAAGCAGCCAGGTGACCACAGACAAGACTGTCCACCTTTCAGAGCTTCATTTTCCTCATCCACAAAACAAGAATATTGGATTTGAGCACCACTCAATGCTTTCTAGCTCTTAACTCTGATTCTCTTGCTGAATGTCAAGGTAAAAAAAAAAAAAAAAAATCCAAGACTGTGGCTTGAGGCCTTTTTACTATGAGAATGGGAACTTGGGGACAGGAATATTTTTCATAGCTTTTGAGAGTTAAAGGGAATGTTGAGGAAGGTCTTGCACAAGTGTTAGCAACATATAGCCTGTGGTGGGCCCAGCACCATTTATTTCTGGCCTTCAAGTGAACAGTTACATTTTAGATGATGATAAAAGTACCTATATAATATCCTCCATTTTGCCTCTTTCGAACCACCTTCAACTTTTAAGTTTTAAAATTTTGCCAGCTAAGCTTAAAATGTACAATCTAAGCCTTCATAGAAAATGTTTGCTGGCCTCTGATCTAGCACATACCCTCAGGATTCTTCTACAAATGGCAAAGCCTAGAGAGGTGAGAAAATTTGCCCAATGTTACATGGTTGGGTAAGTATTCTGGAAAGCTGGGATTACATCCTTATACTCAGATTCCTGGCCCAGCTATCTTAGATGACGTTGAAGACAGCTAAAACGGCTCAACTCCTTCTTGCTGAAACAGAATGGGTAACTAAGGAACTACATCTATTTTTCAATTATAGCAAATGAATGATCAAAAGAGACAACATATTTTATTTAAGTATGGGTGATCTCTGTGGTTCAATGAGAAGAGCTCCTGTGTATACAGGACAGGGTGCAAGGCTTTGGTTTTCCAGCACAGCATGCCAGGACCTGCTGACTCCTCAGAGACTTCCATCACCCTAGAAGGAGGGGTGAGAAGGCTGGGGACCGAGTGTGTTGCAGCAAACAGAATTCTTAGTAGAGCCAGGCTGCAGGGGAAACAGACTTCCCACAGGAAGCTCGCTCCCTTCTGGGAATCATGTTCTGATTTTAAAGTTGAATTCATTAAATAAGGAATGACTCACTCCAGGGGCTAGTTCTAATTACTCATTTGCTTACAGTCTGTGTTAAGAGTGGCTGTCTTTGTGGAAGCAATTCAGTAGCAGAGCTTCCCAAATCATTCCTCCTGTTCAGGTGAGCATTTTGCTACCCCACTTAATAATAATTAATTGCTTCAAAGGACTTGGCTAGGGTGAAAAAATAAGTCAGTCAAGTGTCCTAGGAAGTAGTCTAGTCATAGTCCTTGAGGGCTGGGATTTGAGCCAGAGGAGAGTGTTGTGTGACCAGCTGTGACAGCCAGAGTGTGGTCTGCGGAGGGGAAGACATTTTGCTTGGGACTTAGATAAATAAACACTCTCACCACTTCCCTAAGAAACCACAGAAGAGGAAAGGTGAAAATATTACTAAACCTATTGTTGCTAGAAAGCAGAAGCTAGAATTTTCTGAGTTTTAGATGCATGGGGTTCTATTTTCTTGCATTTTTGTCAGTGGGTTGGTAGTGAGTGTTAAGTAGATGTTCTTTGCAATCCCCAAGCTTAAATTGAGACAGGATCTCAGAGCCTCTCCCTCCATCTCCTCCCTTCTCTTAAGATCCAGTGCCACTTAAATGAGAGAAAGTGTTGGGCAGTGTGTGCTGGTTACCATTCTTTTAGGTGGACTCTTTATAATAGATCTGAGGCGATGCAGGCAAGGTTCAGAGAAGAGGCTCTGGTCAGCTGGCTCAAGGCTGAGTCTTGGGAGTGTACGCTCATGCCGTAAACAGAGGAGTGCAGTGTCATTCCTGGTTTGGCAGATGGCGAATTGGAGGTCCTAGAGCTGTGGCTTCCAGAGCAGGGTACATACAATGATCCACTGGGGTGGAGGAAGAAATTATTCAGACTTCTACTGATATTTTATTTTTATCACTTCTTCATAAAATTTCTATTGTATAGGTTTTATAATGTGCAGATATACAATGACAGATATACATGTATCTAATTTATAAATAAATATGCAGTTATTTGTATGTACAAACATTTTTTCCCCAAAAGAAGATTTGGAAACAGCTGCTCTAGATTTTGAAGATGAGTCTACCAAAATGAAAAGGGGTGGGGGTGATATGTTTTTGAAACTCTGAAATCTCTGTTCATGCCAAAGCCCTAGATTCCAAAATAGATGTGAGAACTGTCTGCTCTAGTTACGGTGGTGACATGCCATTTTACATGCTTTTGGTCTATCACTCCGGTAAACCAGGGTGAGTCACCCAAACACAGTCAGGGCTTTTGCCAAGCTATTGGGTAGGTGCTGTGTCACTCTCATTTAAGCATCGTATGGTGACCCCCTAAGTCCCCAATATACGCAGGTGCTGGACTGCACTTCAGTGGACACTGAATACAATATTAATGGGGATTCTCTGGTGGCGGGAAGACCACTGGACACAGAATGAGAGGGCCAAGCTTTGTTCATTCATTTGTTCACTTGATTAACATTTACTTCTTATCTGGCACATGCTGGACATTGATATGACCTAGATCTTATTTTCTCTTCTGTAACACACGATGAGATTATTTCTGAGTTTCTTCTCCACTCTGATTGTTCTTTAATAATTCTTTCTCCAGATTGCTGCTGTTCTTATTTACATGGTTTTAGATCATTGGTCATTGCTTTTGAAAGCAAAAGGTATAGCCATCTTCTTTCTTGCTTTTTATTCTGTGAAAGACAGTTTTATTTTACTTTTTTAGAAAATTTTAATTTAAAGTTCCAGGATACATGTACAGAACGTGCATGTTTGTTAGATGGGTAAACGTGTGCCATGGTGGTTTGCTGCACCTATCACCTTATTACCTCACCTAGGTATTAAGCCTTACATACATTAGCTATTTATCCTGATGCTCTCCCTCCCCCGACCCCCTGCTGACAGGCCCCAGCGTGTGTTGTTCCCCTCTCTGTGTCCATGTGTTCTCATTGTTCAGCTCCCACTTACAAGTGAGAACATTTGGTGTGGGGTTTTCTGTTCCCATGTTAGTTTTCTGAAGCTAATGGCTTCTAGCTCCCTCCATATCCCTGCAAAGGACATGATCTTGTTCTTTTTTATGGCTGCATAGTATTCCGTGGTATATATGTACCACTTTTTTTTTATCCAGTCTCTCATTGATGGGGATTTGGGTTGATTTTTTGCTATTGTGAATAGTGCTGCAATGAACACACACTTGCCTGTATCTTTATAATAGAATGATGTATATTCCTTTGGGTATATACCCAGTAATGAGATTCTTTGGTCAAATGGTGCCATCTTCTTTTTAAATGTGGTAACTGAAACATGAAAAATGGGGAACAATGATATTTAAAAGCAGGGTTTAACTTTTTCCCTTTCTTTTTGTGAGTTGCAAATTTCTAGCATAAAATTGAAAATTAATAACAGCTAGCTTAAAAGGTAATATAAAATGAGTGTTTCTTACTTGAAAGAGCCCTCACTTCCTTTAGAGGCATCCAATTGGGAACTTTTAAAATCCTCATATCTCCACTTCAACATTAGAAATGTGATAATGGGCAGATGCTTTGGGTGAAAGAGAAATAAACAAGGTTTTCAGAATGACTCACTTGATAATCGGAACATAGGCGGGAAATTTTGCTATTAAGGAAAGGGTTATCCATATTTAAAAAATAGAGCATCCTTTGTTATCTGTGGCCTTCTCAGTACCTGCCTAGCACCTTGGCCTAGCTGAACAAATTGGCCCCTAAATACAGGCTTGGCCCCACCCCAGCTCTAGGACCAATTGTACCCTTACTGGGGAGGGAACTGAGAAGCCCAAGCCCAGCCCTTTGGATGGGCCCTTAGTTTGCTCTCTCTGTTGCTCTGTCCTGCTCTCTGGCTCTCATGCCCGCCTTCTTCCCTTTCCGGAGTCCCTGCCCTGGTCCCCGCCCCCACCCCCAGCACTCTGCTCCCCCAGGACCTTGACGGCCCTTGTCTCTGGGGCTAGACCGTGCTTCTGACACTGACCCTGTGGCTGGAGACGTGCCCCTGCTTGCTGATTGACAGTCCACATGGGTCATCCTTCACGTCTTATGTCCCCTGGGGCCATGTTCTGTTTCCAGAACAGGCTCTTAGTAGAGTCAGACTTGTAAATGCTTGCCTTTACTGTCAAACTTCTCCCATTGCCCAGTGGTCATAAGACATTGAATTGTCAAATCCATCTGCAAAATCCTAACCTTTACAGTATAACCCAAATGTATTTCCATGGCCACCCAAGCCATGTGCAGCCCCTCATCTCTGTCTACTGGATGTGCAGTTATCGCCTGAGGGGTTCTCTGCTTTCACTCCTATTCACTCCTCCTTCATCCAGATTTTCCATACAGTAGCCAGGGGATTATTTTGGTAAGTGGAGCTCAGATCTAGTTATGTTGAAATCTCAGCTCCTTCCCCTGGCCTATGAAGCCCTGCGTGCTTTGCCTCCTGCCCACCCCTCAGACTGTTTCCCATTCTCCCTTGAATAGGCCGAGCTCAGGGCAATCCCAAGGACCTTTGCAAGAGCTGTTTCCCCCACCCAGGAGGGTCTTCTCTCCAGTCTTTGTATGGCTATTTCTTTTCTTTAAGTTTTAGCTCAAATTTCAGCTCCTTGGAAGGTCTTCCCTCAGTGCCTAATTCTGTGTAATTCCTCCAATCTACCTGTTTGCTCCCTCTCATGCTATCACCCTGTTTTATTTTCTTCAGGGCACCTGACACTATCAAACACTGTCTCACTTGTTTGATTGTCTTCCTGTTTGTTGACTGCCTTCCCTAGCTAAAACACCAGCTCCAAAAGAGCAAGGACTTTACCTTGTTTCCCTCACTGTTCCCAGCATTTAGGGATGTTCCGGTACAAAATAAGAGCTAAACTAATATTTGCTGAATTAATGAACAAATGAATGAATGAATGTATGGATTCTAAATACAACCAGGACAGCATTTATTTATATAAAAGAAAGCATACAAGTAGAATATTCTCCTGGGATTAGGGTTTGCCAGAAGTCAAGCATGCTCTCTTGTTATGTTTTTTAGTGTGAAATCAAAAGCAATACTAGACCAAGTGTGATGGCTCATGCCTATACTCCTAGCACTTTGGGAGGCCGAGGCAGGAGTATCACTTGAGCTCAGGAGTTTGAGACCAGCCTGGGCAACATGGCAAAACTCTGTCTCTACCAAAAATAAAATTGCCAAGGGTAATGGCATGTGCCCGTAGGCCCAGCTACTCAAGAGGCTGAGGTGGAAGGATCACTTGAGCCTGGGAATTTGAGGCTACAGTAAGCCGTGATCATACCATTACACTTCAGGCTGGGCATCAGAGTGAGACTCCATCTCTTGAAAAAAATACCATATCATTGTAGAAAATTTGGAAAATACAAAAACACAAATAAAAATTAAAAACCACCTAATACTAAAACTGTTATCAATGTGTAGAATCCATCTATATATTACTGACAATTTTCATAATTTTAACAAAAATATACTAGAGATGCTATTTTATAATCTGCTTTTTCATTTCACAACATAACGTGAATATTTCCCATTACATTAAATATTCTTCTATAATTTTAGATTCAATGGACATACAATATTCTACCACATAAATATGCAAAAATATTTCTTACCATCTTTCCTCCACACATCCCACCAAACTGTATATGAGAATATCTCTCATTGTAGCCCTGCGAAAACTGGATATAACACTTTTAAAAAATATTTGATAATTTGGCTGGGTGCGGTGGCTCACACCTGTAATCCCAGCACTTTTGGACGGATCACCTGAGGTCAGGAGTTTGAGACCAGCTTGACTAACATGGTGAAACCCCATCTCTACTGAAAATGCAAAAATTAGTCATGCATGGTGGCGGGCGCCTGTAATCCCAGCTACTCGGGAGGCTGAGGCATGAGAATCACTTGAACCTGGGAGGTGGAGGTTGCAGTGAGCTGAAATCGCACCATTGCACTGTAGCCTGGGCAACAAGAGTGAAACTCTGTCTCAGCATGTATATATATATTTGATAATTTGAAAGACAAAACCTATGGTGATTGGCAACTTGTTTTGCATGTAGTGACCATTTGCTCTTCTCTTTTTGAGTCATAGCTAGATGGAAGACAGAAAGGTGCCCTTGGCTAGTGTTTTGGGTATAAGGATTGGGTTCTGCTACCTCTAGCTTCTTGATTACATGACAGCAACACAAGGAGCCCACAGTTCCAGAAGAGCCTGGGTTTTTCCACAGGGAGACACAGATGCCCTGTTTCTTAATACCATCTGCAAAGCTGTTGAGAAATATGGAGAACAAAATTAAAGCTTCATTTATTTATGTAATATAATGTAATTTCCTTTACTCAGAGAAAAATGCTTTATCTTTAATTGTGACTTATGTCTGGAGGGAGTGAAATAATAAAGCAGAAGTGATGGAGAAACAAATTCATCTTGTATGGGGACAAAGGAAGTAGACTCTTTCTTGAGAGTATTATACAGGAACCAAAACAGGCTGTTCTAATTGGAGTCAGTAAGTTCAGCATTGTCATCCATTTCCCCTCCAGGAAATCTTGGGAGACTACATTGGCATCTGATAAAAGTTTACCATCAATAGATTGCCTTGATGTATCCAAGTCATGGAACATCAAGAAATTCTTAAGCCCTAGGTTCAACCAAGATAAAGGAAAAACACTTTGTTTATATGAGTTGTAGGTAGCCTTGGTCAGTGAGATAGTTTAATTAGCCAATAATTGCGCCTCGGATAAACCTCACTGGCTACAATACTGCCACTGTGCAAAGCTGAGATAATTTAAATTATACTACAAGAGAATTCCTCATGCATGTTTCTGAAGAAAGCATTATAGTTGTGAAATTCCCTGTCTGGTCTCTATGGGAGCTTTTCAGCTGGTTTCATCCATGGACAGCTATGGAAGGTTTCCCTTCATGTTACTCCCGCCCCTATAGTTGGAGTAAACCATAGGTATTCAGGCCCTAGTTTTATTCATGAGGGTTTAGCGTACCATGGGCTGTTGAGTGTAAGGGTGTTTCTTATAGTAGGTAAATCAGAGAGGAGATAGACAATTATCTTGCTGCACAGTCTATGGGTGGCTTGTTGCGTAATGATGTTCACAGTATATGGTGCTTGATCCTTAGAGGTTGGGGGTCCCTTACCTCACCATCTCCTCTACTTGTGGCTTCTTCACTTTTCCCTTCAGATTATTTTGTCCCATCTGCAGGTCGAGGAGGAGGTCTTTCTGCCTTGGAGCAATGACTTGTGAAATTAGTGATCAGCTATTCATGGTCATTGTTTTATTTTTGGGTGGGCTAGTTTTGCTGCCTAGGCTAGGGATCGTTAGAAGGCCTTCAGGAATTTCATAAGTACAGGTGGAAGGAGAAGCTCATTGATCAGTATTTCAAAATACTGTTTTTGTTCTGCATTGGTATTTGGAGAGAGACAAGGCAGAGAAGTGGAGAGAAGGAAGTCAGAATCCCAGGCATAGTGTTTTCACAGAGTAAAGTGATCCTGACCTCCATGCCGACAGCTCGGTCCCATGCTACTGCTCTGTGCTTTCAGCTGCTTATTGGACACCTCCACCTGGAGGGCACATAACAGCTCACATTTAACACATCAAGCTTAATGTGTTTACAACTCCACTCATGACTTCTTCTTTCTCCAAAACCCAGTCTCAAACCTGCTCCTGCTGACTTGGTTGATGACATCACTATATACACAGCTGTCCCAGCCAGAGGCCTGGAAGCCACCCTTGCCTTGTTACCCTTTCCCACACTCCCTGTCTACTGAGACATCAGAGTCCTGTGAATTCTATCTCAGAAGAAGTCCTCATCACCTGCTCCCTGCTATCTCCTCTTCTTCTCTTTCTTGGAACATTGCAACATCTTTCTTATTGATCTCCCTGTAGCCCATCCCCTGAACTCCTGCTACAGTCTTTGCTGGAAGTAGTTTCTAGAACCTGGCCATTGACTGCATGGAGAATCCAATCCCATACAGTGGGGCCAATGGTTCCTCACACACTGGCCTCCACCCTCCTCTCCAGCCTTAGTTCCCTGCAAGGCCTTTTGTCCTGCCTGGACCCTCTCATCCTTCTCTCTCAGACAAAGCTTCTCCTTCCTGCACCACCTGTCTGTGCCAATTCCTTCCTTCTCGTGCTGGTTCTCTTGCTCTGGCTGTTCTTTTTTCTTTTCCTTGCTGCACCAGGTAAATTGATACTGATTTCTCAAGTGGCTCCTCCTCTATGACATATTTCTTGGCTCTTGACATGACATGGCATTAATAGTTTTCTCCTCTGTTTATTTCTTCCTCAGGGTACTTAAAACACCTCTTTCTAACTGTCAGTTTAAATGTCCAGCCTAAGTAGTGCCCTGCCCTTGGGGACTGCTCAATAAGGGATAGATGACTGAAGGGAGAGGACTCAATCTAGCTGACTCTTCTGGTCCTGACCTAAAGCCCTAAGATTAAATATAAGTCCTGTATTGTAGAGTAAAACACAAAATCCAGAGTTCTAAATTGCTTCCACTGAGAACTCATAATAAGTAATGTGCATATTTATAATGCATCAGGCTTTTTATATCATTTAAAAAGAACAAATGGGCCAGGCATGATGGCTCATGCCTGTAATCCTTAGTGCTTTTGGAGGCCGAGGTGGGAAGATCCCTGAGGCTAGGAGTTCAAGACCAGCCTGAGAAACCTAGTGAGATGCCATCTCTATAAAAAAAATGTAAAAAATTATCCAAATGTGATGGCGTGTACTTACAGTCCTAGCTGCTTGGCAGGCTGAGGCAGGAGGATCACTCTGAAACCCAGGAGGTCGAGGCTGCAGTGAGCTATGGATGGGCCACTGAACTCCAGCCTGGGTGACAGAGCAAGACCCTGTCTCAAAAAAAAAAAAAAACAAAAAAACACGAAGTGACTTTTTTGTATATTTGTTCTAATTTTATTTTAAAGTGCATTTAAATGTTATCCTATTGGAGCAGAATATGATAATTTTAGACACTTTGTGCATAAATCTTACAGTCAATTTCTTGGAGAGGGGTGAGGAACTGTATGCATTCTTTATAACATAGGAGCAGTAACTTAACAAGAGCAACTATCTTGAGTCACAAGCATGCTTGTTGGCTTTCCTTACCTAAGTTAACTAACTGCTTTGAATGATGTGCTCTTTTCCGTTTATAAATAAGTTAGAGAGTCAGGAAAATACAAGGAAGTAAGTCATGATAAGGAGGTCTTAGAGCTACTGAGAACAGTGGTGTTGAAGAAAGCCCAGCTGTGCTGCTTGAACTGTACTTTGTCTGCAACTGTATTCTCCAGAGGATTTTTATTGACCTTTCCCCTGACTCTACAAGGTGATGCTGGGCCCCAGAGAGCAGTGATCTCAGCTTACAGGCAGGAAACATTCAGTCTGATAGGGGAAATCATAAGAGGAACAGTGTCTAATATGCCAAAGCATCTTACGTGTTTCCAGGGTTTTTTTCATGTAAGTTATCATAATTTGACACTCATGACCATTTCTTTGAATTGGATAGGACAGATACTGTTGTCTCACTTTCCAAACAAGGAAATTAAATTATACAAATGGTTGATTACCTGACCATGTGGTCCTGTCTCTCAGTGATGTTGGGAACAGCTTCCCTTTCTTTTTACTGTATACCCAAGAATATACCCCTCCTATCATAAATATATTATTAAAATTATTGTTTATATATTTTATTAAATTAATACAATCTTTAAAAAGTCCTCTGACGTATGTGTTAGTCCCAAGGACTCTTTATACCATTATACTTAATGTCTAACCTGATTACAAAGAACATTTAATGAATGTAATACTATTTTATTATCTTTCCACTTGGAGCTAGCAGTTAGCTAAAATTTCAGTGAATCTCTCAAACTATTTTAACTATAGTGGCTGACTCCACTATACTTGTCAAGTCTGTTGTTTACTAATGTAGATAAATTGCATGATATTGATGATGATATAATTATAGTTAGTATTTATTAAATTCCATGTCAGGAACCCAGTCATGTAAACACCCAGTATCCTCACCATTTTGCAGATAGAAAATTGCATTCAGCAGGCTTCTGTAGGTTTCCCAAGGTAATAGGCATGGCCGGGTTAACTCCTCACAACCAGCAATACTGCTACTATTGAGGAGAAGACATATAGTTGACAGAAGGAAGAGAATCCAGGCTATTTAAAATCCTCACGGTCTTCCTCTTGAGCAGTTAAAAGAGACCAAAAAAAAAAAAAAAAATGACCACGTATTGTAAAAAAAACTGCTAACATTTATTGAGTAAATTGCCGTGCAAGGCACTGATCTGAGAATGCCATGTGTATTAACTTGATTAATCCTCACAACCACCCTTGGAGGTACACACTGCTTTTACATCTGTAAAATGAAAGCTCTTGTTACAGATGTGGAAACTGAGGCTCAGAGATGATAAATGATGCAGCCAGGATTGGAACCCAAGGACTGCTCCAAAGTCTGTGCTTTAAATCTTGCTTTCTACAATTGCTTAGTAAGTTCTGGTTCATAGGAACCAGCTCTATGTTAGGCACTTGATATGTATCTCTCATTTCCTTGTCATAACAACCATGAGAGGAGTTGTTGTCTCCATTTTACAGTCAAGGCACCAGGGCTCTGAAATGTCCAGTAACTTCTAGCCACTCACAAAGCAGAGGCAAGTCTGTCCCCTTTCCCCGGATCTGTGTCCGGTGGTTTGTGCAGGAGCAACCATGGAATTCAGGCCCATGAACAGTTCTTATCACTGAATGCCATTCTTCTTCTTTGGTTTCAGGCTGACTTAGCAAGCAGTGTTTCTGATATCTCATTATGGAAAATCGATTCTCCTCTTCACACATCTTCTGCTTTCTTTGGCCTCTTGTCACTGCCCAGACATGCATTCCCAATTCTCAAACAAACAAATGAATTGAAACAGGAACAGTATTCAAGGGCATCCAAATGTTGTGCTACTGATACTGTTCAGTTGAGCACAGTGGCCTGAACAATGCTCACTGTGCAGGATCCTGCAGAATCTTTGGCTTGGTTCCATATTCCCACCTCTCTTTTCTTGTTCCTCTTGAAAGGTAGCCACCACTGTGGGCAGAGTCAGACAAGGTGGAGAGAAATGGCTGAGGCAATATAGAATGCTTGTCTTGCTAGCTTATCTTTCTCCATGAAATGAGAAGATCCATAAAAAGCAAGAGTAAAGGAATCTACTTATGATCTCTGAAAAGTAGCATAAAGAGTGAGAGCAGGTTTAAGAGAGGGAAAAGTGAAAAACATATGAAATGCTAAATATTATGACTGGCTATAGTTAAAATAATAATAATACTTTTGTTTGTTTGTTTATAGTAAAATAATAATAATACTTTTGTTTTTTGAGACAGAGTCTCACTCTGTCTCCCAGGCTAGAGTGCGGCGGTGAGATCTTGGCTTGCTGCAACCTCCGCCTCCCGGGTTTATGCAATTCTCCTGCCTCAGCCTCCCGAGTACCTGGGATTACAGGTGCCCGCCACCATGCCTGGCTAATTTTTTTGTATTTTTAATAGAGATGGAGTTTCACCATGTTGGTCAGGCTTGTTTTGAACTCCTGATCTCAAGTAATCTGCTGGCCTCGGCCTCCCAAAGATAGTAATACTTTTAAAATGAAAGGTAGGAAGGAAGCATTTGAAACAATGGTGAGATGTTAAGCTTGAGAATTATGGAGAATAACTATCCTGGTAGAAAAGAACAGAAATAAAATATGGTGATAGTTTTGTTTCAGGTTTTTTGCTTGTTTTCTCTTTTGTTTTTGGAAGGTCTGTTTGTTTCAAGTGAGCTGTCAGGTCCTATGTTGTTTTAACATGATGATAAACATAAAGATTTATCTGTATTCCCTTCAGACAGGCCAAAGGGAGATTTCCGCAGTATTGAGCCATGGCCTACTGCCACGCAAATGAGCCCCCGTTAATCTACGAAATTCATCATGTGTTACTGCAAAGTAGTGATTTATCGTGAACAGTGATTTTCAGATTTGTTCTTCAGTGTCCTGAAGATTTTTAGTAATTCTTCAAGAACCACTGTTGGTGACTAGTGAGGGAGGTGTAGTAGGTACTAGTCCTGGGTCCCACCTTTGCATCAGTCTATCTGTTTTATACCTGGGGATTCTGCTCAGAATTATATTATCAGGGGGAATCGCAAAGGGTTGAAGATTTTGAGAACTTTTAGGGATGTTTTCCTTTCAAGCTTCAGGGTTGAAAATGAACTAACTCCTGTGAGAGTAGGAACTCCTGTGCCACACTGGAGGCTGCTCACCCAGGAGAGGGGAGTGAGGGGCCCATTGAGGTCCTTGGAAGTGGCCTGCCCCACCTCAGCCGCAGTGCATGGCTGGCAACACCCTTTTTCCCTTCTGGGATTTACTGTCTGGTCTTACATTTTTCCTGTGTGCAGTTTTACACAGTCGATGCCACACCATTTATATAAAGATGCTTTTTTCATTTAGTAGTATATTGCAAGCATTTTCTCACATCATTAAATTCTTCTAAACATGAATTTTAATGTCTGTGCAATATTTCATCACATGTATTTAACCATTTTCTCACTGGAAATATAGGTTGACTTAAAAAACATTTTTGGCTATAATAAATGATACTCTGATGAACATCTTTGTCGAAAGATTTTTGTCAGCATTTCTGATTATTTTCTCAGGGTTAATTCTTAAAAGTGGAATTTCTGGTTCAAAGAATACCACAGCTATAAAACTCCATATATTTTGCTAATTTGCTTTCCAGAAATGCCAAATCCATTTTATATTGATGCATAACAACATGGAATTTCAATTCCTGCTCTGAATAAACCTTTGTTTCATAGAGGATTATTAGAAAATCATCTTTTGGTGACAGATATTTAAAGTAGAAGAATGTATGCAGGCGTGTTGAAATTGTGTGAGGAAAATTTTTTCTTCTCATCCTTTTCATGAAAAGTCAGGATGTAGTGGTTGCATGGCACCTGCATTTAAAACAATACTTTAGTCAGCCGATATTAATTGGAAGCCTAGGTTCAAATCATGGCTTTGCCACTTACTAACTTTGTGATTGTGGTCAGGTCAGTTACTCTCTCTAAGTTGTTGTTTCCTTATCTGTAAAGTGAAGAAAATATTAGCATTGTTATGAGATGGAGATAAGGCATGTGAGGAATTCAGCACTTTGAAAAGAGCTGAGCTCACCATGACAGCAACCATATGTAGCTACTGAACACTTGAAATGGGGCTGGTTCGAATTGAGATGTGCTATACATGTGCAGTGTGCAACACACACTAATTCCAAAGGCTTAGTCCCAAAAAAGAATGCAAACTCTTTATTAATAAAAGAGTTGATTAATTATTAATAAATTTTGATATTATTACATGTTGAGATACTATTTGAATATCTCAATTTCAAATAAAACACATTATTAAAATTAATTGTAATACATTTATTTTGCTTTTTAAATGCTTTTTTTCCCTCTTTGAAGTGGCTTGTGTTATAATCTTACTGGACAGTACTGCTCTAGAGTATAATAAAGGCTGGAGGAGCAATTTTTAGAAGAAAAAGTGGGTTATTTCTCCATTATGGAATTATCCAGTTGTCATCTTATCTTTTGGGGACATTTGATTCTTAGGAAATCATGAGGCATTTGGACAGGGTCCTCTGTTTTGGTCTGGAAGGTTTAGAAAGGCTAGAGTAGGATGATGCGTAATCTTTCATTGTTTGTTAGAGGAGTGAGTGGAGAGTTTAAAAATAGCGTCCCCTCCCTCCTCCCCTCCCAATGCTGATCCCTCATGAGTTATTTCTGTTGGCCGCATTAGGAACCTGACATTTGATTCATTCAGTGGGTCCTGCCTAGGTCCTTTAAAACAGAATGGACCATTAGGGAAAGGCTGCCCTGGGCCATGACAGGCCGAGGAGACCAAGAGGATTGGAATAACCAGTATGGCAAAATGCTTGGTCAAGATCCAGACTCGACGAAGCCTCCAGTTGCACATGGTGAACCACTGCAACAGTAATGTGTTTGTTCGTCTGCTGAGACTCGGCTCCAAGGTCACAGCTCGGAACACTGGTATGTGTGGTGCCCTGGGCTGTCATCCTGTGCCTGAAGTGTGCGGGCTTCCAGCTTCCTGCTCACTGCTGGTGGAGAGAAGCCCAGGGTGAATTTGGTGTCAGATGTTTTTGGTAAGGATGAAAAGAGAGAGAGGAAGGAAGAAAAGCAGAGACAAGTGGGAAGGAGGGTGAGCAAGCCAGTGCAAAGGGAAAACAGGAGGGTGTGTTCCAAATGATATAAAGTTGTCATAAATACAAATTACACCCTAGTCAGCAGTGAGTCAGGAGGGAGAGGGAGGCAGTGGTGGTGTGTACCTCCAGATTGTTCCGTAACGTGAGAAGATTAGGGAGAAGGCAGAATGGATGATCACAACACGCTCCCCCTGCTTTCATTGTTGAAAGGGTCTGAGCTCAGATCTGCTTGCTTGCTGAGGTGAGGCAGAGCGCCACTTTATCCTCAAGGCAGAGCTTTACTCAAAATATCAGCCAAAGAATTGGAACTGACCTTCTGCCAATTTCCTTTTCATTGTAAATATATTTTGTTATTTTATGGTGCTTGAGGGAAATAGGAATTGAAATAGAAACTTAAAAAGTTAGAGCTTACAGCAAGAAAGAAGCTGTGGCTATATGCGTAAGTGTGGTTTTTACCAATTGATTAAAACAAAATACAACCTGAGAAATGTCTGCAATTGGCTATATCTCATGCACACGTGTGAAACTGACTTCTAAGTGAATTGTGATGAAATTGATTATATTTGTATAATGACATAAGTAATACATGATGTGTTCTTATGTAAAAGATTTTTTAAAAGAACAAATATATAGATGCTTTCCATTAATACTCCCAATAGTTGATCTATGAATATTGCCACATGGGATATAGGATTTTTTTTTTATAAATGGGATTGTTCAAGGTATAGTATTGCAGAATTAGTTTTCTTACTTTATCATATGACTTGAAGGACTTTCCATATCCATACATATTAATATACATCCTTTTTAGAAATGGCTGGATAATATTAGGTAATATAAAGATATAATAACTCAGTTATTTAATTACCAAATTATTGTTGGAAATGGTTATGGCTCGTTTTTTGGCTGTAACAGATGGTACTGCAATGCATATGTATACAGAGGCATTTCTGTTTAATAGATGCTTCAAAGTGTAATTGTTGGGTTGAAGGATATACGAATCGTAACTTTTAATGGAAATGGGCAAATTATCCTCTAAAAGCAAATACTAACAAGGTGAGTATGAGCTTGTCTATTCCCCTACATAATCACTCACCCTGATATGGCCAGTTTCTTAAAAGTTTTGCAAAATGGTTGAAAGGAAAACGAGATTTCATTGTTTTAATTTGCATATCCTTTTTATCAGTGAAGATGAGGATCTTTTCAAATAATTGTGTATTTTCATTTCTTCTTTGGAGAACTGCCTATTTGTTTACTTAGTACATTTCTGTTGTGTTTTTGTTCTTTCCTTATAGATTGTAGTATTTCTTTTATAATATGAATATTAATCCTTTATATTTTACAAATGTTAATGTTTTCTCTCCTAATTGGTTCTTGGCTTTCAATTTTTATTTAATGTTAACTTTATGACACAGACACTTGTTTTTTTTTTTTTTTTTTTTTTAGACAGAGTCTTGCTCTGTCGCCCAGGCTGGAGTGCAGTGGCACCATCTCGGCTCACTGCAAGCTCTGCCTCCCGGGTTCACACCATTCTCCTGCCTCAGCCTCCCGAGTAGCTGGGATTACAGGCGCCCGCCACCACGCCCAGCTAATTTTTTGTATTTTTAGTAGAGACGGGGTTTCACCGTGTTAGCCAGGAAGGTCCCAATCTCCTGACTTCGTGATCCACCCATCTCGGCCTCCCATAGTGCTGGGATTACAGGCATGAGCCACCGCGCCTGGCCGACACAGGCACTTTTTATATGCACAGAGAACTGGTATATGTGCAAACTATTTGCTTTTTGTATATTTTAGGTTTCATTTCTTTTTTTATGTTAGTTTTCCCCATGCCAAGATTATAAAAGTGTTTCCTGTTTTTATTCTTCATAATTAATGCATTTACTTGAACTATATGAAATTGCTGATAATAACTGCTTATGACCTTCAAAATTGGCAATTTCATGTGGTATCTAATTTTTTTTTAGTTTAACCCTTTATCTTCTTATCTTCTTAGGAATTTTTACACGTGCATGACATGGTATGGGGATATATCTTCCCCCCTCCCCCCACAATTGGTTAGCAACTTTTTGCAAAACTTTTTCATAAACGAATTTTCCATTATATTAAGTGGTATAGTTCTGAATTATATCTTTTATTATTCCTGCTCCGTTACTGTACAGTATAGTTTTAATATCAGGTAGGTCAGGTTTCTCCTGCATTGCTTTTTTTTAAAGGGAAGTTATACTTTTAGAGTGATTTTTAGGTTCACAGTAAAATTAAAAGGAAGGCATAGAAATTTTCCACATATGGGGAATTTCCCTCACACATGCTCAGCCTCCCCCATCATCAACATCCCACACAAGAGAAGTACATTTGTTACACTTGATGAGCCTGCATTGAGACATCATGACTATCCAAAGTTGATAGTTTGTGTTAGGGTTCACCTTGGTGGTGTACATTCTGTGGGTTTGGACAAATGTTTAATGGCATGTATCTACCCCTGTGGTATCATACATAATAGTTTGACTGCCCTAAGAGTTCTGTGTTCCACCTATTTCTCTCTCTCTTCCCCTAATTCCTGGCAACCACTGGTCTTTTTATGATATTCATAATTTTGCCTTTTTCAGAATGTCAATTAGTTGGAATCATACAATATGCAGTCTTTTCAGACTGGCTTCTTTCACTTAATAATATGCATATAAGATTCCTCTATAACTTTTCATGGCATTTCTTAGCACTGAATAATATTCCATTGTCTGGATGTGCTCACTGATTTATTATCCAGAGGTTTTTGATTATTAATGTGTATATATACCATTTGTCTTTTTTGAAAGTGTGTTGAGATTTCTATTGAAATTGCATCAAATTTTAGATTAATGAGAGGAGAGCTGAATTTTCAATGTATCAAGGCCCCCTATTCAGGAACAATATTATGTTTTTCTATTTATTGAGATTTTCTTTTATGGTACTTTGTTATATTTTAACATTGTCCTCATGCAAGTTTTTCAGACTTCTTGTTATGGATATTCCTGGATATATATGGCTATTTTAATTTGTGCGTTTGGCTATTTTGAATGATACTTTCCATTATCATTTTTTATATTGTCTCTGCTCTATGCAGTAAACCACCTGCTTTAATATGTTGATCTTGCATTCCAACACCTTTTTAAACTCTTATTAATTGTCCTGTTTCATTTTCATCTCTTTTCTATGTAGATAATTCTATTATCTGGAACTAGAGTTTTGTGCCTTACTTTCCAATATTTACACTTCTTATTTTTTGTCTTCATCATATTGCATTATCTAGGGCCAATACTGATGTGTGGTGATAATTCTTTGTAATGTTCCTGACTTTGGCGGGAATTCTTCCAACATTTTGCTATTATATAATGTTTGCCATGACATGTCGTGATTTCTACAATTCTCTAGTAGATATTTCAAGTCCCTGCCTTTCAGGAGATAAAATTTTAATGGAAAAACCCATAATAAATCTGCAGCACAGTGTAATGACTGACTGTGAAGATAAAGAGATCCACAAGACGGTATGACAGCTGCATCAGTTAGGATGCCATCATCAGCAAGTAATGAGGAATTCTAATTAGCACTGGTTTAAATAATACGGTGATTTATTATCCAAGACAAGTCCCGAGTCAGAGAGGATTCCAGGGTTGAGAATCAGTTTCATTTTATCTCTACATCACTCTTCTCAGTCAGCCAAGCTTCCCCTCATGCGGTTGCTGTCAGCACCATAGGACGGCTGCCAGTTTCTGCTGTTTCTTTCAGTTACAACAATGTCAAGAGATGAGGAGTCTGTACCGTTCCAGGGTGATCTTCTTAGAAGTAAAAACCTTTCTCAAAAATCCATCCCCTCAGGCCCCCTCCCCTCTTCCCTTTCGATTTTTATTTTCAGAGTTGGCCCATATGCCCGTTTTAAAACCAAATATGACCAAGAGACTGGAATTACCATGACTGGCTTAGACTAATCATTTGGAGAGAAATGGGCCATAAGGGGTCAACCACGAAAAGTACCAGATAAGTAGCATATATCTCAGTCTGGGAGTGGGGGATAGGAGAGCGTTCCCAGAGGACATAACACATAGGGTCTTAGAGGATGAGTAAGAGCTGTCTGGGTGCATAGGACATTCCAGGAAGAGGTAGCAGTCTGTGTAAAGACACAGAGGCATGACATAGCATGACACATATGGGAACCCCTCAATAGGTGGGCAGGGAGGAAGCATATGTGGTCGAGTAATGCTTTTTGTACCAGGCTAAAGAGTTTAATTTAATATTTAACCTGAAAGGCTGAGAAACCTTTTGAGAAGAGGACGGATATACATAATTAGGCATTTAAAAATGATTATTCTGGAAACAACTTGCAAGAAGCTGGACTGAAATCAAGGAAACCAGTTAGGAAGCCATTGCTATCATCCAGTTAAGAAGTGATAAGAATGGAGAGGCAGGGATAGCTTTGAAAATGAAGAAGGTGGCAGAGTTTGCAGAAGTTAATGACAGATGTGAGCAGTGCGTGAGAAGAAGTAATTTTGGCCAATCCTTGGATTGCTGATATAAGAAACTGAAGAAAAGATGGTGCCATTTACTACATAGTGAGTGTTACTGGAGGGAAAGAGTTGGGAGGGAGATGATGCATTTGGGTTTGGATGTATTGAAGTTGATGTTCCTATGTACAGTTGACTGGTAAATCTCCCTGGAGGGTTCTGAGTTGAGATAGACCAGAGATTCAGCAATGTGGATTTTCCAAACTAAGTTATGTTCTATGTTCTCTGGGAGAATTAATTTGGGAAATATTGAGTTACATGAAACTGATTTCTTCTATTCAGGACCTTGTAGCCATTTGTATATACTAGTAGTAATATTATTGAGTGCTTACCAGTGTCAGGCACTTTACATGTATTAACTCAGGTGTTCCTCTCCACACAATATCCGCATGCAGTATGTGCTGAAGTTTTCCCCATTTTACAGATGAGGAAACTGGGAATAGCACAATTAGGTAATTAAGAAACTGTCGGTGGCAATTAGTACAAGGCCAGGATTCAAACCCAGAAAGGTGACTTCAGAGTTTGGATTTTTAACCTTGATGGTAATATCCAAAAGAGTGATAGAGTGTGCACAGTTTCCCAAACTTAGCTGACCATGGAACACTCTTTTCAAGGGACAGCTGGCAGAACCTTAAGGGACACTGGTGACCTGTAGTACCAGGTTGAACAATACTGTAGTAGCATATTGGAGCCATAAATATGGTTGGAACACCAAGAAAGAGGGTACAGAGCAAGAAGAGCAGAGTTTAGGCCATCACAAGTAGTGAAGAGACTGTGAAGACAGAGGTAGCTTAGAATCATTGGATGGAAACCAAGAGAGTATGGAACCTCAGAGGTCGAGTGATCTGTAGGAAGACAGAAGAAAACACTCATTGGCTTTAGCAATATGGTGATCATTGGAGACTTTGTGAGAGCCATTTCAGCAGGTGGGGGGAGCAACTGACCATGGCGTCAAGATGGTCAGCAAAAGTAGAGGCATAACCAAGAGGCTGGCAAATGATGGCTACTTGGAGAAGAGAGAGTTTAGTCTGCAAGGATGAAACCTAAGGATGGGGAAAGAAGAACAAGAAGAATGCCAGCCTATGCTGGCAGCCCTGAGTGCCGGGAGAAGATGTTTACATGGGAGGCAGTGTTCCAGATTTCAGCTGGGGAGCAGTGATGGGAGAGTATTAGGATCTGCTGTGTGTGTGTGTGTGTGTGTGTGTGTGTGTGTGTGTGTGTCTAAGTTTCGTTTTGTGGATACTTTCCTGAGTCACTGGAATGATTCTTCATAGGTTTTTAATAGAATGAATTGGTGACTCCCAAAGATATTCAGAGGCACCAGGAACATTTGTAGTATTAGATCTTCTGCAGTGTCCATTGCTGAAAGTAAAAACTCTCATCTGGAAAAGTAAATGTCATTCTTAGGATTTTTCTTTAAACCCATGGGACAGGAGTTTTGCTTGAAGTATTAAACTTTATCTTTCAAAAAGGAGAGATAAAGGAGTCACATGTGAGGTTAATGGTATACTATCTTACTAAATTTTAGAAGTCTGCATGCTGCTTATTGTGAATAGAAAACATTTGAGGGACTGATAGAACATGTAGAGAGTATAGTAATAAAGTTTATTTTATTTCTAACCTAAGTCATTAAGTCCCACAACAGCCAGTGGTTTTCGTGTATGTGTGTGGCTTCTATCTTGGCTGTGATACCATCACAGGAGAGCTTACTTATAATTAAGTGATCATAAAATTTATTTGAGAGTGAAAAGGGAATTTTAACAATACTGCCATACTGACACTACGACAGACATAGAGTGGGACTGTTCCAGGAAAAATGGGGATGAATGGGCACCCTACATGTAAGGACACCATGGGTTCAGCAGATGAAATGGGGCCAGTAACAGAGAAGCTTCTTCTCCCTTAGTTAAGAAGTGAGAGTCTCTCTGGGCTTCTCAGATCTCCTTCTCTTCAGCCAACATGGTAAGTTTGGAGAAAGCATGGGCTTTAGAATCAGACAGGTGTGGATACAAACCTCTGCTCTGTTGCTTCCTAGCTTTTGTGACCTTAACTTGCTTATGCCTCATTTTTCTCATGACTCTTATGAATATCACATGCTCATATATTTAAAGTATCCAGCTGAGTAGACATTTATTAAAAATCTTAGTGCCCTTGTCTCCTTTTCTCTTTCTACATATAACTTTAAGTAGGACAGTTTATGGACAGACATAGTCTAAGATGGAGCCACAGAATGCTGGACTGGGGAGGGTCTGGTCCATTTTGCAGGTAAAAAGTCCAAGACTATAGAACTGAAGTGGCGTGCCTAATGTTGTTCAGATAGCTGTGGCTTAGCTGGGAACCTGAGTCCAGGTGTCTTAGGCCACCGCTCTTTTCACTCCGTCGTATTTTCCAGAAGTGGAGTGGTGATCTGCTCTTTTTTCCTCTCCCACTCTTCCTTCACCTTTCTCCTTTTTACCCTGAATTCAAGAGTACAGCATGCCTCCCAGAGCAAGTACTGCCAAGATGATCAACATTAGATCACTCAGTTTAGCCCACCTCAGGAGGAATGGGTCTGGTTAGTAACAACTATGAGACATCTATAGAGACCTGACAATTTCACATGTGCTTGAGCTGTGGTTGTCACACTTTCAGGTCCAGTGTCCTCCTAAAAAACAAAAACCTTGTAATGTTCTCGCTACCATCCTGAGGTGTAACTTTTAGAAAACACAGTCTACCTACACTTAACTAAGTCAAAATAATGCTGTAACTGTAATATAAGGAGAAATTAGGAGAAAATTATTTATAATAAGAATTTCCAAAGGTTTTTCTCAAGCATGACTCACTAGGAGGCAGAATCAAAGTGTGAGATGCTTTGAATAAGGGGGAAATGGGCATCAAGGGAACCACCCAACAGATGCAGAGTGGTGATATGTGCCATGATGTAGGCAACTCAACTCCTTAGCATCCCCGATGATGATGTGATATTCTGAACTGCTAAATCCTCAGCAAAGATCTTCCCTCATTTTACCCAGTGGTTGTATTCCTGAAAAACTTAAAATATGTTAAAATCATACCCCAAATGCTTTTTGTTTAAATGTAAAACAGAGGTAGATTCTAGATTCAGATCATTATAAATATGTGTTTCATCTGTATGGATAATATCTGATATTTGACATTTGAAAGTTGTGTGGTATACAAATTATTCTTCATTTCGTGAAATTATCCTACACATTTCAGCATGTCTGCCATCCCTGACCCCTGCCCATCAAATGACACTAGCCCCTCCAATCATTGTGGCATCTACAAAAGCCTCTATGATCTTCTACAACACCTTCCTCCCAGCTGAATGGTGGTGCTTTCTTTGTACCACTGCTCTGGAGGTTTAATGGGTATTCCATAGTTGGTTTAATGGGCATTCCATAGTTGGATGCCAGCATGAGCTGTCTCAGGGTGCCTCCAAGGGAACTAGTATGGTGGTTCCTAATGATGCCACCCACCAAAGCCTCCTAGCCTGAAGATAGGCTTCATGCTCACAGGGGGAGAGAGCAGGAAGTAAGGCTGAAGAAATGTCTGCTGCAGAGTGAACCAGTTTGTTTTCAGCCAGATGACAGCAATGACAGTGGCAGATTTCACATAGGAAAGACATTGCCATGTGGGTTTAGAGTTACTCCAAGGCACCCAGACTCCAGTTTTTACCTAGGAGGTTAGCAAAGTTAAGTGCAAATTGCAGATGATTCATTATATTCTGATGTCACCATATTGTCCCCAAAGTGCTCTCTCTCATTTTTCTTTTCTTCACACTTCGATCCTTTCCACAGCCTTGTGAGATAGTTAAGGGTCATTAGTATCCTCATTTTAAGGCATTTGTTCTGCTGACACCCAATATTGCATTGCTTCCATCATAGAGATCATCACCCACAGACAAACTAGACAAGGGCTGTTAGCCAGGCTCTTTAGCTGTTTTGTGCACGTACAAGCTGCTGGAAACCTCAGCTGTAGCATTTGGATTCTGTTGCAAATATGCTCAGAGTTAACAGAGAGGCTGGTTTCTGAATGTGAATGTGAGCACTGCTCATTCCATTGTCAGTTACAATTAATTTTACTGTGCACTGAAAAGGTCTCTATATTTTGCTTCAGTAATGAGATGAAGAACAGCTTTTCTAGTAATAGCATCTATCTGTAGCTGCTGAGTAGGTTGTGTTGTGATGCCTGACATATCTTTAGGCCATGCTGTTGTATTGGGGTTTACATGAGTAGTGCAGATGGGAATGAGCAGTGTCCAACCTGCTTGACTGTACATGGCAGGCACTCTGTCATCAAGGGGCAGTCTTTTCCATCAGTATCTTTTGATTATTGCAATTTCATTTTATACAGTATTTCTTCAAATTAAATAATGCCAACAATGGTATAAAAACATAGTTATATTGCTACACTAAAAGGTAATATTAGTTAACATTATTGAGTGTTTTCTATGGGTGAGAAACTTCATAGCTATTATCTATTTTAATTGGGCTGTATAATTATATAAATTTGAAAGCAATTTCCTTTTTCTAAATCACTGTCATTTCACTTCTAAAACAAAAAATTATTAAACTTATTAACTGAGCTTTCTGAATATATTCAGGAGGCTTCTTGGATATGGCTGAAGTAAGTTAAATTTAGTGAAGCAGTGTAGACAATCTTACTAATTTATGTTTTGGTGTCTTTGGAAATTCCTTTTTTTTTAGAGAAAGAGAGAAATTTGGCTTTAATTAATTTATCCAGAATTAGCAACCAGAAAATATAAAAAGAAGCCATTTTAATTTCAAAATACTTGCAAGGCTTGTGTTTTACAGTTTACACTCAAGATTTTTTTCCCTTCAACTTTTAATTTCCAGGGTACATGTGCAGGATGTGCAGGTTTGTTACATAGGTAAATGTGTGCCATGGTGGTTTGCTACACAGGTCATCCCATCACCTAGGGCTCAGCATCCATTCCTCCTGATGTTCTCCCTGCCCCAACCCCATGCCGACAGGCCCCAGTGTGTGTTGTTCCTCCCGATATGTCCATGTGTTCTCATCATTCAGCTCCGACTTATAAGTGAGAACATGTGGTGGTTGGTTTTCTGTTTCTGCATTAGTTTGCTGAGGATAATGACTTCCAACTCCATTCATGTCCCTGCAAAGCACATGATCTCGTTCCTTTTTATGGCTGCATAGTACTCCATGGTATATATGTACCACATTTTCTTTATCCAGCCTATCATGGATGGGCATTTAGTTTGATTCCATGTCTTTGCTACTGTGAATAGTACTGCGGTGAACATACACATGCATGTATCTTTATAATAGAATGATTTATATTCCTTTGGGTATAAACCCAGTAATGGGATTGCTGGGTCAAATGGTATTTCTGCCTCCAGGTCTTTGAGGAATCGCCACACTGTCTTCCACAATAGTTGAACCAATTTACATTCCCACCAACAGTGTAAAAATGCTCCTTTTTCTCTGCAACCTTGACAGCATCTGTCATTTTTTGACATTTTAATGATAACAATTCTGGCTGGTGTGAGATGATATCTCATATCTCACTGTGGTTTTGATTTGCATTTCTGTAATGATCAGGGATGTTGAGCTTTTTTTTTTTCATATGTTTGTTGGCCACATGCATGTCTTCTTTTGAGAAGTGTCTGTTTATATCCTTTGCCCATTTTTTAATGTTTTTTTTTTTTCCTGATAAATTTGTTTAAGTTCCTTGTAGACTCTGGACATTAGACCTTTGTCAGATGGATAGATTGCAAAAATTTTCTCCCATTTGGTAGGTTATCTGTTTACTCTGGTGATAGTTTCTTTTGCTGTGCAGAAGCTCTTTAGTTTAATTAGATCCCATTTGTCAATTTTTGCTTTTGTTGCAATAGCTTTTGGCATTTTTGTCATGAAATCTTTGCCCATGCCTATGTCCTGAATGGTGTTGCCTAGATTTTCTTCTAGGGTTTTTATAGTTTTGGGTTTTACATTTAAGTCTTTAATCCATCTTAAGTTAATTTTTGTACATGGTGTAAGGAAGGGGTCCAATTCCAATTTTCTACATATGTCTAGACAGCACTTCCAGCACCATTTATTAAATAGGGAGTCCTTTCCTCATTGCTTGTTTCTGTCAAGTTTTTTGAAGATCAAGTGGTTGTTGGTGTGCAGTCTTACTTCTGAGTTCTCTATTCTGTTCCATTGGTCTATGTGTCTGTTTTTATACCATTACTATTCTGTTTTGGTTACTGTAGCCTTGTAGTATAGTTTGACGTCAGGTAGCATGATGCCTCCAGCTTTGTTCTTTTTGCTTAGGATTGTCTTGGCTATTTGGGCTCTTTTTGGTTCCATATGAATTTTAAAATATTTTTGTTTAATTCTGTGAAGAATCTCAGTGGTAGTTTAATGGGAATAGCATTGAATCTCTAAATTACTTTGGGCAGTATGGCCATTTTCACAATATTGAGTCGTCCTATCCGTGAGCATGGAATGTTTTTCTATTTGTGTCGTCTCTGATTTCTTTGAGCAGTGGTTTGTAGTTCTCCTTGAAGAGGTCCTTCACTTCCCTTGTTAGCTGTGTTTCAAGGTATTTTATTCTTTTTGCAGTGATTTTGAATGGGAGGTTATTCACGATTTGGTTCTCTGCCTGCCTGTTGTTGGTGTATAGGAATGCTAGCTATTTTTGCACATTGATTTTATATCCTGAGACTTTGCTGAAGTTGCTTATCAGCTTAAGGAGATTTGGGGCTGAGACGATGGGGTTTTCTAGATATAGGATCATGTCAAATAAAGATAATTTGACTTCCTCTCTTCATATTTGAATATGCTTTATTTCCTTCTCTTGCCTGATTGCACTGGCCAGAACTTCCAATACTATGTCAAATAGGAGTGGTGAAAGAGGGCATCCTTGTCTTGTGCTGGTTTTCAGGGGAATGCTTTCAGCTTTTGCCCATTTAGTATGATATTGGCTGTGGGTTTATCACATATGGCTCTTATCATTTTGAGGTATGTTCCTTCATTACCTAGTTTATTGACAGTTTTTAACATGAAGGGAAGTTGAATTTTATTGAAGGCCTTTACTGCATATATTGAGATAATCATGTGTTTTTTGTCTGTAGCTCTGTTTATGTGATGAATTACAATTATTGATTTGTGTATGTTGAACCAACCTTGCATCCTGGGAATGAAACCAACTTGACTGTGGTGGATAAGCCTTTCGATATGCTGCTGGATTCAGTTTGCCAGTATTTTATTGAGGATTTTTGCATCAATGTTCATCAAGGATATTGGCCTGAAGTTTACTTTTTTCGTTGTATCTCTGCCAGGTTTTGGTATAGGATGATGCTGGCCTCATAAATGAGTTAGGTAAAAGTCCTTCCTTTTCATCTTTTAGGAATACTTTCAGTATAAATGATACCAGCTCTTCTTTGTACCTCTGGTAGAATTCAGTTTCAGTTCTGAATCCGTCTTGTCCTGGGCTGTTTGTTATTGGTAGGCTATTTATTACAGCCTCAATTTCAGAACTGTTATTGATCTATTCAGATATTCAGTTTCTCCCTGGTTCAGTCTTGGGAAGGTGTATGTGTCCAGGAATTTATCCATTTCTTCTAGATTTTCTAGTTCATGTGCATAGAGGTATTTGTAGTATTTTCTGATGGATGGTTGTATTTCTGTGGGGTCAGTGGTGATATCCCCCTTGCCATTTCAGATTGTGTTTATTTGACTCTTCTATTTTTTCTTCTTTATTAGTCTAGCTAGCAGTCTATCTAGTTTATTTTTTTCTAAAATTCAGCATCTAGATATGTTGACTTTTTGAATTTTTTTTTGTGCCTCTGTCTCCTTCATTTCTCTCTGATCTTGGTTATTTCTTGTCTTGTGCTAGCTTTGGGGTTTGTTTGTTCTTGGTTCTCTAGTTCTTTTAGTTGAGATGTTACATTGTTAACTTGAGATCTTTCTAGCTTTTTGTTTTTTGTTTTTGTAAGTGAAAGCTATTTGGAATTTTATTGTGCAATTCTTACAACTTTATTATAAATTTGAAATATTTTTAAAATATTAAAAATACATAAAAACCCAGTGATTCCTCCCAGTTGTTTTTGAGAGTTTCTTTTATTATTTTTTTTTATTATCATACTTTAAATTCTAGGGTACATGTGCACAACATGCAGGTTTGTTACATATGTATACGTGTGCCATGTTGGTGTACTGCACCCATTAACTTGTCATTTACATTAGGTATATCTCCTAATGCTATCCCTCCCCCTTCCCCCCACCCCATGACAGGCCCCAGTGTGTGATGTTCCCCTTCCTGTGTTCAAGTGTTCTCATTGTTCAATTCCCACCTATGAGTGAGAACATGTGGTGTTTGGTTTTCTGTCCTTGTGATAGTTTGCTGAGAATGATGGTTTCCAGCTTCATCCATGTCCCTACAAAGGACATGAACTCATCCTTTTTTATGGCTGCATAGTATTCCATGGTGTATATGTGCCACATTTTCTTAATCCAGTCTATCATCGATGAACATTTGGGTTGGTTCCAAGTCTTTGCTGTTGTGAATAGTGCCGCAATAAACATATGTGTGCGTGTGTCTTTATAGCAGCATGATTTATAATCCTTTGGGTATATACCCAATAATGGAATGGCTGGGTCAAATGGTATTTCTAGTTTTAGATCCTTGAGGAATTGCCACACTGTCTTCCACAATGGTTGAATTAGCTTACAGTCCCACCAACAGTGTAAAAGTGTTCCTATTTCTCCACATCCTCTTCAGCACCTGTTGTTTCCTGACTTTTTAATGATCACCATTCTAACTGGTGTGAGATGGTATCTCATTGTGGTTTTGATTTGCATTTCTCTGATGACCAGTGATGATGAGCATATTTTCATGTGTCTGTTGGCTGCATTAATGTCTTCTTTTGAGAAGTGTCTGTTCATATCTTTCGCCCACTTTTTGATGGGGTTGTTTGTTTTTGAGATCTTTCTAGCTTTTTGATGTGGGCATTATAAATTTCCAGCTTAATGCTGTTTTAGCTGTATCCCAGAGATTCTAGTACATTGTCTCTTTGTTCTCATTAGTTTCAAAGAACTTCTTGATTTCTGCCTTAATTTCATTATTTACCCAAGAGTCATTCAGTAACAGGTTGTTCAATTTCCATGTAGTTGTGTGGTTTTGAATGAATTTCTTAATCTTGAGTTTTAATTTGATTGCACTGTGGGCTGACAGACTGTTACAATTTCAGTTCCTTTGCATTTCCTGGGGAGTGTTTTACTTCCAATTATGTGATCAATTTTAGAGTAAGTCTCATGTGGCAATGAGAATATATCTTCTTTTTAATTTAGGTGGACAGTTCTGTAGATATCTACCATGTCCACTTGATCTGGAGCTGAGTTCAGGTCCTGAATATCTTTGTTAATTTTCTGTCTCCATGATCTATCTAATATTGTCGATGGAGTGTTAAAGTCTCCCACTGTTATTGTGTGGAGTCTAAGTCTCTTTGTGGGTCTCTAAGCACTTGCTTTATGAATCTAGGTGCTCCTGTATTGGGTGCATATATATTTAGGATAGTTAGCTCTTCCTGTTGAACTCTATCGTTATGTAATGACCTCCTTTGTCTTTTTTGATCTTTGTTGGTTTAAAGTCTGTTTTGTCACAATCTAGGATTGCAACCCCTGCTTTTTTTCTGTTTTCCATTTGCTTCATACATTTTCCTTCATCCCTTTATTTTGAGCCTATGTGTGTCTTTGCACATGAGATGGGTCTCTTGAAGACAGCATATTGATGGGTCTTGGCTCTTTACCCAGTTTGCCGTTCAGTTTCTTTTACTTGGGGCATTTAGCCCACATTTAAGGTTAGTATTGTTATGTGTGAATTTGATCCTGTAATGATGCTAGTTGGTTATTTTGCAGACTTGTTTATATGGTTGGTTCATAGTGTCACCAGTCTGTGTAGTTCAGTGTGTTTTTGTAGTGGCTGGAAATGGTTTTTCCTTTCCATATTTAGTACTTCCTTCAGGAGCTCTTGCAAGGCTGGTACAGTGGTGACAAATTCCCTCAGCATTTGCTTTTCTAAAAGGAATCTTGTTTTTCCTTCACTTACGAAGCTTAGTTTGGCCAAAGATGAAATTCTGGGTTGGAAGTTCTTTTCTTTAAGAATATTGAATATTGGCCCCCAATCTCTTCTTGCTTGTAGGGTTTCTGCTGAGCTGCTGTTAGTCTGATGAGTTTCCCTTTGTTGGTGACCCGGCCTTTCTCTCTGGTTGCCCTTAACATATCTTCTTTCATTTTGAACTTGGAGAATCTGATGATTCTATGTCTTGGGGATGATCTTCTTGTGGAGTAATGTACTGGGGTTCTCCGCATTTCCTGAGTTTCAATGTTGGCAGGTCTCGCTAGGTTGGGGAAGTTCTCCTGGATGATATCCTGAAGTATATTTTCTAACTTGGTTCCATTCTCCCTGTATCTTTCAGTTACCTCAATCAGAATCAGGGATAGGTTCAGGCTCTTTACATAATCGCATATTTCTTGGAGGTTTTATTCATTATTTTTTATTCCTTTTACTCTATTCTTGTCTGCATGTCTTATTTCAGAAAGATAGTCTTCAAGCTCTAGGATTCTTTTCTCAACTTGGTCTCTTCTGCTATTGATACTTGTGATTTCATTGTGAAGTTCTCGTATTGTGTTTTTCAGCTCCATCAGGTCCATTATGTTCCTCTCTAACCTGGCTATTCTGGCTATCAGCCCCTGTATTGTATCATCGTGAGTCTTAGCTTCTTTGCATTGGGTTAGAACATACTCCTTTAGCTCAGTGATGTTCGTTATTACCCACCTTCTGAAGCCTACTTCTGTCAATTCATCCATCTGAGCCTTAGCCCAGTTCTGTGCCCTTGCTAGAGAGGTATTGTGGTCATTTGGATGAGAAGAGGCATTATGTTTTTTTCAGTTTTCAGTGTTTTTGCATTGATTCTTTTCATCTTTGTGGGCTTATCTATCTTTGATCTTTGTGGTTGCTGACCTTTGAATGAAGTTTTTGTGGAGTCTTTTTTGTTGATGTTGTTGTTTTCTGTTTGTTTGTTTTTCTTTTAACAGTCAGGCCACTCTACTCTAGGGCTGCTGCAGTTTGCTGGGGCTCTGCTTCAGACTCCAGTTGCCTTAGTTTCTTCTATCCCTGTAGGTATCACCAGTGAAGGCCATGTAACAGCAAAGATGGCAGCCAGCTTCTTCCACTGGAACCTCCATTCCAGGGGTGTACTGACTTGTTGCTGGCCTGCATGCACCTGTAGATGGTGGCTGGAGACCGCCTGTTGTGAGGTCCCATTCAGTCAGTAGGACTGGGCTCACAGACCCACCCAAAGAAGCAGTCTGACCTGTTTTTGGTAGAGCATGTGTGCTCCATTGGCCAGGATCCTTTCTCATTCAGACTGCCTCTATTTCCAAAGCAGGCAGGCTGGAACAGCTGAGTGGACCAAACCACAGAAATGGTGGCTGCCCCTTCACCTGGGAGCTCCATCTCAGGGAGAGATCAAAGCTCTGTCTGTAGAACCCTGGCTGGAATGGGTGAAGCCCCCACAAGGAAGTCCTATCCAGTGAGGAGAAATGGATTGGGGTCCCACTTAAGGAAGCTGTCCAGCCACAATCTGGCAAGACAGCAGTGCTGCATTGTGGGGTACCCTTCCTCTTCTGGTCTGTCTCTGTTCTCCACAGCCAACAGGCTGGAGCAACTGAGTCAACTAAGCTGCATAGATGGTAGCCATCCCTTTCCCCAGGAACCTGGACCCATCTCAAGCAGACTCCAACCTACTGCCATTAGATGGCTGGGATTCCAAGCCAGTGGGCCTTGACTTATGAGGTGCCATGGAAGTGGGGCCCACATAATAATGCCACCTGGGTCCCTGGATTCAACCACCTTCCTAGGGATATGTACAGATAGATTTCCTGCCTTGCCAGGGATCCTGGGACCAGAGTATGTAAAACTCCTGGGTCTCTGTGTGTGCCTGAGTGGCTGCTCTGCCGAGACTCCACACAGCTCTGTGTATCAGACCCAAGGCCCTGGTGGCCTGGGCTCACGAGGGCATCTCCTGATCCGCAGGTCGCAAAGATCCAAAGGAGAAGTGTGGTTTCCTGGGTGGGGTCACACAATCACTCAACACTGTACTTGGCTGGGGGTGGGGGTGGGGTCTCCTTTGCTTCTGTGCATCTTCCAGGTGGGCCATCAAACCCTCTTTTGCTTTTCTTTATTCTCTGTGGGTTGAGTTGTTTGCCCAGTCAGTCCCAATGTGAGAACCTGGGTATCTCAGTTGAAGGTGCTGCATTTACTAGCCCCTTTTCATCTCCATGAGCGCTGCAGACCACAGCTGCCTCTAATTGGCCAGCTTGGGTCCCAGCATTCTGAGTACCTGTTTTCAAGTCTTTGGAGTATATACCTGGGAGTGGTATTGCTGGGTCATCTGATAAATTTATGTTTGATTTTTTGAGGAACTGTCAATTTTTTTCTCACCATGGCCACAACCATTTATAGTTTTACTGGCAATATGCAGGGTTCTAATGTCTTCACATCTTCACCAACACTTGTTATTTTCAGTTTTTAAAAAAGCTGTTGCCATATGAGTAGGCATAAAGTGGCATCTTATTGTGGTTTTGACTTGCATTTCCCTAATGATTAATGATGTTCAGCATACTTTCATGTGCTTGTTGACCTTTTGTATATTTCTTGTATTTTTATGGTATTTTTCATTTGGACTTCTCAGTGCTATCAGACTAGAGCTATCATGAAATATCTGTTGATTTTTGAATGATAAAACCAGTAAGTTAGGCCTCTACACCTTGAAGAGAGAAAAATCACATAATACATTCAAACCAAGAAAGCTGGTTTATGGTTCCCTAAATGCACCTGGCTGCCATTTTGATTGTATGGTAGATCCATCCTGGAGGACACTTCTTTGATGCTAACTTTATTTCCCACTATGGATCCAAGACTCAAAATTAGCAGAGTTAGCCCTAGGTCTGACCATAGGTAACTCGATTTCCCATCAGTAAAATGAGGCATTGAGAAACACCTCTCTCTCAATAAACATTAGAAAAAGTTCTTACCCTTTGATTAAGCAGTTTCCCTTCTAGCATCTATCTATAGCAAATGAACTAAAACAAGAGGGGAAAAAAAGCTTTATATGTAAAGATGTCTCTTATAGCATTTTCTCCTTACAACTGCAAAGCAATCTAAATGTTTGACAATAGGCAACTAGTTTATTGCATAACTAAATAAAAAATGTGGCAGCTTCTATAAATAATACCAATGGGAATTTGTTTAAACATAGAAAATATTTCTGTTAAAATTTTAAATGCAAGGAGCAGAGCATGATTTAAGCTTGGGTATATAATATGATTGCAAATATATAAAACTAGAACACAAAATTGTGTCTAGAATGAAGACTAGAAAGCAATACGTCAGAATAATAAAGAGATTGTCATTGAATGACAGATTCTGTAGTTTTACTATAATGTTATATTGGGTGATATTGTTGACCTCTAAAAAAACAGTGCTCATAATTATAATAGTGAATTTATTGTCATTTTATTCAAGCAAACATGGCCGAGGTTCAAGGTTTGCAGATCAAAATTGCACACCTAAATGTTGTAAATATTGCCAACCATTTGAGAAGTGTTGGTTAGTTTGAGTTTAGCATGTTGACCTTTGAACTTATGGTACAGGGTCTTTTACTATAATACGACTTTGTTAAAACTTAGGATACCACAGAATAATTTCATAGATTGCTTGTATCCCATTAGTTTTTTGTTTTTCTGTTTCTTCCTGCAGATTTTTGTGGGAAAATCTGAAATTTTAAATTTAGAAAAAAAATGTCTCTTTACAGGTGTTCCATTGCCTAAAGAGGAGAACATTTCTGCTCCCTTGATCTCCAGCTCCCCAGTGAAGGCAGCCCGGGAGTATGAAGATCCCCCTAGTGAAGAGGAAGAGAAAATAAAAGAAGAACCTTTAACCATCTCTGAACTAGTGTACAACCCAAGTGCCAGCTTGCTCCCCACCCCTGTGGACGACGATGAGATTGACATGCTCTTTGACTGTCCTTCCAGGCTTGAGTTGGAAAGAGAAGACACAGATTCATTTGAGGATCTGGAAGCGGATGAAAATGCCTTTTTGATTGCTGAAGAAGAGGAGCTGAAGGAGGCTCGCCGTGCTTTGTCGTGGAGCTATGACATTCTGACTGGCCATATTCGGGTGAACCCACTGGTCAAGAGTTTTTCCAGGCTCCTTGTGGTGGGCCTGGGACTGCTGCTCTTTGTGTTTCCCCTGCTCCTCCTCCTTTTGGAGTCAGGTATTGATCTCTCCTTCTTATGCGAAATCCGCCAGACACCAGAGTTTGAGCAGTTTCACTATGAATACTACTGTCCCCTCAAGGAGTGGGTGGCTGGGAAAGTCCACCTCATCCTCTACATGCTGGGTTGCTCATGAAGTTAATCTCTCACGTGACTAAGGGCTATATTCAATGGTAGTGATTTTTTTTTTTTTTTTTTCAGCAAATGCCTGGTTCTGAAGGGTCACGGGGCTGTCAACAGGTGTTCCTTACTCATAATTGGTTATTCAAACCTTTAGCTTTCCATAATTCACTGCACTTAAATATGTTTAAATCAAATACAGTTATCTTAGTTACAGGTTAGGAAGATGGTCTTTAAATAACCAAAAGTATGTTTATTTTTTATTATAGTGTAGACATACCCTTCATCTATTATATCGTAATACATGATACATTGGATTAGATTTTCCCATTTCTAATAGTTGGCACCATTATAAGCTATAAGGTTCAGAATCAGAATTTTAGTAAAAACTCAAGAGAAAGTTGTTGAATATAATCCTTAGTGAAAACAGCATCCTCTAACCAATGCCTATACAACTAAATTTATGCTGGGTTTTTGGTTCTGTTTTTTTAAAAATATTTTTATGTGTTCAAACTATTTTGGTAAATTTTTAGCAAAAAAAAAAAAAAAAAAGAAGCCTCCTGGAGTTATTTACGTGTACAGATTGTAAGACTAATGCACAAAAGGTATATCAGAATTTTTTTAATGTTTTGGCGCTACTTTGTTTTTAAAAATATTTTTGGCTGGACAATACCATAATTTGTTATGATCTGCATAGGAGATAGAAAATGGGCAGAAAGACACTACAGTAAGTAAGCTGCTAAAACAGAGGATGGAACTGGAGGATGTAGAAACTGAGAGCATCAAGTGGACTCAGGGTGGTCCATTTTTCAAAGTATTTGGACAAGAGGACTTGTTATTTTCATTTGTATTCTGTCCGTATATTTTGGCTGGAGAAGCAGATGTTTTGAAAAGAAAGTGAGAGTTTAAAGGAAAAAAGGTAACAGTTGTGCTAGTCAGTTGCATATCAGTGTACATTAACCCAAGAGTGAAGGCAGATAGGAACTGGAGAAACGGAAAGTGGCAAAAATGAGTTCTGATGAGGCTGGCAGGCAAATGGTGGCAGGCGAATGGTCTATTTTATGAAAGTGATGGTGATGCCAGCGTTCAATGATGCACTCGCTGTCCGAGTTAACATGAACATGTTTAAGTGGATCTAAATAAAAGTGGAGAAACTTTAAGGTAAATATTTTAATCCCTCATGCCATTTGTTGTGATTCTGTAGAAGGAACTTCAAAAGTGTGTTTGTTTGTGAGTGTGTGTGTGTGTGTGTGTGTGTGTGAGAGAGAGAGAGAGAGAGAATATGAATGGCTTTTTGATACATGTCCGTGATCATGTTTTGCGGTGGTCATTATACTCTTTTCCTTTCCCAGTTGTTTTAAAATTTGACTTCCATAGAGAAACTGGAGAGGCCTCATGAGATGACATACCAGTTCAGCCTGGGTAAAGTAGTGACATGACCCTAACCAAACTGTAGAGGGGACCAGTGCTCTAGTACCTTCCTTGATACCATTAAATCCATGATGGAAAGGATTTAATCCAACAATTTAATGGTATCAAGGAAGGTACTAGAGCATTGTACCATCAGCAACGTACTGATGCCTTCCCATGCAGACTACCTGCTGATACTGTGTTATGTGGGAGAAAGATAAGAGTCTAGAGCTTATGCCATGGAGCATAGAGCTTCTCCGTGGATTGAAAACATTACACTGCCTTAATGTACAAAGATACAGGGCCCACTTGGAATCGCTTTCTCTAGCTAATGACATTCCAACCCTATCATTAGCATGATTTCTAAATTGGGCATTCCATTTCCACTCACTCAGTGGAGCTCTGAGTGCTTCACTGGACATTTAATTTTGGAAATAAGTTTTGAAACTCAGTTCGTGAAGCCTGCAGTCTAGCAAATGATATATATTTGCCATTAAGTTTGAGGGGTTTCCTTTCCTGTATGCTTTCAGTGATTTATTTTGCTTTTTAAATAAAGATTGTTTACTACCTGAAATTTGATACTGATTTAGAAATATATTTTCTGTGATTGGAATCCTCAGCAATTTATTTTGGAAGCTTGCAGATGGCTAGCTTTGAAATTGAAATTTGTGTTTTTCTCCTTCTTTTCTCATACGACTTCTAAGTCATCCTTTCTGACATAAGGCAACTTCAGTGTAGTCTGCGCAAAATTAGTCCCCTTCTGATCAGGCGTCATATAATTTTCTCTAAAGTTCTGACTATGACAAATCATCTGGCCCTCAGTCTTTCAAAATAATATCATATAATATTTTTAAAATTATGGAAATAATATATTTTCCATTGTAAAATACTTAAAAAATATGATAGTATAAATATCACATGTAATCCAACCATGCAGATTTATCTTAAGGAGTAATATATTATTTTAACATTTCCAGCTAACATCTCTTTTCTCTTAGGTGGAAACTTCATTGTTGAATAGAAATGTTTTTAAGTGAAGAAGTTGACAGAATAGGGTCTGCTGAATTTAAACAGCCATCAAAAGTTAAACTGGAATCTTGAAATGCCATTTGCTCGGCATAGAATCAGAGCCTTTTAGAAACACCTGTTTAAGTTTTGTTAGAAGATAGTCACCAGTTGCCTGAATCGAATGAGGAAAAGACTGCTTCCACAGATGGACAGTATATTATAGAGTGAGATACAGAGTTTAAAGCAAGTGTGTGAGTATATGTATATTCCATATTATTGGTATATGTGTGTTTATATATGAATCTGTATATATGTGTGTCTTTGAATGGACATAACATATATGCCCCTCATGCATAATTGTGCTTATTTTGCCCTAATTGAGGAATTTGAGACATATTATTGGTTCTTCTCCCTCTCAGATACTGTGGTGAGTAAAACCCACAGCCTAAAAGGGTTAAATTTTCCATAAATGCCACTGTGTGTACATTTATGGATATAAATAAATATATATAATACACACACACTTATATGGCAAATACATATACACACACAATATTGCCTTTAGTGCTAATGCAAGTTGGATCATGAAAACAATGTAGGTAAAGTATGTATTTGTGCTTGAAAAATATTGTAAAATGTTATGTATTTGGAATATATTTTGTGGTTTGTCTAATATTTATAAACACAACTCGGGGTGAATTCACAATGAGTTTATTTCATTGAAATACTAGAGATATGGGGGCCATGTTACTGTGATTGGAGCCTTACCTTTGTATAGTGAAATTTGCATTTCTATGTCAACATCCAGATTGTTTTATATGTTAATATGGTGGCAGGAATCCCTAATAAAAATACTCTGGGGTAAAATTTTTTGCAATCATTCAGTTTTATTTAAAGTTGTATAGTCAGGTTGTTGGAAACTATAAAAGGATTCCCTCTAGGACCATGAAATGAGGTCAACATATAATGGTGATAGTATTAAAAAAAAAAATCCCAGGTAATAGATTAGATTAACCCTTTGCAGAAGTCATCCAGGCCCAAAGCAGGAATACTAGCACTGAAAATGTGCTCAAACATAAAATAAACCTTGATCTAATTCATGATATTAAGTTAACCAGAGAAATAGAAAAGCACAGAAAAAATAGAAGAGGGGTATTCTGACTGACAGATAGGAGCGTGAATTTCAGAGTGCTAGAAATTAATATGTTATCATCACTGGCCAGAAAAGGGTGCCTTCCTGCGCCAGAGAGAGCTGCATGAGACTCAACTCTGTGACACTTGCCATTAAACTTCTGTATCTGTTCATGAAGCCTGGAAGAATCTCACTATTCCAATTCTTTTTTTTTTTGAGATGGAGTTTTGCTCTTGTTGCCAGGCTGGAGTGCAATGGCGTGATCACGGCTCACCGGAACCTCCTCCTCCTGGGTTCAAGCAATTCTCCTGCCTCAGCTTCCTGAGTAGCTGGAATTACAGGCATGCACCACCACATCCAGCTAATTTTTTGTATTTTCAGTAGAGGTTGGGTTCCTCCATGTTGGTCAGGCTGGTCACGATTCCGCTTCTATCCTCCCCTCTGCCCAGCGTAGCCTTGACAGGTCTTCTGCTTAGGTTTGGCACAAAGCTAACAACTCCATACCTGCCAGTTAAACCAAAAGGTGTTACTTAGAATGAAACAAAAGGGGTAGGGGGTTCTCTTAATTGCAGGAATACAATAGAAGTCAAGCAGAATTGGCCCTTAGCTATGGTGGCCTCATGCCTTATTCGGCAGTCCTTAGAAGTACAGGCTCTAGACTACAGGCAAGAAAAGGAATTCAGTGATTAGCATTCAGATGTGAGGAAGCTTATGGACCTATAGTTCTGACTCCAGCATCTCAAGCCAGTGCCTTTGTTTGGGTTAGTGTCTGCTGACCCAAAAGGCTCACACAAAATGGTGCTTGGCCACTTACTCATTGAGCAGTTCATTGAACTCCTGACCCAATGTCACTGCCTGGAGGAAGCTCTTGCTTTATTCCTACATTTTCTCCTTAGTCAAATAGAGGAAGACTCTCCCACCAACATTCCCACCCTGGAGAAAAAGTACTGGGGAGAGTCTTCCACCCCTGGGGTGACTTCTGGGATGGTTGTGGTTGACGGGGCTTGAGTCCCTCTGGGCCATTCTCTACAGGGTGGAGACAATGTGCTGAAGGTCGCTGCTTACTTGTCCTCCTGCTTCTTTTCTCTCTCCCTCTCTCCTTTTCTCTTGGACCTGCATTTGGGCTTCCAGTCTCCATGCGGTAAACAGACCCAGCAGAACCTGCCTGTGGTGAGCTCAGCCAAGACTCGGCTCTCCATGTTCCAGCCTCCGTCTGTGACTGGGTTGGCCCCACCCAGTGGGCTCAGCAGCCGTCACTTCAAAGAAGAAGAAAGGAACCTTGCTTAGGTCTCAGATCCCAGCTGTGCTCTCCAATCCATTAATAAAGCTGCTTTTAACCCTCTCCTGGCCATTGTATCTATTATCTACTGGGAACTGGGGTGGTGGCAGGGATGGCGGTGAATATTTTGGATCTCTGCAACCTCCAATGTTACAAGCAAGGAGAGAGTGGAGAAGGATGCTCCTGGCTGACCCTCAGGCATCAGGGGATGGTCTGCCACTGACATCAGCCCTGACAGTTCTTGCCAATGGGTGAGAGAGCTTATCTGTTATTATTAGTAAAGAACAGAAGGTTGGTTGGAATCACACATCCCTATTCTTTACCGTTAGTTGATGCTTATTCCAAATTTCTCTCTGGAAAGGGAACTGAGGCCATTTTCATTGTTATAAAGTAAAACTCTTAGAGGACAAAAGTATGCTTTCTTTGGGTACCAAGTACTGAAACATGGCTTGCAAATTCCAGCAGCTTCTCCAGAAAACACCCATTGCCTGATTCCTCTCACCCACAGACTTATGATTATCATCATTGTCTTTCCACGGAGACCACCCTTCAAGGGTGAGAACACACAAACTAACATTAGTTTCTACTTCCCTTGGCAGCTACATTCTTCATAAGTTAGGAAGTTAGTGTTCTGATTTAAGCATCCGTCTCTTGGAATTTCCTTGGTGTGAATCAACTCCCATCCTCTCCTCCATCAGCCTGAGTTTCCTAACACCCTGATTTTCTGGTTCTGCAAGGTTGTGAACCAGACCCTGAAGAGGGGTGGCCACACAAAGGCACTGCTCCCAGCTCATAGGGTTACCATATAATTTATCATTCAAACCTGAACTCTTTTGGGAGTAAAAGGGGATGTTTTTAATGATGATGTCATAGCAACAGGTGTTACTAGGACTGTTCCAGGCACTCGACCTGTAAGACTTTGCCTGATTAACTAGATGCCTTCTCTCAAAAACTCCTGCAGTATGTTTCTCTATAGTGTTGACAAAATAAAATAGGGAAGAATTGTTGCTCTATAGTTGTTCTACTTCCCATCAAGAGTCAGATTAAAATTCACCATAATTTATTACATCGTGTTTTGATGTGAGAGTATAAATTACAGAGATTATTTTATGTGACCTTCTGGCATTAATGCTACATACTCAATTTGTTTTTTTGTTGTTGTTGTTTGTTTTTTGAGACAGTGTCTTTCTCTGTTCTCCAGGCTGGAGTGCATTGGTGTGATCTTGGCTTACTGCAATCTCCGCCTCCCAGGTTCAAGCGATTCTCATGCCTCAGCCTCCGCAGTAGCTAGGATTACAGGTGTGTGCCACCATGCCCAGCTAATTTTAGTATTTTTAGTAGACGGGGATTTCACCATGCTGGCCAGGCTGATCTCGAACTCCCGACCTCAAGTGAGCCGCCCACCTCGGCCTCTCAAAATGCTGGGATTATAGGCATGAGCCACCATGCCCGGACTCAATTTGTTTACCATTAATAATACTTAATTTCTTGTTTAATGTGAGGTAGGAAGACAGAATAATCTCAATGCTGTTTTTACATTCATACTGCTCAATTTAACATTTATGATCTGCACATACAGAACACTAATGATCAGCTTAACTGTGAGCAACTGACTCACACTAAATACACTGAAGACTCAGTTTCACAGAAAGCCAACTTGATCATTTATAATGAGAAGTGTCAGTTTTCTGGGCATTTGTCTGAAGCCAAATGTTCCATACACACTCTTCCCAGAACATAAGCTGTAATGTGAACCAAACACTATCAATGAGTACAAGGAATCACACCTAAAAAGCTGCCTTTCAGAAAGTCTGCCCCAACAGGCCAGATGTTCCCACATCTCTGCCTGTCTCAAGAGGCCTGGAGATACACCGTACACATTTTACTACAAATCCCCCACTTTTGCAAATTTCTTATGGCAGAGGCTGGCAGCTAATCATCAGAACCATTTCCTCTTCTTCCTGCCATAAGATTAGACTACATTTCCTAGTTCTCCCCTACCCTATTTAGTTCAATGTGGCTATATCCCTGAGTCTTGGCCAATAGAATTTGAATAAGTAATTATATTGCTTCCAAGCCTTTGGCTAGTTGTCAGCCTCCATCTGTCACTAAATGTCAACACTTAAAGTGACCTTTAAGCTCCCAGTCGAGGATGTCAGAGCTGCCAGAAACTTAGAACCTTGAATGACTTTGCGGAGCAGGGCACTTACTTGTCTTAGTCCATTTTGTGTTGCTATAACAGAATACCTGAGACTGGGTAATGTCTAAAGAACAGAAATTTATTGCCTCGTGGTTCCGGAGGCTGAACTCAGCAAACTGAATCCAGAAATACGTGGGAAGGATTATATACCGTGATCAAGTGGGAAGTTCAATATTGAGGGGACACATCTGTTAAGGGCCTTCTTGCTGCATCATAGCATGGTTGAAGGCATCACACAGATGAGAGACAGAGAAGGGAACAGGGCCAAAATCATCCTTTTATCAGGAAACCACTCCTTTGATAACAACATGAATATATTCCTGAGAACAGAGCCCTCAGGACCAAATCACCTTTTAAAGGTCCCACTTCTCAATTTTGTTACATTGGGGATTAAGAGAATAGAAAAACAATAGGTAAAATCTATAAAACCAAAAGTTCGTTCTTTAAAATGAAAAATGTCAATAAAATGAACAAGCCTTTAGCTAGATTAACCAAGGTAAAAAGAGAGTATTAAAATTACTAAAACCAGGAACGAAATAGAGGATGTCATTATGGACCTTCCAGAAATAAAAAGGAATATAAGGAAACACTATGAAAAGCTGTGTATTAACAATTTATCTAACCTAGACAAAACAGAAAAACTTCTTGAGGGACACAAACTAAACTAACTTACGAAGAGATGGAAAATTGCAATAGATCTATAACAAGTAAAAGATTGAATTAGTAATAAAAAATTATTTCTTCAATGAAAAGTGCAGGTGATGATAGCTACACTGGTCAATTATACCAAACTTTTAAAAAACAAACAGCACTTCACAAACTGCCAAAAAACAGAAGGGAGGTGGCAATTCCCCGTGCTCTGAGGTCAGTATCATTCTGATGCCAAAACTAAAGATATTACAAGAAAACAAAAGTGCTGACAAATGTGACCTATGACTATAGATGAAAAAAATCCCTAACAAAAAAAAATTACAATTGAACTGAATCCAGCAACATATGGGAAGGATTATATACCTTGATCAAGTGGGATTTATCCCAGGAATGCAAGGTTGTTTAACACATGAAAGTCAATCAGTGAAATATACCGTATTAGTAGAATAAAGGACAGAAATTGCATGATCCTCTCAACAGATGCAGAGAATGCACTTGACAAAATCCAACACTCTTTCACAATTAAAAAAAAATAAACAATGAATAGAAAAAAATATCCTCAATCTAGTAAAGACTCTGAAAACTCCACAGCTATCATACTTGAATTCAACTGAGGGGCATAAGACAGAGTGAGAGGCCGAGCAAGATTTAGAGCAGGAGTGGCAGTTTATTTAAAAGCTTTACAGCAGGAATGACAGGAAGTAAAGTACACTTGGAAGAGGGCCAAGCAGGGGACTTGAGAGATCAAGTGCACTGTTTGACCTTTTGGCTTGGGGTTTTATACATTGGCATGCTTCCAGGGTCTTGCATTACTTCTCCCCTGAGTCTTCCCTTGGGCTGAGCTATCTGCATGCACAGTGTTGCTGCATGTGCAATATGTTTACTGAAATTGCACACATGCTCACTTGAGGCATTCCCTTACCAGTTTCTAGAGGAAGGTCATGTACCAGTTAAACTCCACCATTTTGTCTCTTATTGTGCATGATTGAGCCCATTTGTCCAACTCCTGAGATCTTTCTGGGAAGCTGCTGATAGCCAGTTTCAGGTTTTTTCTCTCTATTGGGAGATTATCTCTCCCTGGTGCTGGCTATGACCGATTATTTTAGAAAGACAGTTAAGAACCGCCTGACCATCTCCTGATGTTCGCCTGACATTCCTGGTGTTTCCTGCCCTGTTCATGTCTGACTAGCTACTGACTGTAACAAGACTTGTACATTGTGAACAACAAAACTTCACTGAAAAAAAGAAGACCTAAACAAATGAAAAGACATCACACGTTCGTGGATGGAAAACTTAATATTGTTAAGATAGCAATACTCCCGAAATTGATTTTCAGATTCCAGGCAATCCCTAGCAGATGTCAGCTTCCTGTTTTGTAGAAATTGACAAATTGGTCCTAAAATTTTATATGGAAATGTAAAAGGTCCAGACTAACCAAAATAATCTTGAAAAAGAACAAAGTTGAAGGACTCGCATTTCCCAATTTCAGAACCTAATGCAAAGCTGCAGTAATCATGACAGTGTGGTACCAACATCAGGATAGACATATACATCCGTAAAATAGAACTGAGAGTCCAGAATCAAAACTATGCATTTGTGAACAATCAATTGTGAACAAGATGCCAAGACAATTCTAAGGGGAAAGAATAGTCTTTTCAATCACTGGTATCTAAGAGCAAAATCATAAAATTGGACCAATTTCTCACACTGTATACACAAATTAGCACGAAATAAATCATAGACCTTGTGTTTAATAAAATTTACAAAACTTTTAGAAGAAACATAAGATCAGATCTTTGTAACCTTTGATTAGAGAGGATGGTTTCTAAGGACAGCAAAAGCACTAGAGAAAAAATAAAAAATAGGTAAATTAGATAGTAATAGATAAATTTAAAAACTTTTGTGCTTTAAAAGACACTGTCAAGAAAAGTGAAAAGACAAAACACTGAAGGGATGAAAATATTTTTAAATCATACATCCGATAAGGAATTTGTACCCATAATATATAAAGAATACTTACAACTCAGTAATAAAAAACGTAACCAATTTTTAAAGTAGGAAATGTTATCGCAATAGACATTTTGGTAAAGGAAATATGCAAATGGATAGTAAGCACACGAAAAGATGTCCAATATCATTAGTCATTAAAGAAATGCAAATCAGTGCCACAATGAGATTCCACTTTACACCCACAAGAATGGCTATAATAAAAAGGCCACGAAGTGTTGGTGAGGATGTGGAGAAATTGAAACCCTTATATATTCCTGGTAAAAATGTAAAATTGTGCAGCTACTAGGCTGGGCGCGGTGGCTCACGCCTGTAATCCCAGCACTTTGGGAGGCCGAGGCGGGCGGATCACGAGGTCGGGAGATCGAGACCATCCTGGCTAACACGGTGAAACCCCGTCTCTACTAAAAATACAAAAAATTAGCCAGTGGCAGTGGCGGGCGCCTGTAGTCCCAGCTACTCGGGAGGCTGAGGCAGAAGAATGGCGTGAACCCGGGAGGCAGAGCTTGCAGTGAGCCGAGATCGCGCCACTGCACTCCAACCTGGGCGAAATTGCGAAACTAAAAAAAAAAAAAAGAAAAATTGTAACTCTACTTTGGAAAACAGTTTCGCAGTTCTTCAAAAAGTTAAGCATAAGGTTACCATACAAGCCAGCAATTCCACTCTTAGGTATACACTCAAGAGAACAGAAAACACATATTTACACAAAAAAATGGGTAATTTTCATAGCAGCACTTTGCATAATAGCACAGAAGTGGAAACAACCCATATGTCCATCGATTCATAAATTGCATAAACAAATGTGGTGTATCCATTCCATAAAAATGAATAAAGTATTGGTACACACTACACCATGGATGAACTTTGAAAACATTATGCTAAGTAAAAGAAGCCAAAAGCAAAAGGCCATCTATTGCATGATTTGATTTATATAAAATGTCCAGAATAGGCAAATCTATAGAGACAGAAAGTAGATTAGTGATTTCCATGGGTAGGGAGAATGAAGAATGACTGCTAATAGGCACAGAATTTCTTTTTTGGGTGATAAAATTTTTTTTTGAAGCATGTAGTTGCGATGGTCGCATGACTTTGTGAACAAAGACCAATGAATTTTATGCATTATTTATGGTATGTTAATTATAGCTCAACAAAGCCGTTAGCAAAAATTGTATTTGTTGTGGTTCACTATGTTATCTTTTTAACATATTTTATGAGGAGTACGAGTTGAGTAGCTTTATTATAACCAAGAGCCTTTCCATTTCTATTTGTCAGCAAGTTTTGTCAGTACTTAATTCTATCAAAATGAAAAATAGATAATGCTGAACCCAGTTTCGTTTTAGCGATAAGTAATATTTGTCCATAAAGAGTAAATAATTTGATTTATACCATTGATATTTACTTCTAATAAATTTTTATCTTTTATTTAATAGTTGCTTGAGCTATTATGAAGTAACAATATTTTATTATGAACTATTAATATTTTAATAGGTTCTACAAAAACTATTAAAAACAAAAATTTTAATTTTTTTACACAAAATAATTTTGTGCATCATTATTGGTGCTTCTGTAAAAATGACAAAAGGCCAGAGTATAAAATTGCTGCCTAGGAGATACTGATATAAAGATAGAAGTAGCTGGCATATCTGGAACAGAAAGTCGGTGTAATATGATGGCTAAGAGCTCAGGCTCTCCAGCCAGATGGCCTTGGCTCTGGTCTCAGCTTTCCTGTTCTTCTTAGGTGTAACTTTAAGTAACTCATTTGATCTCCTGCATTCTTGGCATCCTCATCTTTAAAATTATGTTTAACTACAGCACTTATCTCAGAACTGTTGTGAAATTTAAAAATAAGTTAGAATTTGCAAATCCCTTAGCAGAGTCTTGGATATGTAGTAACTACTTGAGAAATGCTAGGAGTTAAGGCCCATAATCTGGCACCTCCAGGTCATTCTAGACTCATCATAACCATTTCACTCTTTGAGGACATCCTGTTCTACTGAAGTAATAGCATCATGGTGGCGATGCATAACAAAATTGGATTTGGAAGTTTCAGAAGATATAACAAGAACCAGAATTTGCTTCTAAAAAACATCTATTTTTCTTCTGCATTTATTTATAAACAAAACATCTTGTTGCCTATAACGTGGATACACATCCAAAATAGTAAGACATCAGAAAATAGAATACATCAAGATTCCTTTCAGGAGGAAACTGTGTTTGTAAGAAAGAAATGTTTTTTTCTAAGTTGTTCGAAGTAGGGAGTATATTGCAAACTTATAGTCAAGTTACAAATGCAAGGTCTCCTGATTTCTTTCTCTGAGTGACTTTCTTTTTTCGGGTCCTCTGTCCTGTGCTATTTATATTTTGATAAATGTTCTATGTGGAAGTTGATTCTCAGACCCCTTGGCACAATAGCCTTGGCTACCCACATCCATTTCAAGAGCTCCTAACAGTTTGGAAACACTGGATCTTGCTTTCCGTGCAGTTGAGTCTTCAACCCCTGTGGTGAGACCTATTTCTATGTAGATTAGAAAGAAACAATGATAGCACAGTGATTGCAAAGATCAAGAAATAGGATTTGAATTCATTTAATTTCACCATTCAGTGTGACCCAATCACAATTTTAAAATTTTTTAATTTAAAATTTAAAATGTTTGCCAACTATGAAGTGTAATATTTTTGTTTTATAAGTGCAAATTTTATTTCATACATGAAATATTTTCTGAATATGAATAACATTTTAAAATTGCAATGTATTCTTTTTAATTGTTAATTATTTGTCTTCAAACAAAAGAACAAATAAGAAAACAAAATCTCACATTAGTAATTGCCTAAATTAAGTCGGGCGCAGTGGCTCATGCCTGTAATCCCAGCACTTTCGGAGGCCGAGGTGGGAGCATAGCTTGAGCTCAGGAGTTTGAGATCAGCCTGCGCATCACAGCAAGAGTCCATCTCATTTAAAAAAATTTAAGAAGTAATTGCCTAAGCTATACTTCCGCAGACATTTTAGTTTTATTTAAGCCTAGTTATTGGACTGTCATTTACCTAAATATTAATATATCAGACTGTAACCAAAGGATCAAAGTTCAGCCATTTAGGTAGATATAAAAATTAATAAAAAATAGTTGTAGGCATTTCCTTTTTATTATTTTAAAAACTTATATAATTATATATAAGATTATACATATTTAGTTTAATAGAACATTTTCACTGCTTTGTTTTTCTGAGCATTATTTGTGTATACATATAATCTATAATTATGTATGATATTGTGAATTACATGCATTATAAAGACATAATTATCATCATACTCACGGCCATTATTGAAAATAATTTTGTTGTATAGAGAAGGGAGGTGTTAAAAAATGACTCCTCCGGGTGTCACATATATTAGATACTCCACAGGACACGGTCTTGATATCAGCATGGTTCCTGAGAAGATTGGGAAGCTTGGAGTAGGGTCAAACAGTGACTCAGCAACTGATAGAATTGGCATAGAGTCAGAGTGGGGGAGTCAAGTTTGATTTTTAAATGCCTAGTTTGGGTGAGTGGGGAAAGACAATGTCATTAGGCAGGTTCAGTTCCAATAGAGCCAGCGTTTTTTATTTATGATTTTTTAAAAAAAATTTATTAAAAAATACTGTTTTGGTGCAAAGATAATGAGTTAGAGTTGGATCTAGTGAGCCGGAAGTACCTGTGGGATGTTTAGTTGGTCTAGAAACTCAGGTGTGAAGTTAGGGCTGGATTCTGGATTATATGCATTTGAATTATAGGTGCCAGTAAAAAAACACTGGCTGGATGGCATCAGTTGCAGGGAAAATGTTTAGGGCATAATGAAGAGAGATATTGAAGGATGCCTTAAGGAAAAGAGATTTTAAAAGTGAGAGAGATGGTCCTTTGATCTTTTTCTGTTTCCTCTCTTTTTGCCACACTCTACACAGACACAAAGCAACAGCTATTTTATCTTTAAAATAGAGAATCAAGATGGAAATCAAGAAAATACAGAGGGATTTCTTTGCACTTAGACTCAGTTTCCAGAAGCAGAAGAAGAGACTCAGTTTCAGAAAGCATTATGACTCGTTTTCAGGGAGTCAAGAAACTTCTCTTTCTTACCTTTAGGTTCATAGTCAAAGAAAGGCTGGATCCCTAAAGAGAATAAGTCAAAAGTTAAAAACAACAGTAAAGGCTGGATCCCTAAAAGGAATAAGTCAAAAGTTAAGAACAACAGTAATATAAAAAGGCTGTGCGTGGAGCTTGCTCCTGAGCTTTTGCTATCATGCATATCCTTACAGGGCTCATCTGGAAGGCCCATTTGAGTATAACAGGGATGCTTTCTGGAGATCAGGTTGCTTCCAGGTCAGCTGGCACCGGATTCCTGCTGCAGGGCTCCTCCTCTTAGCAACAGGCACATCTTTTAGCCTGCAGAGATGGTCCAGAGTTGCACAGACTCAAAGCACAAATGTCCTGAGAGACAGTTACCTGGCAGTCAGTGTCACTGTGTGAAATTGAGTGAAAAGTACAAACAAAACAGATCAGAAGCTGGGCTACTGATCTCTCTCTCTCTCTCTCTCTATATATATATATATATATATTCCCCATTGGGTGTAAAACATGTAACAGTGAATAAGCAGATAAAAATCCTAGCTATCATGGAGCTTAAATTCTAGTGGGAGGATACAGACAGTAACTAAATAAGAAATTTCTGAGAAAAGCATTACATAAAAAATACACAAGAAAAGTATCAGATAGTGATAAATGCAAAAGAGAAATAATAAGTGAGGATGGGGAAGAGAAGTGCTAGGGCATGTTGTTGGGGAGACCTCACTTTTTCAGTGAGCTAGAGACCATGATTCTAAGTAAAATAACTCAGAAACAGAAAATCAAATACTGTATGTTCTCATTTGTAAGTAGGAGCTAAACAATGGTTATACATGGACATAAAGTTGTAAACAATAGACACTGGGGATTCCAAAATGGGGGATGCCAGAAGTCAGGGGTGAGGGTTGAAAAATAACCTTGGGGGTGCAGGAGTTATCTGTGTGGGCATGTGGAGGATTGGCATCCAGGGTTGAGGGGGCGCATGATGGAATGCCTGAAGAACAGAAAGGGGCCATTGTGGACCGAACACACAGGAAAGCCCTCCTGGGCACAGAGTATGGAACAGCAGGAGGGAGCCCTAACAGAGGCAGAATGGACATCGGTGGTACTGGGGAACCTGCAATAGCCAGATAGGCCTTCTGTCCACAGAGTAAGGGTCAATTAGGTAGTGGATTATGTGGGTCGGGGGCAGAGAAGCCTTGTGCCCCCTTTCAGATCTATCCACCGGGACGCTGCTGCAGACCTTACCTGCTCTGGCCTTTAAATCGAGCTGCAGAGGAGAGGGGGAGTGGGGGTGGCAGAGCTATCTGAAGGAGGGGAGGAAGGCCCAAGCTAGGGCAACACGGGGGCAGGGACATTCCAGTGGCCGCCATGCTGCTGAGCATGTCAGGATTGTTGGTAGAAGGCTAACCTGGGTCTCAGAGATTCAGTCAACTATGGGGCTTAGGAAAGGTATTGTATAAAGTTGTCCCTGCCTTGAACAAGGAGGTTGGTAAACATATTCTTCGGTGGAGGAAGTGGTTTTAAGCAGAAGGAACTATAGGGAAGGTTTTGGAAAAGGGGATGTACCAAAGGAGGGAATTTAGGGGGATAGACAGCATAGTGAAATTTAGCTTCTGTCTTGCCAGTGTGAGTTGGTTCCCATGAGTTGGAGAAGTGATATAGAAGACCATAGAATAGGAAACATAGCCAAGGCCATCTTCAAATATTTTTCCCTATTGGCACTTTTTCAGAGGGTTCAATCAGCCCTGAAACTTCCTTCCTCTTCCATGGGATAGTTTCTCTGGGCTGTGCTAAGTTTTCCTGAAGTGGAATGTTCTTTGCCTTTCCGTTTTTCCCTCTTTCTATGTATGTGTGTACACACACACACACACACACACACACACACACTAAAAGTCCAGACATTTCTATCACTTATTCTCTAAAATTCACTTCACTTGGGTCTTTCACTAAAAATAAGGCTCTGCCTTCTTTCCAATTAAAACAATTGATGATGAAAAGAATCCAAATCCATGGCAGTAAGCTGGATAAAGAATTGATAAAGGAAGTTACAAAGAGCAAAATAAAAACCGCCCATAATCTTACTCCCCAGGGATAACCAATGCTAACTTTGGATTTTAATTTTTCAGAATTGGAATAATGCTAAGTCCTTCAATGTGGGGCAGAAGGACTAAGCAGAGGGTCTCTCAGAGTGTTCTGCTTTACAGTTTTTCACAATGAAAATACACCTATCTGTCTTGATCCCAGGTTTTTTGCAGCTACCAAATGCCTACCTCTAACCTCCCCCATGGCAGGAGAGGCTCTCATTTTAGGAAGACCCTATTTACTCTGGCGGATGACTTCACTCCATTCTACTATTTTATGTATCCTAGCTGGCTGCAAGCATCCAATTCTTCTGACACACAGCCTCAGAATCCTGCCCCGATCAGCTTTTGGCCATCCCATGAGCCTCTTGGCGTGGTCCATTGCTCTAGCTCCAACCACAACAAAAGTCAGTTTCTCTTTTCAACTGCTGATTTTTGGCTTCTCTAAACAGCATGCCCATCAGGTCTTGGGCCCCTAGCCCACAGGTCCTGCCAAAGGATTAAGTTTCCAAAAGTTTGGCTTGTTGTGTCCAGATCAAATTTAAGTTGGGTGCAAATTGCTGCCTTCATGGGAGTCCACAAGGACTTCCCTACTCCTCCACCAGCAGCAGATCATCTAAATCCTTTTGCAGACATGCTAATTCTAGCTTGAAGGAAAGCGTCTACGTTCCTCCAGGGGGGAGTTCCATAAATAGCTCCAAGGACAAGAGAAAGGCACGTGCCCTATCTTCTTCTTAGACATTACTTTCTATTTAAGTAGGACTGGCTCCCTTTGATCTCTGCCTCTTTGCTTGCATACAGGTTTCCTTTACAGACATACTTCATTCCACTGTGCTCTGCTTTATTGTGCATTGCAGATATTGTTGTTTTTTACTTTGAAGGCACACCCTGCATCAACAAGTCTGTTGGCGCCATTTTTCCAATAGCATATGCTCACTTGGTGTCTTTGTGTCACATTTTGGTAATTCTCACAACATTTCAAACTTTCTCATTATTATTATATCTGTTATGGTTGTCTGTGATCAACGATCTTTGATGTTCCATTGCAGTTGTTTTGGGGAACCATGAACCAAACCCACAGAAGACAGTGAACTTAATTAGTAAATGTTGTATGTGTCTTGACTGCCTCACTGACCAGCTGCCAGCTGTTCCCCCATCTTTCTCCTTTGCCCCAGGCCTCCCTATTCCCTGAGATACAGCAATATTGAAATTAGGCCAAGTAATTATCCCACAATGACCTTTCTAAGTGTTCAAGTGAAAGGAAGCGTTACACATCTCTCACTTTAAAACAAAAGCTAGAAATGATTAGGCCTAGTGGTGAAGACATGTTGAAAACTGAGATAGGACAATAGCTAGGCCTCTTGCACCAGTTAGCCAAGTTGTGAATGTAAAGAAAAATTTCTTAAAGAAAATTGCAAGTGCTACTCCAGTGAATATAGTAATGACAAGAAAGCAAAACAGCCTTACTGCTGAGATGGAAAAAGTTTTAGTGTTTTGGATAGAAGGTCAAACCAGCCACAACATTCCCTTATGCCAAAACCTGATCCAGAGCAAGGACCTAGATCTTCAAGTCTATGAAGGCTGAGAGGGGTGCGGAAGCTGAAGAAGAAAAGTTGAAAACTAACAATGGTTTGATTCATGAAGTTGAAGAAGCCATCTCCATAACATAAATGTGCAAGGTGAAGCAGTAAGTGTTATTGATCTCTAGCTAAGGTCATTGATGAAGGTGGCTACACTAAACCAATTTTCAATGTAGACAAAACAGTCATCTATTGGAAGAAGATGCCATCTAGAACTTTCACAGGTGGAGAGGAGAAATCAATACCTGATTTCAAACCTTCAGAGGACAGGCTGACTCTCTTGTTAGGGACTAATGCAGCTGGTGACCTTAAGTTGAATCCAATGTCTGTTTACCATTTAGAAAATCCTTAGAGCCCTTAAGAATTATGCTAAATTTGCTCTGCCTGTGCTCTATAAATGGAACAACAAAGCCTGGATGAGAGCACATCTGTTTTCATCATGTCTTACTGAATATTTTAAGCACACCATTGAGACCTACTGCTCAGAAAAGAAGATTTCTTTCAAAAATATTACTGTTAATTGACAACGCACTTGGTCACCCAAGAGCTCTGATGGAGGTGTATAAGGAGATCAGTGTTGTTTTCTTGCCTGCTAACATCACATCCATTCTGCAGCCCATTGATTAAGGAGTAATTTTGAATTCCAAGTCTTATTATTTAATAAATAAATTTTGGAAGGGTATAGTTTCCATGGATAGTGATTCCACTGATGGATCTGAATAAATGGAAAAACTTCTGGAGAGGATTTACCGTTCTAGATGCCACTGAGAACATTTATGTTCATCAATAGCAAAGTCACGGAATCAACCTAAGTGTCCATCAATGTTTGATTGGATAAAGAAAATGTGATATATAGAAACCATGGAATACTATACAGCTTTTTAAAAGAATGAACTTACGCCTTTTGCAGCAACATGGATGGAGCTGGAGGCCATTATCCTAGGTGAAATAACTCAGAAACAGAAATTCAAATACTGTGTCTTCTCACTTACAAGTGGGAGCTAAACAATGGGTACACATGCACATAAATTTGGAAACAACAAACACCAGGGATTCCAAAATGGGGGAGGGTGGAAGACGGGTTGGTGAGGGTTGATTTCATGTGTTATACCTATTGAGTAGAATGTTCAATATTTGGGTGATTTGTTCACTTGAAGCCCAAACTTTACCATCATGCAATATATCCATGTAACAAACCTACACATGTACCCTTGAATCTAAAATAAAAATAATAACAAAAATGAACATTGTGATTCATGAGAGGAGATCAAATTTTCAACATTAACATAAATTTGGAAGACGTGGATTCCAATCATCCCGAATGACTTTGGGTTCAAGGCTTCAGTGGGAAGAAGCACTGCAGATGCATTAGAAATAGTAAGGAAACTAGAATGACAAGCGGAACCTGAAGGTGCCACTGCATTGTGGCTATCTCATGATAAAACTTGAACAGATGAGGAGTTGCTTCTTATGTAGAAGCAAAGGAAACGGTTTGTTGAGATGGAATCCTGGTGAAGGTGCTGTGAACATTGTTGAAATGACAACAAACCTAATTGATACGGCAGTGGCACAATTTGGGGGGACCGACTCCAATTTTGAAGAAGTTATACTGTGGGCAAAATGCTATCAAACAGAGAAATCTTTCATAAAAGGAAGAGTCAATAGCTGAAACAAACTTCATTGTTGTCTTATTTTAAGAAATTGCCACAGCTGCTCCAACTTCTAGCAACCACCACTCTGATAATCAGTTAGCAGCCATCAATATTGAAGCAAGACCCTCCACCAACAGAAAGATTATGACTCACTGAAGGCTCAGATGATCATCAATGTTTTTTAGCAAGAAATTACTTTTAAATTAAAGTATGTACTTTTTAAAGACATAATGCTATTGCACACTTAAAAAAAACTACGGTATCATGTAAATGTAACTTTTACATGCACTGGGGAACCATAACATTTGTGTGACTTGCTTTATTATGACAGTCACTTTATTGCAGTGGTCTGGAACCTGAACCCACAACATCTTTGAGATATGTCTGTATTTACAACTGAGCTTCTAGCAAAACGAATTTCACAATTTTTCCTGACCATATATCTTTCAAAGAAGGATTATCCCCTGTCCATCATCAAAAGACAATACTGGGGACTTTCTTCTGCTCACTATTTGAGAGCAGACTACCCACTACTCTCACTCTTCATCAATTACTCAAGTGACCATGAAAACAAAATCAGTTCTTCCAGAGCCCCTGCCGGCTGCCCTGCTACTGGGCTTGGGTTCTTCACTGTACTATACTAAAGAAGATTTGGCTCCAAATACCAGTGCTATCACTTCCTGGCTATGTGAGCTTGGAGGTGGCATTTGACTAATTCATGAATGTCAGTTTTGTTGCTTGTAAAGTGGGGATAACAGGTATCCATTTGAGACAGCAATTTTGAGAATTAAATAATGTTGAGCATCTGAAACATAACGTGTGTCCTCTCTGCCAAATTAATTCTTTATCTACTCTGTTTCAAAAGGCTACTCCCATCCCCCTCCTGAGGAAGACAGCCCAAAACTATTTTGCCACATTGAAAAACCAGACGTGTCCAACAGCTGTCTACCATTCTACCTTATGGAGACCTCTTGGGGAGGTCATTGGTATTCCAGTTTAGTGTTTTCCAAAGTATGTTCTGTGGAATAGTTGCTCTGCAAGTCATTGTACAAAAACGGTTTCACAGGAAATAAATGTGAGAAATGCTGTAAGTGTAACTTTAACTTGAAGAGTCACAATATATATTTGCTTTCTAAAATTTCTGAAAAAAAGTCCTGCGGTGAAGAAATACATTTAATCAAGTATTTTACACACTTATTTGACCATGGGTCTCTTTCTTATGTAAAATGACATTTATGATCCCAAAGGATATACTGTGGTCTGCTCACTTGGCCCTAACCTTCTCAGCCCTTTCGCCTCCTTTTAGCAATAATTCATGATTCGGAAGTTTGAATTGGAGGAAGTGCATTCTACATGATGTAGAAAAAGCTGCTCTTATTTTGTGTTGCTAAAATAGAGATCATAAGCTGATGGAATGGTCTCTTTGTGGTAATAAGATATCAATTTATAAACAAGACCTAAGGCGGTAGTAGGCAAGGGTTAAGTCCTACAGCCCCTACAGTTAAAGAATAAACTATTTTCTAACTGCCTCAAGGTTTTTCTTTTTCTCAATCAGCAAAACAAGCACTGGTCTCCAGATAAGCAATATTGAAACAACTGCAGCTCACCAACCACCAGACACTGACTAACTGACCTTGTGCTCCACAAGGCATAACTACAGCTCTGACTGCACAAGAGACTGATTTCAGTAACTTTCTTCTAAGAGACCACAGACCGGTTCTGGCTGATTCATAGAGGCTGAGCGTTCATTACTTTCATGCCCCTGCTTCACCTTTTGATATGAGTGGCCTAAATTTTACTGTATCTTAATGTTGTCTCCACCCCAAAGTGAACATGTATTGTATATTACATACATGTTCATTCTGTGCATATGTATTGACTCCTTCATAAATATTTGTAAGATTCTCCTGTAACCTACTGAATATGTATGTATAGCTAATTTCCTTGGGCATAAATCTCAACCTCTCCTTTTTTTCCTCTGAAGTGCCTGCTATTGGTCTCTGCCAGAGGCTAGCTTCTACCTGTCAGGATGGTCATCCTGCAAGCTGCAACTCGTTATAAGAAATAAAGTCTCCTCTCCAAATTTAAGATCTCATGATTTTAAGTTGACAATGCCTATACATGAAATAACAGAAGTCAGACCTATAAACAGGTTATCAAAATAAGGTATAGTAAATGCATGAGGTATTAGAGACCCATAGATTATCCCACTCTTTTGAGCTGAGCGTCCCATAAACCTCTATGAGAGGCTATGCAGATACGACAGGTCCTGATTTTATAGTCATTGAAGCTATGGCGATCCCCATTAGTGCAGAAGCGAGTCCTGTCTCACCATCACGCTGCCTCCTGAAGGTGGTCAGGTGAGGCTCATAGTTAACCAGGGTGCAGCTGAGGCTAGCGCTTGGCTCCATCAATCCTGAAGCCCCACCTGATTGCCCAATAAAAGATAAAGCTCAGGGGGCTGAGAAATAATACACGTGAACTGAAGGGCAGTGTAATGTTCCCCTTGAGGGGAACATTATTGCTTCACAAGCGTGGATTCTTTGTTCTGAACCCTAACTGTAAACTAGAAATTGGTGCTGAGAGCTTCTTCCATTTACAGCCCTAGGCTCTGCTCTGCATCCAAGCTCCGCTTTCTAGAAGTGCTTATATTATTAACCAGGCTGCAGCCGTAATTAGCTAGAAACCACACTGTCGGCTCTGCTTTGCGGAAGGAATAGGAGCGAAGGACGAGGCTGCCCCCCAGTGGGAAACCCACAAGAAGCAGCGACGCTTCCAATCAGCTCACAGCTTTCAGTATTGCAAGGAGCGGAATGGGCTCCGCATTTCCAGCTCCGAGCACTCCATTTCAGAGTCGCTGGGGAGGATATTGGGGTGCAAATTCTTTTACCATTACGGGGTAGTGGTATGGCGTTGAGAAATAAGAATAGGCGAACCTCGTATCTACCAATCTCCCGACTCTATAAACGGCCCCTGGTTAAATCCAGATTCCGGGTCCTGGCTGGGAGATTTTGATTTAGCAGGACAGGAGTGGGAAACTAGGGAGGGGTTTGGGTTTTAAATCAGCGTGATTCTGATCATCTGGCAAATTTGAATATTCTGCGCTGGGAGGCCACTTTCTGTTTCACTTTCCCAGACCCCGGGCAGGGGCCAAGCCCTTGCGAGTCAAGGGAACCCAGGAGTTGCTCTCTTGCCTCTGCGTTCCCGCAGCCTCCAACTGCATCTCCGGCGTCGCCCGCCAACCTGCCCAGGATCCGCCCACCCGCCGCGGTTTCCATGGCGACCGATGGCGCCGCGTCCCGCAGCCTTAGGGCGGGGTAAGCGGGGGACCTACCTCTCTGTCCAGGCACTCAGTGCCCGACCTGCAAGTGGGGAGGGGATTCTCGTCCAGGACAGTCAGGCTAAGAAGTAACTTTTATTATTATTATTATTATTGTTTATTACTTTGAGTACTTCGCAAAATTGCGCCCAGTATTAAAAATAAACTTTAAGTGTTTCTTTGTTGTTTTTGTTTGGTTCGGTGAGGAGAATATATGTGACATGTTTTTCTAAGATTTTCTTCTTAACATTTTGTCTTCAGATTCAAATGCTTTGGACAGACTCACCGACTGCCCGGCTGAGAGAATCTGTGAGGTCTACCTGCCTAGCAATTTGCCTTTTTGCACGGTCCTCCTGTGAGGAGTGAGGACACAGAGGTATGTGGCTTCTGTAACTGTCCACGCTGGGATAGTTCCCAGACCGTCGACTTTCTGTCCCTTTCTTGACTGTCCAGTCTCACCTTTCTCTCAAACATTGCTGCTTCAGCCGAATTCAGATGTGGGAGGCCAGGTTCTCAGGTGGCCTGGTGGGAATGCAAGGGTGGTGCTCTCAGAAACATCTGGGAGTGAGCTTGCCACTGAGAAGCAGGAAAAACTGTTTCAACTTTCTTTATGAGAGAGACACACCTGGCTGGCGGTTCTGGTTTTTCTGCTTGACAGCCCTGAGGCCTGGGCATACCTCAAAGGTGCTTCAGGTAGCTTGGTCGGCATGTTTCAGCTGGTCAGGTCCTACCCCCACGGTCTGTGGGCTTTTAGTTTTGGAGTGGATATGATGGAATCCTAGAACCCTGGATGACCTCACATTCAGGGTGCTTTCTTGGGGGCAGTTTGGCTGTTCAAGGTGGCTGGAGGCCAAATGGAAATCTGGACATCTCAGGAAACTGGTTGATATGCTGGGTTAGTGAGGATGAGGGAGGGGAGTTCTGCTTTACTTTTCACAGTAACCCAAAAGAGTTACCATCTATTACTATCTCCATTTTGTAGAAGAGGAAAGGGAGGCGCAGAGAATTTCAGAAACTCCCAGGATCTGGTTTCCACGCCCACACTCAGTACTTTGAATTTAGCTTAATTTTCTTTTTCCCTAATGGAGTGTTTATTCATGCTACCTTTCACCCACTCCTATTAATCTAGCCAAATTCATTCACTCATTTATCAGTAAGCTGTTTCATTTCTTCCCCCTCCCCTGTCACTGTAGTTCCACAGGACCAGAGACAACCACATGTGTTTTATGAAGTTATGTATCTGGCATGCAATTAGGCTCCAAGGAAAGTTTGATGCATGGATAAAGAGCAAAAGACAGTGAGTGCCTCAGAGTTTTTGCATTTATTGGATAAATTAGGAGGAGAAGGAAACATAAGTAACATTAATAATTACCTTTTCTGGACCAGGCACCTAAGATATTTTATCCCCCTTTATTCCTGTACCATGAGATAGGAAAAGTTTAAGACCCACTTCCCTACTCCCCAACTCTATCTTTATGAATGAGGAAACTGAATGTATTAGTCTGTTCTCACGCTGCTGATAAAGACATACCTGAGACTGGGGTCATTTATAAAGAAAAAGAGGTTTAATGGACTCACAGTTCCACATGGCTGGGGAGGCCTCACAATCATGGTGGAAGGTGAAGGAGGAGCAAAGGCATGTCTTACATGGCAGCAGGCAAGAGAGTGTGTACAAGGGAACTGGCCTTTATAAAGCCATCAGATCTTGAGAAACTTATTCACTACCACAAGAACAGTATGGGGGAAACTGCCCCCATGATTCAATTACCTCCCACTGGGTCCCTTCCATGACATGTGGGGATTATGGGAGCTATAATTCAAGATGATATTTGGGGGGGAACAAAGCCAAACCATATCATGCTGCCCCTGGCTTCTCCCAAGTCTCATGTCCTCACATTCTGAAACCAATCGTGCCTTCCCTACAGTCCCCCAAAGTCTTAATTCATTTCAGCATTAACTCAAAAGTCCATAGTCCAAAGTCTCATCTGAGACAAGGCAAATCCCTTCCACCAATGAGCCTGTAAAATCGCAAGCAAGTTAGTTAATTTCTAGATACAATGGGGGGTAAAAGCATTGGATAAATACCCCCTTTCCAAATGGAAGAAACTGGCCAAAACAAAGGGGCTATAGGTCCCATGTTAAGTCTGAAACCCAATAGGGTAGTCATTAAAACTTAAAGTTCCAAAATGATCTCCTTTGACTTTATGCCTCACATCCAGGTCATGCTGATGCAAGAGGTGGGCTCCCACAACCTTGGACAGCTCTGCCTGTGTGGCTTTTTAGGGTACAGACCACCTCCCAGCTGCTTTCACAGCTTGTGTTGAGTGTTTGCAGCGTTTCCAGGTTTCCAGGTGCATGATGTAAGCTGTTAGTGGATCTACCATTCTGGGGTCCGGAGAATGACTACCCTATTGGATTTCAGACTTACGTGGGGCCTATAGCCCCTTTGTTTTGGCCAATTTCTCCCATTTGGAAAGGGTATATTTATTCAGTGTCTTTACCCCCCATTGTATCTAGAAATTAATTAACTTGCTTGTGATTTTACAGGCCCTCTTCTCATAGCTCCACTAGGCAGTGCCCCAGTGGGGACTCTGTGTGGGGGCTTCAGTGGCTTCAACCCCACATTTCCCTTTCACACTGCCCTAGCAGAGGTTCTCCATGAGGGCCCTGCTCCTCCAGCAAACTTCTGCCTGGACTTTCAGGTGTTTCCATACATCCTCTGAAATATAGGCAGCGGTTTCCAAACCTCGGTTCTTGGCTTTTGTGTACCCCCAGGCTCAACACCACCTGGAAGCTGCCAAGGATTGGGGCCTGCATCCTCTGAAGCCACAGCCTGAGCTGTATCTTGGGCCCTTTTAGCCATGGCTGGAGCAGCTGGGACACAGGGCACCAAGTCCCTAGGCTACACACAGCAAGGGGGCCTGGGACCTGGCTCAGGAAACCATTTTTTCCTCCTAGGTCTCTGGGCCTGTGATGGGAGGGGCTTCCACAAAGCTCTCTGACATGCCCTGGAGACATTTTCCCCCGTTGTCTTGGTGATTAACATTTAGCTCCTCGTTACTTATGCAAATTTCTGCAGCCAGCTTGAATTTCTCCCAGAAAATGGGGTTTTCTTTTCCATCACATTGTCAGGCTGCAAATTTTCTGAACATTTATGCTCTGCTTCCTCTTGAACACTTTGCTACTTAGAAATTTCTTCCACTAGATACCCCAAATCATCTCTCTCAAGTTCAAAGTTCCACAGATCTCTGGGGCAGGGGCAAAATGCTGCCAATCTCTTTGCATAGCAAGAGTGACCTTTATTCTAGTTCCCAACAAGTTCCTTATCTCCATCTGAGACCACATTAGCCTGGACGTTATTGTCTATATCACTATCAACATTTTGGTCAAAACCATTCAATAAGTCTCTAGGAAGTTCCAAACTTTCCCACATCTTCCTGTCTTCTGAGCCCTAGAAGTCTCTAGGAAGTTCCAAACTTTCCCATATTTTCCTGTCTTCTTCTGAGCTCCTCAAACTGTTCCAACCTCTTCCTGTTACCAAGTTCCAAATTTGCTTCCACATTGTCAGATATCTTTGCAGCAGCACCCTACTCTCTGCAGTACCAATTTACTGTATGAGTCCGTTCTCACACTGCTAGTAAAGACATACCTGAGACTGGGTAATTTATAAAGAAAAAGAGGTTTAATGAACTCACAGTTTTGAAATGGAAGAGTTCCCTGATCCCCTTAGCAGGATGTGTGACAGGAGTGTGGCTTGCCCCTGACAAGGGGGAGCATGCAGATAGGCAGGAGCCAGGGGAGCACTATAGGCTCCAGCCCTGTGGTAGTGTCTACTGTCTAGGAGTGGGTGTCTGTGGCCCCAGTGTTACAAAGCTCTCTTACCCTTGCCATCCACAGATGTCTGAGTGTTAACCAGCTCAATGGACCCTCTGCCTTTTTGCAAGGGTAGAGGGCCAGTGTGACAGCTTTTAATATCCTGAGCTCTTGCCCAGCATCCCAGAAGAATCGGGTCACACGTGGGCTTGAAGGATGAATGCGAAGTTTTACTGAGTGGTAGAGGTGGCTCTCATCAGGATGGATGAGGAGCTGGAAGGAGGGGATGGAGTGGGAAGATGATCTTCCCCTGGAGTTGGGCTGTCCAGTGGCCTAACTCCTCTCCAACCACCCCCAGTCCAACTCCTCTTGGTGTTCAGACGTTCCTCCTCTCTTTCTCTGCCACATCATTTGCTGTCTGTCTGCTTGTCTCATCTCTTTGTCTGCTAGTCTGCTCTGGAGCCTGGGGTTCAGGGTTTATATGGGTACAGGATAGAGAGCATGGTAGTCCAAAAAGCAACTTTTTGGGTGTGAAAACAGGAATGCCTATCCTCGTTTAGGGCTGCAAGTCTTTAGCCTTGAGAGTGGGGCCTTTGCCAGGGAACCACCCTCTTCTACCCAGTGTTTCCCTGTCTACTGTCCTTATCAGTTCCACATGGCTGGGGAGGCCTCACAATCATGGTGGAAGGCAAAGGAGGAACAAAGCTATGTCTTACATGGCAGTAGGCAAGAGAGTGTGTGCAGGGGAACTGCCCTTTGTAAAACCATCAGATCTTTGAGACTTATTCACTGTCAGGAGAACAGCATGGGAAAACCCACCACCATGATTCAATTACCTCCCACAGCATCCCTCCCATGACACATGGGGATTATTGGAGCTACAATTCAAGATGAGATTTGGGTGGGGACCCAGCCAAACCATATGACTCAGGTTGAGTCATTTACCTAAAGGGACATTGATAGCTCGTGGTAGACCTGGGATTTAAACCCAAAATTGTTTGCCTGACTCTAGAATCCACACATATTCTTTAAATATTTAAAAAAATTAATTAATATTTATTTATTTATTTATTGAGACAGAGTCTTGCTCTGTTGCCCAGGCTGGAATGCAGTGGCATGATCTTGACTCACTGCAACCTCCACCTCCAGGGTTTTAAACGATTCTCATGCCTCAGTCTCTTGAGTAGCTGAGATTACAGATGCACACCAACATGCCTGGCTAATTTTTGTATTTTTAGTAGAGATGGGGTTTCCCCATGTTGGCCAGGCTGGCCTCGAACTCAGGTGATCAGCCCACCTCGGCCTTCCAGAATGCTGGGTTACAGGAGTGAGCCACTGTGCCCGACTTAATTAATTAATATTTAAAGATGAGGTCTCACTGTGTTGCTCAGACTCTAGTGCAGTCACAGGTGCAACCTCTGCCTCTCAGGTCCCAGTGATTCTCCAGCTTCAGCCTCTCCAGTAGCTGGGACTACAGGCACACGCCACCATGCCCAGTTAATTTTGGTATTTTTAGTAGAGATGGGGTTTCACCATGTTGGCCAGGCTGGTCTCGAACCCCTGACCTCAAGTGATCTACCTGCCTTGGCCTCCCAAAGTGTTGAGATTACAGATGTGAGCCACTGTGCCTAGCTTTTTTTTTTTTTTAAACATGTGCATTGTGCATTGTTTCCTGGTTTATCGTACTAAAAGAAGAAACTATTTTGTGTTCTAATAATTTACCGCTGTACAGGTAGTTTGGCTTTTGGTAAAAGACAACCTCTATTTCCAGTTTTTAACCGATGTATCATTCTTCTTGTTTTCCCTGCCCTTAATTTAATGTGGTTACACTTCTGTTTTCTTTCCTTAAATTCACTTGCTGCTTTTCTCCCTATTCTCTCTCTCTCTCAATGTCACCAGTTTTGTCTGAACCATTCCCTTTGCCTCTCCCTTGACTTCTACTCTGCCTGCTACAATCTTTGGGGATTACAGCCCACTAAGCAGTCCCATTGGCTATTCTGGAGAAAGCAAGCATCTTTTTCATGCCTGTAGGTGGCATGTACAGACTGCACCCTGCAGAGGGGCTGGGAAGCAAAGCTTATTTCTTGGAAGTTTTCAGTGTCTTGCAAGGAACAGCTATGGACACAGTGAAGCTCAGAGGTCCAACATGAAATTCTGTCATTCCAGAAGGAATGAAATAAAGGCTTATTAAGCAACTATCTGTTTATCTATATATACTGACACTGTCAGTTGTATACCATGCTCTTAAGTAATTGCAAACCATAATTGTAAAACTTTTTTTTTTTTCTGTTTGGCTTTAGATATTTTCTTTTCCATGGGCAGACTAGTTTATTTGTGTTTGAATTAATGGCTTATCAATTTGGGTTCTAAAAATACAACTTGAGCTATACATTGGTTATAACAGTGTACAGCCAGCTAAATAATTAAAAGTGAGAGGTAATATATACAAGAGTTAAGAACCAGTAGGCTTGGGCTGAAATTCTGGCTTTTCCATCTACAGCTATGTGACCTTGGGCAACTTACTTAACCTATCTGTGCTTCTGTTTTCAGAGCATTAAGTGCTATGTGTTAACAGCTACTGTTATTATTGTTGTTATTGTTATTACACATTTTTCATATATCTCACCGGACCCTTATTTTATATACATATATACATACATATAAATGTATGTACACACACACATGCATACACCCACACACTAAGGGTTTTTTTTTTCAATTTAAGTACTAGTTTTTGGATTTCTGAGGTCCTAAGTATACAGTGATACTAATTATACATGAGTACAATTTCCTGACAATGGTTCTTCATGCTGTTATTGTTTATAGTAAGAAAGCTGTGGAAAGAGCGCTGGGCTTCCAAAAGCCACAAGTTCCTTTATAAGTTGGCCACTTACTTCTTGTGGGCATAGCTGTGGTCCTACTCTCTGGATCTGAGTGTCCATCTCTAATAAGTGACAGGCACAAGTGGCCTAGACAATAGCCAAGTCATCTTTACTTCACTGTGGCCCTAATGACACCCTTATCTGCATCATGATAAAAAATAAGGTTAGTGCAAGGCAATGTGCAATGTAATGAGAAAAGGGTAAAAAGTTGAAACCATATGGTCTTTGGACTAGTTTCCACAGTCCCAATATCTCACTCCTTGATGAGTTAGTCCAGTCTGCTGAGATTATTGATCGGGGCCAGCCTAGATGAAATGTTCTTGGCTTCAAAGAAGAGCTGAAGAGTAAAGAGTCTTCTCATTCTTTGGCTTTGTTAGAGTGTGAAAACCAGACCTTTGGGAGTTCAAGTTGTTGCTGAGAACAACCAGTTCAATATCCCATGGAATCATGGCTACCTTCAGTTATGGAGTCTGGCTGACTTCACGTTTGTTGATCAGTTATTTATGAAGCACATTCTACGTGGTTAAAAAATGTTATTGGTGCTCTAAAAATATAAAAGAAAAAACCCATAACCTACTATATGTGCCCTAAATCAGAGAGACTAGATGTGGCTACCTTAAAAATTAGATACATCATTAAGTCAAGGAAAGACTGAGGATCTGTCCAGATTGAAGGAGACTAAAGAGGCATGGCAACTAAATGCAATGCATGAATTAGAATTGAATCCTTTGCTAGAAAGGACATTACTGGAACGACTGGTGAATATTGAATGGAGTATCAGGATAAGATGGTCATAATGTATCAATGTTACTTTCCTGGTTTTGCTAGCTGTATTGTAAAGTATGAAAGATAATGTCCTTGTTTGTAGAAAATCTACACTAAATTATTCAGGGATGATGGACTATTAGGTTGGCAACTTACTCTCAAGGGGATAAAATGACTTTTTACTTGGGGTGACTGACCAGCTTTGTTTGTCTGGGATAGTCTCAGTTTTAGCACTGATGGCCATGTGTCGGGGAAACCCCTCAGTTCCAGGCAAACAGGGATGGTTGACTACTCTACTATACCTACCTACAACATTTTGTAAATTTGAGTTGTTTCAAAATATATATTTTTGTAAAACATTAGATAACTCAAGAAACAAAAATTAAAAATTAAAATGACCAGTATAATAAGCATGAGTAAAGAAGCAATATGTGATAGTTTCTAAGCAATGTACAGACACTAAGTGGTATCGTTGGTAGAAGGTGTCATTCATGGTGAGCTGGAATGGTCAGATATGGTAGATGATACTACATGAGGGATTGCAGGCATGCTGCCAGTCTGAGGATGTCCCACTACTGTGGTGCAATGGAGACAGGGCCCTTATCATGCATGACTTTGCTGTTCTCAACCAGGCTGACCTTGAAGAAGTCACTTCATCATTCTAAGCCTTGGTCCCCTATTCTGCAAAGTAAGAATATTGTACAGAAGATTTCAAATGCTTTTTCATGGCAGTTGAATCCCTTCCTCAAAGGAAGTCTTGCCATTTAAAATGTACTAGAATTGCTCTAGTTGAAGTGCATGAAGGGTTTCAAATCCTGCAGTCCCCTTGGCCCCTTCCAAACCCCTTCTGTCATGATCTCTGATTTTCCTTGCAAATGTGAAGCTCTGCAGAATGCATTGCAAAAGCCACTGGGCTAGAAAGGATTTCTTTTTCATGTATAATCACTCCTTTGCCTTCTAAGATAGATGGCTCCTTTTTCTCATGGAAAATTCCATGATGCAAATATCTGTTACTTCCAGAACAGACATGATGTCTTCAGAAATTATTTGTCAAAGTGCATAAATACATATTTCAGAGAAAGTGTCTATTTAGTGTTATTAAGTATCAGCATTATGTGTATAAGATTATAACTTCTTGTCATTTAGCAACACCTAAACATGCATTTATTTATGAGATTGATTTCCCATTGGGCATAGAGTCAAATGCAGCCTGAGAACACTAAACAGGGGTCAGGGAAGGGGGAGGGTACAGGCTAAGTCTAGGCCAACATGGATCATGACTTTTTAAATATAAAGTCATAGTTTCATCCTGAAATTTTTTCTCCAAAAGTGACATGACAGTCATTATACTTTTTGTCATTATACTTTTAGTATAAGGATTAAGAAAATACACAATGTCAAAAAGCTTCTCTGAGTTCAGAAGTCATTTGCATATGAATATGTATTTCATGAATTGCAGTATTATTTGTTTATTATTCAGGCATTTTTTTTAGCTCACATATGGATTCTCCAATGACTTGCAGCAACTGTGACTCGCTCCACTCCAGGGGTCTGCAGCCCTTGGCCTGGGCCAGTTTCTTCTGGCCAAATTTGCTCATCTGGAAGCCTTCACACATGCTGTTGCTTCTGCCTGAAACAGCATGTGTTTAAAAAATGTCTCTTTTTTAAAAATTTGCAGATGAATCCATTACCTCCCATACAGACTCCACATTCTCCACAGAATGAAGCAGACATGCCTCAATCCCATGGCCTAAAGCTCTTACGAGCCAAGTGTGTAACTTACTATGAAAGCATTGGGATCCTCAAGGGTGATTCTTCCAGAAATGGCAGCCAATCAGTGTTGATGGCTTCCCAAGACACCCAAGTGAACTCCACAGAATATCAGACCTTCAGGCTGAGGGGCCTTCAGGCGTTACCTCATTATTTAGCAAATGGAAAGAAACCTCTGCTCCTTGAAGTGTCCAAAGTGACTCCTGGAGAAGCAGAGCAATACTGGGACCAGAGAGCCCAGTGGGGGCCCAAGAGAAATTGCTGCCCGACCGAATGGCATCTCCATATGGTGGCTGATGCCTTTGTCCTTGAGGCACAGAAGCTGAGTCATGTTATAAATTGGGCCCAGAAGTTCTTGTGCAGCTCTCCCAAAAAGCACAAGTTGAAAAGTCCCCAAACTTCTGTAGGACTCCCTTGGTCTAACCTTTGCCAAAGTTCAAATGCTCTAGGAAATAAGAAAAAGGGTTATCTGAGATCATCTGATCCTCCCCCTCTGCTCAGAGACCAGTCTGGTACCCAAATGGATATTCACAGCTTCCCTTTAAGCTCCCAGAACAACTTGTCAGAAGTGGCCTTGTCTTTGGAATTTTCAAATTCCTTCCTGGAGAATTTTCCTGGCTATCAGTCTTGTGGGCGGCAAGAAACTACAGTTAGGAATGAGAGGGAGGGAGGAGCTGCCATGCCCCCTGCTAAAAGTCTTAAGCAGGAAGAGTCTGCTGAACAACAATATGACAGAGCAGGAAATAGACATATTCAGAACTCCAGTGAGGATGAGATGTTTCCTGAGAGGTCGGGGTTCAGCCACAACTCAGACACACCTATGTAGATAGTAAGGTTTTAGAGGAGACTGGGCAGAGCCCACCCAGAAATGGTTACTTCTGGAATCCACTGACAGACAGCTCAGAGGAGGAACTTTTAGATGAACCTGGGGGAGGGAAGGGAACTCTCAGAAGGAGTGTTCTAGGTAGGAAATGCAGAGAGTTTCCAGGAATTTTCTTATCTCCCACAAGGGGTAGCACACTGGTGCCAGAAATCACTGTGCTGGAAAGCAGTGTTTCCTCTCCTGGAGACACGCCCCTGGGGGAGGATGTCAGGGCAGAGTTCAGAGTAAAGCCTGCAGGGACGCCCAAGGGTGCCATAGCAGGATGTTTGGTTGACAACTGCAAAGGTGACGACCCCATCCAGAGGCTGCCTGAAGGTCAGCGTACAGCACCCTGGGACAGCGACAGCTCCAATGGATGGAGAAAGGAATCAGGCAATATAGCGTTCACTTTAAGGTCCCCCCAGATTGATATTAACAATAAAAATGAATGGAGACATGCCTCTACAAGAGCAGAAGGAGAGACTGAGGGGGAGTGTATCAAGAGGTGGTCAGAACACTTGTGTGCAGAGTTCTGTTAAAAGCAGCCCTTGGCCAGGCGCAGTGGTTCATGCCTGTAATCCCAACACTTTGGGAGGCCGAGACGGGTGGATCATGATGTCAGAAGATCAAGACCAGCCTTGCCAACCTGGTGAAATCCCATCTCTACTAAAAATATAAAAATTAGCCGAGTGTGGTGGCACATGCCTGTAATCCTAGCTACTCGGGAGGCTGAGGCAGGAGAATTGCTTGAAGCTGAGAGGCAGAGGTTGCAGTGAGCTGAGATTGCACCACCGTGCTCCACCCTGGGCTACAGAGCAAGACTCCGTCTTAAAAAAACAAACAAACAAAAAAACGCAGCCCTCCTGAGATAACTCTGAGGCAGTTTGATCTAGCACATCCTGAAAGTTATCGGGCCCCTCAAGTTACCACCCTCTCGCTGAATATGTTAGAGGGCCCCCTGGAGAATGTGGCCTTTCACATACATTCAGGCTCTGGTAACTTCCATGAACCCACTGCAGATGCACATGGTATATGCGGGGTAGCACTTGGTTTCACCAGTTGCCACCACCTGGGATGGACAGAAGATTAGTGCAGACACCCTGAGCGGAGACCCAAGGAAATAACTCGAGAGCAAAAGGAAAAGCCTCTGCCTTCAGTTTATCCCACTTCCAGGGACTTTTTCACAACTGGTGTGAAGGGATCCTTCCCATTCCAGGATGTCCATGATAGCCTCTCTTGGAGCAGGATGTCTGTAATAGCCTCTCTTGGAGTAATGACCCATCCCATAAACCAGAGCATGGGGCCGGTGTACTGGAGACATATTTCTGCTATTTGCATGTGCAGAGCAAGATCAGGGGTCTCTTTTCAGAAGAGGGAAATTCCTCTTTACCTTTCCAGGGGCCTAGACTATCTGAATCAGAGTCAGTTATCACATCTCCAGGAGGGAAAGGCAGGTCTGAAAGGGCCGGCCTAGAGGGAGCAGGAGTAAGGCAGCCATGAAAGTTGAGGGGAGCGCCCATCGCCAAGGAGGAGGCTAGGCCAAAGAGGCAGCTCTGGAGGTGAACAGCTTCTGGAAGCCTGAAGGCAACTGTGGTATGAAATGAGAGCTGGGCAAAAAAGTCTCAAGAGCAGCAATTTTGTTGGCACTTATATAACCTGTCACGTGGCCACTGGGGATGAGACACAGGCCTCCAGGCCTCTGGCTTCATCACGTACTCACTGTTATTAAGACCCCTAGGCTTCATTTTCCATAAACACCAAATGGGGGTAATTATCAGCATATAGTGTGTACTATAAGATGCTATGCCAATATTTGTTGTATTTTGTCAGACCAAAAGCCATTAGCTGGTTAAAAGTAATCTTAGTAAGTTGTTATTCTGAAAGGTAAAAGCTACAGCATTTTTCCGATTGGATCTCCCTCTCTCTGAGGTGCTGACATTTTCCATGAGCATGATGATTCTATTCATTCTGCTGTCTTGTAGTTTGTATGGAAATAAGCATTTTATGCCTTTCATCTGAAATACATTTTAATAACCCAACATTAGAAAATAGAAATTTGCCTTTCCAGTTCGAATGCTGCGTAGATTAAAAACAAAGATTAATTCCTTTTTCTTTCATAGAATAAACCCAGATTAGGAATATAAAACACTTTGCTAGATCTTAATGAAAAAATATTCTTATTTGAATTCGCTTTCCTTGTTTTTTGGAACTAGGTTACATGATTTGTTATGAACAGCAGTAAAATATAACATTTCAAAGCTATTTTGAGAAATAGCCGAAATGGTGGAAGATACAAATTATTAAAATATGCTATAATATTTTTATAAGATTTACGAGGTGGAGGAACATTCCTTTTTTAGTGCAATTAACAGAGGATATCTGCAAAATAAAATCTATGTGCTTAATATGAAAAGTGAAGGATTTTCAACTTCTTATTTCATATTTTTAGGGTAGTTATATTCTACTGCCCCCAAAATGATATTCAGAATGACCAGCTGTAGGAGGTCCTAGGAAATGTCTATACGGTGTGTTCATCTAGTAAACGTGGAGAGGAAAATCCAAGGTTTGACCGTTCTTTTGTTTTGTCACATAATATTAACATTTTAAACATTTAAACATTTCAACATTGGCAATCTTCTGAGAAATTAGTTAGTATTCCAGTTTATACAGTGTGGTAAAATTGATTACGTATTGAAGGTCTACCATGTGTAAGATAGTGTACCGGGGATGCCTACTTCAGAGGATGCAGTTCTGTAAGTTAAGTGCAAATAAAGTGCCTGGGGAGCAAAAGAGGGAGAAGTGATTGTCTTGGTGGAGTCAGTAAAGGTTTCATTTTGCAGATCATAGTGAGGGGGTGTTTGAAGGATGGCTAGGAGTTCAACAGGTGAGAAAAGCAATACCAGTTGGTAGAAATAGCATGAGCATAGTCATAGAGGAAGGTTGTATGGATTTTGTTGAGAATGTAGTGAGATGTCCAATGTCATTGCATTTATTGGTCAGTATTATTTTGATTGCAAGTGATAGAAGCACTACTCAAACTAGTGGGACAACAGAAAAATGTATGGCTTGCTTATCTGAAAATCTGTTTGTGCTTCATCTAGCAACTCTGCACAGTGATATCAGTTCAGTACTCAACTTTTCTCCATTTCTTCGCTTTGCTCTCCTTCCAAGATGGCAAAAACCTTTATATCTTTCATACTGTATTTGACCTCAGGCAATCTTCCATAGATGTATTTCTTAAAGTAAACTCCTCCAAAGATTTCATCAACTTTGTTTTGTGTTTCTTCTGGGATCCTTTTGACCAGTGTTGGCATACAGAAAATGAAGTCAAAGATTTGGATGAATCATGGCCCTGCCACTTGTTAACTGAATATCTTTGGTTGAGTTTCTTAAGTTCTTTGAGATTTAGTTTTGTCATCTGTAAAATGGATATAATATTTGTCTCACCTGCTTTAAAGGATGATTTTGAAGATTATATAAATACAGTGTATGGAAGAGCTTTGAGAATTATAATTGACAAAACTAGTATTAACAATATGGCTATTTGGTACATAGCAACTTATCCTGGAACTAAATGATATTTTTGGCATATGTTTATATCCATTTTGTAAAACAGTCCCATGTCATCGTTGTTATCAGTATCAGCATCATCAAATCAGTGAATGTTTATTATGTACTTAGTCTATGTGTGCCAAACATGCTGATTTTTTCTCTTATTAAATTACAGTCATCATGTACTATTAGATGACATGTTTGTATGGTGTTTTTGAGCTTTATGACATGGAATCCATTTTTCTTATTTCATCCAATGTCTTTGGAAAGTATAAGTGGTCGAATTCTATGAAACAAAATTTATCAAAAGCACTTTTCCCTGGGAACATTTTTTTTCCCCTCCAGTGATGAGTTTAGCAATAGAAATCTTTTATCCTTGTAGGTTCTTAGGACCCATAGCCAGTGTAAGTGAAGGGCTTGAACCTTATACCTTGAACCCAGATGTGGCCTCTGAACTTCAGATACATACATACACCTTTATTGACATACCCATTTGAATGTTTCACAGGACTCCAAACTTTGCAAGTTGAAATAACATTGATCAGTCCCTGCCTCACCCTACGTGGGATCCCTGTGCCTGTGTCATGCCCTCCATCTAGTGGCCAGCCCTGTGGTGCTCCCAACGGCCCAGGCCAGAACACCAAGGCCTCTCACTCCTTCCTCTTCCTCACCATCCGTACTTGGTCCATCTCTAAATCCTGTCCAATGTTACCTCCTAAATGTTTTTGAATACAGCTATTCATCTTCATCCTCACCTTCTTACCATCAGCTCTCCCTGGAAGACTGCAACACTGCCTGCCTTGTCCCCCTTAAGCAATCAGATGCTCACTCAGGTTCTCACTTCGATCTGTTCTCCACACTGCCATCAAAATGAGTTTTTCAAACATTTTCGAATGGCACTCTGCAGTGAATTGCCACTGCCCGTAGAATAAAGGTTATCTACATCAGCATGTGTTTTGCATTCCGAGTGTTTCCACCCCTGCCTCTCATCCTCTTGCTCCAGCCATAGGACCTCCCTTAGTTCCGCTAGCACCATGCACTCCCTCTCACCCCAGGGCTTTTGCATTTGCTGTTCCTCCTGACTGGAGTGCCCACCCATAGCCAGATCTTCACTTACTTAAGTGAGACTCATTCTTCAGATCTGAAATTTAGGACCCCAAGGGAGCCCCCCACCCTACCACCTTCAGAACAGATCTGGTCTACTTACCTATTTTTCTCTCAAGGCACCCTATTTTTCACTTTCAAGGAACTTACCTAAAATGTAATGGAATAGGCCAGGTGTGGTGGCTCATGCCTGTAATCCCATCACTTTAGGTGGCCGAGATTGATGAATCACTTGAGGTCAAGAGATTGAGACCAGCCTGGCCAACATGATGAAACCCCGTCTCTACCAAAAATACAAAGTTAGCTGGGTATTGTGGTGAGTGCCTTTAATCCCAGCTACTTGGGAGGCTGAGGCAGGAGAATTGCTTGAACCTGGGAGGTGTAGGTAGCAGTGAGCCGAGACGGCACCACTGCACTGCAGCCTGAGTGACAGAATGAGAGTCCATCTCAAAAAAAAAAAAAAAGGACTGAAATAGAACATAAGGAGGGTCTACAAGGTCAGGACCAAGTCTGTCTAGCTCACTAAGAACTAGAAGTGCTCAATATTTATTTATTGAATAAATAAATGTAAAAATAAATGTAAATTTTGTAGGAAGCCACACTGATTTTTAATGGATTGCTGTCTATAGTCTATTGATTATATATGTATGGGGCATATAATATCCATACATATAGATTCCATATATACAATAACTTCCATTTTGCTAGCTTTAAGAATTGAGAGTTGGGCCCCTATAAGAGAATAATCTAAATAAGTACATCTTTTTCTTTTAAGTACTGCTGTCCATTTACTTATTGTTAATTGACAAGTAAAAATTATATATATTATGGTGCACAACATGATGTTTTGATATACGTATACTTGTGGAATGGCCAAATCAAGCTATTTAACATATGTAGTGCCTCACATACTTATCTTTTCTGTGGTGAGAACACTTAAAATCTGATTTCTTGGCTGGGCGTGGTGGCTCAAGCCTGTAATCCCAGCACTTTGGGAGGCTGAGGTGGGAGGATCACCTAAGGTGAGGAGTTTGAGAACAGCCTGGCCAACATGGCAAAACCCCATCTCTACTAAAAATTAAAACAAACAAACAAACAGACAAAAAAACAAGACAGGCGTGGTGGTGGGCACCTGTAATCCTAGCTACTGGGGAGGCTGAGGCAGGAGAATCGCTTGAATCCGAGAGGCTGAATTTGCAAATTTGCAGTGAGCTGAGATCAAGCCATTGCACTCCAGCCTGGGCAACGGAGTGACACTCCACCTCAAAAAAAAAAAAAAAAAAAAAAAAAATACTGCTTTCTTTTAATGCCATTTCTGATTAAATTCATTTTAAAGTACATTGGAAAGCTTTCTATCGTTACAATGTGTGTTAGTTGTAGTTCAGTATTAGCTTGACAATTGTTTTTCATTACGAATGTTCATTATTTATAGTTCTGTTTGCCCTTTTGTTATCATTGTCTATTATATCTCTGAGTCATTGCAGCTGCTTGACTCATGTCTTTTAGCCAATTTTCATTTTAAACTGCATAGATATAGAAATTAATTAAACATACTTATTAAGCTTATGTGTTAAATTATAGTTAAGGCTTTGAATGAGAACTTAAGGAGCAAAGTGCATGTTGCTATGATGGGTGGTTTTTCGTTTTTTTTGTACAGGAAGTAGGATTTATTGGTGGGCATTAGGAGGGAGCAGCACATGGGGAGCCGTCATGAGTGCAGGGCCTGCCACTTGTCCAGAGGGCCATGACTGGACATGTATTTGACCCCACAGCCATCTGGGATGAGCCACTTCTCAGTCACCATGTTTTCAAATCATCCGCATGATGCAGTGTTATGTTAGCATTTTCATCTGTGTCCTGATCTGGCTCCTGGGTGCTTGAAGGGGTCAGACTTATGAGTCTGATAATCTGGGAAGAGAGATATTATTATACATATTCATGCCCTTAGGAGCTAAAACATTTAAAACAAAATGCTAAACTACTTGAGAATAGAACTGAAGAGACAACAAACCAAGCATGAAATCCTGCTGAGCAATTTTCCTTACCTACATATTCCAAGCATGAAATCATGCCAAGCACTATTCCTTACCTACATATTAAGTAAAATTAGATCTCAGGCATGTAACTAATTTGTAGTGAGGAGTAGAGAAATAGAAAAAAGTCCCATTAATATTTACATTGAGTCCAACTGCTATATTGGTGCACGTGATAATACGTTTCACTCCAAAAACATTTCTCACAATTATATTTTTAAAAATTCTGAAATAGCACTAGATTGGTTAAGTAGCTGCCCCCAGAATCCACTTACTACTTGGGAGTGTCTCCTCCATTCCCAAGGCCTCTGCAAAGAGAATATCCAAACTCTGGCATCCTCTACGTCCAAGGCATAATTCAAAATTATTTCAGCAAAACATGATGATAGGAATATGCTTTCCCCACTGCTAAGAACCCTGGATGGGCTTTTGCTTGTCATTCTCCAGCACCTTTTTGGTTCAAGGCCGAATGCGGTGGGCTGTGTGGAGGAGAACTGCGTTCCAGACAGGGACACATGGACAGTCTGGCTGTGACTTCTGTTCTGCCATCAACAGCCAGGGTAGAGCAGCCTGGTCTGACTTGCTAGGCAGGTTTCCTTCTTCCCCAGCTTCTCCAGGATTCTCCCAAACCTGTATCATTGGGTGGGGTGGATGGCCTTTCTAGGAGGAGGAAAGCCCTGTTGCCTTCACAGGTCTACATTAGCTGCATTTCTCTGTTAGATCCTTTGATCAAACTCACTCCATATATTGAAAGTCTTTATGTACAAAATCCTGGTCTATGGGTCTATGACCCTTTAAGAGAAGGGAGATGCTCTGGAGTGCTTGGACTTGTCTTTGGAGCAACGTCAGCTGGAGGTCATTTCCTTGGTAACCTGAGTAACTCCTAGCTCTTTTCTCACTTCAGGGAACCACAACATAGGCTATGACTTAACTAATTCATGTAGCAAGCTCACTGAGGCCCTGCTATGAGCTGACATCGCTTTAGACCCTGGGGATACAGCAGTGAACACAACAGACAAAATCGCCTCTTCCTTCATGGAGCTTACATTCCAGTGGAGCGAGACAAAAATGATGATGACAGGTGTTTTGAGGAAAATAAGGCAGCAAAGGAAGACAATAGCATTGGAAGGACTGATTTTTAAATATAGTGGCCGGAGTGTCTCGCTGAGATGGTAAATGAATAAAAAACTCAGTGGGAGTTGATCTGGGAAAGGGCCTTTCTGAACAGGGCCAGCAACAAGTGCAAGGCCTCTAATTGGGAGGCTTCTTGTTTTTGTTTGTGCATCTTTTTAGAAGGATTTTTTGTTTTTTGAGATGGAGTCTTGCTCTGTTGCCCAGGCTGGAGTGCAATGGCACTATCTTGGCTCACTGCACCCTCCGCCTCCTGGGTTCAAGCATTTCTCCTGCCTCAGCCTCCCAAGTAGCTGGGATTACAGGCAACTGCCGCTACACCTGGCTAATTTTTGTGTTTTTAGTAGAGACGGGGTTTTACCATGTTAGTCAGGCTGGCCTCGAACTCCTGACCTCAGGAGGGGAACTGGTTAAAAACACACCCTCCTCGGCCTCCCAAAGTGCTGGGATTACAGATGTGAGCCACTGCACCTGGCCTTTAGAAGGATTTTATGTATATGTGTGTGCATATGCATCCTTAAAAAATTCACACAGATGTCGTCGTTACAGAGCATAGTGTCTACCACTTTCTTACTTAAGCATGTCTTAGAGGTCTTTCCATACCAACAGACAGGCCTACCTCAGTTGCTAGGTGGCGGCATCATGCTCCATGGTGTGCCTGTGCTGTGTGTTTTTAACCAGTTCTCCACTGATGCACAAGGCTGCGACTAGCTCCTAGTCCAGTTCCAGGTCCAGGAACTCCAGAGGCATTTTCCTTGCCCATTTCTCTGCTCTCCTCTCCTGCCTCCTATGTCAGATATGCATTTGTGTCCTTGGCCTCTCTCTCACCAGCAACCATGCCCTGCCTCCTCTTTTCCTTCCTTCTCAACTTCAGTTCAGGAAAGAATGGCCCATTTTTGTTCCAGTTTCTGAGTCTTCAGTACAGTGTCAGCCTCTTGCTGACCGATGTTGTCCTTTAGTGCCTCATTTACCCACTGATTTGGATGTGGAAAGAAACTGCGTAAGAGGATTTAGAAGTGCATTTTGCTGGCATGTCACCTACAGTATTGGTGTCACTCCCTGATGCTCTGGTGCTTCCTGAGTCTGTATTTGATTTGCCTGTACATGACAGTCTCATTCTGGCCTCTAGTGGATGATGCTGTCTTAACATGCAGGCTGGCCGTGTTACTTAGCAATCCCTGCTACAAACAGGCTGCGATGGTGCGAGCAACTCCATAGCTACAGACGCACATTCTTTTGTTAAAAATACTTAACTCTTTATAGCAGATCTCTAACAGAAAATAAAGCTGACTTTGTCTTATGAGCTTTTCAAAGGTCAGGTGCTTTTTTTTTTTTTTTTTTTTTTTTAAATTAGGGCTGTCCAGATGCCTCCAAAATATGTGAGGAAAAATGTAACCTTCTTAACTTCCAACTTCTGAATGTGCAAACCAGTTTGTTTCCTGACATAAAACTCCTGCCAAACTTTGAAAAAGCATTGCATCTTTTTTCTCTTGTGGAAGGTCTTGGAAACCTTTGTGAAATTGCAATTAATAGCAAAAGTAATTGGGGATGAAGGCATTTCATTGCTTAGCATAGTTATTTGACAGTTGTCATGTCTTGTATGAGCCTGTATGCAGAGTGGCTTTTGTGGCAGTTCTTTTTGCTTCTTTCATTGTCTAAATATTTAAGATTTGTATTTCTTTCTATAGTAAATGTTTTCTCTACATTTATCCCTTCCCTACGTTTATCCCTCCCCCTCATCTATTTATAAATTTCAAAATTGCCTAGGAACAGAAAGCTGCTCCTTCTGCCTTTTCTCATCTCTTTGGGCTTTGTCTCCTGCGTCTCTGCTTGCTCAGGGACTGCAGTGTGCTCTGTGGTGTGGTCGCTGAGAGTGGAACTAGTTCTGTTTTTCAGGCTCATGAAGCAGGAGTCAGACTGCCTGAAATGTTGCAGGGCTGAGATGAACAACCTGTGTTAAGTGCTAGGAGGAAACCTGAGTTTGTTTGTCCTCTCTTTGATTGGCTTCTGTATCTCCCTGTGGTGCTGCCTTAGTCAGTCCAGTGAGTTAACAAAATGGGGCCGCTCCCTGGCTTCTGCCATCCAGACAGCTGGCCAGGTGGTCTATCCATGTGTAAGGACATGCAGAGAGTGGAGATGAAAGGCACTGAATTATGTATAAGGAAAGAGGTTTCCTTATGCATGTTAAAGGGGACAATACTGTTGCCATTGCAGTTTTTAGACAGTAAAGAGAAAGATAAAGGGGTAAATTCTATTGAGTAGTCTTTACCTAAATTGTATGGTAGGTTGTCTGTTTCCTTTGAGCATAAACTGGTATAAATGTTATGTAGTCATAGTTTTCAGGTGCCTTCTTATTTCTAAATTATATGTTTTGGGGTAATTTAGTAAGGAAAACATTATTTGGGGAGTCCTGATATTGTAGATCTGTATTAAAGGACTAATGAGCTGTGGTCTCTTAACTGAAGTGAATAAAATCATCCAATAAGTCATTTTGTTCTAGGCATATTTCTCAGACCAGAGTGATGAGATTTTGTGAGTGTGTCATGGCATCGAGGAGATGTACACATTAATTTCCAAAAGATGATTCTCTCTGATAAGCAAGTGCAAAGCCGTGCTACCATTGAGCAATTAAATTGTTTCCTTGCGCTTTTACTGCTGTAGATCTCAAAGCATTTCAAGACCAAGCTCAGCGGAAGCAGAGGAGAGACCCTCCACTGGGATTTATCCCGGTGGTGCTTGTGCTGTTGGTAGGTGGCCAAGTCGTTAATAAACCAACTGGCCTAATCTGTCAGACTAACGGAAGCAAAAACGGAACAGTTGCATGTGCCAGCCCCAATTAAAATGTAAAATACAGGAGAGGCTGATAAGGAGGAGTGAAGAAGTGGAGCTGAGAGCCATGACTCTCCAAGTGCCCAAATGTTAGCATCACTCTTGGAAGAGTACTCATGGCATCTGTGGTCTCAGGAGGAATTGTGAAAACTTGACTTCAAAGATTTCTTACTACAGAACCACGGTTGAATGGCACCAGCCGTTCAAAATAAATTTTTTAAAAAAATCGTCATCCTTTTTGTCTCACTCCAATGGAATGTAAGCTCCATGAAGGAAGAGGTGATTTTGTCTGTTGTGTTCACTGCTGTATCCCCAGGGTCTAAAGCAATGTTAGCTCATAGCAGGGCCTCAGTGAGCTTGGTACCTGAATTAGTTAAGTCATAGCCTATGTTGTTGTTCCCTGAAGTGAGAGCATTATAATATGCTCTTACTCCCCTTCTTCTTACTGATACTTGAGGAAGGAGGGAGTGTCTGGCTCAACTCTAATAGCTCTGTGTGATGAGGGATCAACATGCCCATAAGAACCTCTGCAAAATCTCTCTGCAGATCAGTCTTTCGGTGGTTTCCATGGCCTGTGCTGATGCGATAATAGAGATGATTCATGCAGTGGTGAATTGACTCCTGTGATCAAGGACTGTTCTGCTCCTGGTGAGAGCACAGCCTTCTAAGGAGAGGGTGGGACCATTGTCTGCATAGTCTGTCTTGGCCTTTGCCATGGGCCGTTTTGTTCAGTGTTTTTGGTGACCACCAGCATAGAAGAAGAGCTCTTTGTTTCTGTTTAGGGAACCATATGTTCATCGTTAAAGAAGCAGTGCTAGAGACATTTTGTGGTTCCAAGTGTTGGGTAAAGATTTAATGGTTCTGACAGTGTTGGATTTTCATGTCTGCAGTTAGCTTCTTGCCTTCTGAGTTGCTATAAAGATTAATTTGCACAAATCACAGCCTGAAGGAAACTCCTACCAAGATGGGGAAATTTAGGGAGTCAATAATTAATACCATCCTCTTCCCTCCCCAGTTTTAGAATTAAAGGAGTCAGACAGTCAGACAAGGAGAGATTAAAATAGCTGCTTTATTATGCAGCAGCACAGCTGTGGTTATGGGTTCAAGTCAGCATCAGACTCATGGGACACAAATAGGTTGTAATATTATGTTTAGATGGCTTTATAGCAAGACACACAGCAGGAGATTCAGCAAGCGCAGCATCCTCATCTTATCAAGGAGCCCGGTAGTGATCCACATACCAGACCTTTTTGTCCTGTCTCCCACTTCGGGTGTACAAGGCTGCTGTGGATGAGAGTCAGGGTTTATGGGGTCACCTTGACACAGAGAAGCCATAGTTCCTTTTTCTTATAAATGTTTTCTATTATTCAAGTCATTTGCAGTTCTAAGACCTACATGCCAGCCCACAGCTCCCCCATCCCAGGTGCAGAGCCAGTCAACAAAGGGTGGAAGAGACACTCCCCATTTATCTTAACTCTGCCGTTTCTTGGGAAACATTTCTAGGGAGACCAGGTTTTCGCAGGCCCGACATTAACCCTTTCCTCTCCATTGCTCACTTAACATGTTTCAAATTGAGTATGTTCAATTCCACTTGATCCAATTGATGCTTTCCACTTCCACCTGCCCCTCTTGTAGTTCTCCCATCTTGGTGAAGTCCAACTCCACCTGCCAGTCACTCAGGCGAAACACCTTGGAGTAATCTGAGGTTTCTTCTCCTTCGTGTGCTGTGTCCACTGCTACCCCCGGGTCCAAGCTGCCATTCTCTCTGGCCTAGATTATTCCAGGAGCCGCCCAGCTGGGCTTCTGCTTTCACCCTTGTTTTTTGCTGTCCCACTTCCTGCTACTCCCATCAGTAGGCTGTTTTGAACATGGCTGACAATCAAAGTGATTCCTAAAAAGCAAGAAAGGAGAAGAAATATATTATTCCTCTGTTAAAAGTCATCTAATGGCTTCCAGGGTCCCTCAGAGTCAGTGGCTGTCAGAATTCAGCCCTTACCGCCTCTGTCCTCCCAGGCACTCTCCCGAGCCAACCTGCCTTGCCTCTTTATATCACTCATATATACACAAAAATAGATATGTATCACTTACATATCTATGTTTCTTTATTATCTGTATTCCCTGCTGGTATGTAAGCTCCATGAGGGCAGAAGATCTGTTTCTTTCTTGTCTGTTTTTCCACTGCTGTATTGCTAGTGCCTGCAATAGTGCCTGGCATGTGTAGGAGGTAAATAAGCATTTGTTGAATAAGGAACACACAAATGAGTGAATGATTGGTTGACTTAGCAGCATGGCCACAGTGGGCCTCCTAGGTCTCCACCCATAAATGAGATTAACTTTCTCACCCGATTGTCAGCTTATTAGATACCCCAGACCCTTTGGACTGTCAGACAACTAATCATTGCCCCTGCTCTTCTGTCAGGCATATTGGAGAGAGAGAACTCTGGAGGGGTTGGGCAAACTCAGTTTCCTCTTTCAAAATCCCCAAGCAGGTAATTCACATTACCTCCCGTGGGTGAGTGATGGGTATGAGAGAGGGCAGGGAAATTAAACAAACTGAAATCCTGCCACGGAGCTGCATGAAGCCAGAGGCATAAAGGTTGCCTGTGACATATGACGACCTCAATTCAGAAAGAAGATGCGGGCAGCCCAAGGGCATGCTCCGGAGGAAGGCCAAGCCTGTCACAGACAGTTGTAGTGTGATCTCTGAGCGCAGAAAGTGAGGGGCAGCACTCAGTGCACGGGTCTTGTTTTCTAACACTATTCTGTGATAAAGAAACCAGGTCTCCTTGGAGAGATGGCCATTCTAGGGCTGGGGCAAGGAATATGCAAAATGACCTATAACCTTCTGTAGTATCAGAAAATAAGTAATTGCTCAAAGAGCAAAAGAATGGGGCATATCAAAGGGGCACAGGAGTAATCCTGAAAAGAGCTGATCAAAGCAGGAGCAATTTGAGCAGCAAAATAAATAATGAAGTACTAGGTTATAACCGAAAGTATAAAATAAATGTCCCTGAGGCCATACTGATACAAATGACTGAATGAGTGATTAAATAAATGGGGGAGAAGAGATAAACCTTCCCTACAGAAGAATCCCAAATATTTTATGTATTAATTGTTAATGTATGCAATAAAGAGGCAGAACTTAGTCTTTCTTTCTGATTTGAGTATGGGCTATAGTTAGTGTCTTATTGGAGTATATAAGGGGGAAAAAGTGATTTTCCAGGGGAGAAGCCTAGCAAACCCTATGGCGGCTAGGTGGTCAAGGCTAACATCATCTGTGACGAGTCGTGTTGAAAGCTTCTACCCCTCATGTAGGGAAGGGTGCAGCACCTGTGTAGTATTCTCCCTCCCACACCTGACCCCAGTCTAACCATGCAGAAAGCATTAGACAAACCCAAATTGAGGAGCAGTCTACAGAATACCTGATTATTACTCCTCAAAGTGTCAAGGTCATGAAAACCAAGAAAAGCCTGAGAGGCTGTCCCTGATGAGAGGAGCCTAAGAAGACATAAAGACTAAAGGTAATGTTATATCTTGGATGGAATCCTAAAACAGGAAAAGGACATTAGGAAAGACACTAATAAAATCTGAATACAGTATGGAGTTTATTAAATAGTAATTTGCCAATGCTTGTTTCTTAGTCATGACAAATATCCCATGGTAGTGTAAGATGGTAACAGGAAAAACAAAGGGAGGGGTATATAGGAACTGTCTTTATTACCTTTTCTGCTTTCCTGTACATCCAAATTATTCTGTAAGAAAAAGTTTATTACAAAAAGAGAAGAATTAGCAAGCTCTTTCACTTGCAGTCCACCTAAGCTCATTTACCCTCGAACTTCATAGGCTGACTGCTTGATCCTTGGGGGAGCTTTACTGAATGTGGCTGAATAGACCTAATATAAAAATGCCTTTGATTTCGTCAGGCTTTATTCTAGATGTTTCACCTGTATATGCAAATGCTATGTCCCTCGGTCCCTGACCATTTGTCTTCAGCCATTTATTGCCTGATTTACATTCTCTGTCCTTATTTTCAAAGATATATATGATTCTCCTAGTCTCAGTTACCATATTCAATACCGCAAACAAGCATGTATTTAGATATTAATATGTATCTCCATATTTATGAGGCCACTTAGAGGAAGAAAACTACCATTTATTAGATGCCTGTTGTGTACCAAGAACTGTGCTAGGCACTGTTCCATTTGATCCAGATTATGCAGAGGATTTGAATTCTGCTTACTCCAGTAATGGATTTTCTCTCTAAAACTTGTTGAAGTACTCAGAGTTACTGGCATTCTAATTTTCTGCATAAAATTCCATTTGTCATAGTGATACTGGGGAAAAGATATTCATGAGGTGAGTGTCCACAGTACTTAAATTTTCTTCTTCCTCTGATTCTACATAGCTGTAGGTAGTTATACTTTAGACAAAGATGTGAACCCACTCTTCATTTTTCTCATCTTTCACTGCAGGGAAGGATTTCTTTATTGCCCTAGTGTAGGTCTATGTGAGGAGTGCGATGCTGGTTACGGTATATTGGGACAGGCGGGGCAGGGACCTACAGGCACTACAGCTGCCTGCCAGGAAGGCGTGTGGGAGCTCAGTCTGATGGTACTCTATCCCATTTTCTGTTGTTGGCCACTAGTCTTGTTGCGCTTCGTTCACAGAGGCAAAGTATCCCAACAATTCTGCATGCAAACACATCCATTCTGTACTTCAAACCTCTAAGAGGTCTAGCATAGAAGTGGATGTATTCATTTAACTGCTGGAGCTTGTAACCTGTTTCTCGCTAGAATCCTGGGCACATTGGCCAACACACATTCTCATGGTTTTTCAACAGTAAAGGCATTTTTGTAAGAAATGGTAATAAAATATCAGTTTGCATATTAGCATGAAATTGCTCTCTTCATTGTTTCAATAAATCTAGAGCAATTAGCTTTCCTTGCTTGTGATGTAGTGAGCAATCTTTATCACTGTTGCCATTGTCTTTTTTTTCTGGTGAAGGTAGCATTTTAATGGAATTTTTTTTTACTATTATTTTAGGTTCAGGGGTACCCGTGCAGGTTTGTTATACAGGTAAACTTGTGTCATGGGGGTTTGTTGTACAGATTATTTTATCACCCAGGTACTAAGCCTAGTTATCAATAGTTATTTTTTTCTGCTCCCCTCTCTCCTTCCACCCTTCGCTGTCTGGTAGGCCACAGTGTCTGTTGTACACCTTTCTGTGTCCACATGTTCTCATCATTTAGCTCCCACTTGTAAGTGAGAACATGTGGTATTTGATTTTCTGTTACTGCGTTAATTTGCTAAGGATAATGGCCTATGTCTGCATCCATGTTCTTGCAAAGGGCATAGTCTTATTCCTTTTTATGGCTACATAGTATTCCATGGTGTATATGTACCATGTTTTCTTTATCCAGTCTACCGTTGATGGGCATTTAGGTTGATTCCATATCTTTGCTATTGTGAATAGTGCTGCAGTGAACATACACATGCATGTGTCTTTATGATAGAATGATTTATATCCCTTTGGGTATATGCCTAGTAGTGGGATTGCTGGGTTGAACAGTAGTTCTGTTTTTAGGTCTTTGAGGAACCACAACACTGCTTTCCACAATGATTGAACTAATTTACCCTCCCACCAACAGTGTATAAGCATCCCCTTTTCTCCACAGTCTCACCAGCATCTGTTATTTTTTGACTTTTCAATAATGGCCATTCTGACTAGTGTGAGATGGTATCTCATGTGGTTTTGATTTGCATTTCTCTAATGATCATCTACAGCTCTCTACTGAGCTTTTTAAAATATGCTTCTTGGCCACATATCTAACTTTTAAAAAAATTATTGTGAAATAATTTTATATTTACAGAAAAGTTGCAAAAATACTACAGAAAGTTCCTGTATACCATTCATCCAACTTTCCCTAACGTTAATATCTCTAAATAATGTTTTCATTCAAGTCACTGTAAACAAAACATTTTTTGACAGGGGTGAGGGAGGTGAGAGGAAGTGAACAGCAGTTTGATACTTTGAAGTTGGTAATCCCTCAAATCGAAAGAATGGTCAAGGTAAAGGCTTTTAAGCATCATGAGCTTCCATTTTCTCCAAGGGTTGGTGTGGAAGGGGCTTGTAGCTTTGATATAACTAATCACAGACCATGTGGATCTTTTCCATAGGCTCTACATGTTTAAAAAATGATGCCTGAATATTCTGACCAAGATATACCTTACAATTGTCAGATGAAATGAGGGAATCCATCCAGTGGCTTTCTTCTTTTCGTTGTCTGGTATTCTTTTATTCTTAGTCTGTCAAGAAATAATAAAGGGGTAGCTATGAAGTGGAAGAGGCTATTCCTTAGGGCATTGTAATTGGTGGCTGCCAGTTCATCACTCTGTAATAGGAAAACATAATCAAACTAAGATGTCTTCTGTTTGCTGAAAGGCCATGATCTTTTCTGGAGTCTTTGTTAGCAAATTGGTTTTCTCAGTGATTGAAAGTTTGAAATCTGCAGACTTGTCACAACTTCTCAGGATAGGTTTTCCTTTCTTTGAATTGAATGTGGTTACTTACAGCTTCTTTGGGGTAGCAGGGATAGTCTCTCATTAGACTAGAGGGATATATCACTGTTTGGTTTCCTCTGTTTGGCCTTAAGTGCTAAATTTCTTTTCTTCTTCTAGGTTCTGTTGAAACATTCCTTTGTAAGAATGTCCCTAAAGATGTGGAGACAGAAAATAAGGTACCCAGGCCATGCATTGAGTGAATAATCAATATCCTGATCTCATTATTATTTAATTTTGAATAATCCTAGCGTTTCCAAAAGGGAAAGACCTTGCTTGAGAAGGAAAGTCACTTGGTAATTTCCTGGGCATGGGACATGGTAGATGGGAGAGGCTGAGTCTGTGAATTGTGTCTTTTTTTCCCAAAACCAGGTGAGGATTTTAGAGTTTTTCTTCACCAGTCATTGCTTCAGCAGAGTCATGGCTATTGGAGTGAAAATGATTTTAAAGTACATCATTGGCAATTATGTATATTAACAAGTGATTTAATGCAGGTGGGAACCTTGGCAAACAGCCATGCCTTTTCCAGGTGTTCCTGCTCTTATTTAGATACCCTTTAAAAAATTCTAATATGCAATGTTGGCATCATTAAGCACAAGATAAAAAGCACAGCTTTCATAAAGTAAAAATATTGAGTGTTGTGAAATCCATAATCATAAGTAAAATAAAAAGCCAAGAGTGTAAACCTGAATCCTCAAAGACTCGAGATAGCACATAAATGAGAGGGAAGCTCATCAAAGAACAGATGTTTTCTTGTTTGTCTCTGTGTGTGTTACAAATGCCCATTGATCCACTAGAACGAAATAGATAACTCATAGGTCTCTTTTATGATTTACAAATATATTTTAAAATGGTTTAGTTTTTTGAAAGAATCATATAGTGTACTTTCCCTGCTATTTTAAAGAGCACGTTTTCCATGGGGCTTATATTGTACATATAGTTTAGACGCTTCATGTAACAGGGATAACAAATTTTAAATACAGGAGTACATACAGTATTTCTGGCTTCTTGAATCCTAGAAATTTGTGTTGCTAATTACAGTATTGTGGGGAAAGTGCTGCAGAATTCAAGAAAGTATAGGCCACTGAGATTTTATACTAGAAAGGAATAAAGCTAGTACAAGGAAATAATTAATCCAGACTGCAGGGGGAGGGAAGCGAAGTGGGCGAGCAGAACATTTGGAGTAGCTTAGAGAGAACAGCAAGAAGAGCCTAGGCCACTCCAGAGTGAGAGAAGAAAGAGGGAGAAACAGCAAAGCAGAAGTTTTAGACATTGTATTGGAATTGGGTTCCCTTTGATATTTTTTGAAAGATTCCACTAAATATTTGAATTGCCTCTTATTTTTGATGGTTGAATTGATGTTTATTTAAATGAGAAAGAAAGGGACAGGCTGTAGAAAAGACGTAATTACATTTTTGCTGCATTAACATACAGGATCCTGGATTGGAAGTGAGCATTTCAGATTTATTCCAGAATTGAGACAAGAGCACAGGTTTATCACATCTGCCTTATTTATGTAATATATAAGATTATAGACTGGCCAACAATAAAACATGAAATATGATCATTTTTTATTAGTTACTCTGAAACCCAGAAGGGCACCATATTGAATTGGGATTACAGCTTTTCAAAGAATACATGGTTTAGAGCTAGATGTTCCCAGTGGAGACCCAGTTCTGTGTGACATTATGAGAGTTCTCTAAAATGAGAAAGTCTGAAAAACTTCCTGATGTCTGATCTGGGAGGAGCAAGAAAGCTGGTGTATTAGTCTGTTCTTATACTGCTAATAAAGACATACCCAAGACTGGGTAATTTATACAGGAAAGAGGTTTAATTGACTCACAGTGCAGCATGGCTGGGGAGACCTCAGGAAACTTAGAATCATTGCAGAAGTGGAAGCAAACACATCCTTCTTCACATGGCAGCAGCAAGAAGTGCCGAGCAGAAGTGGGGAAAGCCCCTTATAAAACCCTCAGATGTCATTAGAACTCACTGTCATGAGAACAGCATGGAGGTAACTGCCCCCATGATTCAATTACCTGCCACTGGGCCCCTCCCACGACATGTGGGGATTACAGGAACTACAATTCAAGATGAGATTTGGTTGGGGACGCAGCCAAACCATATCAGCTGGTGACAAAGATGCTTTGACCAATTCAAGGGTTTTGTCCAGCATCAGTAGCTGAGGCTGCCTCCCCTCATGTGGGCTGGGCTATGGCTGGGGGACATAGTCAAACAGGGAGCCACAGAACTGTGGCTGGGGTTTCTCCTTGCCAGACATAGTAATATTTGTGGACAGTACCACACCACAGACAGATGTGGAAGACCTTGAGCTGTGGTTGACTAATACCAATAAGATGGCACAGAGTAGTGAACTCAAGGGGTTTAAAAATCTTAAGTTAGGCTGCTCTACTGATGTTTTTCATTTTGGTTTCCAAACACTGGGATGTGGACTCTGTTGTGGGTGAACTGGGCTGCAGTAGGTGGAAGGGAGGAAAAGAGATCCTGGTCTCTGTCTGATATGTGTGTTTTGTGCAAATGCAGTGCATTTCATTTCTTTTCTTTTGGAGATGTGTGATCTTTCCCTGCTGCACTAGCCTTTTAATGGTACATTGTCTCTTGTTCCATTTCAAGCACACAAAAGAGATGCCGATTTCTCACAGTGGCTACTACTGCCTGATGAAATATGGATTTGCATACTTTCCCTTCTGTTGCACAAGGAGCTTGCTCAGGTTGCACAAGTGTGTTATCACTTCCACCAACTTGCAAGTGACAAAAGCCTCTATAAGCAGACAAAACAATATTTGAAATGAATGGGCTATTACTGGGAATATGTTCATATGTTGTTGTCAAGTTTGCCTTCTAATTTTTCTTTTGTCTAAAGAAAGTCCTTGGGCAAGTACATTACACCTTCCTGGCCGTTATTATATTAGTTAATACAATCCTGCTGTTTATTCATTTGTTCATCAATCCACCTAACCTGTAAATTAGATGCTAGGGGAGTATGAGGAGGATGAGTCATTGTCATATACTTTTATGCTATCAGGGAGACAGACCTAAAATCAATGAATAGAGACACAAGTATAATGGCAATAATAATAATAATAGTAACCATTGGGGCATTTATTGCGTACTTAGTTATGTGTCAGGCATTACACTCTTTCATGTACTATATCTCGTTTATTTATCTCAATAATAATATGAATCAGAACTTTCTCCACCCCCGTCTTGCAGATGAAGGAAGTCAGCCTTGGAGAGGTTAATGATGTGCTTAGAGTCTCACGGCTGATGGATTATAGAGCTCTTGTGTTGCTGTTACACAGGGGAAAAGCAAAGTATTGAGTAGCTGTGGAAGGAGGAAATAATTCAGGAGGAGGTGGCATTGGTGCCACATTTTGAAGACTGATTAGCATTTTGAAAAGTGGAGAAATGGAAGGTAGAGGGAAGAAGGGCACCCTCAAGAGATTGAATAGCATGAGGAAAACACAGGGCCATTGTATCAGCTAGAGATTACATTTGGCTAACTGGTTACAGAGACCTGAAATAACAGTGACTTAAACTAGGAAGGATTTTATTTTTCTCTCACATGACATGAAATTCAGAGGTAGATTGTCCAGGACTGATTTAATTGACTTACTATCATCATGGAGCCAGTTTCTTCTTTGTTTCTGTTTTGCCATCCTTAGGTCATGACTTTTATCATCAAGGTCACTGCAAAGTTACAAGGTGGCCCCAGTAGCCCCAACCATCATGTGATAGTTCCAGAAAGAAGATTTAAAAAACAAAAGAAAGAAAAAAGCAGGGAAGAGCAAAAGGGCAACTACCATCTGAGTAAACCCCATATTTTTAATTTTTTTTATGTGATGGCAGACAGAAGTGGCCAAAAGAGAAGACAGGAAAATAAAAGTATATTATATTATAATATTATACTCACTTGCCCTTAGAGACAAGAGGTGGGGCACGCCAGACAGGACTACATGGGAAAGATACCAGATAGTCAGGAAGCAGAAGACAGGAGAGAGAAGGCTTAGACCAGAGCCTTTATTGGGGTTTACATAGGAAGAGCAAGGCAAAACTGGGTGAAGAGTTTAGGGCTTGCTAGTTTGAGTAATCTGAGGGGCATTTGAGTAATCTAAGCTATGGGCATGGTCTCTAGTTACCTGGTGCCTGGCCCTGGGATGATTTAGGCAAAGGAATATTTTCTCCTGGGGTGTACAGGCCAGATGGAGCAGGCAGGGCTCTGGGTTGGTTAGTTTGCAGATCGTGGGCATGCTGGGGCTGAACCCTTTGCTATCTCTAAGAATTGGCCAAGGTGTTGGTGGGAGGCAGTCTCTTCCCAGCTAGAAATGTTTTTTTTTTTTTTTTTTAAGATGTCAAAACATCATAATCTATTGAAAATAAAAATATACACATATATTCTATTTAAAGATTGTTTTTCCTTAAATTTTAGAGAAAAAATTTTCTTTAAAAAATAAGTCATTTCCCATCCAATGACTTTCTATATCCCATTGGCCACCCCTATTTATAAGGTAGGCTAGGAAATACTGGCTTTTTTGTGTGTGAGTCTATTGTCTTCCCCAACATTATGGGGATTCTGTTAGGAAGAAGAGGAGCAGGATACTGGGCACAGCAGTGTTTGCAGCAGGCAGAAGAGGTACTTGGAGGAGTGAGCATGCTGTGTGTGCAAAGTAGTGCAGGAACAGCATGCAGGAGGAGGCTGGGGGCTTGCTGTGGAGGGAGTCCCTTAAATGTCATACTAAGAAGCTTAGATTTTAGATAACGCAGAACAGGGAACATTTAATTAACAGAGAGCATTTAAAGGATTTTGAGCAGGGAGTGGCTGTTTGGAAAGATCAATCTGGAAGCAACATGAAATGTAGGGATGCATTTCTAACAAGGGACTGGGTGATGAGTGAAAAAGGAGTTTCCTAATTTAGATTACTTTGCTTTTTAAATAGCTTACTCCTGGGTGTTTGTTGTAAGCTTTTCCCCTAGGCAGCAGGAAAATTACAGGACTCCTCAAACCAGGGGTTCTTAAACTTAGATCATGAGCCAAATTTAGAAGCCACCTGTTTTTGTAAATAAAATTTTACAGAAACACAGCCACTCCCGTTAGTTTCAGCAGATCTTTCTTATGCAAATGGTTGCTCAGGCAGCCCCTATACTTATCACTGTAGCTTCACACTCAACTCAGTTGAAAGGGAAAACGATGCAGGGATAAATCAGGAATTAACACCCCCCTGCCCCCCCGCCATCCATTCCTCAATGCATGTGGCTACGTGACTGTGCTGGGCAATCTCCCGTGATGGCTGCACCCCAGCATTTAACTGGGTGGAATCTCGGGGTTGCTGCAGTTTTGTGTCAGAAGTTCAGCTGAGAGAAAGTGTGCTTGTGGAGGAGCGGTTGAGGCTTTGCAGTTCATCTGTTCCTCTGGGCACCTGAGATCATGTCCCTGGATTGAGTTCAGATCTTCAGGAGCTGCTTATCTCCCTGCCTTAGAGAGTCCCCTCAGAGGCACTGCATCTGGCCTGCATCAATCATCAGCTATATTGAGAAACAGCCTTGGGAGACTCATTGTGTTTTGGGGAACATTCAAGTGTGTTTTGTTGTTGGGAACATCAGACTGTAGGTTACACAGCCGTCTCTCTATGAGGATGCTCCAGGAAGTCTCCCTATCAGAAATCGTGCTTCAAAGTGACTTTTCTTCTCAAGGCACCGAATTGATAATTGACTGTGCTTCTTTAGAGAGCACAGAGTCCAATCCCAGGACTTTGGAAGGCTGAGGCAGGAGGATCACTTGAGACCAGGAGTTTGAGACGAGCCTGAGCACCGTAGTGTCTCCACAAAAAAATTAAAAAAAAAAAAAAAAAAAGAGAAAAAGAAAGCACAGGGGCCCTTTAATGGTCCACCTCTGACATGTATAAAGGATTTTGGAGGTATTTATTTTGCACTAGGCACAGTGTTGGCTCTGTTAAGTTTTCCTATTCATGCTTTGTCTTCGAAGCATTTTTTATTCCTATTTAAATTATTTTTATCGTTAAAAATAATGATAAAAATGATCACTGTGCTATCTACAGACCCTTATAAGCTGTGTGAACTTGTTTTGGGATTCAGGCTTTGTAGAAAGCAGTGGTTTGTAAGCTTGACGACGTATCAGAATCACCTGAGAGGCTTGTTTTAAAACGGATTTCTGGCCCCACCCTACAATTTGGGATTCCCTGGGTCTGGGGCAGGGCCTGGGTCTGGGCCTTTCTAACACATTCCCATGGGATGCTGATGCTGCACGTTCCGGAACTGCCTGTGTGCCACTCTAGTAAATAAAACCTCAACAACAGTTGCTGATTATGTATTAGTAACCTGCCAATCAACCAGTGAAGTATTTTTTTTTCAATTCTTATTATGCAGCTGGCACCAAACTGGACATTATGGGGTGACATGGTCCTTATCCCAAGATAATTTTCTGATAGGTTGCAGAGATGTCAAATACATGTAACTTAGAGAAAAGGGCAATGCCTAGCAAGGTATAGATCGGGGTGGGACAGTTCAAAGTGAATTTGGTCTTTAGAGAGAAACACAGGATGAAATAGGGCTTGAACTTGTCTTTGAAGTGAAGATTGAGTTCGAGTGACAGAGTGAAGGATGGTGAGAAGGTCCTTTTCATTAGAGGACCAGCATGGGCAATGGTCCAGCAATGGAAAGAAAAAGCCCCCATAAAACCACGTAGGGCTGTATGATGCAGAAGATGGAACTTCTCACTCCACAGAGCAGCACCCCCTCCACAGCCATGGAGAGGGGCATTCCCCACAAGCTAACATCACCCTCCCATCTCATTTACCCCTGTTTTCCCTTTGATCAGATCCTCCGTTATTCCCTGACAACATTCTATACTTCCCAAGGCTGTTCCTTTGCCCCCGGTGTCTCCTTCACCAATGTACACTTTTCCCCTATCTTTACCAGTCTCATAAGGTACAGCTCAAATGCTACCCACCAGTTAGTAAAAATGCTTCCTTGTCCCTCCCAAGCCCTACCTTAGTGATTAGCCAATAGCTTGCATTGACAAGAACGTCATTCCTTCCCCCATTGACTTGTGGCCAAACTTTACTTATCCTCTGTCAATTCTAGTTTCTTCTTTGCTCTTCCTCTGTGGCAACTCCTGTTCTCCAAGTGTGGTCCATAGACCAGCAGTATTGGGTTTCCTGGGAACTTGTTGAAGTGCAAATATGCCCCACCCCAGACCTAAATGGAAAACTCTGGGCATGGGGCCTGGCCATCTGAGTTTTAACAAACCCTCCAGGTGATTCTAATACATGCTGCTATATGAGGAAATCTAATTATTGGCAAATGGCCACCAAAGCCCTCCCAGAGGGACTGCTTTCTGTTCTCTAATTGCTAACAGTCCATTTTAAGAGCTGAGATTTTGCATTTCTTATGAGATGAACAGTTTTAATTTCCTCAGCAGTTTGCTTTAAAAATAAAATGAGAATATTTTCTCCATAAGTTTAACATTTCACTCACTTTATTAGTAGTACAAATGCCCTGACCGCTTTTTAAAATGATTATAATTCAAACATAGATAATGAATGCTTTGGACTACTGTAACAAATTGGATAATAATAATGATTTAATGGAAGTCAAGCTATCTAACAGTAGGAAGAAAAATGCTGCTGATTAATTTCGTTTTTCTAAAACTCATGTTCATTTATAGTATATTCATACCAAAAGTATTCCAATGCCTTGTTTACTCCATGTCTAGTTTATATACTTTCTTATAGGAAGAATTGGAAGAATTGGAAAAATTACAAGGAACTCTTATCTAAAAATACTACATTGTTCAAAGATGTGAAATATATCCCTTATTTTCTAGTAAAATTGTAACTGCTTGGCCATATACAGAGTATGTAGGAATTTTGTTTTCCACAAAAACACAAATTTGTATATATATATATATATACACACACACACACACACACAAATCTGTGTATCTGTGAGATCTAATTTATATTCGTTTTATGATTTTTTCTTTTTAAACTTTATTGAAGTACAATTAACAAAAGAAAAATGCATCCGTTTAAAGGATCCCATTGGATATAGAATATAATTTGATGAGCTTTGACAGCTACACTCATGGAACCGCCATCACAATTAAAATATAGAACATTTCTGTTACTGTCCCAAGTTTCCTTGTTTACCTTTGCAGTCTATCCCACCCTTCACCCCAGTCTTGGGCAATAAAAATGGAGTAACAGCTATGTGTACTCTTTTGTGTCTGTCTTCTTTCACTTGGCATGATGATTTTGACATTCATCCTTTTGTTGCATATATTGCATATATTAGTAGTTCATTCCTTTTCATTGCTAAGGTATGGCACATTCCATGATATGGATATATCATATTTTGTTTATCCAAAAGTAAAAATTTAACTTTCTTTCCAAAGTTAGAGAATCTAACTTTTTTCACCAAATGTAAATCACCCAAATACTCGCACATATTTATTTTTTACTAGATTTTTATGTTCTATTTTACTAGTCTGTTTGACCATTCTGCTGATAATGTATTTGATTAATTGAAACCAAAATTTGGATATATTTGTCTAAGTGTTTACACTAATTCTGATGATGTAATTCTTTACTAGACAATTACTTTTGAATTAATTAGCCTTATTGAAGATGTTTTAATGAAATTATACTTAAATTGCAATTTTGTTAATTAATCACAGATTTCCTCTGATTTACAGTGTAATTTTGGTTGTTGAATGACAATGCTGATATGTGTGTGGGAAACTACCAATTTTGATGATCCAGTCAAAGGAAGATTTATGACCATAAACAAAGCACTTCTGATGTGGTGCCAATGTCGGTGGATTGGTCTGAACTTCACCTGATACTGGTCAAAGATTCCAGTTTTTGTGACAGTCTCAGGGTGGAATTTGAAGCTAATAATTAACTCCCTGGGTTAACAAGACTGAATGGCTGGAAGCAGCACACTTGTGTCTCAGATCCGATGCAGCAGTGTTTGAGACACTGGGCATGGCATTTTTTATAGTGAGAGGGACTCCTGTGCTTGCATCCTGCAGATGAGGCCAAATGTTTAGAGCCATCACATGGTTACAGGATGGTCAAGGAGAACGTGTGGTCATCTTTGCGCCACTCCAGAGACTCCTTCATCTGAAATGCTATTCAAGTAGCCACAAATAAGAAGGGACTCTGACTCCAGGGAGTGTTCTGAGCAGGGGATGCTGGAAGGAGGGAACTTGTGCTTTCCTGTTTCCAAAAGTGGATCAATGCAGAGAAGCAGTCTGCATGGGATATTACCATAGAATTTTCATTTTGTTTACCAAAGTGTGTAAGAAAGTAGGTTTATAAATACTTAAAGCCATTTTTATTATGTTACTTTCTACCTATTTACTCCCTACTTTTTCCTAAACCAATTTGAGGTGTTTATAAATACATATAAATCAAAGAAATCTTATTTTATAAGATAATGATATCAGGACAAAAGGAAAGTAAGAGTCAGATAGAAAGATAAAGGCAAAGGGGAATAAACACATAGAAATGCCTGCTCTTTTTATCCTTTGATAATTGTAGAGTTGCTTCACAATTGACTGAATTTTGTTGGGCCTGGAAAAAGAGGTGAGAATGATGAATCTTCTTTTAAAAATCTGTTTCTTGATTTCCTACTGCTTTGTCCTAATCCCTGCTTTAGGTCTACACTGCCTACTCTTGAAGATCTGTCTAATGGGAGGGAATCCCATCCCATGACTCTTAGCAAAACCTTTCAAAATCCAAAGATCTCTTCCATTTTGGTCCTTCCTCAATATGATTGAACAAGTCCAGCTGATGCTGATAAATTTCATTCCCATATAGAGATGAAATCTGCTCCTTGTAACTCTATCCATGATACTGGTTTATCTCCTGAATTCACACAAAACAATTCTATCCCCGCCCTTCTCTTTAAGTGACTCTTACGCCTCTCAAGCCTCACGTTAGCTTTCTCTTGGATAAACATTCCTAGTTTTCCCAGCACATTTTTTTTTTTTTTTTTTTTTTTTTTTTTTTTAAGATCAGGCTTTCCCCATTCTGGACATATACCTTCTGATGTTCTCTTGTTTGCCAAGATCTAGTATTGCCTTATAATTTACTTCTCAAAATTAGAACACATTTGAGTGTAAAAGGGGTGCCTAATAATTAAAATGAGACAAAAAGTATAAACAGGAACCATCCCAGAGCAAACCAACGCATAAGCTCTCCTGGCCAAAATATCATTTGAATGTGTCAGAAAATGAGGCAGACAAATTCTGACCAGCAGAACTGCACATATACTCTTACTTTCTGAGATCTGCATACTTTAATTTTTTTTTTAACGTAGCTAAAGCTAAATGTTGTAGGTGAGTGTTCCTCTTACATATCTAGTCTCATTTCCAATTTGGTAACTGCATCCCAATTTTTCTTTGGAGAAGCATTACTCCTTCAGTTGAGTATACCCTGATTTCCAAGGGTGGATACAAGACCCAAGTCTGGCCAATCAAAGCAACATTTCCACTTACCTTACAATGACTGTTTAAAATTGAACAGAACATTAAACATCCACCACAGTGCCTGGCACAGTAATACAATAAATGCTAGCTCCTTTCCTTTTCTTAGCTTTAATGATTGGTGCATTTATTAATGTGCTCTAGAAATTTTTCTGTGATTCATGCCATACTTGTTGACTAAATATTTATGAAAGATTTCCCCTTTTGTCATGTTTTGAAAAAAAAAAAAGTAATGTTTACCCATTTCTAGTTTTCTGGGAGCTTCCCCATTTACTATGGCAAGATACTGACTTGAATAAAATTGCTGTGATTTTTCTGAACCTAGAGACCTGGTTGAATTTAAAATAGTTGGTTATTCTTTTACCATCTGCTTGCTTCTCACAGCCTGAAATTTCCTCCTTAGACATACTTGCCTTTAATTTTTTGTTTGATTCCAAGATGCAGGGTAATACTATTTTTAACTATCCTAATATGCAGGTACAGGTTATGTGACCTTTTAAAAACAGAATTATTTCCTCTCAGTTGTGGACTCCTAAATTTTGTACTTGGCTTAAACCATTTTCTTAAAGTAATTACACCTGCATATGGTATATTAACATACGCATTATAGAAATTTAAGTTATATAAACAGGCATATAGTGAAAAAGAGTTTTCATCCTCTCTAGAATGAATGCACTCTCTAAGGGTGTATGTGTAGTTCTGTTGCTCAGAATTTATCTGCTTCATTTTCTGATACATTCAAGTAGTATTTTGGCCAGGAGAGCTTATGTGTTGGTTTGCCCTGGGATGACGCCTGTTTACACTTTTTGTCTCATTGTAAGTATTAAGCGCTCTTTTACTGTCATTTTTAGGTAGTCTTCACTTTTACTCTGTATTTTTAGGTAGTCACTGTACGTGTGTGTGTTTTACACAAATGGTGGCATATTGTACACACTAGGCCTTGCTTTTTTATTTAGCAAAATATCTGGATAGTTTTAAATATAAAATATTTATCGGAGAAGCTTATTTGCAATTACAGTATATCTTCTTTTTAGACACATTTATTCAGCAAATATTATGCACCTAATACACTATAGGTACTGTGGTTGATAGGATATGTGGTGGTAAATGAAAGACACATGGTTCTTGCCTTGATGCAGTTTGATCTCTGTTGGTTATCCTTTCCCATTGGACTTGTTTGATGCTATAGATACTAAAGGCTTTCTTTTTTAAAAAGAAATAAATGATATTCATTCCTTGATATAAATAAATAGTGTGTAAAAAGGTACACAGGAAGGAAACAGCCTGATGCTTAAACCATAAAACGTACTTTAGTGGGACTAGAGGGTAAGGTGTATGCAGTGGAAGATAAAGTTTGAGAGTCCTTGCTTTATATATAATTCCTATGACTTTTCTCTGGGCCTGTGTGTTCTCAAGTATGGTAGGTGTACTAATGCTGTGATGCAAGAAGCTTTTAGTGGTATACAGATAAACATTTTTTGTTTTAATAGCTATACATTTATTTTTATACTTTCCCTATGACAACTGATACTGATATTTCAAATTCAAAGATCACATATCCTTTTGTTATAAATCTAAGTATGTAAATAATGGTATAAGTACTATGCAAATAAACATGATGATGGTTGTTATGTCAAAAGTCACGAAGGTAGTAATCAAATGACTGCAGCTGGGGAACATAGTTGTAGATAATGCTGGTGCTAATGCAATAGTTTTGGAGAGGGGTAAAATAATCAGATTTGTGGTTTAGAAAGATCACTTTGTTTGCCCTGTAGAGACTGGATTGGCAGTAGCAGAATATGGAAGGTTATGCTAGCCTAGTTGGCAAACAGCAGAAGCTTCAACTAGGCAGGGGCATTGTGGAAGGAAACCCATTTCTAAAAACAATATAATGTGAGTTGAGAAGGGAGGCAGACCTAAGGAAAGCTCCTCAATTCCTAGTTTAGGTGGCTGGACACTTGGATGTAATCAACCAGAATATGAAATATAAGAGAAACTAATGAACTTTGGAGAAAAAAAGGAGTTCAATCTTATATGTATTTATTAAATTCAAGGTGTCTGTGAGCACTTCAACAGAAATGTCTAGTATGCAGTTGAATTCGTGGTGCTGGAGTTTAAGGGGAGCTTTGGAGATATGCCCTGGTAGTTAGAACACACGCATAGCAGTGGAAGCAATGGATGTGGATGAGGCTTCCAGGGCATCTTGAGTACCAAGAGAAGAGAGACAGTGAAAGGGCCTTTTTCTGAGTGCACCAACACTTAAGAGTAGGTGGAAAGAAAGACAGCCATTTTATGGCTGGGAGTGGCTGGAATAGTGAAACTATGGGAAGGGAGAATTTCAAATATTAATGAATGTGAGCCATAGTGCCAGAAGAGAGAAGCAAGAACTATCTACAAGATTTGTCAATTAGCAGGTGTCTGCATAGTAACTTGGGGTAAGATATGTGGTGTTTTTGCTAGTAAAATGGGCTAAAGAAGAGAAGAGATTTTACCCCTGAAGAGGTAAACAATAAAAAGCAGAGAAGGGCAGTCCACTTCTAAAATGACAGCATGAACAACTGTAAGAACTCACTCCCCATTGAAAAATAATTGCCAGTGAGAATGATAAAAAACAAAACAAACAAACAAAAAACAACCATTTAAAGTCTCTAGAAATTATCAGTACGGGGGCCTAACAGTAAATTTTTACTGGCAAAAGAAAGAATTAGTAAGCTTGAATAAATATTGATGGAGATTATGCAATCCAAAGAGCAGAGAAAAAGGAAAGAATGAAGAAAACCAGTAAGCATGCCAGCACACATGTAATGGGAGTGCTAGAAGAAGAGGAGAGAAAGAACAAGAAAAAAGACTAGAAAAAATATTAGAAGAAATAATGGCTAGAAGAAATAATAACTTCCCAAATTTCATGAGAAAATGTTCATCTCATATCCAAGAAGCTCAACAAACTCTAATGGGATAAATATGAAAAGACCCACACACAGACACATCATAGTAAAATTGCTGAAAGCCAAAGATAAACAGAAAATCTTGAAAGCAGCAAGAGAAAACTAAATGACACATCCCATACAAATAAAAAAAAAAAAAAAACAACTAAATGACACATCACATAATCCAATAAGATTAGCATCTTACCAGAAACTTTTTAGCAGAAACAATGGAGGCCAGAAGACAATGGATGACATATTTGGAGTTCTAAAAATAAAAACAAACAGCACCTGTTAACCAAGAACCTTATATCCAGGAGACAATCTTCCAGAAATGAAGATGATATACAGACAATCTCAGATAAACAAAAATGAGGAATTTGTTACTAGCATAGCAAATCCACCTTTTAAGAAATACTAAAGGGAATTCTTCAGGTAAGTGACTCTAGACAGTTTTAGGTTGGTACGAAAGTAATTGCATTTTTTTCTGTTCCTTTTAATTGCGAAAAACCACGTTACTTTTGTACCAACCTAGTAATTTGAACCCATTCACACATGCACAAATAAAGAACACTGGTAAAGGTAATTATGTAATTATAAAAGACAATGAGAATGCACATTTATTCCCTTTTTATTAACTGATTTAAAAAGCAACTTTACAAAACAATATGTATATAATTGTATTGTGGAATCTATGACATATAGAAATACAATGTTTACTAATAAAAGCACAGAGAAGGTGATGGGAATAAAGCTATATTGCAGTAAGAAAATGACAAAAGATGGTAATACAAATCAGTAAGAATAAATGAAGAGAAACAGAAATAATAAGAAGGTTACTATAATAAATACTATTAATACGTATTTGCTTTGTGCTCTTCTCTTGGCTTCTTTACAAGACATACAAGTATATAAAGTAATAAATATTACAATTTGATGTTGGGTTTGTACCATATATAGATTAATAGGTTAATATGTATAACGATAATAGCACAAAAAAGGGAAAAGCATGATAGAGCTGTAAAGGAGTAACATTTATATGTCTCACTTGAATTAATTTAGTATAAATCTTAAGTCGATTTTGATAAGTTAAGATTTATATGGCAAACACTAAAATAACCACCAAAAATAACTTTAAAATATAGTGAAAAAAATGGAAGGAATTAAATATTGTGAAAAAGTCATTGAAGGAATTAAAATGTTACTTTAGAAATAAATATTCACTTAATGCTGAAAAAAGCAATAAAGGAGTAATAGAGGAACAAAAGAGAAATGAGATATATAGAAAACAAAATGTGGATAAATTAAATAATCCTATCAAAATGCAGAGATTTTCAGATAGGATAGAAAAAGAGACTCAACTATATGCTATCTATAGGAAACACACTATACATAAAGAAACATAGATTGAAATAAAAAGGTGAAAAAGTTATTTCATGTAAACCACAATACCAAGAAAGCTAGAGTGGCTAGACTAATATGAGACAAACAGATATTAAAACAAAAACATTAGTAGACAGCAAGATTTCATAATGATAAATGGGACAATCTATGAGGAAGATGTAACAATTATAAACATATATGCACAGCAGAGCCCCAAATGCATAAAGGAGAATCCAGCAGATCTGAAATGAGAAGTAAACAATTTCACAATAGTTCAAGACTTAAAAACTCCACTTTCAAAAATGGATAGAATGACTAGGCAGAATATGAACAAGGAAATGGAATAATTGAACAATACTTTACACAAACTAGACCTAACATACATCTATAGAACATTCTGCCTAGCATAACAAAAGCAGAATACACATTCTTCTCAAGTGCAGATGTAAAAATTTCCAGGATACACCATATATTAGGGTATAAACCAAGCTGCACAAGCCTCAGTACATTTAAAAGGATTGAAATAGGCTGGGTGCGGTGGCTCACGCCTGTATCCCAGCACTTTGGGAGGCCGAGGCAGGCGGATCACAAGGTCAGGAGATCGAGACCATCCTGGCTAACACGGTGAAACCCCATCTCTACTAAAAATACAAAAAATTAGCTGGGCGTGGCAGTGTGCAACTGTAGTCCCAGCTGCTGGGGAGACTGAGGCAGGAGAATGGCATGAATCCAGGAGGAGGAGCTTGCAGTGAGCCAAGATCACACTACTGCACTCCAGCCTGGGCAACAGAGTGAGACTCTGTCTTAAAAAAAAAAAGGATTGAAATAATACTAAGGATGTTTTAACCACAATGAAATGAAATTAATATACACAAAATATCTGCAACAAAATACTAGTAAAACAAATCCAGCATCATATATAAAGAATTATACACTACTACTACTAGGGTTTATCACAGGAATGCAAGGTTGGTTAACATCAGAAAAAAAAATTAGTTAAAGTCATATGCTGTATCAATAGAATAAAGACAAAAGGCAAATGATCATCTCTATAGATGCAGAAAAACAACTGATAAAGTCCAATGACATTTATGATAAAAATATTAAACAAACTGGGAATAGAAGAGAACCTCCTCAGCTTGAATAAAGATGTCTATGAAAAGTTCATAATTATTATAGTAGTCAAAAGTGTTAGACTGAAGGGTTTCCCCTAGGAAAGAAGCAAGACAAGGATATCTGATCTCACTGTTTCTGTTATAATAGCTAGAACAATTAGGACAGAAAAAAAGAAATAATAGGCATTCAGATTGAAAAGGAAGAATTAAAACTATCTCTATTCATGGATCACATGCTCTATTTTTTTGGTAGAAATTCTAAGGAATTTACTATTAAACACCCCAGTAGAACTAATAAATGAGTTTTCCAAGGTGATAGGATACAAGATCAATACAAAATTTAGTTGTATTTCTATAAACTCGCATTGAACAACCTAAAAATGAAATTAAGAAAACAATTATATTTTTAAAAGCATCTAAATAATAAAATACTTAGAAATAAAGTTAACAAAATAAATGCAAAGTAGACTATTACAACCAGAAAACATTGTTGAAAGAAATTAAAGAAGATCTAAATAAGTGGAAAGACATCTTATGTTCATAAATCAGAAGAGTTAACATTGTTAAGATGGCAAGTGGAATAAGTGCTCAACAAAATGTCATTTGGCTTCTTTATTGACAAGCTGATACTTAAATTCACACAGAAAGTTAAGGGACCCAAATAGTCAAAACAATGTTCAAAACAAATAACAAAGTTGGAGAACTCACACTTCTCAATTTAAAAACTTACTATAAAGCTATAATAAACAAGACAGTGTGGTATGGACTTAAAGATAGACATATAGATCAATGGAGTAGAACAGAGAGACCAGAAAAAAACCATTATATTTATATTAGTTGATGCTTTACAAGAGTATTAAAACAATTCAGTGAAGAAAGAATAGTCTTTTAAATAAATGACACTATGACAACTGGCTATCCACAGGCAAAATAATGAAGTTGGGCTCCATCATATCATATACAAAAATTAACTCAAAATGGATTGAAAATATGAACACAAGAAGTAAAACTCTCAGAATAAAACAGTGACAAATCTTCATGACCTTGTACTAAACAAAGATTACTAAGATATGTCACTAAAAACATAAGCAACAAAAGAAAAAATAGATTAATTGGACTTAGTCAAATTTAAAAATTTTTGTGCTTCCAAGGACACCATTAAGGAAGTGATAAGACAATCTACTGAATAAGAGAAAATACTTTCAAATTATGTATCTAGTATTGGATTTGTGTATAGAATATAAAAAGAACCCATACCACTTAATAATTTCAAGATGGGAGAGAAGCAGAACAAGATGGCCAAATAGAACCTTCCTGCAAGTGAACTTCCTGTAGGAACATCAAATTGAACAACTATCTACAAAAATAAACACCTTATCAAGAATGAAAAATCAACCCTCTAAAGAATTGGTACAAACAAGGCTAGGCTGTGAAGACTAAAATAAATACCTAACTTTTCTATGCCAGAAATGGACAAAAGTCCACAAGCATCAAGAACTTTCAGGAAAATATGACATCACCAAACAGACTAAATAAGGCACCAGTAACAAATCCTGCAGTGACAGAGATATGTGACCTCTCAGGGAATTCAAAATTGCTATCTTGAGGAAGCTCAGTGAACTTCAGGATAACACAGAGAAGGAATTAAGAATGCTATCAAAGAAACTTAACAAAGAGATTGAAATAATAATAAGGAAATCAAACAGATATCCTGGAGCTGAAAAGTCAAATTGAAAAACAGAGAAATGCAGCAGAATGTCTCAGCAGCAAAACTGATCAAGCAGAAGAAAGGAATTAGTGAGCTGAAAAATAGACTATTTGAAAATACACAGTCAGAGGAGAAAAAACAATGCAAAAGAATAAAGTACATTTACAAACTCTAGAAAATAGCCTCAAAAGGGAAAAATCTTGAGTCGGTGGCCATAAAGAGGATGTAGTGAGAAAAAGAAGTTGGGATAGAAAGTTTTTTTCAAAGAAATAACAACTTTCTAAACCCAGAGAAAGGCATAAATATCAAGGTGCCAGAAGACACCAAGCAGATCCAACCCAAATAAAACTACTCTGAGACATAAAATAATCAAACTCTCAAAGATTAAGGAAAATGGCAGGACTCTAAAAGCAGCAATTGAAAAGAAGCAGATAACATATAAAGGGGCTTTGATATACCTGGCAGCAGACTTCTCAGTGGAAACCTTACAGGCCAGAAGAAATTAGGATGACAGATTCAAAACGCTGAAGGAAATAAAACATTCAACCAAGTATACTATATCCAGCAAAGCTCTACTTCAAACATGAAGGAGAGATAAAGACTTTCCCAGACAAACAAAAGCTGAGGGAATTTATCTTACAAGAAATGCTAAAGAGAGTTCTTCAATCTGGAAGAAAAGGATGCTAATGTGCAACAATGAATCATCTTAAGGTATAAAAGTGACTAGTAAAAGTCAATCTGCAGACAAATTCATAAAACTGTAATGCCATAATAGTGATGTATCAACTACTGCTATCTTTAGCATGAAAACTAAAAGAGAAATCTATCAAAAATAATAACTACAATTTCTTAAGAGATAGACAATATAAAAAGATATAAAAAACAAAAAGCCAGAAAATGGGGGAATGAAGTTAGTGTACATTTTTAAAGTTTTTTTCATTATTTGTTTCTTTTCATTGTGTCATCTGTTAAAATAATTTGCTACAGCTATAATGTGTTTTTAGTAAGCTTCATGGTAAGCACAAAGCAAAGACCTATTAATAGATATACTAAAAGAAAAAGAAAACATACCACCAGTGAAAATCTCTTGTCCGCAAAAGGAGACAGTAGGAAAGGAAGAAAGGAAGAGAAGACATATAAAACAACCAGAGAAAAAAATAACAAAATGACAGTAGTAAGTCCTTACCATCAATAATAATGTTAAATGGAAATGGACTAAATTATCCAATTAAAAGATGTAGAGTAGTCCAATTCTTAAGGCCACAAAACAATTTCAACAAGTTCAAAGAAATAGAAACTGTATCAAGCATCTTTTCTGAAAAGAAGGGAAAAAAACTAGAAATTGATAAGAAGATGTACCTTAGAAACTATACAAACAACTAGAAGGTAACATGCTCCTGAATGACTAACGAGTCATGAAGAAATTAAAAAAGAAATAAAAATATCTTAAAACAAGTGAAAATGGAAACACAACATACCATACCTATAGGATGACACAAAGCAGTGCTAACAGGCAAGTTTATAGCAATAACTGCCTACCTCAAAAAAGTAGAAATACTTCAAATAAACAACCTAATGATACACCTCAAGAAACTAGAAAATCAGGAACACACCAAATCCAAAATTAGTAGAAGAATACAGATCAGACCAGAACTAAACAAAATAGAAACTAAAAAAAGGACAAAGGATTCAATAAAACAAAAAGTTGGCATTTTGAAAACATACAAAATTGATAAACCACTAACTAGACTAACAAAGAAAAAAGAAGACCCAAATTAAATAAAACCAGAGACAACAAAGAGATACTACAAAGGAGAAATTCAAAGTATCATTAGAGGTTATTATGAGCAACTATATGCCAATACATTTCAAAACCTAAAAGAGATGGATATGTTCCTAGACACATACAACTTACCAAGATTAAAATATGAAGAAACAGAACACTTGAACATACCAGTAATGAATAAAAAGAAACAGTAATAAAAATTTTCCCATCATAGAAAAGTCCAGGACCTGATGCCTTCACTGCAAAATTCTACTAAACATTTCAAGAAGAACTAATGCCAATTCTACTGGAACTCAGAAAAATGAGGAAGAAGAAATACTTCCCAACTCATTTTTGTGAGGTGAGCATCATTCTGATACCAAAACCAGACAAAGACACAACAACAACAGAAAAGAAAACTACAGGCCAATATCATTGATGAACATAGTTGCAAAAATCTTCAATAAAATACCAGCAAATTGAATTCAACCACACATTAAAAAGATTATTCATTATTATCAAGTGGGGTTCATCCCAGGAATGCAAGGATGGGTCAACATACACAAATCAACAAATGTGGTACATCACATTAATAGAATCAAGGGCAAATAAATATTTAAATCATTTCAATAAATACCATAAATCACTCAATGAAATTTAATATCTCTTCATGATAAAATCTCTCAAAAAACTAAGTACAAAGGAACATACTTCAAAACAATAAAGGTCACATATGACAAACTCACATCTAGCACCATATTGAATGGGGAAAAATTGAAAGCTTTTAATCTAAGATCTGGAACAAGACAAAGATGCTCACTTTTACTACTCCTATTGAGCATTGTACCAGAAGTCATAGCCAGAGCAATCAAACAAAAGAAAGACAGAAAAGGCAACCAAATTGGAAAGGAAAAAGTCAAATTATTCTTGTTTGCAGGTGATATGATCTAATATTTAGAAAAATCCTGAAGACTTCACCAAAAAAAACTGTTAGAATTGGTAAAGGAATCCAGTAAAGTTGGAGGCTACAAAATTAACATACAGATATCAGCAGTGTTTCTATACTAGCTAATAGTGAACTATCCAAAAAAGAAATCAAGAAAGCAATCTCGTTTATTGTACAATAGCTACCAAAAATTACCCAGGAATAAACTTAACCAAAGAAATAAAAAGTCTCTATAATGAAAGCTGTAAAACACTGATGAAAGAAATTGAAGAGGACACAAAAAAGAAAAAATATCCCATGTTCATGGACTGGAAGAATTAATATTTTTAGCATCCATACTACACAAAGAGATATATAGATTCAATGAAATCTTTTCTAAAATACCAATGACATACATAAATATATTTTTTTAAATCTAAAGTTTGTATTTAACTTCAAAAGACCCAAATGGTCAAAGCAATCTTGAATATAAAAACAAAGCTGGAGGCATCATATTACCTGCCTTCAAATATACTACAAAGCTGTAGTAACCCAAACAGCATGGCACTGGCACAGAATCAGACACATAGACCAATGCAACAGAATAGAAATCCCAGAAATAAATCCTTACATGTATAGCCAACTCATTTTGACAAAGGCGCCAATAACATACATTGGGGAAAGCACAGTCTCTTCAATAATAGGTGCTGTGAAAACTGATAGCCATATTCGGAAGAATGAAACTAGATCTCTATCTCTCACCACAATCAAAAATCAAATCAAAATGAATTACAGACTTAAATGTAAGACCTGAAGCTAGGAAACTACTTTAAGAAAATATTGGGGAACCATTTCAGGACATTGGTCTGGGCAAAGATTTCTTGAGTTAGACCTTAGAAGCACAGGCAACAAAAGAAAAAAAATGACAAATGGGATTATATCAAGCTAAAAAGCTTATGCCCAACAAATGAAACAATCAACAAAGTGAAGATACAATCTACAAATAAAAAGAAAATATTTGCAAAGCACTTATCTGACAATGGACTAGTAACCAGAATATATAAGAAACTCAAACAACTCAATAGCAAAATGATAAATAATCTAATTAAAAATGAGCAAAGGATCTGAATAGATATTTCCCAAAAGAAGACATACAAATGACCATTAGGTATATGAAAAAATGCTCAAAATCACTAATCATTAAGGAGATGCAAATCAAAACCACAGTGAGATATCATCTCCCCACAGTTAAAATGGCTATTATTCAAAAGCCAAAAACAAAACAAAACAAAACAAACAAACAAAACAAACAAAAACCCAACCAAACAAAAACCCAAATGCTGTTGAGGATATGGAGAAAAGGAAATGCTCATACACTACACTGTTGGTGGCAATGTAAATTAGCACAGCCACTATGGAAAACAGTATGGAAGTTCCTAAAAAAACTAAAAATAGAGCTACTGTATAAGATCAAACAATCCCACTCCTGTGTGTGTGTGTGTATGTGTTGTGTGTATAGAAATCAGTATATCAGAGATATTATTTGCACTGTCATGTTTATTGCAGTGCTATTCACAATAGTTAAGACATAAAATCAACCTAAGTGTCTATCAGTGAATGAATGGATAAAGAAAATTTGGTTTATATGCACAATGGAAAATTTTTCAGCCATAAAAAAATGAAGCCCTGTCATTTGCAGCAGCATGGATTGAACTGGAGGACATTATGTTAAGTGAAAGACAAATATTGCGTGTTCTCACTCACATAGGAGCTAAAAAAAAAGATCTCTCACTCACATAGGAGCTAAAAAAAAAAAAATGATCTCTTGGAGGTAGCAAATAGAATGGTGGTTGCCAGAGGCTAGGAAGGGTAGCAGGGAGGGATGAGATAAAAAGGGGCTGGTTAATGAGCACAAGAAAACAGGCAGATAGAAGGAATAAAATCCAGTGTTCACTAGGAAAGTAAGGGGACTATAGTTAACAATAATTTATTGTATATTTCAAAATAGCTAGAAGATAAGGCTTGAAATGTCCCCAGTACAAATAAATGATAAATGTTTGTCACTTTTGTCTTTTTAATAATAGCCATTTTAACTGGGGTGAGGTGATATCTCATTGTGGTTTTGGTTTGCATTTCCCTGATGATTAATGATGTTAAGCATTTTTTCATATACCTGATAGCGTGTGTATGCCTTCTCTTGAGCAATATCTATTCAGATCTTCTGCCCATTTTTAAATTGGAGTATTTGCTTTTTTGCTCTTGAGTTGTTAGAGTTCCTTATATATTCTGGTTATTGATCCCTCATCAGATGGATGATTTGAAAATATTTCCTTTTATTCCATAGGTTGTCTCTTCACTTTGTTGGTTGTTTCCTTTGCTGTGCCGAATGATAAATGAGGTGATGGATATCCCAGTTACTCAGTTTTGATCATTACACATTGTATGGTTGTATCACATGTACCTCATAAATATGTACAACTATTCTGTATCCATAAAAATAAAAAACCACAAATAACTCAATTTAAAGTAGTCAAATAACCTAGATAGACATTGCTCCACAGAAGACACACAAATGGCCAATAAGCACACGAAAAGATGCTCATATCATTAACCATCAAGGTAATCAAAACCATAGTGAAATACCATTGCATACTCACTATGCTGGCTACAATAAAAAATAAATCATAACAAGTGTTGATAGGGATGTGCAGAAATTGGGACCCTCATTCACTGCTAGTAGGAATTCTGGTGCCCCTTCTTTCAAAAATATTTTGGCAGTTCCTCGACTTTAAACAGAATCTGACCAACCCAGCAGTTCCACTTCTAGGTATACACTCAAGAGAACTGAAAACATATGCCACACAAAAACTTGTACATGAATGTCCACTGAGGCATTATTCTTGTTAGCCAAAAAGTAGAAGTGATTCAAATATCATCAACTGATGGGTATATAATAAAATGTGGTATATGACTCCATATAATAGAATATCTTTCAGCAGTAAAAGGGGTAAGTACTGATACATGATGAATCTTGAAAACATTATGCTGTCAGAGAGCCCAGTCACAAAAGATCATGCATTGTATGATTCCATCTATATGAAATGTCCAGAATAGGCAAATTTGTATAGACAGAAAGTAGATGAATGGTTACCAGATTCTCAGGGGAATGTGAGGAATGGGATTACTGCTAAAGAATATGGAGTTTCTTCTGGAGGATGATAAAAATGTTCCAAAATTGATATGGTAATGGTTGCACAACTCTGTGAAAATACCAAAAAACTCTGATTGTATGCTTTTAATGAGTGAGTTATATGTGTGTGAGTTATATGTCAATAAAACTGTTAAAAAGAAAAGAAATAAGAGGGCTTATAGTCAACCTCTGTAGAACACCAGTTTACAACGTGCTGGTGTCTCCATCTCATGGGCTTTTATAGCAACCCTGTAGAGATTGCTATTGCTAGATCAAGTTAAAAAAAAAAAAGGCCTAAAGACTTCAAGTGATTTACTGGAGACATTGGCTAACTTGTGGCAGAGCCAGGAAATGCCAGTTTCCACCCACTCAGGTCAAGCCTGGTCTTCTTTCTAATATACCAGACTTTTTTCTTCTGAGGTTATCTACTCATTCCTTATTTACTTTGCCTAAATTGCCTGATTTTGAGACTCGAAAGCCTGATTTTGTGGCAGGCACTGTTCTAAGCCCTTCAAGTATATTAACTAATTAAATCTTTACAAAAACTCTGAAAAAAAAGTGCTACTTTGATCCCATTTGCAGATGAGAAAATGGAAGTATGGAGATTAATTTTCCCAGATCACATAGCTAGCAAATGGCAAACCTAGGATTTGCACCTCAAAGAGTCTGGAACCAGGCCCTATTGCTTTTAAACCCGTGCTTTTAAAGAGAGATTCTCTTTCTTTAAGTCTCATATCTTAGACCTCAGTTTCCACTGTAAAACAAGATAAAGAGATCTGCTCTGTTTAGTGGTGTTGAGGTTTGATACTGGGGCTCTACCTGAGTGTGCCAGTGGCCTTGGGTTCCTCTGCACTACAGCCAAAGGTGAATGGTGGTCACTGAGTGAGTTCTCTGCCTAAGAGCTCAGCCAGGAGAAGTGTTTGCTTTGCACTAGCTAAACAAATCATTCCTCTGTCAGTCTGTCAGGTGACCAGGCTGGGGTGGGGGTGCAGTAGGCGGTAAGGAGGAGGAGCTGCAGAGTTTCTATATACTCAGAGCTTGTATGTATTCCGTCCAATGAAACCATACCGCCACATGTTATTTTACACCCAGGCTGTCTGGGTTCTGCATCAGCGTGGGAGTGAGTCCTCGGCTAGTCCCTGGACTTGTCTTTCTGGTTGGTTGTTTAGAGAAGACTTAAAGGTGTAACAGTGCTTTTCTTGTGACTTTCAGTCTCTACTGACAACCCTGTGTGTCAAGTGTAATTAAGAGTTCTTGCCAGGAGACACAGGCTTCTTTCTCCTAGTGTGTCTCTACCTGGATTTCCCAGCTTTGCGTACCTAGAAAAATTCCACTTGGTCGTAGTGTATAATTTTTTAAATACATTGCTGTATCCAGTTTGGTGATATTTTGTCAGGGACTTTCGCAGCTATGTTCATTAGAACTATTGGTCTGTAGTTTTCATTTCTTGTAATGTCTTTGTCTAGTTTTGCTATTAGGACAATGCTGGCCTTGTAGAATGAATTAAAAAGAATTTCCTCTGCTTCTGTCTTCTGAAACAGATTATAGAGGATTTGTATATTTTCTCTGTTAAATGTTTGGTAGAATTCACAGACAAACCCATCTTGACCTGATGTTTTCTCTTTCAGAATATTATAAACTATTGATTGTATTTCTTTAATAAGTATAGGACTATTCAGATTACCCAATTTTTCGTGTGTGAGTTTTGACAGATTGTGTCTTTCAAGGAATTGGCCCATTTCATCTAGGTTATCAAATCTGTGGCCGTAGGGTTTTTAAAAAAATGTATTTATTGATTATCCTTTTAATGTCTATGCAACCTGTAGTGATGTCCCCTCTTTCATTTCATTTCTGATATTAGTATTTTGTGTCATCTCACTTTTTTCTTAGTTATTTTGGGTAGAGGCTTATCTATTGTACTGAAGTTTTCACAGAACCCACTTTTGGTTTCATTGATTCTCTGTATTGATTTCCCATTGTTAATTTCATTGATTCCTGCCCTAATTTTTATGATTTCATGTGTTTTCCTTACTTTGGCTTTAATTTCCTCTTCTTTGTCTGGTTTCCTAAGATGGGAGCTTAGATAATTGATTTTAGATTTCTTCATTTCTAATATAAGCCTACAATGCTATTAATATAAATTTCCTTCTACTGCTTTGTTTGTGGCTAACAAAATTTGATAAGTTGTCTTTTCATTTTCATTCAGGTTCAAGTATTTTAAAGCATCTCTTGAGGTTTCTTCTTAGACCAGTGGATATTTATAAATGTGTTATGCAATCTCTGAGACTTGGGATTTCCTGGCTGTCTTTCTGTTATTAATTTCTGGTTTAATTCCTTTGTGGTCTGAGAGCAAACATTGTATGATTTCTATTCTTTTAAGTATATTAAGGTATGTTCTATGGCCCAGAATATGATCTATTTTTTGGTGAATGTCCCACATGTGCTTGAGAAGAATGTGTATTCTGCTGTTGTTAAGTGAAGTAGTTAACAAATGTCCATTATATCCAGTCGATTGATGGTGGTGTTGTTGAGTTTATGTCCATACTGATTTTCCACTTGATGGATCTGTTAAATAGTAGTATAGGAGTGTTGAAGTCTCCAACTATAATAGTGGATTCATTTATTTTTTTTCCTTGTAGTTCTGTCATTTTTTGCCTTATGTATTTTGATTCTCTGATGTTAGGCACATATACATTAAAGATTGTTATGTCTTCCTGTGTTATCAACCCCTTTATCATTATGCAATGTCCTTTTATGTTCATGATAACTTTTCTTGCTCTGTCATCTACTCTGTCCAAAATTAATATAGCTACTCCAACTTCCTTTGATTAGTATGAACATGGTATATTTTTCTCCATTTGTTTAGTTTTAATCAATTTGCATCTTTATATTTAAAGTGTGTTTCTTGATATTTCTGACAATCTCTTTTAATTGGTACATTTAGATCATTGATGTTTAAAGTTACTGATATTATTGTATTTTCCATATGTATTGCCATTGTCTGTTACCATTTTTGTTTGTTCCTAATTTGCCTTCTTTTTTTTTTTCCTTGGTGGGTCTAATTTGATTTTTTCTCCTCTCTTAGTAAACCAATTATGCTTCATTTCTTTAACTTTTAAAATCAGCTGCTCTAGACATTGCAATATACATTTACAACTAATCCATGTTCACTTTCAAAAAACAGTATAAACCTCACAAGTACTGTGAGTACCTTATAATAAAATAATACTAATTTCTCCCTCCCATCCCTTATATCATTGCTGTCATTAATTTCACACATATATATATATACACACACATATACAAATATATATATTTGAATACGTTGTCGCTATTTTTTTGAATGAACTATTATCTGTTAGGTCAATTAAGAATAAGAAAAATAAAATTTTATTTTATCTTCATTTGTTCCTCCTCTGATGCTCATCCTTTCTTTATGTAGATAGATATGGGTTTCTGACATATACAATTTTCCTTCTCTCTACTCTAAATGACTTCTTTTACATTTCTTAAAAGGCAGCTCTACTGAAAACAAATCCACTCAATTTTTGTTTGTCTGAGAAAGTCTTTATTTCTCCTTCATTTTTGAAGGATAGTTTTGTAGGTTACAGAATTCTAGGTTGGTACGGTTTTTTTTTCCTCTCAAGTAAATAAGGTTTGTTTTCTCTGTTTTTTAAAACAGTGTTTTCTTTTTCTTTGATTCTCTGTGGTTTAAAAATGATATACCTAGGTGTAATTTTTTCAGCATTTATTTTCTTGGTGTTCTCTGAGCTTCTTGGATCTGTAATTTGTTATGACATTACTTTGGGGAAATTCTCAGTCATTATTGTTTAAAATATTTCTTCTACTCCTTTCTCTCTTTCTTCTCCTTCTGGTATTCCCTTTACAAGACATTCCACACTTTGTAGTTGTTCCACAGTTCTTGAATACTCTGTTGTCTTTGTTTTTGGTATGTTTTCTCTTTGATGTTCAGTTTTGGAAGCATTGATTGAGATATTCTCAGAGATTTTCCCTTCAGCGGTTTCCAGTCTATTCATACCCATCAAAGGCATTCTTCATTTCTGTTTCAGTGTTTTTGATCTCTAGAATTTCTCTTTGATTGTCTTAGAATTTTCATCTCCTTGTTTATGTTGCCCATTGGTTCTTGCATGCTGTCTACCTTATCCATTAGAGCCCTTATCATATTAATCATTGTGGTTTTATATTACCAATCTGATAATTCCTACATCTCTGCCATTTCTGAGTCTAGTTCTGTCTCTTCAAACTACGTGTGCTGTCTTTTTGTAAGTCTTGTCGTTTTTTCTTGATACCTGGACATGAGTTACTGGGTAAAAGGAACTACTGTAGACATGCCTTTTGTAGTGTGGTGATTAGGTGTATGTGTGTTGGGGGATAAGTGCTTTATTGTCCTGCTATTAGGTTTCAGTCTTTTATGAGGCCATGCCTATGGACTGTGGATTGTACAAGTGTTCGTAAGTATTTTTCCTTCTCCTTAGGTGGAATAGGATGGATACAGTGGGCTGGAGTTGGGTATTTCTTTTCTCCCAGGTCACTTAGGCTCTGGTAAAACAATATTAGTTTAGGTTCTGGTTAAATAGTTTCTCCTGTGGGCAGACCTTGCTAAGAAGAACAGAGTACACTGGCATATTTCAAAATGGTTACATTTCCCCTTCTTCTAATTGAAGCACAAGGGTATTTTTCTTTGATATTTATTGTGAGAACCTTGTCAAGTTCCTGGAGGTAAAGTTCAACCATGTGTGGGGGCTCCCCTTTGACTGGGTCCCCTGGAGTTATTTTTAACTCTCAGCCTTGTCTACACTGAGTGTGTGTGTATGTGTGTGTGTGTGCACATGCGCATAATATATTCAGAGAATCAAGTAGCCTTCATTGATCATTTTCAGTATGTTAGAACATGAATGTGAAATTCCAAGGAAGGAACCACGTGGTATTTTTAAAGAGAGAAGCCTGGAAAACCCCCACACAACATTTTCATTTTATTTCCATGCATGAAGAAAGGCAGTGGATTAAGGCAATGGATTTTTAGGCTTAAGCAGAGGCCTGGGAGGGAGAAGATGTGTATCAAATCCTAACTCACCTTCACCAAGGTGTGGTCTCTTTTTCAACCTGGGGTTCCTTAGAATGAGGGGCTAGAAGAAGAGAGATGGTGTATAAGGGCCCTTCCAGCTCTTTATCTTTGAATCTGTGATTCATTGTCATGAATGAAGAGCAAAATGCTAATTATTCAGGAATTGGTCATCCTTTCTGTAAAATTTTAGAACTAAAAGAAGCCATTTGGACTAACCTCAGAATAGTTAAACCATTTGATTAAGGCCACACATTTAGTTTTTCCTAGAGCAGGGTCAAGATTTAGGTAATTGATTCCAAGCCTAGTGTCCCATCTGATTTTATCCTCTTACAATTACTGGGCACCTACCATGAGTGACACTCTGTCGTTAGGCACTGGGAATGTCAGAAGGCATAAAATTCAGTCCTGTTCTCAAGATCATAGTCTTACTGGGGGAGGGAAGATAACTGTCTGGGGAGATATTAACAAACACCAGCACAAACAGCCTCTGGTCCTTGAAGTATCTTCCCCTCTTGGTTTTGCGACGCCGTGTTTTTGGGCTTTCTCTTACATCTCTGGCAGCCTTCTGGGACTTCCTGGAAAAAAATAATCTATATCTAGAAGAAAAAAAGTCTCTATTGTTCCTTCACACCACCTGCTTTTCAGGTCTGAATTCCAGCTGCCAGAGACTGACGTCTGTAGGAAGTTTTTCCCTGGCACAGCAGAGCCATAAGCCTTTGTGTTACTTTTCAGTATTTCCAGAGGTTTTAGGAAGGATGGTGTCTTCTTAAAATGCATTTAAATTAAATAACTGGGTGCCCAGAATGAGGCCAAAAATTAATGCTGGCTCTTCTGCTAACTTGCTTTGGGAAAGTGACATAACTACTCAGTCTCTTGGTCTTCCAGTTGCAAAATGGAGATAATATTTGCCAATGTGTCCTTTTTTCAATGTTGGAGTTCATTAAGATTTAGAACTATTATATAACACTGTTTCCCCAGGCAGTGGCATCCATTCCTCTGGCTTCAGTCCTTACCTACATACCAAGAAGTCTACCTCCTACCTGCTGGCCCATCTAGAAAGCTGGGGGCTAACGCAGCCCGTTTCTGGTCCCACCTGCATATTCAATCAGTCACCAAGTCCCACCACCTAAATTCCCTAACAGGCCTCCTGGAAATTCCTTGCTCTCTTTCAATTCATTCTCCACATCAGTGGTGTCTCAAGGGCTGGGCTGGAAGAGAGGTCTGTCCAGGATATAGCCAGGAAGGGGTACATTTACTGTAAATAATTTAAAAGCAATAATAAAACCTATTAAAAATCAGTCTGTTTTTATTATCATTATGCACTGGCAATTCTCAACAATTTCAGCAGTAAAATACTAATCCCTGGAAAAAAAAAAAAACAACTTTTGATGGTCTAAGTTCTATATAATTACTGCAGTTGCTATTGAGTCTTAATAATATACCAGCTTCAAATTAGTTCATTTTTAATACTTACCCTTTAATACATGTGGTATTTTACATGGAAATTAACTCAGAGAGCTACCAGTTACATAGTGGCTGACATGTGTGAATTTGGATATACACATTCATATGGAGGGTTAAGTTCATGATGATTTTGGGATCAGAGGAGCTGACTTTGGTTGCAGTTTTTGTCTCCAGTTCTTCTGGAACTACACAGTCTAGCATTTCATCAGTAGATCCAAAATAAACGATGAGAATACAGTGACTATAAAGATGAATAAACAGAACTTAAATTTATTTCACATAACCACAGAGACTTTATATGTTTAACATTTATTATGGTGAAACTATGAGGTTTAATATCTTTGGTGTGTGCTCATTTTAGTTCATACATGAAGTGATTTACTAAAGTTAAATAATGCTTTTAAAGTTGAGAGTATTGTTTTTATTTTTTTTATTTTTATTATTTTATTTTTTTTTTTTTTGAGACGGAGTCTCGCTCTTTCACCCAGGCTGGAGTGCAGTGGCGCGATCTCGGCTCACTGCAGGCTCCGCCCCCCGGGGTTCACGCCATTCTCCTGCCTCAGCCTCCCTTGTAGCTGGGACTACAGGCGCCTGCCACCTCGCCCGGCTAATTTTTTGTATTTTTAGTAGAGACGGGGTTTCACCGTGTTAGCCAGGATGGTCTCGATCTCCTGACCTTGTGATCCGCCCGCCTCGGCCTCCCAAAGTGCTGGGATTACAGGCGTGAGCCACTGCGCCCGGCGAGAGTATTGTTTTTAAAAGTATTATTTTAAAACCAAATAATTCAAGAGAATAATGATTATTACTGAAAATAATTTGCGCTTGTGGTATAATAAGAAATATATATCTGGTGTTTGTCTCCTGTTCCTGACACAGAGCTGCTCCTGAAATCCCTTGGAATTCCCTGAGTGATAGCAGTGTCCTTTGTTCTAATGAGATGACTCTTGGTGGGCCCATAGATAGCTTAATTATGGGGGTGGTTGTCAGAAAGACCAAACTTTGGTTAGAAGTCTGAAACTTTCAGTACCACACTTCAACCTCCAGGGAGGGGAGAGGTGCTGGAGAATGAGTTAATAATCAATGTCACCTACATGATGAAACCATCATAAAAACCCCTAAACGATGGGTTTCAGAACTTCTGGATTTGGAGGGTGGCACCTGGAGAGCAAGGCAGCTCCACACTCCCTCTTCACACCTTGTCCTGTGCATCTCTTCCATTTGGCTGCTCCTGAGCTATGTCCTTTATAATAAAGCTGGAATAGTGAGTACAGTGCTGCACAACTTCTGTGAGTTGTAGCAAATTGTCAAAGTTGGGGGAAGGGATGTGGGAACTCCCCATTTATAGCCAAGTTGGACAGAAGTGTGGGTAACCTGGGGACTTGGCACCCACTAATTGTGTCTGAAATGAGGGTATTCTTGTGGGATAGCCCTTAAAACTATGGAGTCTGAAGTGACATCCTGGTAGTTAGTGTTAGAATTGAATTGAATTGTAGATGACTTGTTGGTGTTAAAGAATTCAGGAATTGGTCATTGGTATAGAATCCCCCATCCCTAACATTTGGTGTTAGAAGTGCTGTGATGGGAGGCCGAGGCGGGCGGATCACGAGGTCAGGAGATCGAGACCACGGTGAAACCCCGTTTCTACTGAAAATACAAAAAAATTAGCCGGGCGTGGTGGCGGGCGCCTGTAGTCCCAGCTACTCGGAGAGGCTGAGACAGGAGAATGGCGTGAACCCGGGAGGCGGAGCTTGCAGTGAGCCGAGACTGCGCCACTGCACTCCAGCCTGGGCGACAGAGCGAGACTCCGTCTCAAAAAAAAAAAAAAAAGAAAAAAAAGAAGTGCTGTGAGTAAAACAGCTCACTGCCCTGTAGAAGAGGGGGTGTTAAAAACAATCTGCTGCGGTTGGCTGTTGAGTACCCAACATGGTTGTCGAGTACCATGGTGCAGTGTCACAGCTTCATGGGGTGGCCAGAGTGAGATTTTTAAAAGCTCAGGTCTGATCCTTCTCAAAGCCACTGGGTTCAAGCCCTCATTGTGGCCTCTCAGGCCACGCACAGTCTGCCCCTGCCTACCTTGCTGCCTCATCTTGGGTCACTCCTCCCTCACTGTCTAAGCTGCGCCTTCCTGCCTCAATGCCTTCTTACATACCGTTTCCTTTGCCTGGGGCAGTCTCCCTGGGTGCCATGCTCCCCTTTATCCTGTATTATCCAACCTCCTTCCTGCTTCAGTGTAATGTCTCCTCCTGGGGAAAGCCTTCTCCAGCTCCCTAATGTAGCCTCCCTATGATCTCCCCACATGCTGTATTTCTTTAGCATTAATCAAAGGCCACTACACATGGGAACATTTCATTGCTGAAAGCCTTCTACAGCTAGATTCTAAGTAGCCTGAGGACAGGCACAATATCTGTATGGTGATATTTCCACTGGGACTTCAATGCCTGCCCCACTGGTGTGCCATAATCTTTGTGGCCAGTAAGAGGACACCTGGGAGCAGGCTCTTTCCTGGAGGAGTTGACAAAGGGAGCTCTTTAAGGTCCTTGTGTTTTTGTTTTTCCAGTCTCTAGGGAGGCAGATCCCGATCACTGACTGCCTTGTCTTGGAAGATGATGGGGTGGTTGCTGTGGCTTTTCATCAGCCCTGCTCTCTCACTCTGCATTGCTGCCGTGGGGCCAGCCAAGCTGTGATAGAAGGTGGGCTGAAGAGGCTTTTCTAGCAATGCAGGGATGTTCTTCAGGCACTCAGCATTACCACTTTATAGAACAACTCTGCCCTCCCTGCCAGAGGAATCATGTGGACTGGATTTGAATGGTTTTCTCGCTGTCTTCTCCCCAGCTCCCCATGAAACAATATCTCATTAGCATGGGACTGTATAAAAAATATACTATGTTGAATGGGTACTACATTCACTTGGCTTAAAAAATTAACGCGATATAAAAAGATATCCTTTGAGAAGTCTCACTCTAACCCACGTCGTATCAGTTTCCAAGGGCTGTTGTAACAAAGAACCACAAACTGAGTGGCGTAAATATCAGAGATGTATTGTCACACAATTCCAGGGGCTAAATCTGAGATCAAGGTCCTGGCAGGGTTGGTTCCTTCTGAGGGCTGTGAGAGGGAATCTGTTCCATGCCTCTCTCCCATCTTGTGGTTTGTTAGCAATCTCTGGCGTTCGTTGGCTTGTAAAGCATCACCTCAGTCTCTGCCTTCATCTTCACATGGTGTTCTCCCTGTGAGTGTTCTTGTATCCAAATTTTCCCTTTGTATGAGGATACCAGTTATATTGGATTAAGGGCTCACCCTACTCCAACATTCTCCCATCTTACATGCTGGGGCACTGGGAATTAAAACTTCAAAATATGAATTTGGGGGATCACAGTTCAGCCCATAACACATATCTCACTGGATATTTTAATATCTGATTAGACATTTATGCAGGTAAAAAACACTTTATGATTTTCTGAACATAGAAGGTAACACTGATACAGACAGGAGGCAAGGAAATACTGGGTAGAAGAGGGCACTTCCCCAGCAAAGGCATCACCCTCAAGACTGGAAACCCTCATACCTAGATGGGAATGGGCATTCCTCTTTTCACACCCAATTGTTAGCTTTTGGCCTGCCATAGCCTCCTATCCTGTACCCATATACACCTCAAACCCCAGGATCCACAAGCAGATGAGCAGAAGAGCAGAGGAACAGAAGAGCAGCACAGCAGAGAAGGAGTGTCTGAGTGTTGAGAGGAATTTGGCTGGGGATGGTCGGAGAGGAGTTTGGCCGACCAAACTCCAGGGGGAGATCATCTTCCCACTCCATCCCCTTTCCAGGTCCCCCTCCATCCTGCTGAGAGCCACCTCCACCACTCAATAAAACCTCCTGAATTAACCATCCTTCAAGTCTGTGTGTAACCTGATTCTTCCTGGATGCCAGACAAGGACCTGGGTACCAAAAGGGCACTGAGCTGGTTAACATTTAAGCTGTCTGCAGATGGCAGAGCTAAAGGAGCACTGTAACACATGCTTACTGGGGCTTTAAGAGTTGCAGGCACCCACCCCTAGACAATACCATGGGGCCAGAGCCCAAAAGTGCTCACCCTGGCTTGTACACCATCCCATCTGCATGCTGCCCCTCCCATAAGGGGTTTGAGTGCCTGGCAGCTGAACATATGCACCACATCCCTATAGCATGTTCTGTAAGAGGGTCAGGGAACTCTCCTATTTCAACACTATTTTACATATCGACTCAAAGTAATTTTTGCACAGTTTTAATATGCGCCGACCTTCTCAGAAATGTAGCCACCAGATTTATTACAGAAATGATGTGCTTTCATTTGTTTGGAAATTTACCAAGAGTTTGTGTCTTTAGAAAGTCATGTCATTAGCAGCACTGTGCATAGTATTTTTGTCACCAAGAAGACTTACCTAAAGCACTCTGAAAATATCAGGCTCCTGCTACTGTAAAAATGATCTGAAAATGCTTTTTGTTACATAATTGTTCTTTCTGAGGTGGAAAGAATGTGATTGCAAAATGTTCTAATCCAGGTTTACCAATATTTTCTCCAAAAATACTATGAGATATACATATTATATATATATATACATACACACACACATACATTTGGTATATGTTACATGTTTGTGGCTCCTGGGAGGTACAGAGCATAGTCATATTGTAAAATGCTCTAAAGATTCTACTATCACCTTTTATAATTTATACTAAGATTGTTAATTTTTGTTAGCTTCACGTCCATCATTCTCATCCAGTTGCTGGGGGCTCTGTCTGCTCTGCCTAATTTTGTTCCTGAGGTTTCAGAAGCCCAACATAATACATGTGTCTTCAGTTAAGGATTTGTAATGGTGGGAAATGTTCCTGAGATTTTAGATACAATGACTCTTTAAAACAGAAGGGTGTTAAGTTCCTTGTTTAGCATATGCATCCATACAATTTAGTTTGAAAATTTCGGTCAGACAGAAGCTGTCAAAAAGAGATTTGAATATTCGATAAGAGTTTTCAACTTTCACCGAAGTTCACAGATGAACAATTTAGGAGGGCAGAGGCTGTGTGCTCTCTGTTGACATTCATGGTTCAATTGATGTGCAAATATTGGATTCTTTCTTGCTGTAATAACAAGAAAGTAGCAGCAATTCTACTCTACAAAATAGCAAAATTATGAAACACTCAAAGGGACATATGTGTGTATGTATGGGTTTAGAAATCTTTTTTATCCAGAGAAACACAGCACATAGTAGGGGATTAGTAAAAGTTTCATTAAGAATCACACTTTTTTAGTTCTAGAAGGACCTTTAGGGATGATCTAGCCTATTCCACCTGTTTATATTTCCCTTTTTCAGGTGATGATACTGAGGCCCACAGAGGTTAACTGAATTGCTGGTGATTGTTTATATCCTTGCCCTGTTTTGAGACATCTTATGAAAAACAAACTTCTTGCTTTTTTATATGGATGTCTTTTGAGTACTTACCTGGTGGGCTACTAGATGACTCTCCGAGGAGTATCCCCATAACTCTATTTTTGGCTTTTTTAGCACTTCATTTGTTTGCTTCACATATCATGGATTATGAAACTTTAAGGCAGATCCTTCTTTATAACTACATTTTAAATTATCTTGTTTATGAGGACCCATAAAATAAATTTCTCAAAAAACTCAGACCTAGGAATATTTGTTATTCTTCTGAGTTACTTGTTTGATATTACTTAATGGAAAGTAGGATTCTACTTTTTTCTTTGCCTTGGCCACTAGGGAATCCAGACTCAAATTTGTGGAATTAAACATCTTAATAGCACATAGGATATTATAATTTTTATTTGGTAAACTAACCTAACTTGTGGCCTTATTTTATTTTTTTTTACTCATTTTCCCCTCTGTATTTCTATTTTCTCTCTTCTTTATTTTTATCTTACTGAATTGTAGGTATTTCAAAGTTATATGAGATCCTTTTTAATATTAAGCTTAACAATCTCCCTTGGAACTATTATTTATTTAACACCAAAACATGCTAGGCTGTGTCAATAGACCAACCTTAGAAGTTGTGGTAAGACAGGTTAAAATGATAGAGAATCTACATAGCTGTCTTTTTAGTATTGAAATAAATTTTAGGGCCCTACTGGGTAGAAAAAATAGAAATGAACTCAGGGTTATTTTGAGCTCTAAGGTCTCTTGAGCTAAATGGGAAAATATAATATTTAATACATATTAAAATACGATATTCCTTAAAAATATAAGAGTGAAATTAATTCAAAATTCTCTTAAGTGGTATAGTAACCCTGGAAGGGGGATCTGGGCTCAAATCTGACTTGGAAATTCTGTCATGGTACAACTCCACTCCAGAGACATGGATGTTTGATTATCTTCTTCTATATGTTTTATAGTCCTTGTTATAGCTATAAATAGGGTTCTGTCCTGTCTGTATTTTAAACAAGAATTCAGTCTGCATTCAAACTAATAATTATCTTGTTAAGAAATTTTTTGTGTAGCAAATTGAAGAGGCAACTCCAAAGATTCCTTGAAAATGTAGCTTCAAAATTGTTTGTGATAATTAAAAAACTTTTTAAACAAGTTAATGGACTAATCCTAGAAACATTCAGAATTAAGACTAGAGACGTTTATGAGAATAAAAATCCATGATATTAATATTTTGTGTAAAAATCTGTACATATTTGTTTCAGCTGTTTGCACTATTTTACAGTATTTGGCTTATTAAAGTAACAGATTATCTTTGTCATTCTGATTTAAAATGTATAACTGATTAAGTGTTTTATAGTTGTAAGCCAACATTTTAGTTCATGCCACTCTGAGCCCTGGTTTATCTCTTCTTCCATGCTGAATACTGTAAGGAGTGACTGTTAGTGTAACTCAGTTACCAGTAAGCAAGTGAATGTTTAATTTCTGGGTGCTGTTTCCTTTTGTGCACCAGCTATCTAATTTTCCCTGGATGTACTGTGCTCTTTCACACCTGTGTGTGGTTCTTCAGCCTACACATTTGTTCCAGATACCCACCACCAGTCCTATCTCTGCTTGGAAAAATCCAACCCATCCTTTAAAGCACAGTGGAAATGTAACCTTGCCTGAAATCTCCCCCTTGTTCCTCCTCAAGCAGGATTTTCTTTTCTCTTTTCTTTTCTTTTCATTTTCTTTTCTTTTTTCCCTTCTCTCTTTTCTTTTCTTTTTTCTCTTTCTTTCTTCTTTCTTTCCTCCTTCCTTCCTTCCTTCCTCTTTCTTTCTTTCTTTCTTTCTTTCTTTCTTTCTTTCTTTCTTTCTTTCTTTCTTTCTTTCTTTTTCTTTCGTTCGTGTCAGCTTTTATTTTAGATATAGCGGATATATGTGCAGATTTGTTACATGGGTATATTGCACCAGGCAGTGACTGTGGTACCCAATAGATAATTTTTCAAGCCACAACCCCGCGCCTCCCTTCCCCTGCCCCCATCCTTACTCCCCTTTCTCCCCTCTAGTAATCCACCGTGTCTATTGTTGCCATGTTTATGTCCATGTATGCTTAGTGTTTAGCTCCCACTTGTGAGTGAGAACGTGTGGTATTTGCTTTTCTTTTCCTGAGTTAATTTGCTTAGGATTATGGCCTCCACCTCCAGCCATGTTGCTGCAAAGGACAGGATTTCATTCTTTTTTATGGTTGCATACTATTCCATGGTGTGTATGTACCATTTTCTTTATCCAGTCTACCACTGATGGGCACCTGGGTCGATTCTATGTCTTTGCTATGGTGAATACAGCTATGAACATATGAGCATGTGTATCTTTTTAGTATAATGATCTACTTTCGTTTGGTTATATACCCAGTAATGGGATTGCTGGGTCAAATGGTAGCCCTGTTTTAAATTATTTGAGAAATCTTCAAACTGCTTTCCACAATGGCTTAACTAATTTACATTCTCATCAACAGTGTCTAAGGGTTCCCTTTTTTCCACAGCCTTGCCAGCATCTGTTGTTTTTTTGACTTTTTAATAACAGCCATTCTGATTGGTGTGGGATGACATCTCACAGAATGGCTATTGTTAAACATTATTACTTAACAATAATGTTAACAATATTAGCAGTAAGTTAAATATTATTATTATTAAATTGTGGTCTTGATTTTTATTTCCCACATGATTAGTGATGATGAGCATTTTTTCATCTGTTTATTGGCTGTTTTATGTCTTCTTTTGTGACGTGTCTATTCATGACCTTTGCCTGTTTTTTAATGGGGTTATTTGCTTTTTCCTTGTTGCTGTAAGTTCCTTATAGATTCTGGATATTAGACCTTTGTCGGATGCATAGTTTACAAATATTTTCTGCCATTCTGTAGGTTGTCTGTTTACTGTTGATAATTTCTTCTGCTGTGCAGAAGCTCTTCAGTTTAATTAGGTACCACTTGTCAATTTTTGTTTTTGTTGAAATTGTGCAAGCAGGGTTTACTTCAGCCTCTGTGCTGCTCTTCACTCCTGCCTGAATAAATATCTTTGACTGTCAACTGTGGGATCATGAATCCTTCAAGGACAGATCATGACTTCGGCCCAGAATCTAGTCCATAACAGTCACTTAATACCTGTTAAATTGAACTAAACTGATGAGTTTAATCAGCATAAATTAAAGATACTGACCAGCTAGATAACAGACCATTAATTACTTCACCAACTTTTACTCGGGATCCCATAACATCATAGAGAACTCTGAGAGATGTAAAAGATAATCTAGTTCTGTCTGTTTTATATTTTTTGTGTTCTATGGAGAATTCTATTTGAAGAAAAACTTCTATATCCTAAAACAGCATGAAAGCCACTGATTCTTGATAAGCTTTTATTTTTAGATGAGTAAGCTGAAGTTTTTAAATGTAAAAATAGAGATACGTGATTTCTCTTAAAAAATGAAACGATCTACCAACACAGGTTCCCATCCTTGAGAGGTGTTAAGCTCCTGGAATCCTCTCTGGTTTGCTGCAGTCCTCACGACTCCCTATAGTTTCTCTGTTGCAAAAGCTGAATATCAAGAGCAGCACTCAAACCCAGAAATGCTCACTCTGGCATATCACGGTCGTACACCTGGCCTTCTCTCTTCATTGATGTTACTTGCCTGTCACCGAAGGTAGTTAAACTTCAGGCTCTAACTTTTGCAATAGATGTATTTCTTTGAAGTATTATGGGAAAAATATTGTTTACAAATTAAACTATCTAAAATGCATGTAGTTTGTTATTCAGAGAAATCAACTGTAAATTCTTGTACATCAAATAAGCACACCTGCTTATATTTCTATTGCTTTGACAAGAGCTACATCTTAACGTGGCATATAATTCTGAGAGCTCAACTTGTTCTGTTAAAATTCTCCAGAAATTTCTTCCTTTGATGAGCATAACATTTACTTTTCCACAGGGGAAGCTTGAGTTCAGTGTGATTGCTTTTTCTTTGCAAGTAATCTGTCTGGCTTTCTTTTCCTGCATGAATAAGATCATATCACTTATAAAATTTTTATCATGAAAATAAAACTGTTGCCAAGACAGGTTTAAGACTGAGCGGCATTAGTTTTTGCCAGGGACATGGTGAACTCATTAGAGTGGTAGACTCCAACTCTCTTTCATACTAGAAAGTTTTCCCTTTTGTACATAGTTTTATAAAAACAGTTGTATTGGCATATAAATGTCATATAAAACGTACCCATGGTAAGTGTACACTTCAATGATTTTTGGTTTCAGAAATTTTCCATCATCCAAAAAAGTTCCTTTGTGCTTATTTAAAGTTATTCCCTACTCCCAACCCCTAGCTCTATGCAAGCCCAAGCCAGGAATGTACTTTTTCCAGTCATGACCTCAACCTTGGGCAAGTCTAGTTATTGGTGCTCCCTCTCCCTAATCACCAAGACTATCACCTTCACCAATGCCATTGGGCACATGTATCTCTACCACTCCAAATCAAATATCTTCACAAATATCTGTCCCCTGCCTGGGCAGACCTTGGTGAGTACTGAGCTGGAGGAGCCTGGGGAAAGAACTGGAGCAGCCCCGGACAAGAACGCCTCAGACTCCCATAGTTTTTACTTGAAGTTCAGCTGTTTTTAAAGCGTAAATCCTTCAAGATTCTTGTTTACAGCTGTTTTCAAAAAGGGGCTTTGCTGACCTCACTCAGCCATAGCCAGAAGTCTCGCCTTTTCATGTATGTTAGATCTTTTCTTCCTTAATTTTTTCTTCTTTTTTTTTCTCAAGGATGTCAATGATCAGCTGATGAGATCTTTCTGCTCTGTAGTCTGTTGCTATCTCCTTTTATCTTGTAATCTTTATCTGTTTTCTCATGGAGCTTTTCTAGTTGGTCTCTGATCTCACCAATTCTGCTTTCTGGGATGCATCTTCTGCCCTGCACTGTCTTAGAGGAGGATTTTCATTAGCTATTGCAGTATTAGTTTCTTGACACTTGTTTAGTTCTTTACCCTTGTGTTTTGGCCTTGCTATTTACCTTTTTTTTTTTTTTTTTGAGATGGAATTTTGCTCTTATTGCCCAGACTGAAGTGCAATGGCATGATCTCGGCTCACTGCAGCCTCCACCTCCCAGGTTCAAGTGATTCTCCTGCCTCAGCCTCCCAAGTAGCTGGAATTACAGGTGCGCACCACCACACCCAGCTAAGTTTTGTATTTTTAGTAGAGACAGGGTTTCGTCATGTTGGCAAGGCTGGTCTCGAACGCCTGACCTAAGGTTATCTGCCCACCTTGGCCTCCCAAAGTGCTGAGACTACAGCCGTGAGCCCCTATCTACCTTTTTATATCAGACTTGCACCTCAGTTACTTCTATTTCCATCAATTTTTTCTTAATTTTGTAAAGTTATTTTCTTCTATGCTTTTGAAAATAAAAATGCTTTCTAAATTATTTTTCTGATTCCTTAGTATTAACAAGAGTAATTTTTCTCTGCATCTTTAGAGCAATAATTTCTTTCTTTGATGTTCAAATGTTGTATTTATATAATTTTCCTGATTACTCAACCTTGAATAAAGTGTGACTCTGTTCTGGTGTTTGCCAGCTGATAGGACCCACATATTCTATTTGGATTCTCTCACTGTCCACTAAGGTACCATCAGAGTTCCTTCTTCAGAATATAAGCTGGAAGTCAAGCAGATACCCAAGCCCCTAGCTTAAGTTGTTCATGTCTGAAAGACTTTTATCCCATTCAACGCTACTCCAAAGAGGCAGGACTACTTTTCTTCCCATTACCTAGTTTTCTATCTATGAGCCAGTGTAGTTATGACTAAAAGCTTTAAATCAGCATGTAGGTCTTGCTGCATTAGAGGTAGAATGTGGGGAAGTTCAGTCTCTAAAGTGGATTGCTTCCTGTTTCTGTCCCCACCTGTATATGACTTGACCTCACAGCGTACAGTACACTCACAGGATGACCAAGTTTAATGACTGGGTATTATAGGCTTCAACATCAGTCTAGTAATGAAGCACTGAGGAATTCTTAGGGGAGACTTCCTTCAGAAAAGAAGGTCCCCTTCAAGGAAATAGGTCTCTAGCATCATCATGGTAAGCCTTCCTGGCTATGTTGCTCTCTTTCAGAGAACCATACATGAGCTCACTGAAGACATTACTTAGTACAGTCCATCTACATTACAGTTAGTACTAATTCCTCCCAGTCATTAAAAACATCATTGATTTATAGCCTTAGTTTCCACCGCTATTGTGATTTTTCCTCCATGTTGGTATTTTAAAGTTGGAGGAGAAATTAGTAACTAATATAGTATTTGCTAACCAATTTAGTATTTGCTAAAATACTAAAAATATCCAAATACTGATTAAACTGATGAGATGCTTTCATATTCAGAGAGAAGTTGTTTTCCATGACCCTTAAGATTTTTAGCATAAATTTCAGAAAAATACATTTTCTGCTCTAGTTTATACAGTTGACCCTTGGACAACACAGATTTGAACTGTGTGGGTCCACTTATGTATGGATTTTTTTCTGCCTCTGCCACTCCTGAGACAGCAAGACTAACCCCTCCTGTTCTTCCTCCTCCTCAGCCTACTCAGTGTGAAGATGACAAGTGTGAAGACCTTTTTAATGATCCACTTCTACTTAATGAATAGTAAATATCTTTTCTCTTCCTTATGATTTTATGAATAACATTTTTTTCTCTAGTTTATTGTAAGAATACAGTAGATAATACCTATAACGTACAAAATATGTGTTAATCAACTGTTTATGTTATCAGTAAGGCTTCTGCTCAATAGTAGGCTATTAATAGTTAAGTTTTTAGGGAGTTAAAAGTTATATGTGGATTTGTGACTATGCTGGGACCGGGGTTGGAGCCCAAGCCCCCATGTTGTTCAAGGGTCAAATGTATAGAGAGTAATGTTTTGGAAGAATGTGTGCTAGAACAGTGAATCTCAAATTTTTATGTACAGTGCTTCTCAAACATGAATGTGCACAGGCATCCTCTGGGATCCTGTTAAGAGGCATACCCTGCTTGTCTAACAAGCTCCCTACTCTTATGATAAGGAAGGTGGCAGAAGAGCTGGGGTGCTGTGTCCAATCATTCTTGTTCTGATTGCCATTCAGGAAGACACAAACTGGAAAAATTCTGCAGCTCTGCCATTTCTAGACTTACAGAGAGCCTGATGTTTTGTGACCCCTGCTCCCAAAGCAGAAACTGTCACCAATGATTGCTCTGTCAATAATTGTGTGTCATTTCATGTTCAAATACTCGTGGTTGTTTTTTTTTTTTTTAATCTGGGAGGAGACTGTTAGAGTAAGGAGGTGGCAACCACAGATAAGTCTTATCATTTTCATGACACTAATCATAAGTTTTTATTTTTTATAAAGCTTCTAAGGGTTTGAAGTGGGGTTTGTTTGTAGCAGGTGACATCTTAAAAATTCACAGACAGTCCTTTGAGGCCTTGGCTAGAGCAAGAGGTCTCAAAGCTCCACAAGGGGATTTATGAAACAAATACAGCTGTCTTTCAAATAGGAAAATAGCCAAGTGTGTGTTTGGAGCTATGAGAAAAGACAGTGAGTGATCTGCTTTTAAGGAAGTGGCTCTGCTCTAGAACAGCTGACTTGATGCTTTCGCATTCAATAAAAATGCTCCTATTGATTTGCAAGATATGTTGTGTTTTCTACACCTCAAAATAGATTCCATTATTTTTTCTTTGTTTGCAAATTAGGGCATTTTTATGGTGTCAAGTTTAAATCAGAATTAAATTTCAGAATAAGATTGCTTTTATCCTCTTGTCTGCTTGACAGCATGATTACTTCCTTATTCTAATACTTTCTATAGAGAACAGTTTTCATTGTTGACAATTTCAGTGTATGGGTTATGTTGTGGCTAAGAATTGCAAAGCATTTAGTTGGAAATATCTAAAAAGTAAACTTGGGACTTCACGTAAAAGAAAGATAATAGTGGCATTTTCAGTAACAGTGCCATCTGAAACTAGCCTGCTAGGATTATTTGGACAACAGATTCAGACAGAAAAGCAACATACCAAGGACGTTTTAGACCTTAGATGTTTGGAAAAAGCAGATTAACATAAGTACCACTGACGTCAATTCTGTAGACTTGGACAAATCGTTGCTGTTGTTATTTAATTTCTCTTACTATCTAGTATTTGTAAAGTATCTAAAAATTAAATTGTATCTATATCTTAAAATAGATTATCTCCTTCTGAGGGTAAAGTTCAAGTTTGTATATCCTCTACCAAGGAAGTCAATCTTTTAAGAATCTTTATCTTTCTCTTTAAGAAACATAATTTGTCAAGAGCTTAACCCACATCCATCACTCCCTTCCTTTTACCTCCCTCCTGCCTCTGAGAATTTACTGCTTTCTATTCATTTTTTTTTTTCAATCACTTCATGTATAAAAATTCCTTGTGGCTGATCTACCACTCCCTACTGCATGTCCAGTCTCCTGTCTCTGCCTAATCCCAGACTCTGCCTAAATAACCTTTTCATGCCTTTCCATATCATTCTGATAAAAGGACTTTCAGTGGCTCCCTGCCCCAGCCGACCTAGCTTCTGACTTCATTCAGCACACCTTTTGATAATTATTTCTAGCACTCTATTTTTCTTATTCCCAGCATGAACCCATCTGTTATTGTCTTGCTGCCTCTAGCTCTTTCTCTTTCTTTGTCAGCATTTACCGTTGTCCTGCTTTCTGTATGCTAAATGATGTCCCATGTTTTTCAAGATTGACTTTTAATACAGATATTTCACAACTTTTAACTCTCTTCTCCAAATTAACCAGTTTTTATGATTATTATCTTTTTATTACATACTTACTATCTTACTTATTCATTTTGCATCCAGTGACTATGTTATTTTTAAATATCTACTGTCAGGTTCAGTCCATAAACCAACAATCCCCAAAGAGTATTTTGCTACATAAAAGTAGGAATACTAATTAATACCACAGATTGGAGAATACCAATATAAGGTAATTATATGTAGGCAAAACTGTATGTGTTTAAAGAGATGAAAGAAGGAAGAATTGTTTAATATATGCTATTACAGAAATAGGATAATATTTCAGTAAAACAACCAAGGTGAATTCCTACTTTATCATGTTTCATAATTAATCTATATGGAATAAAGAAGTACATACAAAAATCTCACCCAATTATAAAAACTGACAAAGAATAGAACATTTGCTCAATATGTGGAAGAAGAATAACTTTCATTTGTGAAGAAGTAAAATAAATTGTTAAAGGATGATTGACAGCTTCAAAAATAGACATGTTTAAACATTTTATATAATTAAAAAAACCCAAGGGACTGACATAGTTAATATTTTTTAAATGTTATACCCATAAAGAAGACACCTAAATTTAAAGGATAAATAAAGTGTAAACTATGCAAGGAAAAAACATTTTCTTGTATTTCACACATAGTAGATATGTAATATGAATGATTAAATGAGTAAGGGGGAACAAATAGAAAGTACACTTTTAAAAGCTTGTCATTACAAGAATAAATATGTGAAATAAACTCTGGACAGCTCAAACATGCCAAATGAAATCATTGTTAATTTATACCATACAATAGCAGTGAGGCTGTAGTAGAATTGGTACATATTTCTTGCAGTGGGTCTTTAAATTGGTTTGTACCTTTTGGAAGGTAATATGGTAATTTGTAATAAGAGCTAATAATCCCCCATGCATAAATTTATCTTAATGAAGTAGCCAAGGTTAAATAGGTCATATGTACACATTAAATGGTATAAATATTTAACATTTCCGTATTCAATATCTATTTCTACATTAAAGGTGTTCAATCTAACTTTATTTGCAATACTATTAGGGGAATGGTTATATGCATTTTCACTTTGAGCAAAGGTATGCTATGAAACCATGCAAATAAAATAAATTCTAAAGATGTGTGAAGACTGTTTCTTAAGTAAAAACAGAATGCAAATTATTATATGATTGTAACTATAAAGATTTCTATAAGTTCATAGAAGACAATATGCATACATGCAGAAATAAAAGCAGTTTTATGAGGGTGGTAGACTTATGGTCTTACTGTTATTGTTTTTATATATTTTTAATATTATAGCTTTAATTAAAATAGACAAAGGACTCCTGCTACTATATATCATATATGTGTGCATATATATATATATATATATACATAAACACATATATGCAAATTTTATTTACATTCTCATAAGCCTAGTAAAGCTGTTGTTCTCCCAGGGAAACTGTAATAATTACTTATTGACTAATAGAGTTTTCACTAACAGCATTGATATACTTGCTACTGAATGTGTACAAGAGAATGGGAAGGCAGTTTTAACTAAGGGTCAAGGGGAGCAATTCTTTTGAAGAAATCCTTGGAAGAAATTACTTTGAAACCTATTCTCCTCTAACATACTTGTGAAGCACAAAGCAGGTATTGGTTCCTGCGTACAGAGCATGGGGCTTAGAGACATTCAGGTTGTGTTTGCATCAACAACAGATGGGACCGTTTTCAAGTGGATTGACTGGTAATTATCCACCAGTAGATAATTTTCAACGTTGAAAATATTAACTGTACTTATTTTTATGTCTTGGATTTATGGGTGGCTTTAAGAATAGCTGGTTTATGGAGATATAAATTACATGCTATAAAACTCACCCTTTTAAAGTGTGCAATTCAGCATTTTTATTTATTTATTTATTTTTTAAATTATACTTTAAGTTCTAGGGTATATGTGCACAACGTGCAGGTTTGTTACATATGTATACATGTGCCATGTTGGTTTGCTGCACCCATTAACTTGTCATTTACATTAGATATATCTCCTAATGCTATCCCTCCCCCTTCCCCCCACCCCACGATGGGCCCCGGTGTGTGCTGTTCCCCATCCTGTGTCCAAGTGTTCTCATTGTTCAATTCCCACCTATGAGTGAGAACACACAGTGTTTGGTTTTCTGTCCTTGCGATAGTTTGCTCAGAATGATGGTTTCCGGCTTCATCCATGCATTTTTAGTATATTCATAGAATTGTGCAACCATCACCACTATCTAATTTTAGAATATTTTCACTACCCCAAAGAAACCCTGTACCCCCTAGCAGTTACTCCCCATTACCCCTCTCCTCAGTTCCTAACAATCATGAATCTACTTTCTGTCTGTATGAATTTCCCTAATCAGGACGTTTCATGTAAGTGAAATCATACAGTATGTGGCCTTCTGTGTCTGTCTTCTTTCACTTAGCATAAGGTTTTCAAAGTTCATCCATACTGTAGCATGCATCAGTACTTCATTCCTTTTTATGGCTGAATATTTTCATGATATACAGATACCATTGGTGGATGGACATTTGGGTGTTTCTACATTTTGGCTGTTGTGAAAATGCTGCTACGAGCATTTATGTACAAGTTTTTGTGTAGACGTGTTTATTTTCAATTCTCTTGGGTGTACCCTTAAAAGTGGAATTGTTGGGTCATATGATAACTCTGTGTTTAATATTTTGAGGAATTGCTAGACTGTTTTCTAAAGCAGCTGGCACTAGTTTATGACCTCATTGCAGGTAGCTCTTACTTTCTTCTTTTGTTTATTTATTCTTCTGTAATGGACATATATTAATAATTAGAAAGAAGTAATTTTTTAAAATCTATGAGCTCCAATCTGTGGGTAACAAGCCTGGTGTAATGAGATTTTATTTCATTTGGTACCATCTTTGTCTTTAAACTGAACAAAGGCCCTATCTTATGTGATATATATATATATTTGCTATTGTGATCAAAGAGGAACAAATTCTTTGTTGGGGGAAAGAATCTGTTCACAATCAGTGTGATCAAATGAGAGAGCTCTTTGGTAAAAGGTGTGGACTAAATGTTCTCCACAGGATTTTCTGGACAAGACATGAGTTTCTATCCCATGTATTCTCTGTTATACTTCTTTGTGAAAGTACAGTAAAACCACCTCTGTTGGTCAGGTGGCTGAGAGTAGGGAGGGAGAGAAGAGGGATCAGAATGCCTGGATGTAAGTGGGAAAATTCCACTTCAGTACATTTGGTGTATACCTACGTATGTTAATATTGATATCTGTACAGATATCTACATATCTACATGTATGTCTATGTGTATACCCATACCTATATTGATATCTGTTAATGTTGACTATCATAATTTGGACCAGTGCAGAATGCTGAAGTGATTTGCTTTGATAAGTGTGACCTCTATGTAAAAGAATACCTCTGAATTGCATGGGGGAGCTAAAATAAGCATTGGTTTCTTATTTGTCATAATTACTGTGTATATGACGAATTGGTGGAACTCAATTTGTGTGAGTTTTAGAGCGCAGTAAGAGCACCATTCTGAGCCATATTGGAACCTCAGGGAAAGGGGAAAATCAGTATTACTGATAAATTTTTATTGAAAGTTTTGACCTTTTGTTAATCATAGATTTTGTTTGCATTATTTTGATTTTTAAAAACAATTGCACTAAATATTATTTAACTTGGTTATTGAGATTTTTGGCGTCCTTTTAAATTTTGCACTGATGGGGAGTGCCTCATTGTCTTCATCCCGGGCCTAGCTCTAACTTTGACTAGACTTTAGGTAAAGGGGCTAGAAAACAGAGTGGCATTTTATTTGTGGAGAAACTGAGTCATAGGTTAGATCATTCGACGTATTCATGTAGTGACTAATTGGGAATCAGATGAGTAACTCCTCACTCCTGCTCTTTTATCAAATCAGTAAGTGATACTCCCTTGTTATATATTTACTAAGGTTTGACTCCTTTAGCTTAATTACCATTTCATATATTTGATTTAAAAAATGAACTATTTCTAAATTTTTCAATATTGTCTCTGGTTTTTGAACAATTAAAAAGTGAGCAAAATCTTCCTAATCACTAGCGGTGGAGTCCTTTTCCTTGGTCTTCCAGGATTTTCTGGACAGGAGAAGTACTCTATTTTGAAGCCAGGTAAGGAACTGATACTACACTGGAGTGGAGTTTTCTGCATAATTCTTTCATTCCTCTCAAAGAGGTTAGGGACAAAATCTCTCTTTCTTTTTTCTTAGAGATTTTCAGTTTGAAAGTAAGATAGTCAGAAGAGCCAGAGGATTATGAAAATTTCAGTGCATCGAAATGTTTGGTAAGCCCATTGGAAGAACAGTACATCCTGGAACTATTATTGGCAATGCAAATAGTGAGTGACATTCAGAGTTTATGCTGTTTGCTCTGTGATACTGGTGGAATGAGTTTATGTCACACACAAGAGTTACCAAGAGGTGGCTCTTTCTGGGCCAATAGCTGTTTGTTTTTCAATTTATTACCATGGTAAAGTAAAATCTTCATTATCTTTCACTCAGATCACTGGAAAGAGAGAAATCTACAAATGAGAAGAGAGCATTAATTTAGCCCAGCATTTTCCAAAGTTATCCCTTGATAATAGCTATAGAAATAGTTGCTTGGGGAAATAAATTGGGAAATACTGCATACTAATGTCAGTCTTGGAGATGAACATGTTCATTAGCAAATGAAAGGCTCTGAAAAAATTCTGAAGGGGAAAGCGAAAATCTATAGAGTTTGGTTTAACCTAGTTTTGCCCAAATTTTGTTATGAGACCTCTTAGTATTGCTGTGAAACTAATCGCCCCAAAAGTTAGAGGCATAAGACAATAATCACTTAATATCTCCTAGAGTATCCATGGGTCAGGAATCTGGGAAGGATTCACCTGGGTGCTTCTTCTGGCTTAGGATGTTTCAAGCATTGTAGTTAGGAGGTCCAAAACAACAAGTGGCAAGAGCCACTGGAGACTTGCTGGTCATCTGTCTTCCTGTCGTGTTAGAGCTTTTCCTTGTGGCTTCTCTATGTAGGCTAGATTGGGTTTCCTCACAGCATGGCTTTCTCTAGGTAAGACTATTACATGGTAGCTCCGAGTTCTGATGCCAGTGTGGCAACTCACCAAGTAGAAGCTGCCATGATTCCTATGACATGATCTTGGAAGTTATGCAGTGCTGCTTTCATTGTATTCTGTTATTACAAGTGGTCACAAGCCCATCCAGGTTTAAGAACAGGGGGATCCAATTCTACATCTTGTTGAGGGAGTAGTAAAGTTCTAGAAGAACATGTAGGATGGGAAATAGTCTTGTTATTAATACCATCTTTGGAAAATGTGTTCTATCACCAAACCCTCTTTTTTATTTAATATTGGTTCTATGAAACATACTTTGGGAATGTTGTTTTAGACACCAGAGTTGTCTACAGGTAGAAAGATGTACTGATCAAAAAAGATTTGTCTTTACAAATTCTGGAGACATCCATATATGCAAGCCACAAAGGGATGATTTGTGTTGACTATATTAAAAGGTACCATTATTTTAAATCTTATACAGCTTAGAGTATACCCATTTAGATGTTTAGTTTTCATGGATCAGAGAGAGTTAATGCTGTAACTCCTGCATCAGTGTCAATGACTGTGTGGAGTCTCTTGGCATTTATATAGCTAGACTGGAAGAGATTTAGAAGTGATCCACTGCAATCCAGAATGGCCCTGGAAAATCTTCGCTGAGCGAGATGAGTCCTTATCAAATTGAATGGCTTCTTGGTAGTATAGCCACATTTTGAGAGACTTTCAATAAGTTTTCTATTTTTGAGATTATGGTTCAGTGTGATGAGCTGTCTTCTAACCCTCTAGCTTTCATATGTTGAAAATCTGGTACACCGTGTTAGAGGATACCTCCTGCTGGGTGACACTGTCCTCAAGTCAGCCTTTTGGATAAATTGTTTCCTTTCAATCCAACAATACCCCTCCTCTTCTCTAACAACCTATCTCATAATTTTTTTGCCCTCAGATGCAAAATGATTTTTTTCTCTGTTATTGGCATTTATTTAATGCCATGTACAGTATTTGTTTTCCTGTAACATTTCTATAATTGCTTATTGGCCACATGACTTTTTTGTTCATTTAAAATATTTTATACATAGATGATCCTATCATTTGTGAACAAATCCTGTTGTTTGAACAAATGCCCTAGGGTCAGAGTTAGAAAGGACCCAGGAGATCACATTATCTGATTGTTTCATTTTTTTTTCAGATGAGGAACTAGGAGCTAGAGGGAGAGTGTTATAGAAACATCACACTGCTAGCTAGTGTGAGAGCTAAAACCAGAACCCAAAACTTAGGATGCCAGTCCAGGACACTTGTTCAGTGCTTTGCACATGGTAAGCCTTCAACAATTATTAGGTGACAAGATGATTTAGTCCCTTTTATTCTTGAATGGTCCTGCCAGCTTTGGAGGAACTAGGACAACCTGGGTATTTGCTCCTTTGTCAGTGTTTTGTAGCACTTATACACATTGCTCATCACCCTGTGCATTTGTAAGCTGTCTGGTTGGGTATTGGTTTCCTTTCATGAGGCTGTGAGTCACTGAAGACAAGAACATTATACTTGTTTCCTTGTATGCTGACTACTTGGCTCAGTGCTTAACACGCAGCAGGCACTCAATAAGTATTGAACAAATGATTGATTGAATGAATGAATAAAAGCTAGTGTGTTGCTCCCATGTGAGTCAGATGGTTTCAATACTGACTTTATTTATGTAAAGTCTCTAGACCTTCCACCCACTCAATTTTGTTGTGAAAGGAAAACTGCTCTAAAAAGATAAAGTCTTAAAAAAATTACACAAGGATAGATTACAAAGTATTTTAAAAGATGGGATTATCCAGAAAAGCCATTTAGGTATCTCAGATTCAGGGGTAAAATGGGAAATAGAAAGACCGACTTCAAGAATGTGAGCTCTAAAGAATGTCATCTCTGAGCATGGAACTCATTCTGGCTTTCTTCACTTTGTATTACCGAGGCAACTGATTTTTCTGAGCCAAAATATACCAAGGCATTTGGTGACATTAAAGCATTTGGTCCCATCATGCCTTGGAACCTCATGGATACAGCAGACGTATACTGCAGAACTTCCAATCATTCCTATAACAAAATAAAGTCTATTATGTACTTTAGGATGTATTGTTTCCTTGTGTTGCCTATTTCTTTGAAGTCAGTGTGTTTTGATGGTTGTATGGTGCTTTATTCAGAAATTAAAACCAGTGCTGTAGCCTTTGGCTCTCATCTGCAACTCTACTTGGAGAGTTCAGAGTGTGAGCAAATGTCCAGGATTTGAGGAGGAAGGCATTGAACTGGGTAGAATTTTTCAGTGACTTCAATGGCTACCTGGATATTTTTCCTCATCCCATATGTTCTCCATAAATGCTTATTTTCAGGTTAAGCCTAGTCTAAGGAGACACATTCTAAAACTAATGATCAAGCTTCTATTTAATATCACACTCCTGTATAAAGTTTTGGTTTAAACAGGAAGAGTGCAATTCTGTTAGAAATAAATACTCTCTATTTATAACAAAAACTTAAAGCAGTAATTGGTTAATTTTAATTGACTTTAAATAAAGCTACTTAGATTCTTTCTCACACTAGTGATGGACTTTTTTTTTTTTTTTCCAGACAGAGTCTTGCTCTGTCACCCAGGCTGGAGTGCAGTGGTGTAATCTCAGCTCACTGCAAGCTGTGCCTCCCGGGTTCACGCCATTCTCCTGCCTCAGCCTCCCAAGTAGCTGGGACCACAGGTGCCCCCCACCATGCCCAGCTAACTTTTTTGTATTTTTAGTAGAGACAGGGTTTCACCATGTTAGCCAGGATGGTCTCGATCTCCTGACCTTGTGATCCACCCACCTAGGCCTCCCAAAGTTAGTGATGGACTTTTATTGATTTTTATTGTAGAACCATTTTGGCCCCAAAGGCACTATTTGAAAGTCATCTGACAAGGGACTATATAGTTTATGACAGAAGATAGATGGAATTTTTAATCTTTGTTTTTGTTCAAAGATAACTAACCTATATGAGGATAAAATTAATTGATTTGAACACTTTTCTCTGAATATCTATATGCATCATGCTCTTTGGTGAAATATTGATTAACAAATTACTAGTGTATTAATGCAGGATTTTTCTTGATCACTTTGTCAGCTGGAAACCTCCACTGACTATGTCTCTGCCTGGGCCTCACTCGGCCATGCTACCTGCCACAGGAGGTGGCCCACCCACTCAGCCTGCCTGGGCTGTGCCTGGCTTGTGCACTGGCTCAGCCCGTGGTTGGGCCAGGTGTGCCCCAGCCCACTTGTGTTATAGCTCATACCCATATTTGGTGGTTCCTGAGTTCTTGTCCTGTGTCCAAGAAGAATGAGGATATGCTGACAATTGAAGGGTGAAGAGGACAGAGAAGAATTTTATTGAGTGATGGAACAGTTCTCAGTGGAGAGGGGACACAGGAGTGGCCCCCCACCTGAAATTGGGTGGTTTATTTCCCAGTGTGTCTGGGTCCAGGGTTTTTATGGGCTCAGAATTGGGGACTGCATGCTGATTGGTTTGTGAGTATGCAAAAAAAGCCTAAAACAAAGGCACCACTCAAAGGTGGGCACAACAGTGTAGAAATCCAATTAGGAAAGGGTAGATATATATGAAATAGGTGAAGGGTGGGGACCAATCAGAGGAAAGCCACCAAATGGGAAGCGAGTTCTCAATCCAGTCTGAGGATTTACCCAGGACTGTCTTCAGCTTGAAGATCGGGTTTCACCAGGGATCTGCCCCATCTGCCTAGGCGTTTGACTGCCTCCTGCCGTTGTCACTATGAGGTTCAAGGAACAAAGTAACATGGAATAAAAGCTATAATATTGAAGCCATCATTATTATTTTTAAAGAAGAGTTGCTAAGAATTGCTAAGATGCTTCATAATTCAAGCAGTATGTCCTCCCATAAGTTATAGAGGTTATAGAGTAGAAGTGGAAGTTGGATATCATTCAAATAGTTTTTGCAAAAAAAGAAAAAGAAAAAAGAAAAAGCCCTTTGTAAGCAGGTGTTTTCTGGCTCTATTTCTTGAGTTTTAGATCAAAGAATAGGAACAAATATCATCTCATCTAAGAAATATCATGGGAAATATTGTCCATCACTAGCAGGTTTGAGTGTTGTTGAAATGCATGAAGAATTAGGAAAATCATCCCTAATTTGTTTTGGCATCAATGGCTATTGCAGGTTCTGGGGTATGCATCTTGGTGGACTTGCCAGGTTTCCCATTTCCTTGTGGTTAATATCCTGTTTCAGAGCTCCTAGCAGACAAAGGATTTCCTGTCCCACCCGAGGACCCAGGACTAGGGTTGTAACTAACCCCATCTGTGGCGCTTTGGAAAGAAAGCTCTCTTTCTTGCTCCCAGTCTCTTGTTTTGTTTTTGTTCCCACCTGTTCTTTTTCCACTCTTACTGGCAGCCCCTACATGACACTTTCATTCGCATTACTGGAATTGTTCTACTTGGGATCTCAGTTTCTCAATCTCATTCTCTCTCATTGAGCCCTTTTGTTTTTTTCTCTCTCTTCAACTTTCCTTTCCCAGCTTATCCTAACAGAAGGATAGCTAAAGTTTCAACTATGGGCTCCTGGGGACCCTAAATAAAATTCAAGAGATCTGCAAACATGGATAGGAAAAAACCACATTTATTTTTACTTCTGTCCTACAGAAAAAAGCATCTCCTTCTACTGTGACTATAGGCAACCAATCATCTTGTATTAGCAAAACTTGTGACTTGGTCACCAATAGAAATCATAGTTATTTTAATTTAATTTAACATTATAGTTGTTGCAGAGTCTCAAAATGTACTTTATGCTTATCAGTACTTCAAAACTATGGTAGTCACTGGATTAGTGGCTAGCTCATATTATTTACTGCATTAAAGATGTACATATATTACTATATCACAGATTATTTTTTCAACTTTTGGTAATGGTAGATGAAGATTATTGGTTTTCTTTACAATTTATGTATTATATTTTATTCATTTACAAATATTATTCTGATATAGGTCCACAGGCATTACCAATCTGCTAAAGCAGTGCAGAGCATAAAAAGATCTAAAACTTTTCTGCAAAACAAGCAGGGCTGGGAATCCAATGTCTGTTTCTGTGTCTTTCTGGCCCATAATAGCCCTAGTAACTTAAAAAAAGTAATATGATATGTTAAAAGAAAATTATGTTTTTTGATAATAAAATTGTGTTTTTAATAAAATTATATTTAATTAAAATATATTGCACGTGATGCTTTGGTGCTGATAGTCAAAAGAGAATGTCTGACAATGTTGGTTATTTGAATTCTAGAAGGTTGCAAGCTGCCATCCAGGTCAGTAGGTAGCTACTGAGAGTCCTCCCAGGGAAAGTGCAAAGCTGTAGATAATGCACCAACTTTAATCTTTACTGCCTGAAGCAGTAATAGGAATGAAAATCAAGAGCTATATCTGAGGCATGGGAAGCTATACTCACAATTGTCTGTCCTCTTAATAATCACCTTCAAGGGAAAACCTGCAAGGTAGATTTCTGAGTCTGCTTGGGCTACTATAATAAAATACTATAGACTAGGTAGCTTGAAAAGCAAAAAATTATTTCTAATAATTCTGGAGGCTGGGAAGCCCAAGATCAAAGTGAAGGCTGATTTGGTTCCAGATGAGGGCTCTCTTTTGGGCTTGCAAACAGCCACCTTCTTGGTGCATCCTCACATGATAGAGAGAGCTCTGGTATCTCTTCTTACAAGAGCACTAATCCTATCATAAGGACTTCACCTCTTCATGACCTAATTACCTCCTAAAGGCTCTACCTCCTAGTACCATCACATTGGGATTAGGGTTCAACATAAGAATTTTGGTGTACAGAAACTTTTACTCCATAGCGATAGGTTACATATTATTCTCCTTTTATATATAAGGAAACAAAGGATATGAATGCTAAGTAATGTGCCTAGGCCACATAGCTCTTCAGTGGGAGGCCCAGGATATATCCAGTTCCACAGGCATCCAGATTCCAGCTTCCTCCCTGCTAAACCAGCATTTCTGAGCTATGCCTTCACAGCACTGGTTCATGGATCTCAACACATGCTATGTGAAAAATTAAATCAGAGGTCACAGAACCTCGAGAAACTTTGGGTTGAGCAAAACTAAATGTTTTCTTTTACCACAGGACTTCTCAGAGACTTTAATATGTCAATGGACACAGTGACTCTCTAGTGGAATATGTACCATCTGCAACTTTTCCAAACCTTATCTGTGTGTGCAGCTACTGCTCCTGGACCATCTGTTCATAGAGCCTGGGTTCCTACTGTTAGTTTTTCTTATAAGGGGCTAAAGAATCAAAAATGACTTCATTAACTGTGTTTGCTTACCTATTCCCCACACTGTTGGAAAAGGGGAGTGGTGGATTTCAGAATGCTATATGACAAAATAAGAATTTTAAGGAAGAAAATTGGTAAGAATGATAAAATAAATTCAGAAAAAATTAGCAAATTGTGAGATCCCTGTGCAGTTATTAGATGTGGGAAGCCAGTGATACCAGTTTCTTACTGGTGCTATAACTAAGTGCCATATTCCGAATGGCTTAAAACAACACAAATTTATTATATTAAGGTTCTGGAGCTCTAAGTCCAAAATCCATGTCAGTGGGCTAAAATCAAGGTGCTGACAGGGCTGTGATCCTTCTGGAAGCACTAGAGGAGAATCTGTTTTCATGCCTTGTCCAGCTTCTAGACGGTCCTGCCTCTGTGGGTGAGATGTTCCTTGTGCACTGTTTCTGTAACCTGGCTGGTGATGTGTGGAGGAGAGCCCAGCTGAAGTAGTGCACAATCTGGTATACTGGTATACCAGGAAACTGTCTCTCCCCACCACCGCCCTGCCCCTCCATCAAAAAAGCAAAATAAAATCCAACAAAACAAAATGCCAGGCCTTATTTGTAGAATTTGACAATTTTCTGAAGTGTAAATACTTCTATCCTTGCTGATTTCACACTCCTAGTGTGACATCATTGAGCAGGCAGCAAGGAAGAGAAGCAATTGGCGACGCTATCACACGACTGTTTGTAATCTTTTCATAACTCCTGGGCTTGGCTTTTGGTTCCACGTTTTGCTAATGGCCTGTTGCAGGGTTTTTTTCTAACTACCCCTGAGTTTGGAATGCATCCTACAGTTCAGCATGGATCTCTGCCACCGTTGCTTTTTGTCTGAGACTGTTAGATCTGTTGTTCCCTTCCTCTCTCCCACTTTTCCCCATCTATGTTTTCCAAAGCTGACTAGTCAGAGAAAAGAAAAAGATAATCGTTCAGTTTGTTTCTCTCCAGTTTTGCGTAACAACTGATAAGTTTCAGGATTTTACTGACTCACAAAAGGGCTTGGGGAGGGAGAGGGTAGTTTGGAGTCCCCAGATACCAAGTTGCTCCTCTCTGAGCCAGAATCTTCAGTTTGTACATAGTATTGTATCTTCAAGGAGGGAGAAACTGCGGCAGCTTTATTTACCATCTTAACCCTGAAATCTCACCAGTAAGCATTTCTGACTAATTTATAGAACAGCTATAGCCTTTACAGATATTCTCATTTATATTGAGGAAACATCCCAGAGGAAGGTTTGGGCCATTTATTATGACATAGAATAGTGTTAAATTTGGTCAAATAACTGAATTCTCCTAAAAAAATTTTAAACAGAATTACCATATGATCCAGCATTTCTACTTCTGGGTGTAATACCCTAAAGAATTGAAGGCAGGAACTTGAAAAGATATTTGTACACCCATGTTCATAGCAGCATTATTCACAATAGCCAAAAGATAGAAGCAACTCAAGGGTCCATCAACAGATGAATGGAGAAACGAAATGTGGTACATACCTACAATGGAATATTATTCAGCCTTAAAAAGTACGGAAATTCGAACACATGCTACAATATGAATGAACCTTGAAGACATTATGCAAATGAAATAAGCCAGTCACAAAAGGACAAATACTGTATGATCCCACTGACATGAGGTACCTAGAGCAGTCAAATTCACAAGATGAAAAGTAGAAAGGTGTTTGCCAAGGCTAAGGGAGAGTTAGTGTTTCATGGGTACAGAGTTTCAGTTTGGAATCATGAAAAGTTCTGGAGATGGATGGTGGTGATAGCTGCACAACAGTGTGATTGCACTTAATGCCACCGAACTGTACACTTAAAAATAGTAAAAATGATAAATTCTATGTTACATACATGTTACTGCAATAAACAAAAAAGAACTCTGTTCTTGCTGTTATGTTGATAGTGTGGAAGCCTGATCAGTTAAAGAGGACCAGGAACTAGCCTGTAGTCTGAGGAAGTCAGATTTATTGACTTGAAATAGCAGAGGGTGGGGTGAGGGCGCTCCAGAAGACTCAAAGAGAACGGCTCAGTGGGAAGGAGGCGGGAAGCATCTGTTGGAGGGTTTGGGCTCCTTGTGAGTGATTCTGAGGATGAGCTGAGGAAGCAGGATCAATTCTGTATCTTTTGCTGTTTCTGAAGTGAGATTAGGAGAAGTGAGGATTAACCAGGGAAGGGTGCTATATGAGGCATGGGCAATTCAACTCCTGGGTATGTATCCCCAGTGTTAGATGGGAACAGCAAGGCAGGTCTCCCCGGCGTTAGATGGGAACAGCAAGGTGGGTCTGGGGCATCACTGGTAAGAAAGCAGTATTCACTTACAGAGGGAGTCTTTAGGACAGCTTATAGTTAGGCATGACCTTGGGAGGGAGAACGCTGTTCCTGTTACGGTCTCTTGGCTGCCTTTTTTTTTTTTTTTTTTGACAGAGTCTCACTCTGTCACCCAGGCCGGAGTGCAGAGGCGCAATCTGGGCCCACTGCAACCTCTGCCTCCCAGGTTCAAGTGATTCTCCCGCCTCAGCCTCCTGAGTAGCTGCGATTACAGGCACACGCCACCACACCCAGCTAATTTTTTGTATTTTTAGTAGAGATGAGGTTTCACCATGTTGGCCAGGCTGATCTTGAACTCCTGACCTCAGGTGATCCACCTGCCTCGGCCTTCCAAAGTGTTGGGATTACAGGCGTGAGCCACTGTGCCTGGCCCCTTTGTTGAGTTTTGACAAGTGCATATACCTCACCCCATTCAGATAGAGAATATTGCCACTACCTAGAAAGCTGCCACACATCTCTTCACACTCAGTCCCCCAGAATAAATCACTGCTGTGTTTGTGCACTATAAATTGGTCTTGCCTTGTTAGCAAATAACATTATTTAGTCTATAAAATTAATACATATTTATTAAAGAGCACTTTAAAATAACATTTAAGAAACATAATGGAGGTGATAAAATATATAAAACATTTTGTAGTCGTTATTTTTACTTGTTTTCTCAATTAAAGTCTCTTTATAAATATAATTTTTAATGGCTACATAATGGCTGGCTGTCTGGACAAGCTCGTATAGCACCATAATGGCTCTTAAGGTACCTCCCACTCTCTAACGCAATCTGAGGCCCTCACAAGGAGTGGGGGAGCCAGTGCACAGGCGTGGAGGGAGACTGGCTGGCCTATGGAGAAACATACTAGTTTTAATTGCTCCAGTCATTTTCTCCCTCCTCCTTTGGCTGAGCTGCTTACACCTCGGCTGTTGGCTTCTATGGTGATTTCTCTCACGGCCTCACCCATTATCTTATTAGTTACTAAATCCCCTTTTGATTATGCCCTGATCAAAGAGATCCTGAAACATTTTTAATGAATGCTTGCTTGGTTTTAACCACACAGGAGCTGAACGTGAAAAGCTGCAGGGGTCCTGGGCTCACGGGGGACAAGGTTCTGTTCCACGCTGGGGCCCTTTGCAGCCGACTGACAGCAGTGGATGTGAGCTGGTCCAGGGCCATGGATGTGGGTGTGCTGGCTCTTGTACAAGGAGCCATAAGGCACTTCACCAAAATTTGCCCTTCCCTTCCCCCATTTCATTAATTGATAATAAGTTTTTAAAAATAATAATACTTCTTATTATGTGCATGGCACTTCCTAAATACTGTATCTGTATTAATTATTTTAACCCCCAGAACAACTCTACAAGGTAAATGTGTATTCTTATTATTTTCCTCATTTTGCTGATGAGAAAACTTGGGCACAGTAATGTCAAGTGACCTGCTTAACTTCATACCTGTGGTAAGTGGGATCACTTGTGGGAACCTAGATAATGGGATTTCAGAGTCTGATTGCCCTCTGTATTAGTTCTGTTTCCTGCAGAAACAAAATAGTGAGATCTTTTCTTTTTGACTTGATGTTTGGCTCTATCAGGCTGGGGTTTGAGAAGTCTTCAGATAAGGTGGCATTAGAGACCCATGTCTGTTGCCAGAGCAGCAGCTGTTGTTCCCATGCTCCACAGGAAACATCTAGAAAGAACCTTAATGGAAAGCAATGTGGGCTTCTTTTGTATTTCTGAGGTGGAATGATCCTGAGGTTGAAAGATTTTCATTCATTTAATTTGAGCCAGCTTCTAATTTGTGGACAACCCAAAAGGAGTCATTCTGGCAATGGTGGAGACCAAGGTGTAGGCTCTATGCATAAACAACCCCTGGACAAACAGAACTTTGTCCCTGTTATACTTCAATAACTAACTCCCTGTAGAGAGAGGCTGCTGTCTTCTCTTCCACTTTTTATTCGTTTTAAAATACATTTCCCCAAGGCTATCAGTCTGGGAAAATCTAATTGAATAATATACTATTTGTGATGATACGTTAAAAACAAAGCAAATGATGGCCCCAACATGAATTGGAAGTTGATTTATTCTCATGAATTAGTTTGAAGTGTCCTTACTTCAATCAACTCTCTTCCTTATAATTTTTATATCATAAGGCATAGAAGTAAGCTGATATTGTGTTGCTGAGGAGTAGCTTGGGATACCCTACATACTTGCTTAACACTGTGGTTAGTTTGATGCCTTAGACTTTCTACTTTATAAGAAGAAAAATATTCTATGGGATGAACCAAAGTAATTGGTCAACTTGTTACAAGGAAGAAGTGTTGAATAGATTATAATTTGCTTACAGAATGCCTATTCTTTATCTGTTATGACATATTAATCATTTTTTCCCTCAAATCCTTATCTTTGAAGCCATCTTTGAGTTACAGAAAAAAAAAGTGGGAATCACGTAAACCTGTTCATTATTTGAATTTGGGAAATTTGTGCATTTTCTGAGCCTCAGTTACCTTATTTATAAAGTGTGGGCCATGATGATCAGGGAGAGCTGTTGTGAAAATTCAAAGAGAGAATGTATATAAAACCTCTAGTGACTAGTACTGAGCATGTGCTCGATAAATGCTACTTTGTTTTCTTCCAGCCTACTTTGATTATACCCTTCTCTGAATGCCTGTAGCACATACTGTTCGTTCCCTGTATTTCTATAAAGATAACCCTGTCTCTTAAAACAAGGTATAAAGCAAGAATACTTCACATGTCTGCAGGATTTGGCACAATGCAAGAAATAATTTGGGGAAACACCATGAATCCTCCCAGAGTCAATAGCCTGTGAAATGCGTAATAGCTTATTTGGTAGAAAAAAAATCACCAAGGAGTGTGGCCCATGTCATAAAAAATGCTGCAGCTTGCCAATAAAAACCTCATCAAATTGAATTCTGACTGGCAAAGTATACAAGTAAATGAAGAAGGCCAACATTTCTTAAATAAATTGGAAGCCAAGTTGTGGTTTCTCCAAATTATCTTGAATCTTTTGAATCCTGGTTCTTGAAGAATTTTGACATAAGTCAACATTAAGTGGAATGATAAAACTGGAAATGAAGCCTTGGCAGGGAGTTCCAAGAGTCCCTGTAGCCATGGTTTCAAATCTCAACTACACTCACTTCGGAATATTAATGCCAATGCTTTGGTTCAAAAAAGGCATGGTATACTTTTTCTATTTCTTTGTTAAAACTGTTACTATTTCGATAGATATGGTTTTAATTATTTTTAATGCATAGGTTTTAAAAAATAGTTGTAGCTTTTTTTAGCATTTTAGCAAATCTTTTCCTGGTTATTGAAAATGCAGCTTAATTTTAATGTTAGCAGTATTTATTAGCTAGTTCTTAAATTTTGAACATTTAGTTATTTCCAATATTTTAAAGTAAATGCCGTCTCAGTAATACTTTTTATTTGTTTGTTTGTTTGTGTTTGTTTTTGCACAGAGATTTGCATCTCCCTTTTTATGACTATATATTTAGGCTAGATTTTCCAAAGTAGATTTCTAGTTCTAACAGGGAGTGGTTGGTGGGGAGAGGGGGGCAACTTAAAATCTTGATTCACATATTCAAGTGTTCTCAAAGACTGAATTAATTTGTATTTCATCATGAATGGACGAGAAGAGAATGCCCATTTATCACACCCTTGCCAGTGGCTGCTCTTTTGTTGTTGGATGGGAAATTGACCTGTGGGGACAAAGTGAACTTCAATGATTTGAGTAGGAAAAAATGTTGTGTTGTTGCATGATTGCTTTGATACTCTTATCTTTGATTACTTGGTTTTGTATTTATCCATATGTTAGCTTTTGTATTTTTTCAATTGTAAATTTTGTGTTCAAGTTCCCTTGAAGATATATTGGTTTTTGTAACAAATTTTATTCATTAACTTTAGGATAACATTCTTTACCGTCTAGATATCAGGTTTATTGGGGGAACCAGCCCCCAATATTTCAACATAGGTTCTTTTCTATTTTTCCTAATATCAGGGGAAATTCAGCTAGATATCGGGTGAAATTCACCCCGATATTTCACGTAGGTTCTTTTCTATTTTCCCTAAGTGTCGGCCGGTCTGAGAAATAAAAGGATAGAGTACAAAGAGAGAAATTTTAAAGCTGGGTGTCTGGGGGAGACATCACATGTTGGCAGGTTCCGTGATGTCCCCCAAGCTGCAAAACCAGCAAGTTTTTATTAGTGATTTTCAAAATGGGAGGGAGTGTACGAATAGGGTGTGGGTCACAGAGATCACATGCTTCACAAGGTAATAAGATATCACAAGGTAAGTGGAGGCAGGACCACAAGACTGGGGTGAAATTTAAATTGCTAATGAAGTTTCAGACACACATAGTCATTGATAACATCTTATTAGGAGACAGGGTTTGGCTCTATCTCTTCTGACTCTCCTCTTTGTGCATACTCTGGGCCTCATAGCTTGTCTTCTGTGGTGCCCTTCAAATACAAAGTTTGAAACAAGTCCCCACCTTTTTCATTATAAGTTAAGGTGCTAGACCACCCAAATAGGCCATGCCAAGAGATTATAACATTAGGTTTGCCAGCACTTGGCAAACATCTATTCTCAGCCCATATGACAGGATGTGGAGGTTGAAGAATTGGGAGAAGGGGATTTTTAAAAAAATAAATTGTTGGTATACTCTGAAGGGGGGGAAGTGCCTGCTTGGCCTCAAGCCAATTGGGAAGGGGTGATAAGAACCACTAGGAAAGTTTGTTCCATGTCCCCTGTGGTTTAGGGACCACAGGAACTAATGTCTGCCTCATATTCTTTTGAGTTTCTTTGGTTCCAAAATATGGTCACTTTGCTGGTCATCATCTTTTCATTTGAAAGGGCCGCTTTGCATAGGCTGAAGCCTGCTAATTGCTCTGAGGCTTTAATAATGCTGACTACTAAAAATGAATACAACAGGAGTTTTGGTCGTTTAATTTTCTTTAAAAATATGATTGTTTAAGTAATAAAATGCTTTTTTGATAAACTTGTAAGAGTTGAATATCAGCATGGATCTGTACATTCTTAGCACACAAATTGATACAAAAATTGGAAAATGTGAACCGAAATGATATGTTTCTTCCACTTTAGAAGTTGATTCATTGGAATTAGGGAGATTCAGCCTCTTATGAATCCATAAAACCTTTTAACTGTTAGGAAAAATAATTCAGTCTTATTGAGGGGGGAATTTATAACATTGAGTCTGGGAGGAAATGTACATGGCTTTTATAAAATGGGCTAAAGCTTGCACAGTGGTAGAAATGACAATTTTTGATTAACAAATTGTCAGCATGGGGCACATTCCTTCAATTGTCAGCAATTTAAATCCCAGCATTAATCAGCTTTTGTAGATGCCACCCACTGTTCATACAGCAGCTATGAAGGCAGTAATGAAGAACTGTAAAATTAGCGTTAGATCGGTGATCGTGCTGACTGGAGTATTCTCATTTCGTGTGAAGATAGGTTTTTCTTATTATTCAGGAATTGGTCAAAACATGCCATGTCCTCATTAAATGACTTCTGCGAGTGCTTTCTTTCAGGACAATAAATGGTGCTAATAAGTTGGCAGACCTCCCACCAAGTAGACCTTTGATATATGTTCTGTGAGCACATTAATATGAAATCAGAGTTACAGAAACACAGGGAGTATTCTCTACAAATAATTGTCTTTTTCTGGAGTGGAACATAAATCAAACTATCACGTTGCTCCCAGGAAGCCTAAACCATTTATAAAATAATGACTTTTGTTTTTATAAACTGGCTTAATTCATCCATTTCTTTATTACTCATTCGGTTCCTACAGTGTGCAAGGCACCACAGGGGCTAAAGAGATGCATAGGCATAGCCCTGCTGTAAAAGTGCTTACAATATCCACATACACTCCATTGTTTGGTACACATGTTTTTACTTCTTCTATATTGAGACTAAGGAATTGAATAGATGTGCCAATATTCTTCCAGCATGCGACACTGCTAATGAACTCCTTTGTCTGTAAGCTATTGCCTTATGGTTTTTTCAATATTGATGCTAGAGACTGCCAGTTCCTCACCTCTGGTGCTCTTGGTTTTATCTTGGTACCAGACTACATACATTTTCAGAAAGGCTTCTCAGAGTTGGGTTGTGTATAGATTGTTCCCTTGAGGGAGAACAAAATAAATTGATAGATACAGGATGAGATATTGTGATCAGGATAACTGTTATTGGCTGTCACCATGAGTAGTTCTGTGGAGCAAGCAAGGGTGTGAAATAGAAGTCCAATCAGATGTCGTTCAAAGAAAAGAGAGCCCACCTGTGGATGGTTCTTACTAGAGTGGTTTAGTAATTAGTGATAAAAACTGTGAACAGAAGGTCTTAAGTTGAAGTTTGATGACCGTGCTTCAGAGAGTACATGAACTTCCTAAAATTATATCACGTTTTGTATTTAAGAAGCTGTGTTTTCTTAGGGAGATAATCTCTTAGCCTTCATTGGATTCTCTCAGAGATCCATGAACACCCACAAAAAAATTCTGAACCACTGGCTTAGGTCAGGAGTAGGTGAACTTTTTCTGAAAAGAGCCAGATAGTAAATATTAGAGGCTTTGAAGAAGATACAGTTTCTGTCAACAAATGAGTGTGGCTGTATTCCAGTACAACTTTATTTACAAAAACAGGGTTGTCCAGGGGGCCATAGTTCTCTGACTTCTGGCTTAAGTGCTCAAGTAAGTACATCCGAGTTTTCCCTTTTATATAGATTGTATCTGACATGAGGCCTATTTATTTAATTTTGTTGTTTCTTTCTTATTGAGGTATAATTTACAAGGGGTAAAATGAACACATCTGCTGGTACTTGACAATTTTTTACACATGCATACACTCATGTAAACACTACCCAGATCAAGGTATAGAACATTTCCATCACCCCAGAGAGCTCCCTCGTGTTCCTCTCCAGTTGTAATCTGCCCTCCACCCCGGAAGTAACCACTCTTCTTTTATATCACCATGACTTAATTTTGCCTTTCCTTGAACTTGATTTAAATGGGATTATAGACCAGTGTGTACTTTTTATGTCTGGCTTCTTTCACTCAACATGTTTTTGAGAGTCATCTGTATTTTTCAACAGATAGATTTTTAAAGCAGGTTTCCTGGGTCACTCATATTGTTGTTTCCAAAGACACTGCTTCTTTAAACAACAAGAGTTTATTGATCCTTTTGGTGTTTGGAATACTAGACTAGGGTCCACAAGAGGAGGCAGGAATATTTCTTTCTCCACCCTCCCACTACTTGGAGTTAAACCATAAACACACATTTAAACATGTGTGTTTAAATACAAAGAGGAGAATGGTTTAAGAAATGAACAACAGTAACAGTGTCCAGGACTGCCTAAAGTATATAAAACAAAGTGTTAAATACGTCTGTTGATTTAGCTTTTATCAATAATTAGTGATCTTCATGAGAGTTGTTTTAGGAGAGTGTCATGTCAAAAACCAGCTTGGCATGAATTGATGAAAATGGGAAATAAGAAAATTGAAATAGAAAACAGAGGTTTTGTCCAGAGGGCAAAAAAGAGAGAGGAGGTGATGACTGCATAGAAATGTGAAGTCAAAGGAGCCTTTTGATTTCTAATTGATGAGACTTGAACATGCTCTAATTCCAGTGGGAAAGATTCATAGATTCATTTGAGAATGAATGATTGGATAAGAACAATAGATGATAGTAGTGTATGTTTCTGGAAAGTGCTAGGGTAGATGGGATCCAAGGATTAGGAACTGGCTCTGGAAAAGAAGTGTTCAACCAATGTAAGAGAAGTGGAGAAAGATGAAAAATTGCACGGAAGAATGTGGTGGTAGGTATGGAGGGCTTTAACATTCTCCATGAAGTAGGAGGTCATTGGCTCTGAGGAAAGAGGAAGCTGGCACTCTGTGGACATGTCTAAGGAGAGATGCCATAGATTTGGAGTAGACATTCTAGAGAGGGCAGTATGTTGACCAGATGAGTGTAACAGGTTCCTGCTCATTTGTTTAAAATGTCAGTTTGTTGTGCGACTTGCTGCAGTGCAAGGCCAGAGAACATGGATGATGTTCATGTGGATTTTGATTATGCCAGACACGTGTGACAGGACCTTAGGGTACTGGCCAGATTATCACTGAAATGGTGGATCTGGAATTTAAGCAGGAAGAGAATGAAAATGAATAAATTAGAAGGCTGATGGTAGAAGTGACAGTAAAGCAGATAGTTATTTGGAGGCCCTGAAAAGGAGAAGGATGGTCACAATGGGAATATTTAATAAAATAGTTTATAAGTAGGAAGGAAAAGGAGACAGGGTCTAAATGAGAGATGTCCCGGTTAGTAATTTCAGGGTATGACAAAGTCTAAAGCTATCCTAGTGGAGCAGGTGGCTGATGGGACACAAAGGAGAAGATCAGGTTGTGAGTGATAAGGATGTCAGGAGTCCAGGGTCAAGCTGTTAGATGGGTCATCCACTTGGTTATTGAAGTCACCCAGGATGGTGGGAGGACTTGAGGTGGAGAGGAAGGGTATGAGCATGTGCTGAAGTCTCCCAGGAATGGTGGTGACTGGGGGAAAAGGGAAGTGATGAGTCACTGGAAGGATGGCAGATGGCAGCTCTCACACATGACACAGGGGTAGATCATTGCTGGCAAGGGGTGATGGGAAGCACAGAGGACAAAAACTCCATGTCCTGATTTTCAGCTACTTTGACAGTGAAAGAATAAACAGTGTTTACTTGTGAGGGATATGGACAAGTATTTGCATCAGGGATCTCTCCTAAAACAAGGTGGAGGGATTAAGCAAAGAAACAGATATATTCATAGAAAATTAGTATATGGAGCAGCATTTCCAGAGAGCTAGCTCAAGGATTTAGATGGGTGGGGGAGGAATAGGCTGGATCCAGGGCCCAGAAATACCAGGTAAGAGAGATGAAGGTGGAGGAAACGATGACTGGCCAGAGACTTATACTTTGGGTATTCCTGATGAAAACACGTGGTGGTTTACAGTTTATCTCTTTGAGGAGAGTGGTCACTGGGCCTCATGTTCAGATGACTTATTTGGGCTTAGATAATTATGATCTCAGCAGCTGCTATTTCTGTAGCCACTTGGCCTTGGGTGGTGTTTTTCTAGGCTGCAGTCCTGCAGCTGGCACAAGGGATGGTGTAAAAGTCCTATTATTATTGAGTCTTATAACCCAGATTCCTGGCTATGATTATTTTCAGCTTTTATGTCTTAGCATCATGCCCACTTGGCATTAGTTGGCTTGGATTTGTAATAATGCAGGCACACATTTTCATAGCATTTATAGGCTTTAGAACAGTTTGCAATGTGTTCTCAAGCACATGATCCCATATTATACCATGCATTTTCCTTTTATAAATGCAACAATTTTGTCTTAGTGTATTTGCTATTATGGGAAAATTCAGGTCAAGAAAAGAAAATTTTATTTTCAGTTAATCACTTCTGTTGGATTAATTGGTTTGTCAAGTGAAAACACAAACACATTGAGAGGAATTTAGATTTGATAAATAAACTTGGGGAGTGACAGGCAAGGTACATTGTATCGATTCTCAGTGACCCCCCAATGAGTGTAGTTGAAACTAATCTTATCAAGTAGGACTTCCTGTCATTTTCTAGACTTGATAATGGCTGCTGTCTATCTTTTTATTTATTCACTCATTATTTTTTTCACTTTTAACATAGTGCTGCTCAGTATAGGATTCCATACTATCTCACTTGACTTTATGACTCTTTGAGGTAGGAAGAGGTAGCAGGTATTTCAAACATTTCACTGCTAATGTAAGCCTCAGTTTGGCTTCAGAAGCAGCAAAAGGAGGTGGAAAGAGCATGAATTGTTGAAATTTAGCCTCTTGTAGATGCCCAGGCTTGAGTAGGCTACATAGCAACTCCTAAACCTCATTTTCCTCCCAGTTAACAATGAAAATTATGAATACTTATTTAGCTTATACCATCAATATGGACACTCAATAAATATGAAGCTTTGCTTTCCTCCCCCTAGCTCATCTATATTTCTTTATTCTGGTCACCAAAGTGAGGTTTGGAAGTGTAGAAGGGATGTAAAATTGTCTTTTGTTTAAAGTACACTGGTCCTGGTAGTGGGCAAGTGCTAAATAATGTGACCTGTTGTATTTCACACTTTCTGGATATTCTATAAAATATCTAGCAGTTTCAGCAGTCAAATGTTTTTTAGAGAACTAACACTGTTTTAATATAATTGTAGGCTATATTAAAATACACAAAGTTAAATGAGGGGTTTGAAAGTTGATACATCCTACCAAGAATGTGATGACTTGGGAAATGCAGAATAATTTGGTCAGATGAGGCACAGACTTTTCAGGATTTGTCACTGAGATTTTCTCTTTATGGGAAGAAAAAGGAAATCATTCTTTGTAGTTCAGATCAACTGATACCACCACGTATATTTATGTAGATTCATCTCCTGTCCTTTTCTGTGGCAGACACGTTGGTTATTGAGTGCTCTGTGGTTGCATAAAACATTTTGATTAAAGGGTCTCTTATGTTGTCCATCTCTTTTTATTGCATGGACTGACTCAATGTTTCTTGCAAGCTTTCTCAGTTTCTTAACCATGAGGACACTATGAAGAGGTGACTATCAGAGAATTGCTGCTTTTTAAATTTTCTCTGTTGATTGACTTACAATTATGGTTCATGGATATTTTTTTAAGGATTCTTATTTGTTCAGACAAGAATAATGAATTCAGAGAAAGAGTTTTCTCAAGCAAAAAGTTGGTCATTTTATAGAAAGCTTAAGGAAATTATTATGTAAAGCCAAAATCTAGTACATATCTAAAGAAAAATTCATTGATATTAAGATCAATATATTTTCCTTTATCTTCTGTCAGTAAGTCTTACAGAAATTTTCACACCAAGATTTCTGAGGGCTGTGTTTGGAGGATTCTTTCATCACTTGGCACAGATAGAAATGTCATCCTGACCTTGTTTCTGAAAGATGTTTTAACCTCACTAATTAAGCAGCCTCCACTTGCTATTCAGTGAAGCTCTCTTGAGAGTGAAGGGCCTTTGATTGGGGAAATTCCCTAATTGAATGGAACTTCTCATCATGAAGCAGTCATAACATGTTGATTATAGTTTTACCATTAGGAATTCTATTGCTTAATACAAATGTATTATAACAAGAATTTGATTAACCTAAGTCAATATTAGCCTGTAGATATTTGGAACTAGTGAAAAGATCAAGTCATCTTAGCAATCTAGGGGACTAAGGAAAGAGGATGGGCTTTTGATTCACAATCATAAAAATAAGTCTTATACAATAGTGTTTGGGTTTTTATATAATAGTAATTCTCCAATGATTGCTAATATATAATACCTCTTTTTTTCTGTGTCTTTCACTCTGCATTAAGAATTTTTTATTATGCAAACATTCATGAATACTCAAAAGGACAATTTTAGAATTAATTGCCCTATACCCATCATACACCTTTAATAATAACCAATATTTTTTTCAAATATTGAAAAGTCAATCCCTTTCACTTTTTTGTCCGTTTGCTGGAATAATTTAAAGCAAATCCCAAATATATTATTTCACTCAGAAACACTTCAGTTTTCACCTCTGTCAATCTGTTTTATGTTGTTAAAATAACTATAAATACTAACACTTACCTACTCCTTTATAGTCTTAAAGTGCCTTATCTCATTATTAGTTATCATAAAAATTTGGTAGATATGATCATCACTAATAAGCAGATTGTTTAAAAGAACCTCAGAGGTTCCAGGTGGCTAAATGATATTCTCAGGGACTACTGAATGATGACAATGGGTTTCAAGCCCGGGCCTCCTACAAACACTTGACTCAGCTTTACACTCTGCAGTATGTGTGACCATATCAAGCAAAAGGCTGCTGCCTTGGGTATTTGACTTCAAATGCTCAGAGCAGAGGATCCCTTCTTTTGGTTGTGTGATAACTGGGGACCCACTGAAGGAGGAGGAGGGCCAGAGGGAAGTGGCCCCTGCAGATGAACACTAAGCATGGCTTTTTATTCTGATGTTTTGACATCTGGGGTCATGCCGACTCTGAAGAGACTGTCCCTCCCAGGACTAGCCAATTCCTAGAGACAGCAAAGGACTCAGCTACAAATGTGCTTTCCCAACCAATCCAAGTCTTGTACCCCCTAACTACCTCCTTTATCTAGCTGTTATCTTTCCAAGCTACTACCCATCCATCCTCATCACCCCAGGGCAGGGTACCAGACAACCAGGGGTGGCCCTTGTGCCCCAGAGCCTGGCGAAATTACTCAAACTAGCCAATCTTAAGCCTGCTTACCCTGCCTCTCCTGTGTCTGTCTTCCAGTGGGAACCACATTGAAGGCTCTTGCCCACGTTTTTCCCTCGTTCCCTCTGCCTCCTGCCTGAAACTGTGTGTAGCCCTGCGTGATGTAGCATGTTCTCTCCTCTCAGGAGCTATGAGTATGAGAAACTCTCTTTTCCACACCTGCAAATTTGACTGCTTTCTAAAGCATATGTGTAACCCCCATATCAATACACAAGGTCCTTTTGTGGCCATTTGCAGACATGTGCAGGGCAGCAACAAAGCTGAGTCGCTTAAGGTGTGTATTTGCAGCTGAGGTCCAACAAGACGAGGCTTTGCCTTTTTGTTTCTGCTCTTATACAGTAGAGAAATGTCCTCTGAGAGGCCAATGCGGGTGAATCACCTGAGGTCAGGAATTCGAGACCAGTCTGGCCAATATGGTGAAACCCTGTCTCTACTAAAAATACAAAAAAGTACCTGGGCGTGGTGGTGGGCGCCTGTAATCCCAGATACTTGGGAGGCTGAGGCAGGAGAATCTCTTGAACCCACAGGCGCAGGTTGCAGTGAGCTGAGATCATGCCAATGCACTCCAGCCTGGGCAACAAGCCTGAAACTCTGTATCAACAAGAAATGTCTCCTTCACATTTGTGCCACCTTTTTTTTTTTTTTTTTCACATTTTGTGTTTTTTGTTATTTCACTGTTTAAAATAGTCCCAAAACATAGTACTGAAGTACTAGGTGTTTCTGAGTGCAAGAAGGCTGTGATGTGCCTTACAGAGAAAACATATGTGTTAGAGAAGCTTCCCTCAGGCGTGAGCTATAGTGCCATTGGCCATGAGTTCAGTGGTAGTGAATCAACAAGATATGTTAAATAAATGGTCACTAAACAGAAACACACATAAAACAAGGTTATATATTGATTGATTGATGAAAATGTTGTGACCAGAGATGAAAATGTTGCAAGAACTTAACTGTTTTTCCCATGAGAGCTATGGTTCGGTATTCACTAATTCAGTGTTCACAGCAACGTATGGAAGGTTAATTACAATGAATAACGAGAATCAACGTGGTGTGTATGTGCTGAAGATAACATGCCTAGAGAATTTTATCCGTTCATTGAATCATTTACACACTCTTTTCACCTTATCGGCACTATATATTAACTTCTCAAATGTGACTTTATAATGCAGGCTTTCCACCATGGAAAAATAAAAATATTGTTCAAGTAACTTTAGTGATCTGCTCATGCATAGTGGATCAGGGTGCACAGTATGATATTTCACAATTTTTTTTCTTTGTCAGTCCTCACAAAATAGAAGTATTTGGCTGCCTTGCTCTTACCACCAGGAGTGTAGGGTCCTTGGCCCTGCAATGTCCGCACCTGTAGACCCTGAACATCGGGAGCGTCCCCAAGGTTTCTGAGGCCTGCCTGGTCAGGAGCCTGGAAAATTTATGAGAGGTAACTGTGCTTAATGTTGCTGTCTTCAAAATGGTGAGACTTTCTGGACTCAGACTGACTTTTTCAGTGGTCTCCCTGTTTCTATATTGCCAGAATATAAGGCTAGTAATGCTTTTGTAGTTTTCTCATGTCATCGTGAAGTAATGAACTGAAATGCACATTTAAAGGGGGACAGAATCTCCTAGTATCTGTGTGATAAGAAGGGTTTGCACATTGGATTATGACTACTCAAAAAAATAAATATTTGAAACTGGAGGAGCAAATATAATTCTCCTAAGGAAACATCGCTATTTAGTAGGTAATATACCTAATAGTTGACCAGTCAACTGAATCTTTTGCCATTTGTGTAACTGAACTAACATTTACAGGAATCAATAAAACTATGAAAAACATAAGAGATAATAACAATGATAATAGTTATCATTTATTGAGCCCATTCTATGTTCCAGGAACTGTACAAGGCAGGTGTTATTATTTCATTAACTTCCTCTCTTCCCTGTGTCAGAAGTAGCAGCATGTCCAATTTGCAGGCAGAATGATTGAGGTTCTAGGAGTTGCAAGAGGTATGGTACAGGTCACAAAGCTAGTGAGCATGGAACCAGGCTTTCTGATTTGTTATCATGAAATCCCACTGACTTCCTTCTGTATGAAAGGAGAGGGAGTGTACTTCTCCTTCCAAATATGATTAGTTAAAAATGATATGACAATGAGATGGGCTGATTTTCATAAATTGAATATTGATTCACATAATATTCTGTGAATTTAGAGTGGAGAGTATTTCTGGCTGAGAACAGATGATCACCATGTGACTTTTGTAAGCTTTGTGATACTGGTTGGTTGAAAGCCAGTGAAAAGATGTTCAGATGTAAGCAGCTGAATGAAAAATTTTACGAGTTCAGTTTTATCTTTTACTAGCTTCATCTTGGGCTCTGAACTGTTCTTGCCTTCAGTGCTGTCTGAAGAAGCAATGAGAGAACAATATTATATTTCTTTTCCTTTTTAATAGAAATGTCATATACTTGAAAGAAGTTATTCATTAAAAGTTGAAAGTCTGTTCTCAGCTTGCTAGATGATGTATTTAGATATGTTTGGGAAAGTCTTTCACAAGCTCAAAGTCCTGGGAAGAAATAAAGTCTCATTCTTAGTCTGTTCTCACTCAAAACTGCAAAACACACAGCAACAGTAGCTTAATCTTACTCAATTTCTAGACATTCACTTTAAATGCACGAAAAACTCTTAAATTAACAGTATGTACATAATGTTGGATTGCTTGATATCTTAAATAAGATGATGGATGCTGTGCTACTACTTAAATTATTTGCATCTTGTTTCATAAGTGCTGTATCACCATAATATTTGAGGTCACTTAGTTACTTTAAGCATAATATGGGAAAAGCACTTCCATGACTCTCTGATTTTTATTTTCCAATGGGGATTCTGCAGATTCTGGCACTAATGTATGCAAGCTCACCAATTTAGAGGCCACCCCAAAAATATCTTTGGGGGTGCTCCAGGTGCTGCTCACCAAGCAAAGCACAGTTCCTGTGACAAGGTCAGTGCTTCATAAATGTGTGCTAAGGACTAGGCTGAGACCAGGTCATCAAGGCCATCTCATAGCAAATTATGTATAAATTGAAATGTTGTGAATCAAGTCTCATTTTAACTACTGAGTGAGGGCTTGTTATATTTAGGAACTATGCCTCACATTATTTGTAAAATGAACAGCTACTTCCTGATTTGCCTGCTACATAAGTTTGACTTTCTCTTACATAAAATTACCTTAAAGGGTGGATCACCTGCGTATATGAGAAAATAACTTAGCATAACATGGTATGGTGAACAGGATCTCGCCTGTGATTTTCCATCTTTTTATGCCCTGGAACATCAGACCCTTTCTGTGATGTTCTCTGAATGCCAAGCTTTTCAATAAGTTCTTAAAAGAGTCATTATGGAAGAAAAATATGCTAACTTTGCCCTTGAGATTTCAGCCTTTGGAGTTTAAGGTTTTAAAAGTGGGCTTTTGTAGTCACTTATATAGAGAGCATAAGTATATATATGTGCACTTAAATCAGACTAAAACAGGTACAGGGAATATTACAGCATAATAATGAGACATCATAGATATATGGATAGATAGGATATATAATAAATATAGATATACAGAAAGAGATAGATGTCAGGGTGGATGAAGGATATAGAGGATTTGATAATCCTTTCTCTGTGGGCGTGTACATCTACAAGAAGCCACTATTCTCAGATCCTGCTCTATTATAAATTATGAGAGGAAAATATCTGGGTCTGTGTTCAGTTCCTAGAACCATCTGATATGGTTTGGCTCTGTGTCACCACCCAAATCTCACCTTGAATTGTAATAATCCCCATGTGTTAAGGGTGGGGCCAGATGGAGATAATGGAATCATGGGGGGTTTTCTCCCCTCCTGTTCTCATGGTAGTGAATAAGTATCACAAGATCTAATGGTTTTATAAATGAGAATTCCCTGCACAAGCTCCCTCTTTGCCTGCTGCCATGTAAGATGTGACTTTGCTCCTCCTTGCCTTCCACCATGATTGTGAAGCCTCCCCAGCCATGTGGAACTGTGAGTCAATTAAACCTCTTTCTTTTTTAAATTACTCAATCTTGGGTATGCCTTTATCAGCAGTGTGAGAATGGACTAATACATCATCTTAGTTGCAATTAGGCACTTAATAATTTTATGATTATAATGGTATTAGGGAGATAAATAAAATCTTTCTGTCAACAGAGTAGAAAGTAGTCATAAACATGAGGGTTAAAAATATAAACATAGTAAACAGTAGTTAAACTAAGCAGAAAAATCACATAAAATCGTGAGATTAATCATAGGTTAGATTTGATTTTTCCTATGTTTATAATCTTCCAGTTCAGTATATTTTGATCTTTTAATAACACTTCAATTTCTTAGTGTTTTATAACTCATTTTATTCTAATAATAATTATAAATGAAACCTATTAGGCCTAAACTTGTTATTAATCTTAGAATCTTACATTATATGGAATTGGCTAGTATTATTAAGTCTCTCTTAGTTGCTGATTGTATTAATAGAGAACCTGGGTGCTTGCATAAGATGACTGACTCTTATTAGTTTAGTTCTCAACTGAAAGTTCATTCAGTATGGACTCTGGAGCCATCAGCTCTAGATTTGACTGTAGCTTTGTCATTTACTTAGGGATAACCTCAATGAGATATTTAACTCCCAGACTCACAATTTTCTTATTTGTAAGAAATAAGAAATAACATCTATTTTATAGGACTATTGTAAGCACTAGAACTAGCGCCTATAAAAGGCCTACCTAGGAATCTGGCATACTTAGGCACTTCTCAACTGGGAACTATAAATATGATGATGATGACGATGACAATGATGATGATGACGATGCTAACTCATCTGCACAAATTCATATCATGCCTCTAGCACACTTGATTTATTGCCCTGTCCTCTGTGTGCAGAAAGACCTGAACTTGAAAACAAGTCCATTCTAACTGGTGTGAGATGGTATCTCATTGTGGTTTTGATTTGCATTTCTCTGATGGCCAGTGATGATGAGCATTTTTTCATGTGTCTTTTGGCTGCATAAATGTCTTCTTTTGAGAAGTGTCTGTTCATATTCTTCGCCCACTTGTTGATGGGGTTGTTTGTTTTTTTCTTGTAAATTTGTTTGAGTTCATTGTAGATTCTGGATATTAGCCTTTTGTCAGATGAGTAGATTGCAAAAATTTTCTTCCATTCTGTAAGTTGCCTGTTCACTCTGATGGTAGTTTCTTTTGCTGTGCAGAAGCTCTTTAGTTTAATTAGATCCCATTTGTCAATTTTGGCTTTTGTCGCCATTGCTTTTGGTGTTTTAGACATTAAGTCCTTGCCCATGCCACACCAGTTAGAATGGCGATCATTAAAAAGTCAGGAAACCACAGGTGCTGGAGAAGATGTGGAGAAATAGGAACACTTTTACACTGTTGGTGGGACTGTAAACTAGTTCAACCATTGTGGAAGTCAGTGTGGTGATTCCTCAGGGATCTAGAACTAGAAATACCATTTGACCTAGCCATTCCATTACCGGGTATATACCCAAAGGATTATAAATCATGCTGCTATAAAGACACATGCACACGTATGTTTACTGCAGCACTATTCAACATAGCAAAGACTTGGAACCAACCCAAATGTCCAACAACGATAGACTGGATTAAGAAAATGTGGCACACATACACCATGGAATACTATGCAGCCATAAAAAGTGATGAGTTCATGTCCTTTGTAGGGACATGGATGAAGCTGGAAACCACCATTCTCAGCAAACTATTGCAAGGACAAAAAACTAAACACTGCATGTTCTCACTCATAGGTGGGAATTGAACAATAAGAACACATGGACACAGGAAGGGGGAACATCACACACCGGGGCCTGTTGTGGGGTGGGGGAAGGGGGGAGGGATAGCATTAGGAGATATACCTAATGTTAAATGACGAGTTAATGGGTGCAGCACACCAACATGGCACAGGTATACATATGTAACAAACCTGCACATTGTGCACATGTACCCTAAAACTTAAAGTATAATAAAAGAAAAAAAAAAAGAAAACAAGTCCTTGTTTCCTCCTGTAGGTGAGGGATCAGCTCACCCTTCTCACCGTGACACAGTGTTCTTAACTGGACAACCTGGTTCTCAGCTCCTGCCCTCAAGTAACAGGCATGAGCTTGGTGGAAATCAGCACTAATATGCGAGCCCTCAGGTACTTTTTCATGTGTAAGCATCTTAACCAGACCCCAGCAAAGGTATCCCATTGTTCTTTAAGATGATGGGTTTGGTCTTTTGATTTTTCTTTATTTAAATCACCCGAATAACCAATACTCTCTGTTTGATGGATAAATTAGAAATGGTCACTGGCTGAGAAGCCAGCTGGGATTCTGTCTGATCCTTTTTTGTTTTGGTAGAGCAGTCAGCATCACTCTGTGAAGTGACCTGACCCATCAATACTGAATGGAATAGAATGAATTGGGAAGAAATAGACATGAGGTTTGGGATATGTGACATTTTGTTTGACCAAAGGCAGGTTTTTTGAAGGAAAATCTATAATATAATTTTAACAAGGGCACTGTGGCCATTGTATATTCCTAATGGGCCTGTCTTGCAATATCAATAAATGATTTAACGATTTCTTCCTTTCACCATCAAATAAGGATGAGAACTGGGATGATGTGAAGAGGTAAATGAAGGCAAAGTGGTCATAAATGCCCACTATAACAGAAGCCCACTTACCCTTGAGTGTGCACCAGAGAAAGGTATAGCATTAAAGGTGTTCTTTTAAAGAGTCTAAGCCACAACACGATTTGCTTAATTTATTCCCATCTTATATCCTTTCCCCTCTTTCTTACAATCCAAAATTACAGAGCTACAAAGGACACTGAAAAAAGAACCTCCTATTTTATATGATGTAGCATTATTAGCCTGTTTCTGTGGCTGCCCAACAAATCATGCAGGAATTTAGTGGTGTAAGTTAACCATTCGATTAGACTCAATGATTCTGTGGTTTGGGAATTTAGACAAGGCATTTTCAAATAATTTTACCTTTTATTTGATTAGCAATTTTATGGACACACATATTTAATCATCAAAACAACTCCAACTCTTAAGTAGTTAATCTCATTTATTTTTCCAGAGGAAACGGCGGCTCAAAAGAATGAAGTAACTTGACCAAATTTGGCTAATTAGTAAATGGCAGTGTAGGCCTCAACATCAAGTCATCTTGCTGCGCATCCTATTTTTTCTCCTTAAGAAGTTTTAATCTTTAATATGCAATATTGTTAAGGTAAGGACATTCTGCTGCTATAGAAGTTTGCATCCTAATATTCTAAGAGGGAAGAGAATTGCATTCTGGAATGCATTGCGAGCACTTTTGAACCCAGCACCTGAACCCTCCTGATAAACTTTCCATTCCCCCAAAACGTCCTCTTGCGTTTAGAAGGAGGAAAAGGAAATAAAAGGCAGGAAATTCCATCCCTTGTTACAAGTTCCTAGCCCTGGGTACCATCTAAGCCAGGCAGATATAAAGAGTGAAAAGGTAGTAATATAGTTATTATTATAGCGGCATAGATTTTTATATACAAAGCTCTTCTCTATTATGAAAGCTGAAGCTATTTTGTTCCTATAAAAATTCAACAATGATTTCTTAAATAGTTTTTCATTTAGGAAATTCTTGATTCTTTTTCTCGATTTTGATACTTAGAATATACGTAAATGAAGTCAGCAAAAATAGTTCAGTTTTATTTGAACTCTGCCCATAGAAATCTTGTTTATATTATCCTTAATGTCTTTTTTTAGATCATTCTTGCAATCTTAGATCACTGTTATGATCATAAAATTCTATGAAAATCTAGGGAAGGCTAAACTTCTCTAGATATTTAGAGTTCATGGTGTTTGACCAAGCAGATGTGGGGAGGATAGAAAACAGAATTCTTTTCTTGCTTAGAAAAGGGAGACTTGTGGCAAGGCACAATGTGACTGGAATTGCACTGGTATGTTTCTTCTTTATAACAGCAAACTCCACTGAAGCGTCCTCTCAGCTGGTTGTCCAATTCTTGTTCTACAGATAGGAGAAGGGAAGCTAAGTGTGCCCACTTGTGAAAAGCCTCTATTAAGTCCTTTTTACTTACACTCTAGGTATCTCGATGTGAGTGGTTGCTGACAGATTACCAATGCAGGAATCCATGTGCTGGCATGGAGCTGTCACCAGCTCAAGTATCTGGACCTGAGCTCTATAGGGATAAGCAAAAGAGGGTAGGAAACTTACAGATTATATACTTTTTAAAAATCTAGTTGCTTTAAGAAAAGGGATCATGAATTAGTTATTCATTTCATTTTATCATTTTATGGGCACCTGTGAGTCTCTAGTGTAGACTATGATAAGATAGGCCAAAGGAACATCTATAGATTCCTAAATGGAGAAAATACATGATAAATGGAAGTATGAAGGAAGGAGATTTATTCACTCAAATGTAAAGAGGGTTATTTTGTAAGGGGAATATATACAAATTAGGTATTTTGTATAGTTTGGTATGAACTGCTCTATAAACTTCGAATTAAAATATGGTCATATATCTTTAATTTTATAATTAATTGTTTACTTAAGCAATTTCTGCTTCATTTATAGGAAATCCATTTTCTTCCTCTCTGGTTTACCTTCTCACTAAATTATACTAGACCCCTTGGGGCAACATAGTCTAAGGTGGGAAGGGTCTATCCAGCTTCACCCAAGTGAAGAGACTGAAATCCCATTAGTCCTCTACTGCCATTGCTTCCTGCTGCCATAGGGGTGATGCTGAAGATTCATGATTCACCAGATTCCAGAGTCCTCTGCTTCAGTGATGCTTTACTCGAGCCAACTGGGTTCATTGAGATTCATCTCACTATCTCAGTTCCAAGCAGTGTGCCCCAAGACTGAGGTATTAAGACTGTAACTACTGGTGTTTAATTCCTTAATTCCCTTATACTGCTACCTTCTAGGATATTAGTTGACTGATTACAACTGGTCTGGCACTTGTCAACTAGTGGTTCCAGAACTGCCATCTTTCTTCCTCCCCAGGTAGCATCTCCTTTTAAATTCTCAAACCATAAGGGTCCTAATTGCCCTTTCCCAGGATATTGGAACTAATAGGCCTCTCTTCCAATAGAGATTACTGCAGTAATTTCCAGGGACCCTACATTCACCAATCTGAGGGAGATTCCCAGTTATGCTTGGACATGAGGCTACCTTAATTATTGTTGAGTAAAGTAAAAACTATAATATGAGAAAAAGAGAAACGAGTAGCCTAAGAATCACTACCAGGGTGTATGTCATTCCTGTAAGTAATGTTAATTAGCTAGGCCCCTTGTTAAAACACCAATATGTAATTCAGTATCACTGTCCCATGTAATAACTGGAAGTGCCAACCCCAGAGCAGGAGTTGTACACTATCCAGACTCTTCTTTTTAAATACCCTCATTGTATTTTGCTCATGTGCTGATTATCAGAATTTTTTTAAAAGAAAACTTAATATTAAGGAAATCTAATGAGTTCTCTCTTTGATATTATATACACCTGACTTTTAAAAGACAAGGAAACATATCTGTAAATTTCCAGAGTTGATAAATAAAATACAGGTTTTGAACTGGTTTCATAAAATGAGAAGAAATTCCCAGGAAGGCTCTAGAAATGTATTTTCAATGGAAATATAAATCAATCCACATGTGTAATTTAAAATTTTCTAGTAGCTACATTGAAAAAAGGAAACATGAAAATAATTTTAATAATATATTTTACTTTAACCTAATACATTTGAAATATTATCATTTTAACATATAATCAACATAAACAATATTAGACCTTTTATTTTTTTTGTACTAAATGCTCACAATGTAGTGGATATTTCATATTTATAGCACATCTAAATTCAGGTGGACCATATTTCAAGTGATCAAGATCCACATATGGCTAATGGCTATGATATTAGACAGTGCAAGGATAAACTATAGGATCTTGTGGAACAGGAATGACATTCCATGATAGTATGTTTCCATTTTAATCATTGGAAAACCAGTCCCACAAAGCACCCTGAAGATAAAAATAGTTTCATGGTTAAGTAAATTTGAGAAATGTTGCACATTATCTTCCGAATAGAGATTTATAATAGATGACCCATATATCAAAATCACCGAGAAGTCTTGCAATAAAGAAGTTTATTAAACATTGTTCAGCCCAGTGTTTTATAACTTACTTGATTATGGGACTTTCAACTAACATGTATGAAGCTATCATTCTGTAGAATATACATTTAAAATGCTATCTCAAACTACAGCACATTTTGATCTGGAATTTGGAGGGACATAATTGGTTCACATTTGAAGATTTTCATGATAACTGAAGCTTTACAAGATGGGTCAGTGAAAACGGCAGAGTAAGGACCTTCAAAAATGTCCCTGTCCATCATAGCAGTTAAAAAACTGGAAAAAATAGCCAGAATCAACTTTTTTCAGAACTCTGACTTGCAGAACTCCTTGGGGCATTTATGCAAAAAACAAGATAAATAGCAAAAAAAAAAAAAGAAATAAAAGAAAAAGAATATAAAAATGTAACATAGCTGGATCTTAGTAAGAACAGTCAGCTTTGTAGTTATTGTTTTAACTTACCCTAGTCCCATCTCCCTCCCCAGCTCAGTGGCCACTTAAAAATAACATCTCACAATTTTGGTACTGATGGAAGCAGTAAAATAATTCATTCCCAAAGAATTGTCATTGTTTTGACTGTCTGGTAGTTCCCTGGAAGACCCCACTCAAAAGACTAGTCATTATTTTACCTCAAACTTAGCAGAGTTAAAATCCTCTTCCCAGGGATTGTTTGTTGAATGTTTTAGTGTCACAGCTACTTGAGGCAATGGATAACAGCTAGGGCAAACAATACACTGACCAAAAAGCTCAAAAGAAAAGGCTGAGGAATTAGATGTCCATAAGGACTTTATTTTTAAAAAATTATTTTTATTTTTATTTTTTTTTCAGTCAGTGTTTCCCTCTGTCATCCATGCTGGAGTGCAGTGGTGCAATCTTGGCTCATTGCAATCTCTGCCTCCCAGGTCCAAGTGATTCTCCTGCCTCAGCTTCCTGAATAGCTGGGACTACATGTGCGCACCACCATGCCTGGCTAATTTTTTATATTTTTAGTAGAGACGGGGTTTTACCATGTTGGACAGGCTGGTCTCAAACTCCTGACCTCAAGTGATCCACCTGCCTTTGCCTTCCAAAGTGCTGGGATCACAGGTGTGAACCACTGCGCCTGGCTAGATGTCCATAAGGACTTTAAAAGCTCCAGTATATCCCTAGAAATATGGAAGGTCATGTGCAGGTATAGGGCTGTGTGCATGCACAGCAAATACCTGAGAAGAAACCAAACACTCATGACTGGTTGATCTTGAGACTCTTTGCAAGTAGAAAGTGAAATTAAAGCAGAGTTGAAAACCACCTGGCTGAATGAATGTTGAAAGCATGTCCCAACACATACACAGAGCCTGTCAGTAAATATTAGGAGATTTAATGGTTCTAGATATTTTAGGCACATTCTGTCCAATTAGTAGCTAACCATAAGCTAACTGAGCAGAGACTTCAGTGGCCATACATGAGAGATAATATAGACTTTATTATTATTCTCTGGAATAATAATAAGATAATAATAAGAATAATAATTATTATTCCAGAGAAGTTACTAAATAAGGAACACAGTAAAAACTAAAAGCAGCAACAACAAAAACTCTGGGGAGGGAAGATAATCTGATTTCCAGAGTTGCCATATTATATACTTTTAAATGTCCAATTTTTAACCCCAAATTTACAAGGTATACAAAGAAACAAGAAAGTATGGGCCAGGTGCAGTGACTCACACCTGTAATCCCAGCACTTTGGGAGGCCGAGGCGGGAAGATCACCTGAGGTTAGGAGTTCAAGACCAGCCTGGCCAACTTGGCGAAACCCCATCTCTACTAAAAATACAAAAATGTGGTGATGTATGCCTGTAATCCCAGCTACTCGAGACTCTGAGGCAGGAGAATCACTTGAACCTGGGAGGTGGAGGTTGCTGTGAGCCAAGACTGTACCATTGCACTCCAGCCTGGGCAACAGAGCAAGACTCTGTCTCAAAAAAAAAAAAAAAAAGTATGGCTCATACACACACAGGGGAAAGAAAGCAGTCAATAAAACAATAAAACTATCCTGGAGGAATCCCAGACATTGGGTTCATTGGACGATGACTTTAAATCAGCTATTTTAAATATGTTAAAAGACCTAAATAAAGCCATGCCTAAAAAACTAAAGAAAAATCTGATAATAATGTCTCATGAAATAGAGAATGTCAATAAAGAAAATTATTTAAAAGAATAGAAATTCTGGAATTGAAAAGCATAACAATTGAAATGCAAGATTCACTGGAGGGGCTCAACAGCATATTTGAGCATGCAGAAGAATGAGTCAATGAACCTGAAGATAGGTTAACTGAGATTATCAAGTTTGAGGAAGACAAAGAAAAAAGAATGAAGAAAAATGAACAAATCCTCAGTGATCTGTGGGACACCATTAAGCAGACCAACATATGTATCTATCTATATCTATATCTATATCTATAATCTATCTATCTATCTATCTATCTATCTATCTATCTATCTATCATCTATCTATCATCTAATCTATCTATCATCCCAGAAGGAGAGGAGAAGGATCAGGAAGAGTATTTGAAGAAATAGTGGCCGAAATGTCCCAAATTTGATGAAAAACTAATCTGCACATACAAGAAGCTCAATAAACTTCGAGTAGGGTACACTCAAATTCACATACAGAGAAATTGCAATCAACTCTTGATACTCAAAGACAAAGAATCTTGAAACCAACAAGACAAACAACAAATCACCTACAAAGGATCCTCAATAAGATTAACAAATGATTTCTCATCAAAATATGGAGGCCAGAAGACAGTAAGGTGACATATTCAAAGTGTTGATAGAGAAAGATCGACAGACTTCTCTATCTGGTAGAGCTATCCTTTAAAAATGAAAGAGAAATTGAAATATTCACAGATAAACAAAAGCCAAGAGAGTTTTTTATTAGCAGATCTTCCCTACAAAAACACTAAAGAAGCTTGTTAGGGTGAAATTAAAGGATATTAGATAGTAATGTGAATCAACATAAATAAATAAAGAGCACTAGAACAGGTAACTACATAGGTAAATATAAAAGTATATTTTTTTGTTTATAGCTCATTTTTATTTCTATCTTATTTTTAAAACTCTAATTATTAGTATATGTCAAGGGAACAAAATCTATAAAGATGTAATTTGTGACAATAAAGCATGAAGTAGCAAGAGAACAAAGCTTTTCAGTGGCAATTTTTTGTATACTATTAATATTAAATTGGTATTAATTTGAACTAGATTATTTAATGCTCAGGTGTTACCTGCAATTTCTAGAGCAATTGCTTAGAAAATAAAAAATAGTAAAATAAATTACAAGGGATTAAAATGGTAGACTAGAAAATATCTAGCACAGAAGATGACTGTAATGAAGGAATAGAACAAAAATCACTTGGCATAGGAAACAAACAGCAAAATGGCACATATAACATCTATCTATCAGTAATTAACTTAAATGTAAATGGATTAAAATTTCTACTTAAAAGGCTGACATTGGCATAATGGATAAAAATGATACAACTCTATGGTATCTATAAGAGATTCACTTGTGATTCAAAGACAAAAAATGAATTGAAAATAAAAGGATGGAAAAAGATATACCATGCAAACACTAACCAAAAGAGAGTAGGAATAACTGTAATTAGTAGCTAGTAATATAAACAAAATAGACTTTAAGACAAAATTTTTTACTAGAGACATTTTATAATGAGTCAATCTATCAAAAATATTCAGCACTTAAAAACATATTTGCATCTAACAACAGAGGCCCAAAATACATGAAGCTTATTTGACAGAATTTATGGGAGAAATAGACCATTCAGCAATATTGATTGGAGACTTCAATACCTCACTATCAGTGATGGGTAGAACAACTAAAGAGAAGATCAGCAAGGTAACAGAAGATTTGAACAACACTATTAACCAAGATAGTTCACATATTATCTATCTATCTATCTATCTATCTATCTATCTATCTATCTATCTATCTATCATCTATCTATCTATCTATCTATCTATCTATCTATCTATCTATATCTCTGTGTGCATATATAGAGATAGATAAGAGATAGAGATAGATATATCTAACTATAGATATATAAATATGGAGAGATACATATATGTCTATATTTATATAGAGAGATATATAGCTATCTACATAGATATAAATATATAGAGAAAACACTTCACCCGACAATGGCAGGATACACATTCATGTCAAATGGATATGGAACATTCTGCAGGAAATACCAGATACTAGGACATAAAACAAATCTCAATAAATATAAAAGAATTCATCACACAAAGTGTGTTTTTTGACCATAATGGGTTGAAATTAGAAACTAACATAAGGGAAATTAACAAATATGTGGAAATTAAATAACACATTCCTAAATAACCAATGGGTCAAAGGAGAAATCACAATGGAAATCAGAAAATAACTTGAGATCAATGAAAATAAAAATACAACTTACCAAACCTTATGGTATGCAGTGAAAACAGTGTGCAGAAGAGAATTTATTCTATATATTAAATAACTCAAATCAGTCCCATAACCTTACCTTTTGAGAATATAGAAAAAGAAGAGCAAACTAAACTCACAGCTAGCAGAGGAAGGAAATAATATTAGTGTGGAAGTAAATGAAACAGAGAATAGAAACACAATAGAAAAAAATGAATAAAACCAAAAGTTGGTTATTTGAAAAGATTAACAAAATTGACAAATCTTTAATCTAGACTGGCCAAGAGAAAAATAGACAAGACTCAGTAAAATCAGGAATGAAAGAAAGGACATTACCCACCCTACAGAAATACAATGGATTAAAAAAAAACTGTAAACAATCACATGCCAAGAAATTAGATAACCTATATGAAATGGAAACATTCCTAGAAAAACATCAACTACCAAAATTGCCTAAAGCTGGAAGCCACCTTCAAGCTGTGTTCTCACATGGCAGTAGGGGAGAGACAGAGAGAGAGAGAGAGAGATGAAGAGAGAGAGAATGAGTAAGAACATTTGTATGAGCAAATTCTCTGGTGTCTCTTCTGATAAAGGCATTACTCCCATCATGAAGGCTGCCACTCTCATGACCTTACTAAATCCAAGTACCTCCCAGAGGCTCCAACTCCAAATACCATCACAATGGGGGTTAGGGATTCAACATACAAATTTAAGGAACACAATTCAGTCCACAGCAAGGTAACTTTAACAATTTTGTCTTCAATGTCCCTACCATTCCTACCATTCCTCCCTATAACCTAGCTTCTATTGCAATCCCCACCCTTTAATAGTCAGACACATCTACTTCTTTCTTATCGGGTATTGAAGTCCCAAGGAAATCAGAAAATGTGATAAAATATTTGTTTTAAGTGGCTCTGTATATTCTGTCACAGTTATCCTTTTTCACAGCCAACTTCCAAGATGGCCCCAATGATCCTCAGCTCCTGGGATTCACACTTTTGTGTAGTTCCTTCCAACATTGTATTAGCACTGGTCTGTGAGACCATAGAATACAGCAGAAGTGAAGGTATCTCAAGTGAAGCTATCACCAAGTGATAGATGGCTCCATCCTGGGCTGCTTGATTTCTCTCTCCCTCTCTTATTCTCTTCTTTCTCTCTCTCTCATCACTTCATCTGGGAGAAGCCAGCTGTCTTCTCATGAGGACACTCAGGCAGCCTATAAAGAGGCCCAGATGTTGAGGAACTGAGTTCTCCAGCCGACAGCCAGTGAGGAACTGAGGCTTGCTTGCTGCCAACGCTGTGAGGGAGCTTGGAAACAAACTCCCTTAGTCGAGCCTTTAGATAAGACTGCAGCCTCCACAGCAATTTGACCTCAATCTCGTGAAGCACGTTGATCCAGAGACACCCAGCTAAGCTGAACCTAAACTGCTGATCTAGATAAATTGATATAAAACATAGTTATGGTTTTAAGCTGTAAGGTTTGGGGGTAACTTGTTATGCACCAGATAACTACCAATATACACTGAGAACTGTTTAGTATAAATATTCTGGCTTGCTGAATAGGAAATTGATGACCTCCAGACAGTTTCTGCTTGAGCCCATTTATCAAATCTGGCCCTTTTATGGATATTTATTTTAACAAATATGTTCTTGAGCTCTGAGTTGCTTCCTTATAAAAAAAATGAATCCACAATCTTTATTTTTCTTCTTGTTATCTTATTCTTGGATCTTTTCCAAATAGTTGAAGCTTCTATATATATGGTCTCTGATTTTAAGATATTAATTCTACCTCTTCACATACCGATAACACCTAGCACATTTTGTACACCACTAGGTGATAATTCTTAGTTGATTGCTTAAAGCATCATCTTCGCCAAAGCCACCTGAAAGTTTTTTTAGAGATAAAAATAATGAAATAAAGAACACACAGGAGGTCTCAGTTTGGAATGTGTGCAGGGTGAAGGGTCACATACACATCATTGGTTACTATTTGAAGATTTGTAACTTTTTTTTTTTTTTTTTTGGAGACGGAGTCTTGCTCTGTCACCCAGGCTGGATTGTAGTGGTGCAATCTCAGCTCACTGCAACCTCCACTTCTCGGATTTGAGCGATTATTCTGTCTCAGCCTACCAAGTAGCTGGGACTACAGGTACATGCCACCATGCCTTGCTAATATTTGTATTTTTAGTAGAGATGGGGTTTCACTATATTGGTCAGGCAGGTCTCGAACTCCTGACCTCAGGTGATCCACTGCCTTGGCCTCCCAAAGTGCTGGGATTATAGGAGTGAGCCACTGCACCCGGCCACTTTTTTTTTTTTTTTTTTTTTGAGACAGGGTCTCATTCTGTCACATCACTTAAGCTGGAGTGCAGTGGCATAATCAGGGCCCACTGCAGCATCAATCTCTCAGGTTCAAGTGATCCTCCCATCTCAGCCTTCTAAGCAGCTGGGACTACCAGTGTGCAGCCATCATGCCTGGCTAATTTTTGTATTTTTGGTAGAGATAGGGTTTTGCCATGTTGCCTAGGCTGGTCTTGAACTCCTGAGCTCAAGCAATCCACCTGCCTTGGCTTCCCAAAGTGCTGGGATCACAGGCGTGAGCTACTCTGTCCCACCGGCAACATCTTTTTTATAATGCTTGAATGATTTCATGTCATGGACATTGAGATTTTATGTCTATAAAATGATAATGGTTTAGAATAACTGAATTTATAGAGAATTAATGTCTGACTGATTATAAGAAGTTGATGGCCTCCTGGCTTCTAGGTATTATTACTATTACTATTTTTAGTTTGAAGTGAAGTGGGAGGGTATGGTAATGGCTGTGGCTTACTGGAAGCAATTTTGTTTTCCTGAGAACATTGAACGATGTTCTTGTACCTGCTTGTTCTTACTGGGATAAATCTTTTTAAAATTTCAAATAAATAAAGGACTGCTTTGTGGTTAAGTTTTCATTTCCTGGAATCACAAAGCCAAGTATTCCTGAACTAGGTGCAGCAATGCAGCTCCTGTCATTTAATTTAATGAGCATATTTTAAATATATAATTAGTTCAAAACAATTATGGTGAGATGTTTGCACTGAGGGATAGAAAAAAATATCCAAGACAAAAATATCCAAGACCAATTCTTTCCTCAAGATACTGATCATTTAATTTGAGAAAAAAATATCATATACACATGTAAAATCTAAATGTCTTACATATGTGAAGATGAAATAAATGGATGTAGCTTTAAGAGTGGGGGTGGCTTCCTGGTAAAGAGTTTAACCTCAGATAGTCTTGAAGGACCAGCAGGATATAGATGGGTGGGAAAAAGGAAAAGGAACTCCAGATGAGAGCAAATTGTCCCACACTGTGATGTATTTTTTAACGGTTTACAGTTGCCAATAGCTTCCCTATGCATCAAGTCGCCCCCACAATCTTTTGAAGTGCTTAGGGCAGGTATGATTATTCCCACCTACCAAATGGGACATTTTGAGTCAGAAAACTACTTGAGACATTTCCAAGTTAATTCATGTAAGACATGAGTTGGCAAACGGTAGCCAGCTGTCTGCTTTTTACAACTTGAAGTGGTTATATTTTAAATAATTATGTAAGAACCTATATAATATTTTTGATTGTGTCTCTTGGCCTATGATTAAATATAAATTAAACCCTGCAAAGACAAAAATATTTACTACCTGTAAGAAAGCGTGCTGATTACTAATTTAATATCTTCATAGTGTTTCAAATAAAACATTTTAAACTTATTGTAATAAAATAAATATTTTATCATAATGAAAGATAAAAAGATATGGCACTATTACAATAGACTTAAGTATGGATCATTCTGTAAGTACAATTTTATCTCTGTGTCTTTTACATCTAAACTTATACCATGTTCTTGTTATCCATCATTTTTTCAAAAATATATTGATGCTTGCATAATATTCCATTATATGAATATAAAATAACATATATTATCCTGTTGTTGAACCTATAGATTCTTCGAATTCTAGTTAGTAAAAATAACATGCTAATAAATATCCTTGTACACAGGTATTTGCATCTTTGATTGTTTCATTGGTATAAAGCCCTAGAAATAGAATTACTAGTTCAAAAGTTATAAACTTACCATTTTTAAGGATTGCAATAAATATTGCTAAGTTTTTTTTAAGAAAGGCTGTACCAGTTAATTATTCTAATAGTAGTGTATGAAAGTGCCTATCTTGTTATACCAGAAGAAAATCCAGGGTTCCCTTAAATATGTAGCCAGCATTACATAGGGGGTGTCTTATTTTATGGTTTTGCTGATGATTCTTGACATTAAAAAATTTTAGTATTCTTAATGGCATTTTACATTTTTAATTTCTTTTGTATTTCGTGTGTGTATATATGTGGGGTTCTTTTTGCCTCTTGTTGTTGAAATGTACATCTTGTTTCACAGATTCATAAGTAGTCTATAGATATGATGATACTGATACTTGGTTTTTGAAATATTTTGTAGATATTTGTTCAAGTATATCATTTTATGTAAAGTTTTTCACTTGATTCTCTTGTGTTTTCTTGATATATTGAGTACATTTTATGATAGAATATAGTTGAATGTGCACAAAATACATGCATTTCAAAATGTGTTATAGTGATATATACATTCTTAAACCTGAAAAATCTCTTCTTAAAGATAATATATAAGACAATCATTTACCAATTTGGATGAGATCAGTTGTGTTCATGGTAGTATGGCCGTAGACCATTTACCAATTTGGGAGAGTCACAGACAAACCCTTTTATGGAATTCATCTGCTCTGGGGCAGAATTGTAATGTGTAACCAACTGATGTTCTAGAAAAAATATAACAATTGTTCTTGGTTCCTTGCTGTGGTACTACATATATATTAGATAGAGGATGCAGAAATGGATCTGAATGGAAAAAATAGGACCATATTGGATAGGTATGAATTTGAACTACCCATGTATTTTTTGCTCGCTTACTACAGGTATGTTTGCTACAGATATGTGTCTCTATACTTACAGATCACTGGGTGCATGATCTTAGATTTATCAAACTGACAAGCTTATACCTTTGTTTTCTACTTCACCAGTGTCATCCCTCTTTCTAATAATAGTTCTATCCATTACCTCTTTCATAATTTATGTAACAGTTGGTAGAGAAAGTAAAATTGTCAGAGTCCAGTAAACTTTTATACGAGAAAAACTGTCAAAACAAATAGAAAGGGAGACATAATATATTTACTCCATTGCAGCCTTGAAGTCCTATTTTAATTTAGGCCTAACTTGTTGTCTGTGTTTAAACCCTGTTATAGTTTGAAGTTTGCCTTTCTGTTTCTCTCTCTTTCTTTCTGCCTTTGTTCCTTTTTGTCTTGCATCTTGGACTATCTGGATAAAAATTGTAGTTGTAATCCCTTTGATCAGTCTCCTACAAATGTTTGAATTTCACTTTTAAATCTGACTGAAATATAATGAAGAAAAAAGTGATATAGGGTGTGCTGGTGCAAATGATAAAACCAGTTAGATTTGTACTACTAATTTCATCTGCTGAGATAAAAGTAGCTTCCTTGGGTGAGGTAGGGCTAATCAAGCATTGTTATTCAGCTAGAACCACCATTCTCCCTGGGATACCAATGGTAGTGGGCTTCCATGAGTGATAGATAGGTCGGGTTCATTCTCTAATTAGGAGATTATCTTCATTTTAGAAGGAGGCTGTTTCTCTAATTACATTGATGTGAAGTAGAGATTGCAGAGAGAAAACTTACTAAGTATGGATTATTTTGCCACATTTTCAATCTCTTACTGACGCTGGGTGTCTAGGCTACATTTCCTGGTAACTATGGCAACATCCCCATTTTTGTTGGCTCTCCTGGGACTCTCTTATAGGATTATCTGATTTATGCCTTCTCAGTATTTTCCATTTATATTTTACTTCCATGTCTTAAATAAAACATTTCATTGACTGAAATGTGAATTCAAAACCAGTTACATTGCACTGTTTATTGTACCCAAGCCTGTACTTCAGGAGTTTTATTTATGGAGAGGTGATCATGTTGGTAAATACATGACAGGTACTTGGAGATGCTGGTATCTCCTTGTTTTACTAGAACTCTTGGAGCAATGGTACCTCCTGAACCCGGCTGGCCTACTTTAGCAGGATTTACTCTATTATGAAGAAAAGAATGTTCTATTCTAAAAGTGATGGGAACTTCCAATGGTGGTTGAATCATTTGAGAGAAATGTATTACAAGATATATAAAACCTTTCCTTATGTGGTCTTCCTCAGATGAGGGAATTTGTTTCTTTGGAAGAAAATGTGGAACATCATTCTTGTGTTCATGAAAATGCTCAATAGAAACCAGTGTCTCCATCCGGTGGTGCCATCACAAGATTTTTATACTATTTTTCAGGCCAGAAATGAACAGGAACAATTATAAAACAAAACAAAAACCAGAGTCATGTCTACTCATTTACCAACAGACTATCAAGAATGAGAGGCAGATTACTTTTTTCTGTGCGAAACAATATGTTTTCTAACTAAAATGTTCAGAAAAAGACTGATTTCATGCTTGCACAAGTCTGAATCATCTGTTTCATTTACTTTGAAAAGAAGAATTGCTTTGGAATGTGGACTTTGGAGGCAGAGTCCCTGGTCCAAGCCCCAGTTCTTTAATTGTCGGTGTGACCTTGGATAGGTTAATCAAGCCTCTCTGTGCCTTGGTTTCCTCATCAGTAACATGAGGATGATAGCACCTGCCTGAGGATCATCGTGGGCATGAAGTGAGCTAATACAGGAAAGGTCTTAGGGGCTTGGAACACAGACAGCACTCTGTTAGGCATTAGTATTTTCCTAATGCTATTGAGTTTTTCTTTATTCCAAAGAATATGAATTATTTATTGTACATAAACTCATATTGCTAACTTAAGAAAAGGTGGTTATCCCTTCTCTTACTAACATTTTTTAAAAAGCAAAAACTACTTAGTATTACTCAGTTTAAATAAACTCATTATGAAGAATTTTGTATTTTCATAATGATTGCAGGGAAGATTTATTTCCTAGATTGCCCCAATCTAATGACTCACTGGAACCTAATGAGATACCAGAATTTCAGTACTTATAGATAGTACCATGAAATTTTTCTGTTATTAACAGAAATTAAAGAAAACGTCCATTTTAAAGATGGGGAAAGAAATGTTTTGTGCATGTATAATTTTTTTAACATTGAGAGGCATAGATTTCTTACTAGATACATGTGTTCTATTACTGACACTGGAATAATTCTTTTAGGAGGCATAGATTTCTTACTAGATACATGTGTTCTATTACTGACACTGGAATAATTCTTTTAGGGAAAGTCCTTGGAAGTTTTCCATGCTCTTGTTAGCTTTATGAAGTACACTCCTTAGTATATGCTATGTGAAATGTTCAAAATCTAACCCAGGCCATCTTTGATAGTGTGTGCGGGCCACATATACTATCTGGCTCTATCATCTGGGGTGGGGCAAAGACCATCATACTCAGGATTTAGCCAGGAAAGTTCCTTTGCCTTTGGTGTTGGCACAGCCATATCTGTATGGAACTCTCTTACATTTCCATTATTACCATCTGTGATGCATGACTGTCTCCTTTATGTAACAGGTCTGGGAAGTGGAAATATGTTTGCTACAAATCTACTTCCCCTCATTTCTATCACTTTCCTCCTGTTCTCCACTCTCGCCTGTCCTCCTACAATTCCATAATTTTTGCATTGAAACCTGGTAACTAGCCTAACAGAAGAGTTTTAGATAGAGGAATTCATGCTTTTGAAGGGCACAAATGTGGTACTGAATATGGATTTTGTTTATTCCGAATTATTATTTTTAGGAAATCCAACCAGTGGTAAATTAAAAATATTGCTTAATGAGATTTTTAACCTTTCTACCTATACACTTATTTTAAACAATTTGTTGTTTAGACATATAATTTGTTAAGGTTGATGGGATCTTTGAGGATGATTCTCTGACATGAGTATTTTTTTAATCATCATATCACAAGGCTGTTAACATAGTTTAGCTATTTGTCCCTGCCCAAATCTCATATTGAATTGTAATCTCCAATGATGGAGATGGGACCTGGTGGGAGATGTTTGGGTCATGGAGGCGGATTCCTCACAAATAGTTTAGTGCTGTCTTCTTGATAGTGGGTGAGTTCTCAGAGTTCTGGTTAAGTGTGTGGTATCACCCGCCTTCAAACTATACTACAAAGCTACAGTGACCAAAACATCATGGTACTGGTACAAAAACAGGCACATAGACCAATGGAACAGAATAGAGAGCCCAGAAATAAGGCCCCACATCTATGATCTTTGACAAAGCTGACAAAAACAAGCAATGGGGAAAAGACTCCCTATTCAATAAATTTTGCTGGGCTAAGTGGCTAGTCATATGCAGAAGATTGAAGCTGGACCTCTTCCTTACACTCTATACAAAAATCAACTCAAGATAGATTACAGACTTAAATGTAAAACCTAAAACTATAGGAACCCTGGAAGACAACCTAGGCAAACCATCCTGGACCTAGGAATGGGCAAAGATTTCATGACAAAGACACCAAAAGCAATCGCGACAAAAGCAAAAATTGACAAATAGGATCTAATTAAACTTAAGAGCTGCACAGCAAAAGAAACTAACAACATAGGAAACAAAAGAGGAAACCTACAGAATGGGAGAAAATATTTGCAAACTATACATCTGACAAAGGTCTAATATCTGGCACCTATAAGGAACTTATCAAATTTATGAGAGAAAAACGACTGCATTAAAAAGTGGGCAAAGGATATGAACAGACACTTCTCAAAAGAAGACATATATGTGGCAAACGAGCATATTAAAAAAAGCTGAATATCAATGATCATTAGAGAAATGCAAATATAGTTACCTTATCCTGCTGGGAAATTCCTAGTAGTATAGCTATAAGTTAGTTGGCAGCTTCTGATTGGTTAGCCTGAAGTTTCATTTGTCTCTCTTTTTTTTTCTTTAGACAGAGTCTAGTTCTGTTGCCCAGGCTGAAGTGCAGTGGTGCAATCTTGGCTTACTGTAACCTCCGTTTCCTGGGTTTAAATGATTCTCCCACCTCAGCTTCCCAGGTAGCTGGGACTACAGATGCACGCCACCACGCTCAACTAATTTTTATATCTTTTAGAGACAGGTTTCACTATGTTGGCCAGGCTGGTCTTGAACTCCTGAGCTCAAGTGATCCACCCGCCTCGGCCTCCCAAAGTGCTGGGATTACGGGCTTGAGCCACTGTGCCCAGCCTCATTTCTGTTTAATAGAGGTGTTTACAAGAAACAGCTCAAGGTAAGTTTTGCTTATATTTACAAATCAAGGAAGGCTGAGGTCGCTTATGAAGCCTAACTGGCTTTGTCTGCTCAGGGGTTCTTCAGGCCTGGCCTCCATTTTAATTTACTTTGACAGCTGCAAACCATTGAATGACGTCAGTGATTCTCAAGTTTTATCTGCATCAGAATCACCTGGGGGACTTGTTAAACACACAGATTGGTGAGCCACACCCGAGTTACTGATTCAGTGGGTTGAGGGTGAGACCTCAAAGTTTCTAACAATTTCCCAGGTGGTGATGATGCTGCCGCCCCAGGAACTATCCTTTGAGAACTAGTGATTTAGGTTATACAGAGATCCCTTATCCCAGAAGAGGCCTTTTTGACTCTGAAATAAAGGTAAACATTTGCTTAAGAGGATCAAAATTGTCCATGATTTTAACAAATTCTGAAGTGGACTCAGTTCTCATGTCTCCTTCTCCCCACCATCTTCCCTTATTTCCTGGGCTGCTGTTCCCTCCTACCTGGTTAATGTTAATTCAGGCTCTTCTAGTTCATTTGTGAGGAAAATTAACGTGTCATGGTATTATCCAAAACAGATGGTTCCCTCCCATGAGTAATTCTGGTGCTAGAGGTTAAGATAAGGATTATTTTCACCTCGTTATTAAATACACATGACAATGATAACCTTATTAAATACACATGACAATAATTCTCTGGATTATTTCTCTAATAATCTCAAAATGAAACTCAGATGTCTTTAGATCTTTGCCTCTTTTTTTTTGCTTCATTTTTTTCCCCAATGTTTTCCTTTTTCGCAGTCTGGACATTATATCAAATGTCTTCAAAATGTGTACTTAAGAAGTTCAATTTGCATTTTCACTCTGATAGGGGAGGGGAGGGCTTGTGGATATGTCAGGGCTAAGGTAAGTTTGAGGGTCGAATTCAAGAAACTATTTGTAAAAAGTACATTTAATGACTGATCCTAATAACTTTTTCATCCTCTTGTTCCTATCCAGAGGTTGTTCAGTGGCTAATTATTGTCATATTAATTTGGCATGTGTAAAATTCAGTTTCGTAAGAATGTCACCCTGGATGCAGCTGAAAAAGTTTGCAAAAATTGTAGACGATAAGAGAATGTTGATTATGCCCACTTGTGTCTCTTTTAGTCTTATATGTCATCATAAAGTGAAGAGGAAGCCTGACATTGGCTGTGTACTGGCTTGTGTTTCTTCATAAGCCCTCGTTTCCATTTTATTAACACAAAATTGTAGCAATCATTAAGTATTTCCCAGAAAATAGCTTCTGGTAATTTCATTTAAGGATAAACCAAGTTTTCATGACCTTTCCAATAGCAGAAAATACATTAGTTTCTTTGTACTTTGGAATTTTTATATGAATTCCACATATGAATTTTATATGAATTCAATTTTTATTCATATAAAAATTCCAAAGTGAAAAATATTTGGAAAAAATTAAAACTAAAAATTTTTCAGTCATGAGTGACTTCTGATTTTGGAATACTGTTTATCAGAATTATACAATAAGCTAATGGGAAAAAAAAATCAGGACTTGTCAGAGTTGAAGTTAGCATTTCAGGTGTCCCATATTTCAAGAATTATGTGAGTAGTCATACTCTGCTCTGTTACATCCAAGCTTTTTGAGTAAAAGCTGAGGTTTTTGTAATGAATTTTTCATAAAATTGGGGAATCCATTGAGCAAACACTTCTATAGGGTACTCTGGGCCTTTTTAGATTTCAAAGCAAACAAAATAATAGAACAGTTTGAGAAAATTTGGTTTGCCAATAGTAAATATCATCTAGAAAAATTAATAATTTGTTTATTGCTGGAAAACATTAACTGGGAGCTGAAAGGACATAATAAAATCTACCTTATCTTTAAAAATCTTCTGTAGAGGCATGGCATTCTCAACAAATATGTTGGTGGGGAAACAATCTGTCTTCTACCTCATTTTGTGGCAAATGTGACTTCTCTTTTTTTTTTTTAACTAGACCTTCACTTTATCCACATATCTTCTATGATATTAAAGACTTGCAAAATCAAGGAATTCATGTAATATCATTAGGAATCTTGATTCTGTATTTCTAATTACTACATTAGTGAAAATTAGTGTCCTGGTTCATTGTTAATCTAAGACTCAAAGTATTGGTAAAGAGAGATTTATTTGAATATCTTCTCTTTTAAATACTGAATCATATAATGCTTTCCAGAGGAATAGGAATGGCTTTAGATTTTTTTTTTTTTTTGAGACAGAGTCTCCCTCTGTCACCAGGCTGTAGTACAGTGGCACGATCTCGGCTCACTGCAACTTCCGACTCCCTGATTCAAGCAATTCTCCTGCCTCAGCCTCCCAAGTAGCTGGGATTACAGGCACGTGCCACCACACCCAGCTAATTTTTGTATTTTTAATAGAGGCGGGGTTTCACCATGGTGGCCAGGCTGGTCTCAATCTCCTGACCTTGTGATCTGCCCACCTCGTCCTCCCAAAGTGCTGGGATTACAGGTGTGAGCCACCACACCCTGCCGGCTTTAGAATTTTTTAGATCTCCTTCTGACTTATCTAGTTTCTCATTTTGTACTTCTGGGAAAGGGAGATTTAATCTTTTTTTTTTTTTTTTTTTTCTAAAAAATAGATGAATATTTTAACATTTCTTCATGTTATAGCTGGTAACTACTTTCATGTCACATAGAAAATGTATATTTCTCCATTATTTTGGATGACTATGAATGTATCTATGATCTAACAATGTACTTATTACATCCCCTAGAGCTAAAATAAATTTTTGAGTGTTTTGAGATCAAATTCATAGGCTTCCATAGGAAGAAATCTATTGTGGTCTTCAGAACATAATTTGTTTTTAGTTAGAATATTAGCTTGGGAAAAAGGTGAGTGTGTCCTAAGCAGCTGTAAAATAGTAAAATAGTAAATGTTGACATGCATATCATTCTGATAGTTCTAACATTAAAATGAGCATAACTGCCTAAGAATTGTTTATAATTATTTATAATGTATAAACCCTGTCTACTTTCAAAAAGACTTTGAAGATTTTATAAGTAAAAACACATACACGCACACACATACAACTGAGCAATTCAAAATTATATTAAGAAAAAGTTGATTGGAAACCAGTTAAAGAAAGAATATAAATAGAATTGGGGTTAAGCTGAGAACTGCAGTTTAACAATGGAAGTCTATACAGACTCAATTCAGACTGTAAGTTGGAATTTGCTGGAAGGTAAGGCAACATGGGGAACAAAATAAACATCATGATCCTTTCTGCCATCTAAAAAGAGGCCTACCAATACTTCACAAAGGCAAAATTAATACTCTTTAAGGAGAATTGATCATAGGATCCTTCTGTAATAATAAGAAGACAAAATTGCACGAGGTTATGCAGATGATGGTCAGTTGCTATTTTCTTATTTTTAAAATTTTAAGTAAGTTATTAATAGAATTTCCAGTCTTCCTGCATTCTACCACCATTTCCTTGTGATCACTTCTTTCCCTACAGGTTGATTACTATGTTTCTAACCGGTTTTAAAAAATTTTAGAGGTGCCGAAGGTAAAAGACTGTTTGAAAATAAGAAGATTCTTTACCATTGCATAAATTTAACTTGTGCTATGAGAATACATGAAATGTGTTCATCCTTCCCTTTTTCCTACAGTGCAGGGTTGACAAACTTTCCGTAAAGGGCCAGAGGGGAACTATTTCAAGCTTTGCAGGTCGTATGTGTGTCACAGCTACTCAGCCATTTTCTTGCAGCGTGAAAGCTAATGAGTGAGACCATGTTACAATAAAGCTTTATGGACACTAAAATTTGATTTTCATATAACTTTCACATGTCCTAAAATATGTTTCTTTTGATTTTTTTTAAACATAAAAACCATTTCAGTGAATGGGCCCTACAATAGTGGGTCATGGGCTGGATATACTGACATCTGATACCTCTCAAAGGGCCAACATCCTTTCCTTTGGAATATAGCTGGTTTTTAACTTAGGTATTCTCAATATCTCCTCACTAAACACAGACAGGTGACAAATTCTAAAAATAGACTTGTAATTCTCAAGTTTGATGCTACCTTTCTCCTTTGAGAAAAAATAAGTACTAGTCATAGTCAAGGTTATTTGAAAGATTTTTCATGCATTTATCATGCTTAGAATCCAGGCTAGCTGTATCCACTTCAGATAATCTGTGATCCTTTATTTTCATCTTCTTTTTTGTTGTTGTTAGATTGAAGATTCTCCATCTCTATGGCTGCACCATCACTTCTGACCTGAGCAAAATAAAAGGAGCTTACAGAAGTGTCAAAGTATTTCATGACATATCTGCCCTTACCTGCTAACATTTTCAGGAGAATAGAGTTTCTGCCAACAAAGATATTGAAAATATACATAAATATGCCCAGGAGTTGTCCCCATTAAAGTGAGATATACATTATTTTTTGGTTTGGAAATAATCAAGAAATAATTGTATGTGAAGCTTCAGCATCATACCAAATAATGCATATTTCTATGCCAAACACCACCTGCCCCAAATAATGATAAAGTTAAAAAGTACTAAACTTTAAATATTGGTATTTTCTTGCTTGTTTACATTATTGGTTTGCAATGGTTTTAACTCTTGACTGAGATTACTACTGCCTGGCATATTGTAATCTACTTTCCTTTAGCCACTCAACATATCATGAGAGAAGAGTAAGTCAGATAGCTCTAGAAGGAATATTTTACTCTTTAGTATTTAATTGTATGCACAGTGGCTTTATATGTACACTACAGCAAACATGGTGTTGATTTCTTCAGGCCTTGTGCCAGGACACTGCGGTGGCTTCCAGATAGCCCATACATCACATAGGGTTCTTTCTCGACTGCACCCTTAGACATGAATCTCTAGAAAATATTGCATGCCAAGGAAGTGGTTGTACACTGCCTTCACTGGGTTACCATTAAGAGGAGGATTCATGTCAGTGTGGAAGGTTAAGGGAAGTAAGAAAGATAAGCAGTAGTGCAACATTGACAATAAGCACCATGGTGGGGTGGGGTGGAAGGTGGGGTGGTGGGGGTGGTGACTTTGTCTCAGTATCATTGCTGAAGATTATGGAGATCAACCTCAAAGGTATTCTGTGTAGAGGGCAAGAGAGTTGGGGTATTTATTCTACCATGCACTGTTCATGGGCTACTTCCAAAGGGGATATAAATTTCCAGGCACCTATGGCTCTCTGAATACACAGGTAAAGCAAACCCTACCAGCAGGAGGGTACTCCTCCAAGAAGTGATGCAGGGGCTGGTTTGTGGAAATGCATGGGGGACTTATGGGGATGGGGCTGAGCAAAACAGCATCTGCTACATGTGTGATGGAGAGAGATGTCCCACAAATTTGGACTGGGTGATCTGGGCTTGAACCCTACTTCTACTAGCTGTGTGATTTTACTTATATCACTCAACCTGATGCTTAGTGTTCTCCTCTTTAAAACTGAGAAACCTACTTTATGAAAGATGCTTAAAAGAGTAAATAACGTAGCGGTGATGGTTAATATTGAGTGCCAACTTGATTGGATTGAAGGATGCAGAGTATTGTTCCTGTGTGTGTCTGTGAGGGTGTCGCCAAAGGAGATTAACATTTGAGTCAGTGGACTGGGAGGGGCAGACCCACCCTCAATCTGGGTGGGCACCATCTAATCAGCTGCCAGTGTGGCTAGGATAAAAGCAGGCAGAAGAAAGTGGAATGAGCAGACTTGCTGAGTCTTCTGGTCTTCATCTTTTTCCCAAGCTAGATGCTTCCTACCTTCAAACATAAGACTCCAAGTTCTTCAGCTTTTGGAATCTTGGACTTACACCAGTGGTTTGCCAGGGGCTCTTGGACCTTTGGCCACAGACTGAAGGCTGTACTGTTGGTTTCACTACTTTTGAGGTTTTGGGACTCAGACTGGGTTCCTTGCTCCTCAGCTTGCAGATGGCCTATTGTGGGACTTCACCTTGTGATCGTGTGAGTCAATACTCCTTAATAAACTCCCCTTCATATATACATCTATCCTATTAGTTCTGTCCCTCTAGAGAACCCTGACTAATGCAGTAGCAAAGTGGCAAAGTGGGGAAAGGATACTGGACAGAGGAAACAGCGTGCAGGAAGTATGGAGTCTTAAAAATACTGCATAATATTTTGGAAACAGTATGGCTGGAGGGCAGGGTACATGGGCAGAAGGTATGAGGATGGTGATGGGGTCCTGTGGGATACTTAGAAGGGAAGCCTAATCTCTGTGTGGAAGGTCAGGCAAATGATACTAAGTTAAGGACTAAAGTAGGGGAAGAAGATACCTGGTCAATAGGGTGGACTGAGCTGCTGTGGGAAATACATCATCCTACTTCAAACATACAGACATGTCAAAAAAATTTTTAAGAAAAAGATTAAAGATGGTCTCAAATTTTTAACTCCTCTTCCTGCATCAAGAGGTGGAGACTAATGACCTTCCCCTTGAGTCTGGGTTGGCCTTAGTGATGAATAGAAGGTGCCAGACCAATAGAAGGTAGCAGAACTAATGTTCTGGGACCTCCAAGCCTAGATTGTATAAGAAGTCTTGCAGCTTTGGAACAAGACTTATTGAATATTCATCCTTAAAACCCTGAGACAATAAGATGCCCACTTACCAGATGGAGATACCATGTGAAGAAGCCCTGAGGCCACATGGAAAGTGAGAGTTGGATTAGAATGAAATCCATCAGTATAATTCACCACCGTTAACAAAATGAAGGAAACCAGGTGCAGTGGCTCACATCTGTCATCCCAGCACTTCAGGAGGCCAAGATGGGCAGACTGCTTGAGATCAGGAGTTCAAAACCAGCCTGGGCAATGATGAAACCCTCCATCTCCACAAAAAAAATAAAAATTAGCTAGGTGTGGTGGTGTGCGCCTGTGGTTCCAGCTACTCGGGAGGCTGAGGTGGGAGGGTGGCTTGAGACCCGGAGGCAGAGGTTGCCATGAGCTGAGATGGTGCCACTGCACTCATGCCTGGGTGACAGAGCCAGACCCTGTCTCAAAAAAACAAAAAAACAGAAACAGAATGAAAGAGCAAAAACAACACGATCATTTAAGTAGATGCCAGAAGCATCTAACAAAATGCAAAATCCACTCATGATAAATATTCTCAGCCATGTATGAATAGAGAATTTCCAAACCCAATAAAGGGTATCTACAAAAAGACCCTCTAGTCACCATCACAATGGTAAAAGATTAAATGATTCCTCCCCATCCCCTGTGACTAGGAATAAAGCAAGACTATCTGTTTTTACTATTGCAATTCTACCTTGTATTACAAGTCCAAATCAGTGCAACAAAGCAAGAAAAAGAAAAGACATACAGATTGAAAATGAAGAAGCAAAACCATCTTTTCTTCCCTATAGATGACATAATTGTGTATGGAGAAAATTCTTTTTTTTTTTTTTTGGTTTTAATTCTTTTTTTATTATACTATAGGTTTTAGGGTACATGTGCACAATGTGCAGGTTTGTTACATATGTATCCATGTGCCATGTTGATTTCCTGCACCCATTAACTCGTCATTTAGCATTAGGTATATCTCCTAATGCTGTCCCTCCCCCCTCCCCCCACCCCACAACAGTCCCTGGAGTGTGATGTTCCCCTTCCTGTGTCCATGAGTTCTCACTGTTCAATTCCCAGCTATGAGTGAGAACATGCGGTGTTTGGTTTTTTGTCCTTGTGATAGTTTACTGAGAATGATGTTTTCCAGTTTCATCCATGTCCCTACAAAGGACATGAACTCATCATTTTTTATGGCTGCATAGTATTCCATGGTGTATATGTGCCACATTTTCTTAATCCAGTCTATCATTGTTGGACATTTGGGTTGGTTCCAACTCTTTGCTATTGTGAATAGTGCCGCAATAAACATACGTGTGCATGTGTCTTTATAGCAGCATGATTTATAGTCCTTTGGGTATATACCCAGTAATGGGATGGCTGGGTCAAATGGTATTTCTAGTTCTAGATCCCTGAGGAATCGTCACACTGACTTCCACAATGGTTGAACTAGTTTACAGTCCCACCAACAGTGTAAAAGTGTTCCTGTTTCTCCACATCCTCTCCAGCACCTGTTGTTTCCTGATTTTTTAATGATGGCCATTCTAACTGGTGTGAGATGGTATCTCACTGTGGTTTTGATTTGCATTTCTCTGATGGCCAGTGATGATGAGCATTTCTTCATGTGTTTTTTGGCTGCATAAATGTCTTCTTTTGAGAAGTGTCTGTTCATGTCCTTTGCCCACATTTTGATGGGGTTGTTTGTTTTTTTCTTGTAAATTTGTTTGAGTTCGTTGTAGATTCTGGATATTAGCCCTTTGTCAGATGAGTAGGTTGCAAAAATTTTCTCCCATTCTGTAGGTTGCCTGTTCACTCTGATGGTAGTTTCTTTTGATGTGCAGAAGCTCTTTAGTTTAATTAGATCCCATTTGTCAATTTTGGCTTTTGTTGCCATTGCTTTTGGTGTTTTAGACATGAAGTCCTTGCCCATGCCTATGTCCTGAATGGTATTGCCTAGGTTTTCTTGTAGGATTTTAATGGTTTTAGGTCTAACATTTAAGTCTTTAATCCATCTTGAATTAATTTTTGTATAAGGTGTAAGGAAAGGATCCAGTTTCAGCTTTCTACATATGGCTAGCCAGTTTTCCCAGCACCATTTATTAAATAGGGAATCCTTTCCCCATTTCTAATCCAGCAGCACATCAAAAAGCTTATCCACCATAATCAAGTGGGCTTCATCCCTGGGATGCAAGGCTGGTTCAACATACGCAAATCAATAAATGTAATCCAGCATATAAACAGAACCAAAGACAAAAACCACATGATTATCTCAATAGATGCAGAAAAGGCCTTTGACAAAATTCAACAACCCTTCATGCTAAAAACTCTCAATAAATTAGGTATTGATGGGATGTATCTCAAAATAATAAGAGCTATCTACGACAAACCCACAGCCAATATCATACTGAATGGGCAAAAACTGGAAGCATTCCCTCTGAAAACTGGCACAAGACAGGGATGCCCTCTCTCACCGCTCCTATTCAACATAGTGCTGGAAGTTCTGGCCAGAGCAATCAGGCAGGAGAAGGAAATAAAGGGTATTCAATTAGGAAAAGAGGAAGTCAAATTGTCCCTGTTTGCAGATGACATGATTGTATATCTAGAAAACCCCATTGTCTCAGCCCAAAATCTCCTTAAGCTGATTAGCAACTTCAGCAAAGTCTCAGGATACAAAATCAATGTAAAAAAATCACAAGCATTCTTGTACACCAATCACAGACAAACAGAGAGCCAAATCATGAGTGAACTCCCATTCATAATTGCTTCAAAGAGAAAATTCTAAGAATTCTATAAAACAGCCACCGGAACTAAAAAGTGAGTTTAGCAAGGTCTCAGAATACAAGTTCATCATTATAAAAGTCAACTGAATTTTTATATATTGGTAACAATTGGAGATTGAAATTAAAGTGTTATGTCTTTTATAATAGCATAAAATCAGAATATACTTAGGGATAGATTTAACAACATATATGGAAGACCTATAAATCATAACCTACTCAACATTGTTGAGAGAAAATAAAGAAAATTAAACAGAGAGATATAATCTCACTGATGGGCAGATTCAATATTGTTAAGATATCAATTCTCCCAAAATTGAGCTATAAGATTCAACACAATCATGGTATCTACAGAATGTATTTTTGTGTAAATTGACAAACTGATCTTAAAATTTCTATGGTAATACCTAGGACCAGGAATGTCCAAAACAAGTTTGAAAAATAATAACAAATTTGGAAGACTGATACCACTTGATTTTTGAGACTTATATTCAACTTATTATCAGGCAATGTAATCAAGACCATATGGCGTTGGTGAAAGAATAGATGAAAGATCAATAGGAATGTAATGTAGAGCCCAGAAATAAATCCACACATATGTAGTCATTTTATTTCTAACAAAAGTGATTCAACAGGGAGGGGATAGTGTTTTTAAAAAAATAATGCTGGAAGAACTGAATATCCATATAGAGAAAAGTGAACTTCAACTTTTTATTCACTTAATACACAAAAATTAAAATGTATCATAGAAGCAATGGTAAATAAAACTATAATATTTCTAGTAAGAAAAGGGATGTCTTTGCAACTCTGGGTAGACAGATGCTTCTTAGATGGATCATAAAAATACATACCATAACAGAAAAACTGGTAAGTTGAATTTCATCAAAACCAAAACTATCTACTCTTAAAAAGTTACCTTAAAAAAATGAAAAGGCAAAGCACATATTTTCAAAGTACCTATATATGTGACAGAGGACTTGTTTCCAGAATATGTAAAGAACTCTTACAACTGAATAAAATGACACAGTAAAAAGGGAACAAATGATTTGAACAGACATTTCATAAAAGAAGATGCAAGAATGGTTGATAGACATATGAAAAGTTGTGCAACATCATTAGTCAACAGAGAAATGCAAATTAAACCTATAGTCCATATTATACATCCATTAGAATTCTTAAAGAGACTGATGCTACCAACGGCTGACGAGAATGTGGAGCAACTGGAATTCTCTTACATTTCAGGTGGGAATGTTAAATTGTACAGTCACTTTGGAAAGCACTTAGTTGCTTTTAAAGCTAAATGTATATCTACCACATGACCCAAAATCTTATTGCTAGGAACTTCCTCAAGAGAAAATAAAACGTATGTTCCTTAATACAAAGACTTGTACAGGAATAGTCAAGGCAGTTTTATTTACAATAGTCAAAACCTGGAAATGACCCAAATGTCAATCAACAAAGTAATGGATGCACACTCTGTGGTATGATGTATAATGTGATCCTACTCATTACTAGAAAGAAATGAACTACTACATTAATCTAAACACCTTCTGCTGAGCAAAGAAAGCCAGGCATGGAAGAGTGCATAGTGTACAATTCTATTGACATAAAACTCTAGAAAAGACATATCACATTAAATCTATATTGAGCAACAGTAGGTTGGTGGTGACCTGGGGTCTGTAGTTGGGTGAAAGATTGATGGGAAGGGGGTCAATGGCAATTTTGGCATTGTGGAAATATTCTATATCTTGATTAGGTAGGAGTTAAACAGATATTTACATCTGTGCAAGCTCATTAAACTATACTTTAAAATGGGTGCATTTTATTGTACGTAAATTTTACCTCATTAAAAGTGATTAAGAAATAATTTCATTCTCAGTAACAGTGGTCGAAACGCTCAAGTTTATTTACGCTGAAGAAACTTAAGTAGGATTTTTCTTAGGTATCCTCATAGTTTCATAACACATTACTTCTTCTCTACAGTAATATTTGCTTTAAAGGTTTTAACAGTTTCTGTTTGCAAGAAGTATTATCAGTTGGACAATATTAAATGGCATGTTTACAAGACCAAAAATGAAAGTCCTCAAAAGCTACTTATTTTAACATAAACTTGCATGACAAATAGTTTCCAGTGCAACAACCTGTCATGTTCTGCAACTAGCCTTTTGTCAGAGTTTTGATCCTTTAACACTTACCTCCTTTCCCATTTTTTTCTTCAAGAAAACTTACACTTGTGTATTAGTTTACAATTACTGTAAACAAATGACCACAAACTTAGTAACTTAAAACACCACTCATTTATCATCTCAGTTCTTGGTTCAGAAGTCCAGGTACAGCTGAACTGTGTTCTCAGCTCAGTATCTCACAGTGTTAAAATCAATATTTCGATTTGATTTCAAGCTGGGGATGTGTTCTCATCACAAGCTCAGAGTCCTCTGCCAAATTCATTCGGGTTGTTGGCAAGTTTCAATTCCTTGCAGCTATAGGACTGAGGTACCCATTTCCTTGCTGGCTGTCAGCAGGGTGACATCTTCAGCTCCTTGGAGGCTATCTTCAGGTCCTAGACACCTGGTGTTCACATGACATGGCAGCTCACTTCTTCAAAGCCAGGAGGGGAATGGAATCATATAACATAATGTAATCACAGGAGTGATTATCCCATCATATTCACAGGTCCTGCTCACTTCATGCAGAGCATGTACACCAAGGAGTGGGAACCAGGGTGCCATTGTAGAACTCTGCTTGACACAGTTTGCTTTTTCTGCTGTCAAAAAGTGAACTGAGGTCCATTTATTTTTATTAGATTTGATTTCTCTACTTCTTGCATATATATGAAACAGTGACCAGGTATGGGGGCTCACGCCTGTAATCTTAGCACTTCAGAAGGCCGAGTCAGGTGGATCTCCAGCCAAGATGTTTGAGACCAGCCTGGGTAACGTGGAGAAACCCCAGCTCTACAAAAAATACAAAAAAAATTAACTGGGAGTAGTGGTGCATGCCTGTAGTCCCAGTGACTCCAGTGACCGAGACGGAAGGATCACCTAAGCCCAGGGAGGTTGAGGCTGCAGTGAGCCGTGATCACACCACTGCACTCCAGCCTGTGAGAGAGTGACACCCTGTCACAAAAAATAAATACATAAATAGTAAATGAAAAACACAAACTTTTGTCTTAACTGAGAGGAGCAAGATGGATGAGACACACAGTTTGCTAATGTGGGAAAATGACTTGAGTTTTGCTTAGTCATCACAAAATGGGATCAGAAGTTTGAAATACAACACTTCTTGCTCAGTTGTAATAATGAACGCCAACTCTCCTCTGGTTCAAGACATGTAATGGTATTTGATATTGTTTGAAACATTACAGAGATACTTAATTTTTTTAAATGAAAGATTTTCCAAAGTCTGATAACTGCCAACACAACACATATACAACAATGCTATATATTAATTACAGAAACAATATGCAGTCAAAGGGGAAGTTCAACTGGGTCTCTAATGCTTTATTTAAAAAAAATAGATCTGAGGCAAATAGCATAGGATGTTCACATTTGCTAATTATGGATAGCAGTATATAAGTGTTATTTTCTCTTTTTCATGCTTTACATAAAGGGTCAGTGGATCACTATGATATACGCTGACACATTCCTTTTTGCAAAATCTCCTACCTTTTTCCTGTAGCTTCCTTAGGAATAGTAAGCTCTGAGTATATATTCATGAGAAAACTAAGACTCAGCTCTTACAGGGGTATGTATGTTTCAGAGTGTTCCTGAACTTGCTAGTTGGTGCCTCGGTGGTATGCCATTACTAAGATATCTAGTTCCATTTTCAATGGCATTTCGGATCTTTCTGGGGCAAAGTAACTGCACTGTTAAGTCATGCTCTGAGAAGCGCTCTTGTACCTAAAGGAAATCTTACAGGGTGGATTATAATAGGCTTCCACTAAAAGCTTTCCCCACTTACTAGCTGAAAAGCAGGTTAAAGTGGTATTGCTCATTCCTGTTACGGGAAGTTGGGCCAATTTATGATGTAGGAGAAAAGGATCACTTCTCATGACTTACCACCCTAGGCATTGTCTAACACGAAGTCTCCTCAAGTATGTTTTGAGAGTACTAAGTCTGTGGAAAGCTCACGGAAATTGAAACCAAACCAAACCAAAACCCAAAACTCAAAGTTACCATAGTCAAATACATTTAGGAAATATTCGATCGAACAGCTTTATCTCAAAGGAATATAGTAGGATTCTTTCTAAAATTTATTTGTGTTTTACAAATGTATCTGATCACAAAACTATTTCTTTCCAAAGATGTCTTTTCACTGCTTTGAGAAATATGGTCTAACAAGATTATCTCTGATTTTTAAAATCTTTGAGCAGCCAGAGAGGAAGCTGATCTTTCGAAAAGTCATGCTGACAATCATGGGCAAGCTCTCCCTACCTACTAATTCATTGGCTCTCAAAGCCTGCTCTGTTATCTCCAGTTCCTGGCTAGCTGTTTCTGGATGCTAAAATAAAAAAGCCCCACCTCCTATTTCTTTCTTTTCTCTTTGCTGTTTCTTGAAAAAAATTAGAGACAGATTATATGACCGTGGCTTTCCCCTGAGTATATTGCTGGGGTTATTCAAAAACATTCCTGCTGCCTGATACCTGAACTGACATACACACTAAGTGATGTATTTGTGAGTGGCAGGTCACAATGCAATTGTGTAAACGTTTGTAGAAAAAGCAGGATCAAATTCTTTTATTTAAGCTGGGAAATGGTTTGGTTAGACAGAAGAGAGAAAAGCTAAAAGATCTGCTTGATATTTACATTTTGTCCTGATAATAAGGAGCTACTAAATCATGTGATGAAGTGTGGCTTATTTGGGGGACAGTAAAAGCCCTGATAGAGACTAAAGGGTGAAATATTTAATCTATGTAGTCGGAGCAAATTACAGAGGGCTGTGGATGCTCGGATTAAGAGTTTACCTTTAGTTCTCTTTTTATTGGAGCACCACTGGGGGTTTATGAGTTAGGGTATAGGCTTCCTCAACCTCAGCACAACTGATATTTTTGGCCAGATAATTCTTTGTAATGGGAAGGAGGGGAGCCTCTGGCCTGTGCGTTACAGGATATTCTGCAGCATCCCTGCAGCTGCCTACTAGAGGCCAGGAGCATCTACCCCTTATCAAATTAAGACAGGCAAAAATGTCATCAGACACTGCCAAATGTCCCCTGTGAAACAAAATTGTTGACTGAGAATTAAAGAGTGGAGAATGACAGAATAATTGGTGTTTAAGAAGGACTGTCCAGCTGTGGTTGTACAGAATAAACAGGATGGCAGGACAGAAGCCTGGGAGAATATATTAGAAGCTCTCCCTTTACCTTAGGTGTGGTATATTGTAACAGTAAGGGCCTCCAATGAAGTACATTTCTCTGTATCCCTGTTTTTTTGCAGTCCCCTCCCACACTGACTTAGGGCTTGGCCATGTGACTTGCCAATGTGACTTGTCAATGGAATATCAGCAAATATGACACAAGCTAAAGCTTGAAGAGCACTTGTACATTGGGGCTTTCTCACTTGGAACATTGCCACCATGTGACAAAACCCATGCTAGCTTCCTGAAGACATATGGCCCAGCCAACAGCCAGCACCAGCTTCCAGAAAAATGAGTGAGACTCTATAACCATCCAGCCCCAATTGAGTCAACAAGAAATCCACTTAAGAGATCCCAGGCAAGGCAGCAGACAAACCACCTAGCTGAGCCCTGCCCAAACTGATGATAATGGAATTATGAACAAATACAATGGTAGCACTTTTAAATCACTACTGTTGTTATGCAGTGATAAATAACTGATATCGTAGGTCTGAAGTATATTAATATTGGTAGAAATAAGAAAAATGCATGCACAAGACATTTGGAATAATTTGTGTTTTTTTTTGTTTTTGTTTTTTGTTTTGAGACATAGTCTTGCTCTGTTGCCCAGGCTGGAGTGCAGTGGCATGATCTTGGCTCACTGCAACCTCTGCCTCTCTAGTTCGAGTGATTCTCCTGCCTTAGCCATCTGAGTTGCTGGGACTAAAGTTGCCCGCCACCACGCCCAGCTAATTTTTTGTATTTTTAGTAGAGACAGGCTTTCACCATGTTGGTCAGGCTGGTTTCGAACTCCTGACTTCAAGTGATCCACCCACCTCAGCCTCCCAAAGTGCTGGGATTACAGGCATGAGCCACTGTGCCAGGCCAATTTGTGTTTCTTGATGACTCTTCAATGAAGGGACTTAGGGAAAGGGCAAAGCAGGTCACAGAACATAAGAATTCAGAAATAATGAGCACAAAGGTCAGCGTGAAAATTCAGGAATAAAGTTGTACAAGCAGTCTTCAGAAAAGCACTTCTGCCTAAGCAGTTAAAAACATGAAAGCATCTATTTTTAAAGACATAGATATCCATTAATTGCTAACAGTATAAATATAATAGTTCAAAGATTTAGTTTAATAAGTACATTTGTAAAGCTTTAAAGGCATTACCAAGCCAGCCACTTTTTAATTCATATGGAAAAATCAATCTTTAGAATAAACAAGAAAGCACATAAGCTCAAAATCAATAACAACTTACATTGCACTAATGATAAGATTCATTTCATTGTATTAGCTGTCCAACTGTATACAACTATATTCACTTAGCAATTAGGTTGCTGAGACCAGGACTTCTAATGGAATGCCTCTCATAACTTACCAGTTAAATTTGCAGATGTGGGTTATCAGCAGTAGTTACAGTTTAATAGAAGCTGTTAGTGTTTACCACGTTTATTGTACAATTCAAGAGGAAATAGTTCCTCAGATGTTTAGCACTTAGCTTTATGTTTAAGAACACTAGCCTGGCAGGAACGTGTCAGTAATTACTTAATGATCACATTTTTTAAAAATCAAAGTAATAAACGATAAAGAGAATCCAGAATGAGATAAAAGAAAAATACATAGTCAGAAAGTCTAAAATGTGGAGGAAATGGATAATGTAAATAAAGTAAAAATGAGCCAAATGTATCTTCACAGGCTATGAGAATAAAGGCACGGTTACATAAGCCGTATGACAGACTGAAGGTCTCCTGGAAAAGTGTTTAAAAGGATCAAAATGGGTGGATTTTAAAGATCTCATATCCATTAAGCAGTATTAAAGGAACAATAGTATTGTCGAAAAAAGTGTTTAAAACCAAAGGGTAACCTACCTTTGGATATGTAATTTCCACAGAGGTTTGTTTAAATAAAAAAACCTACAAAACGACCTCAGTCTTTGTTTAAACAATGCTGTCTGCCAAACGATTTTGTTTATCAAATTTCTTCTCAGGTTTAGGAGACAAGGATTGAGAAAAAATGTGGAATTGGAGATCTGGAAGATCCGTGTTTAAGCAGTGGGACCTTAACGTTAGACGCACAAAAATGCGTTAACGAAAGCCAGTAAAATTGAGAATGGGGTCTTCTGGTAAATCTTGTACTTTGGTTTGTAAGAAACTTCTATATAAAGAAGTTTATCAAGTTGCGAGAATAAACTCATTCGGAATCCTACCCCTACCTACCTTACCTCTGTCCGGTTAGCTTCTCACGCGCGCGCCAGCACGTTCTGTGGAGAAGCGGAGCGCTGGGCTCTACCCGAGCAGCTCTTACGCCGAAAGGCAATGCTCCCCCCGAACCCCAGTTCCGGCCAGCCAGGTCTCCCCCTCCTGCGCGGAAAGCAGCGGTGGGCTCCGGGGCGTGGGAACTAGAGAAGCGGAGGCGCGCGCTCCTCCTCCCTGGCTGGGCGGAGCCGCAACCGCCGGGAGAGTGGTGAGGGACACCTCGGCGCGCGGGCGCTCAGTCGCGGGAGGCGCTCCTTCGAGGTGCCTGGAGCCCGAGCGCACCCCACCGCTCCCGGGACCTGTTGGGGGCTGGCCCGAACCGTCGTCGAAGGGAGCCGCCCGGCCACCCCCGACGTTCCTTGCCCCGCCCGACGTTCCCGCAAGTGGCCAAACCAGCCGGAGGAGCCAAACTCGCCGGGCCTCCCGGCGGCAGCAGGTGGCTCCCTCCTTCCAGGGAAGGCCCTGCGCCCCCTGGCGCTCCGGAGCCCTCTCGGCCGCACCCGCCAAGCGGGATGGAGGCGGATGGGGACGGAGAGGAACTGGCCCGGCTGCGCTCCGTCTTCGCCGCCTGCGACGCGAACCGCTCGGGGCGCCTGGAGCGCGAGGAGTTCCGGGCACTGTGCACGGAGCTACGGGTGCGGCCGGCCGACGCCGAGGCAGTATTCCAGCGGCTGGACGCCGACCGTGACGGCGCCATCACCTTCCAGGAGTTCGCGCGTGGCTTCCTCGGGGCCCTCCGCGGGGGGCGGCGCCGGGACTGGGGTCCGCTGGATCCCGCGCCCGCCGTGGCTGAGGCGGGGCCGGAGACACACGACAGCGAGGAGGACGAGGGCGACGAGGACGCGGCCGCGGCGCTGGCCACCTCGTGGGGCCCGGCGAGTCCCGGCCGGGCTTGGCAGGATTTCCAGGCGCGACTCGGGGACGAAGCCAAGTTCATTCCCAGGTGCGAGTGTGAGCTAGGGGCGGGAGGTGATTCTGGCGCTTCCTGCTTTCTTCTTCCCACTTACTTGCAGGTGTGCAGACCCAATCCCCGCCACCCCCCCCCTTCTCTGTGAGTTGCTTGTCTTCCTTTACCTACTCGCTTTGACTTTTCCAAGATCCGCTAGAGTTAAGAAAAGGGAGTCAGAGAGTCAGCGTTTGGGGAGAAAGTTTTACGTGCTGAATCCTGAGCCTGCAAAGGGCAGCGTGTTAATTACAGGAGCTCTCCTGAAATCTGCAGCCGCTGGCGCCCCGCGCGAGTTTAGGCGCGCGCCCCACATCTCACCGCGTCCTGGTTATGTCACCTTCTACCCCAGGCCTTAGGCTCTCACCCCAGGGCTGGGGCCCGGGCTGTTTGCCAATTTGGCGTCCTCTGTAGTTTTCTGATTTGTCGTTTTCCTAAGACTGTATAGAAAAGGAAACTTTGTTGGGCTTTTATATTGCTGGACACAAATATTCATTGATGTACCTGCTAGGCATTTTTCAGAGTTCACGCATTTAATTTTCATAACATCACTAGAAGGTAGGCTAGCTTATTTCTGAACTTAGACCTAGAAATTAGACGTTAAGGGACTTGCCCAGTTAAACAGCAGAGATCTGACCCCACATTTTGTGAACTGAAAAACTCACTTTTTATGTGATGGAATGAAATTATAAAATGACACAGTATATTCTCTGCTCTTATTGCTCTGACAGAAATAAAGTGTCAGGTCACGGACTTAATTATCAGGAGGTAAGGGGATGCCTGCAGGTGGGATTTCAGGGCCTGGAGGGAGAGAGGCTCAGATTTTCTTCTTTGAGTTTCGTTTGCATTTGTCCATGCCTTGGTGTGGTGGGTGTCTCCAGCTGCTATTTTTCACTTCATGCCCCGGTGATACACCCATTTCAGCGCTGTTAAGTGTTTTTCTGCTTTATGTTTGGATTTTAGCTGAAATTTTGCTGAGCTCTGGCTGTCGTTATTAAGACGCTCTGAAAGGCATCATTTTGGTTGGCAGTTTGCACATCTGAGACAGAACACTGAAAAGGAAGTATCCCTGGAAGGTTGTCAGTGTGCTTGTTCATTGGAAGTCCTCACTTCCTCCTCCTCCCAACTTCTCCCTCCAGCTTGGAAAGTAAGGGGAATATTGGGCATGGAGAGTGACTCACTGCCATAGAAGGGTTGTGTAGAGGAAGTGGGTATGTAACGATCTTTTCTATTATTTACAAATGAGTTACTCCCCAACCAGGGAAGTAGCAAAATTTAAACACTGCTACAACCTATACTCTTTCTTTGATTCATCTTTCATCTGTAACTTAGTTTGGGTGCAGCTAGTTAAAAAAAGTAAGAATTATAGGAATGAGGCAGGGTGAGTCCACATCATATTGGATATGATGTATGCATACATGTGGATCTGTTTTTCACAGTTGTCTAGTCTCAGCAACAAATATTTCACACACAATCTTAAATGATTGAAATGACCTGGATCAGTATACAAACCAGGAATTAATATTATTGGTGGAATTATTATTATCATGTTGCCTTTCCAGATTCTTCAGAGATTACTACATTTAATGGACACCGGTGTCACCTGGTAGACTTTTGTCCTAAGCCTCACCTCCTGATGTGAGATTAACAAGTACAATATTTGTCTTCCTCTCATGCTCAAGTGGAAGAGATCTAAACTGAGTTGCTGCATCAGATTGTTACCATGGCAGCCATCCGCTGTTTTGGTAAATTGGATTAATTCTACTTCACTTCCTCATACAGCTGTTCACCTTTCCTTCCTTCCATCCAAATGTGATTTAAACATTTTTTTGTTATTGATAATGCTGTCGGCATTATTTCAGCCAAATGTATTCCACAAACATTACCAATTGCCTGCCATATGCCAAATACTGGCTTAGGTACTGTCCTAGGTTGCTGGGGACAAAGAGAAGGATGGTATGTAGTTCATGCCCTCAGGATGCTCATGGTGTGGATGAAACATTTTTCCAACAACTTCATCGAAGAACATTTAAAGGCAAAGAACATTTGTAGGAAACTCCCTGTATTGTGGACGTAGCCCAACAGACGGCTTCAAGCAAGAATTTTCTTTGAAGTCTTGAGCTTTTCTTTAAAAAGTCATTAAGTTGTTCATCTTTGTATACAGTATTTTGGGACTTGTTTTCATATAAAGTAGAGTTTCTTCTGAAGGGAGAATTGTCTTTCCAGGAAGGTGTGCTGTTCCAACTTGTGGCTTTGTTTCCCACCTGGCACTCAATCTTATCCCTGGGGACAGCCTGCCCCAGGGCTATCCTGGGGAGTGTTCACATCCAGTTTGAGAAGAATGGATATTAAGTAGGAAAATGTTTGGTTCCTATAAAGGCAAAGCATGACACTGTTGATTTTCATTTAAAGAATCTTTCAAGCAAAATATTAAGCAATTTTGGGTTAAACTCCCCAGTCATCAGTAATCGTGATGTTAGAGGGAAGATGATATTGCATCATGAAGGGATGAAAGTGGCCTTTGGGATGTGTGTCATTCTTGAGTTCATTTTCTTTTAGAAAATTGAGGAACTTTTTCTTTTGAAGGCTGAGGAAGGAGTGTCCAAGGAGTTATGTGACCTGGTAAGCTGAGCATGGCAGGTCTGAAGGGTCTGCAAGGTCAGGATGGGCCTTGACCACTTCCTGGTCAGTTTGATAAGGTCAGCCAACAGGTGAAGGCAGCAGGACAATGTGATGTAGTTACATAAGAGAATTTGGGAGGGCAGGTGCTACCAGGCTAAGAAAAGTCCTGGAAGTAGGAAGAAAATGTGTGGGTGTTGAGGGTGGAGGGGCAGGGCAGAGAGCCAACTTATAGCCTTGCCAGTTTCTGATGCCTAGGTCATTGTCTTGGTGAAAAGGGAGTTTCATACTCAGGAGATACTCAGTAAATGTTTGCTGAATGAATAGAATAAATCAGTATTCTTTGATTCTTGTTTCACATATCTGCATTTTGAGAGAGAGTGTAGTTCATGCTGTGAGCATTTTCTCCACTTCTTTTGCAGGTTCTCTCACTTTTCTTTCGGTTACTGTTGTGAGCCAGTCTTGGTGTTCAAAGATTGCCAAGAGAAGGAAATAGGCTGTGTGTGTGTGTGTGTGTGTGTGTGTGTGTATTGAGCATCTGATGGATGGCTGAGAGGAGGGATGAGGGCCTCTTCTCTGACCTCTAGTCAGAACTGAAGCTTTTCAGTGTTTTCTCAACTCCATTTGCAGCAATTTTGAGTGTTATCTGTGAATTGATTCACGCTGATAAATTAACTTAGAAAACCCCACATTCTCACAAACAGGAATGTGAGGGTGCAGCTGGCACTGGAACCACTGTGGGTCTGTGAGTGGGCACAGGTATCCCAACAGTATCCAAAGGAGGGACAGCCTCAGGTCAGGTACCTGAGGGTGTGACAGGTTTAGTGATGGGTGACCTGCCAGGCAGTGCTAGGCTGGGATTTGTTGAGACGTCAAAATCAGCACCGTTAACTGTTTCACACGGTTTGCGATGTTTCTACATGCACAATGTTGAAGGAGATTCTTTTATTTGGTAATTTAAAAACAAATTTAATTGAGAGGAACCAAAATGTTCCATATGTGAATTGTATAGAGATTGGCAAAACGGCTTACCTTATTAAACTCAAGAGGAAAGGCTCACCCATTGGACAGCAATCCTATTTAATTGGGAAATTTTTAAAAACAAGTAGCTGCCAGTAGGCAGAGGCAAGGTTTCAGTACTGGTGAGGGTTGCTTCTCCATTTCCCCTTCTTGGGTTCTAGTTTAGCCCTTTTCAGAATGATTGCCTTGTTTTGTAATAGTGTAGTTGCTTCACAGCTCCCTTAATTTACGTGATGCGGTGCTTGACAAGATAGAAAAGGGAGACAAGAGACAGAGGCAAAGAAAGACATAAATACATCAGGAGTGAGCCGGAGAGCAGGAGAGAAGGCCAGAGACAGAGTGGCAGAGGGGGACATGGTGAGAGGGAGTGAAACACAGAGATCAGATGGAGGGGAAAGGAAGAGAGACTGATGGATTCCATCTTGCCTCAGTTTCCCCTCTTTCCACTTAGTAGAAAGGTGGCCCTGAGCCACCTTGAGATGAGAGAGGTAAATCAGCTCTTTTCTCTTTGATCTCAGCTCTTGAGTATCTTCCACATGTGAGCATCTTGGTGCTTTGAGATGTGTTTGTGGTATTTAAAGACGAATATATATGTATGTATATTCGTATATGTATGTATATTCGTATATGTACGTATACATATGTAAGTATATGTATATTCGTATATATACCTATATTCATGTTATACATATACATATATATGTATATGAATATAGGTATATATATGAATATATGTATATATGTATATATGAATATATATATGAGTATATACATATGTATGTATTTTTTCATGCTCATGGCCAGTAATATCTGGCTCTCATCCAAGAAGAGAAGATGTGTTCTAGCTTTGCAACATGGTGGTGGGCTACACCCAAGTCCTAGATGAGGTTCAAGGATACTTTTGACTGTATGGGGTGGTTACCTTGAGTACCAGATTTGGGATCTATCAGTGTGCTCAGCATAGGTTTTCTGGAGGTTTCTTTACCTTTTCTGGATTCTGAACCGGGATCCTAACATCTGTGTCTGTTTATGTCTGTATCTGTATCTCCTTGTTTTCTAACTTGCTATTCTGTAGCTTTTTGCTTTTTCTCTTTAATGTGTCCTCTGTCACAGTTATGTGTATCATTACTCTGCTGAGTGGGAGAAACCTGTCTCTTAATAACTACAGCTCATTATTGGTGTATAGAAATGCTACGGATTTTTGTACATTGATTTTTGTATCCTGAGAATTAACTGAATTCGTTTATCAAAGCTTAGGAGTCTTTTACAGGAGTCTTCAGAGTTTTCTAGATATAAGATTATATTGTCAGCCAACAGAGATAATTTGACTTCCTCTTTTCTAATTTGGATGGGTTTATTTCTTTCTCTTGCCTGATTGCTCTGGCTGGGACTTCCAGTACTATATTGAGAGGGAGTGGTGAGAGCGGGCATCCTTGCCTTGCTCCAGATCTTAGGGGGAATGAACCTTTGATCCTTCCTCGTGGGTCTTGTGTGAATCTGTGCATGCCTTAGGTTTTATGGGCCCTACTTGCTGGATGGTGGCCACTTCTGGTTCTGTCTTATTTGAATTTAATCTCAAGGTAGTAATTTTTTTTTTGGCTTTCAGATTTTGGAAAGGTATTCTGGCCTTCTAGTCCTTAGAAGCCTCTCAGTGTTAGCCATCTGGGCAGTGGCCTGCTGTGACCCTCAGAATTCACTGATTACTCAGAGCTTTGCTCTCAGAATTTGAAGAAAGATGATTTATTCTATCCTTTTGGTTTATGCAAAAAGAAAAAGGCTTAAAAAGAAAAAGTCTTAAAACTTAGTGTTATCAGGGAGACTGTACTCCCAGAACTACAGACTCTTCCCTAGCTTTTCCTCGAACCTGAACTTGGGATTTACTCTTCTCTAAAATTACTGTTAAATTCAGTTACACTACCCCTATCTCTTTAAGCGTGTAAAAATCTTTATCTGTTTCTTATTTTCTGCCCAGGTTATCCAATCTTTTTTCATTTGTAAAATGAAAGTGGCTGCATCATATGGGGAAAGGTTAGTGTGCCATGGTGATTCCAAATGTGTTTTGAATCCTTTTTCTCTCCTAAGAGAGTATATACAGTATACATTCTTGCTTCATGTATAACTTACTACAATTTAGGTAGCACTTGAGTGCAGTATATAGTCAGAAGAGGGAAATGGGAAGAGAATATTTATTCTGAGTGTTCAGTGCTGCCTCACCTGACTGTATTAGTCTCATATGAGGTTGTAAAATGGAAAGTAAACACTGTCTGTCTCGCAGAGGGAAGTTCTAATGGTGGAATTTATCTGTGACACATAGGATTTCTTTAGAATTATTTTGTCAAACAAACAAGTTCATTGCTTCACCTTATAAATATTCAGCGTCTTCCAAATTATAATTGCTTTTGTCAGAATAATTATAAGAAGAGTGAATTTTAACCCTTAAGGCCTTAGTCTATATGTTTTATAAAAACAGGATATACAGCTCCAGTAGTGTGAATGTTTCTTTGATCCTTTCTCTAGTTCACCCAATACTGACATTGCCATTGACATCTCACTAGGTGCTATACATGCCTGACCCTGACCTTGTTTCTCACCTTCTTAAATACTCAGGAGTTTCTGACACCTGAAGGATCTGGGATGTGGAATAATGAATGGGAAAATTCCTCCTGGCTCACCAAAACACCACTCATTCTGGACTATGGATGTTTCACATCGAATGTTTCTCAAATTGGGAGCCATAGACCCTTCGGGGTCCTTATGTATATCTTTGGGAGTTTTAGGAGACCAAATATTCTTATTTTCATTTTGGCAATAATGTAAAATAAATTGATGTGAGCTCATTCCAAATCACCTGCATTACAGATTTGGATGACTCTTACATTACAAATTTGGCTACACAATTTCAAAAGCTGCCTTTGTGTTCGTGAGGCCCCCTAACACTGTGTGCATTGTCATGGGCTAAAAACGGAAGGCAGAAGGGTGGGCTGTGCATGTGAGCCATGTGTTCACATAATCTGAAGGTGACTGACAACAGAGTGCTGGATTTTCTGTGGTCTCAATACAAAAGTGATGGGAGAATGGGGTTTTGATCATAGAAATGTGCTCAAGATAGCCATGTATGAGCCAGTCCCACACTGACATTGACTGTGGAGATTTAGCTTGGAAAACTACATCCCCTGTCAGATTAGCTGACTATTGCTAATTCTGATGTCATTGATTTTGTAAATGTGTGTCGGTTTTAGAAATGTACTGATGCTGTTGGTACAAGGAAGTTTATATCTGATTTATGTTTGTTCATAGTTAAGTGTAATGTGTTATAAGCAATGTTTAAGTCAACTCTGGAATTCACAGGATTCTTTTTTTTTTTTTTTTTTTGGAGACGGAGTCTCACTCTGTCACCCTGGCTGGAGTGCAGTGGCGTGATCTCAGCTCACTGCAACCTTTGCCTCCCGGGTTCAAGTGATTCTCCTGCCTCAGCCTCCTGAGTAGCTGGGATCACAGGCATGCACTACCACACCCGGCTAATTTTTGTATTTTTAGTACAGATAGTACTATGTTGGCCATGCTGGTCTTGAACTCCTGGAGTCAGGTGATCCACCCTCCTCTGCCTCCCAAAGTGTTGGGATGACAGGCATGAGCCACTGCGCACAGCCTCACAAGAGTCTTTAATAAGGTCTACATGTTAATCAAGTATGAGAAATATTCTAATGGGACTTGAAATCCTCAAGAACTGTATAGGACGGAAAACATAAGTGTTTCATTTCTCAATGTGTATTTATCTCCTCTGTCATTTAAATTGAGGGCATAACACTATGGAAAAAGTAAATCTTAAATCTCCCAATCCTAAACAAGGAACGTCTGTGTTATTTTCCCACAGAAGAAACTCTTCTCGTCGTTTTTCCTATTTTTCATTCATTCATTTATTTACTCATTGATTCCTTCACTTAACAAACTTTTTGTGTGTGTGTGTGTGTGTGTGTCCACTGTATGCCCAGGACTGCACGAGGCACTGAGTACTTAGAAATAGTCTCCTGCCAAAAGTCCAAGTTGCTTGGCTGGCTTCTCTCTATTCAGAAGGTGATGACATCAGTGAGGATATAAAGTAGCAGGAATCACGAGGTAGATGGCCTGGGTCCAGCTCTCAGTGGTGGTCAGAAATCAAACAGACCAGCTACACTCAGGGAGTTTCCACCCCTCTATCACAGAGAAGTGGCGCCTTCACGCCTTCCTTTGCAAGGCTGGAGTGTGCCAAAACTTCTTTCTTTTGTAGTCCATCATCAATAGGACTGCAGGTCCCTGTCAAATGACCTCCAAGCTCCTTCCGCTCTTACTACACTGTGGGCTGTGGTTGATGGAGGAGGGTTCACAAACGTGGAGGCCTCCAGAGCCAGGCAGGTAACGATGACCCAGTGATGTGGAGTCTATGGCCAGTAAGACGCTCTGCTTTATATGCTAGGAGGAAAGCCACTTCTCAGCTCGGCCACTTTTCAGCTCTGGACAGCAGCTGCCATGCAGGATGCAGGTCCAATGTTGACAGTGATGCTGGATTTTAAGTGCAAATTTGCAATTTTGCATAGCTAAAGAGACAGCATTTCCAGTGTGCAACCTGTGAATGTGCCCTGGTTAATTCAAATGTTAGGTTTGATCTCATTTTGAAGATCCCTGTTGATTCGAGCATGTTGTTCCATGACATCCTAACTTAGAACTTTAATGGTGTTACTTATTTCTCTTCTAAGTTTGTGGGATACCCTTTTGACCCAGTGACAGTTTATCTTTATTTTCTTGTTTGCTCTTAGATGTTATTGTACTTTGCAGAGTTATCTTGCTCAGGCTCAACAGATGTTGTTGTATAATATTTTCTACTTCCAGGTTATGCTGCCCTAATGGGTATGTCCTAGGGGAGGAGGGCTGAGCTATGGATGCATTGGGATGTCCAGGATACCTATTACTCTGATATTTTTCTTTCTCTTCATCTGAAGCTGGAAGTACTTGGCTGTCACAGTTTTTAAGACGTGTGAAAAGTCAATTGGAATGAAATGATTTGTGATTAAAAAAATAAAGGAATTTAGTTATAAGAGGCCATATTTTCTGGTATTGTAGTATTGTTTTCTTTCATTGTTGGAATTCTTTGTCTGTTAGGCAAAAGTTGTATTTTAGGGCTAAGAAATTTGAACAGCCACAAAAGCTATGTGTCTGGGTTACTTTTCCTCTTTTTTTTTCTTTTTTCTTTTTTTGTTTTGTTTTGGAGTAGTCTCATAACAGGTTCAGTCAAACTTTGTTCCTTAAATGTTCTCATGTGTATCTGTCTTTGTCTTTCATTTTTAAGTGACCAGGCAGAAACACCCAAGGTAGTGGCGTGTTCTGAGAGCTCCTTCCCACCACGTGCACACCAAGAGCAGCCACTATCTTCAATTTCAATTTTTAAAATTTAGTTTTGGGGTGTCTTCTGGGAATGTTCAGCCTTGATGCCCTCTGTGATCATTTACAACTATAAAAGTATGGCGCATGCTCAGATGGCCATTTCATCATAATAGTATCTTTGATCAATTATATATTTTAAATGTCTAGATAGAAAGCAAAAAGGTACAAAAGGAGTTATTTATTCTGAAATCCGAATGCAGTGGTGAAAGTATCACCTATTGTTAGCTCCCTGTAGCTGCCTGGTGCAAGGGTGAAGGGCTTATGGGAGGTTTAGGCAGCATTTCCTGATTTGTTGCCCATCTGCCTAGCTTGGTGGACTCTGCCATTTCATCCCTTGGGATGACACAGTCACCTCATAATTCTTGCTTCTATCAAACAGAATTACAGTCTGTTCTGAGCTGAGGTGGAAGAATTCATGAAGAGCCAACCCACATTTGTTTAGAAAATCCATTTTAGAATACTCCTGTGTCATGTTTTCTGATGGGAATGCTGTAAACTAGTGATAGTGTTTGCAGAGCAAAATACTTTTTCTTTTCCTCCTTGGGGATCTCTTGGTATAGCATGTACTTCAAACTGGCAGATATGGTTTGCTTGGGGATGCTAATGAATGAAGTATAGTGTAGGCATTTCTGCTTGAACACAGTGTATACATTCCGGAAAAGCCTAGTGTTCTGCAAACATACACAGGGCATATGGAAAAAAAAGTAGGAATGGTGCAGACAACTCGGTATCTGTACTTCTATAATGGGAATACTCAAATAAGCAGGAATAATCCTAATAAAATACTAGCACAGTAAAAAAAGTCATGCGAGATTCTTAACAGACATAGAAATACAGTAGTTCAGAGTACCTGTGGGTATCTTAAAAATGATAACTATTGGGTACTAGGCTTAGTACCTGGGTGATGAAATAATCTGTACAACAGAGCCTCATGACACGAGTTTACCTGTATAACAAACCTGCACATGTACCCCTGAGCCTAAGAGTTAAAAAATAATCTGAAAAAACGTTTAAACATGAAAATACAGGATTTTGCAGGTTTTTTTTTTTTTTTTTTTTTTTTTTCTGAAGGTGAAGGTAGCTTAATGGAGGTGTAGGGTTGTGGCTGCTTAGTTAGTGGAGCAAGGACAAAATGCACAAGGATCTGAGAGGACCCAGACAACACAGGTGGACAGTCTGTGCTAACAGGACAACCACGGTGCGAAACGGCATCAGGTCCACACTGCATTCCTCTGGAGCCTGCTGTGTGCAGCTGTTAATGGACTTGCATTTCAGTGGCTGTTACTTGGGGGCACACTGGGAAAAGTCATTTCTGCTTTAGCATCCTTCATTTACTGACCTAGGGAGTGAGCTAACTGATGCTGCAGGTACCTGCATTATGGCAGAGAAGTCCTAAAACAACATTTTGACTACAGAACTCATGGGAAGCTCCAGCAAGGCACAAAGACAGAAATGAATGTCAGATTGATTCTGTGTACACAGATTCAAGGTTTTGTATTGGTCTAAAAGGATAATGCATCACCCCTCTCCTAAGAGATTATAGCAAATGAGCTGTCTTCAGGATAATAAAAGTGCTTTAGTCCACAAAAGTTCAGAAATCTATTAGGTTGTTAGAGTCCTAATGACCCTGGCTAAAATGAAAATATGATGGGATAGCTGAGCACTTGGAGCCTTGGGAAGTGACCTGCCCTGTTGAATGATATTTAAAATTAAGGTTCTTATCAGTAACAATTAAAGTTCTTATTCACCTCTTTTCATCAGTTCTAGCATATATTCACTGTGAAGCTGGTACATTGGTCTACATTGATTAGCCCCAATGAAAGTGCAGTGATTTAAGACATTTGTATTAGTTAGAGTTCTCCAGAGAATCAGAACCAATAATATGTGTGTATGTGTGCATACATGTACATACACACAGACACACATATAAAATATATGTGTTATCTGTATACCATATGTATACACATATATCTTTACATATTATTTAGAAAGAGAGAGATTGAGAGAGATTGATTTTAGGAAATTGATTCATGCGACTGTGGAGGCTGCTAAGTCCAAACTCTGCAGGGCAGGATGGCAGGCTGGAGACCCAGGGAGGGTTTGAGGTTGCAGTCCTGGTGAAAAGGTCATCTGCTGGCAGAATTCCCTCTTCCTCCTGGGAGATCAGTCTTTGTTCTATTGAGGTCTTTACTGAATGGATGAGACTCACCTACTGACGTTATGGAGGGTAAACTGCTTTACTCGAAGTCTACTGATTTAAGTGTTAATCTCATGTACAGAATACCTTCACAGCAACATACTCACATGTTTGAGCAAGTATCTGGCTACTGTGGCCTAGACAAGTTGACATAAATAAAATTCACCATCATAGCCACTAAGAGAGTTTTTCAAATATTCTCAGTTGTGAGAAGATCACAGAGCATTTTTGAATGCTTCTAGCTTGTAAGTAACAGAAAAATTCAAACTATTTGAATCAGGAAAAATTCCTATGCATATATTATATCCCCCCATCTTTCAAATGCCTAAACACTCCACAACAAAGTACCAAATTTCTAAGTCAACTTTAAAGTTATTAATATTTTTTATCTCCCAAGAAAAGGCTTACCCTATATCTGCTTATGGCTCTAAGATGTCCCTCTGGGAGAAGAGGTCTTATTATTCAGCCTTGTTCCTACCCCTCTATCCTCACCCTGCAATCCCACTCTTCATCAAAATAATCATAACTTCAAACTGAGCACCTCACAGAAGATACATCTTGGATTTGGGCAGCCATAGCCATCCAGCAAGCCACACAAACATTTTGCTTTGCTGGACTTTCCTGGGCAAATTCACTGCTTTCTGGCTTCCCTTCTTCTTCTCCTTCCTTCTCACTCCTTCCTTCCCTTCTTTCTGCAAATGCTCTGTGAAAGGAAGGCATTGTGCCAAGAAGTCCAAAGGCTGACATTTTAATAAGGAACAGGAAGAAATTTTTTCCAGTAGGAATGGGTTCTATCTGCTGTGCCCAACTACTAGTTTTTGTCCCCGAGTTGGAAGTTACTAACAGGGATGTAATATGAGAGCACAGGGAAGCCAGAAGTGTTCCACCAGGTATAGGTCCTAAAGCAGCCACAAGAAAGCTGCTAGATTCATTATTCAGTTTCCAGCAGCTCAGCGGGCACTGGTGTTAAATCGCATCTTCTCTCTGCTAGTCAAGGGCGTTTCTAGAAGTGCAAACTCCTAGGTTCCAACGCAGACTCACCAAAGCATCTGCATTTTAACAGAATCCCTGAATGGTTTGTGTGTGTAGTAAACTCTGCTGAGAAAATGAGAAGTGAGAGTGTTGGATGTGGCCACATCTGCTGGGCAGATGCTTTCAAAAAGGCAGAAAAGACCCAGAAAAAAATTGCTGAACTGAGGTAGAAGAGATAAACTTCGCTGACTTTAAAATTTTGCCTTGGGGTGCTTCTGGTTATTTGATATCTGAATTTTGAGATGTTCATGACTGAGTTTACCTTGAGGATACAGTCATATATACTCCCAAGTATTTTGTATATTTTGTGAATGTATTCTTCAAAGACAAAAACACATGCAAAAAAAGCACACGGAACATAAGTGCACAGCTTGCTGAGTTTTCAGATGGAATGCTTGAATAAATCAGAATGCAGGTGAAGAGACAGAACATTTTACTACATTGCAGAAGCCCAGGGTCCCCCCTCAATCACTGCAGACCCCTCTTTCCAGAGGAGTCATTGTCCTTTGCTTCTGTTTTGATGTTACATACATAGGTTCATACAATGCATTTGGCTTCTTTCAGTCACCATGATGTTTGTGAGCTTGTAGTTTCAAACTTTTATTTTCATTGATGTAGACTATTCCACAGTGTGAAAATACCACAATTGATTTATCCAGTTTACTAAAAATGTCCATTTGGATAATTTCTACTTCATGGATGTCACACATAGTACTGCAGTGATCATCTGTCCCAAGTCTTTTGGTAAGCATGTGGACGTGGGCAATGCATTGGTCAGAAAAATTGTTTGCAAAATCACTGAAGCTTTCCGTGCTAACTCAGGGTCATCCTATGAAGTCTAGTTTTATCCCGGGAGTTAGTAGAATGATATACCCAGGGATTGGTGGAGATGGTGGTTCAGCTTGGCTTTTTAAGTTACTGTGTGGAGTGTTTGTCCTTGCCGTCAGGCTGCCAAATGACGTTTTACTATTATCAGTACTTCCTTCCTTCCTGGGTCTTTTGTCTGTTGAAGTTTTGGAAAACAAATTATCAGATACATTAGAATCGTGTTTTAAAAGCCCTGTTTGAATGTAGATTATTCCTATACCAAGCAGGGGTGTCTCAGAGGCTGTTTTTCATTGTTTTTTTTTTTCTGACTTTCCAACCTCCTTTTGGATTCTTCTTGGCGTCAGATACCTGAGTTTCAGATAGCTGGAGTGCTGCCATCATTTTGAAATTATAATATTAATATTATTTGTAGTTTTACTCCTGTTCCATTTTTATTCATACATTAACTCCTTTTTCAATTGTGTTTATTTTGGAGGTTCCTCAAGTAGACACTGTAGTTCTAAATTATCTTTTTAGAAATTCAGCCACTTAGAGAGGTAAGCACAAAACATGGAGTTATATTATTTTGAATACAAATAAGAAGTAGGCGCCCAGCCAGGAGTGGGCATAGTTCATGCTGAGTGAATCCACTGGAGTCTGTCAGTGGATTATTTATTTATAATTATATATTTATAAATAATATATATTTATAATTATAATATTATAAATAATTATTAATTATTAAAAATAATTAAAAAATTATTTTTAAACCTTTCTCTTTTGAGTCTTAGGGGAATGCTTAAAAAACTACACACCAAGATAAACAAATACTACTGCTTTGTTGATTCTCCTTGTCCACTCATGCAAATTATTGTAATAACTTTATGACAACTTTCTGTATAGTACTTGGATTTAAAGCAACAATTAGGCATTTATTTCCATTTTCTTTAGTAGCTTTTGCATTCGTTTTGCTGCCCAGAGGGTATGTTATTATCCAAGCAGGTGAGAGAGGAGTGCAGCTCAGACCACAGAGCTGGAAACCAATGGAATGTTAAAGGTTTGGGATAAAAAAATATAAACTGAAGATAAATGTAAATATACAGCTTACTGAAATTGCTTTTTCCTTATCTGATGAACCAGTGAGTTAAGATGATGACTCAATTAAGGGAAGACTGGTTTTTCTTTTCTTGACTCTTCTTGGGGGTTGAGGTCAGACTCTGTTGGCAGATGGTGTTTGCAGATCTGAAGGCTGTTTGCTCTTTTAGTGAACTGTGGCTCTGGGAGCACAAAAATGGACCAGTGGCAGAACAACTGATCCTTGAATAATGTGCCAAAGTCGGATTTTAATGAGATTTTTGGCTACCTTTTTTTAAAAACACGTTTCAGAAAATCACCCTTCCGTTCTGCAGAAAATCAAATGAAAAAGTAATTAAACTTTCGAGCAGGTTGCTGGGAAAGCAGTGGAGTGGACAGATGATGGGCAGTGGGGTCTGTCTCAGGAGGCTTCTGCCTTGTGGAAAATGTACCCCAAGCACCATGGAGTGAGACCAGGAGCCTCTCAAAGGGTCTTAACTGTTGAAATGTCAAATTAGAGATGTCGGCAGCATTTTATTTCAAAGGGGAAATGTGTTTAAGAAATTCATAAGAAAATCTCTACAACTAATTTTACTTGGTTTGATACTTTTGATCTATTTTTGTATCTTTTCATAAAACAGACTGGGACACTGTTACTGACTTTGTGTTTGATGGTTAGGTAGCAAGGTAGGTGGGTAAAAATCAGTGATTCTTAAAATTAAAAGTAGATTATAAAATTCAGTGACGTGTTTTTTGGGACACTAAAGAAATAATATCACATATATAAATAGTTTTAACATAATTCAAAGATGTCATAGACAATAATTTCATGCTTAATTACATTAACTGTCATAGCAAACTAATGTAACCTTTGAAATAGGCTTTTAAAAAGGCCAGAGCACCGGTCATGGTGGCACACGCCTGTAATCCCAGCACTTTGGGAGGCCCAGGCTGGTGGATCACCTGAGGTCAGGAGTTCAAGACCAGCCTGAATAACATGTTGAAACCCTATCTCTAGTAAATACAAAAAAATTAGCCAGGCATGGTGGCGCATGCCTGTAATGCCAGCTACTTGGGAGGTTGAGGCGGGAGAATCGTTTGAACCCAGGAGGCAGAGGTTGCAGTGAGCCGAGATCGTGCCATTGCACTCCATCCTGGATGACAAGAGTGAAACTCTGTCTCAAAAAATATATATATAAAATAAAATAAAAAGGCCAAAGCAGGTTATGTAGAATTCTAACAAATTTTCTTGCCAGTGTTATGTGTATTCGAGCATAAGGTTTATTTAACTGTTAACAAAATGTGATGAGGAACCAAACAGTTATCTTTCCATGATACCAATAATAATTCAGAATTAAATGCCAACTATTTAATAATCAGTGGTAGGTATTCAATATATAATAAGTGCTAATTCAGGAAATATATTTGCTATTGAATGAACAAGTAGAGTGCACTTACATATTCCAGAATGTACTGATTTTGAAAGAAAAACTGTTCTCTACTGGTATTCATGATTCTGTAGTGTATTAATAAATCATTTGGAGATTTTAGAATGACAAGCAAATCCTTATCTTTTGTAGAAGCTAGTGGTAAGTTATCTATGTATGCAATATAGTGTCTTTGTTGATCTCCGTATCACGTAATTTATTTTTGGAACTCACATATATGTTATTAACAAATATAAATATTATTTTGTTAAAAATGCCCACACATTTATTATTGAAGTATATTCAAAATATATTCAAGATTTGATACATTGGTTTAGCCATTCAGCTGATGTTGAGATTTCAGCAACCACAGCCCACAAAAACACAAATCTGAGGTGGAGCGTATTCATCCATTTTCATACTGCTTTGAGGAAATAACTGAGACTGGGTAATTTATAAAGAAAAAGAGGTTTAAGGGACTCAGTTCCACATGGCTGGGAGGCGAGGGAGGAACAAAGGCACGTCTTACGTGGCTGAAGGCAAGAGAGTGTGTGTAGGGGAACTGCCCTTTATAAAACCATCAGATCTCATGAGACTTTTTCACTATCACTAGAACAGCACCAAAAGACCTGCCCCATGATTCAAGTACCTTCCAACAGGTACCGCCCATGACACATGGGTATTATGGGAGCTACAGTTAAGATGAGATTTGGCTGGGGACACCACCAAACCATATCATGGAACAAAATAAAGGGGCCTTTGCGTGTCAGAAATAGTTCCAGATACCAGCAAGACAGACAGTTTCTTGAGTTGGACTTATTTTCAGATTTGTTAGCATCTGTTATATGGTAAATAGTGGGCGCATCCCCATTGAAAACAATGTGAAAGGAGAAAAGGGAAAAAATAGTGGAGTAGGCAGCAGTACGCTGAAGACTGGTGCATGCTGGTGCATGTAAAGTTCAGATGGAATCTGCTGTGCTTTCTAGAATCTCCTACTTTCTCACTGTGTTCAGCAGGGAGGCCCTTTTTATCTTGGCAATCATATTTCCCATAGTTCATCTTCTCCCTAACCCTGTGCAGGCAAGGCTTACCTGCTCCTTCCCACCGTTGCCTTCTTTATCCTCTCTGAGTCAGAATTCTCAGCCTGTCGCAGATCCAGTACAAAACTCCACCTTCTCCCCATCAGTTCATGTTGAGCCCTTCTTCCCCAGACCTCCTGCCTCCTTCATTTATTAATGGAGAAGCTGCTGCAGGTCAAACCTATAAGTGCCAGGTGCCACAATGGATATGAGACTGATAGGGTAACCGGGAAGGTAAAACATCCACAGAAAACTCAATACACTAAACTCAGATAAAGAGTGGCAGGGGATAGGAGGGGAGGGATTTCCCTGTGGCTGGAGTATTCAGGGCCAACTTTCAGAGGTGACTTTTGGGAAAGCCTTGACTGATGTGTAGCATTTGGCTTCTAGATAGCATATATGAAAGGCTTAGATTCTGATCAAAGACTGAGATTAAAATGTACTTTGACCAGGGAGGGAAGAATTTATTTCTCAACTTTTGCAGTCACAAAAATTGAAAAAACAAAACAAAAAAACCAGAACAGTGATGTGAAATCAGTCAAGAAAACATGCTTCATGTGAACTTTGTCTCTTTGTTGAAAAGTTACATATTTTGTAGTGAGCCCTCTACAAAATACTTGAGGACATTGAGCACCTAAGGATGGAAGAAGAGTGAAGGACATGAGATGGGAAACTAGAGTGGCCACAGAATTGATTCCCTAAACCAGGACTTGTTTGAGAATAAAATGAGGATAACTAATATACTTTATATAATTTTATCAAAATACTATTTTATTATCTGACAAATTGTTTTTATTATATAGTGGTCCTGTATACTAGTTCTAGTCAAAAATTTTAAAAATAAAGTTATTTGTAAAAGATATAAAAGGTTTATGTACATTGAAGCAAAAATTTTCTTATCACTTACGTGAATATTAATAATTGCATGTGCAAAATAGTACTGGAACATTCACGTATTTTAATGCTAATTATCTATATCTATCTCTAATGCCAGAATTGGTGGTACTTTTCTGAAGAATACATCTTCTTTCAATGTGGTCGTATTCTTAATTTTTTCTATAATATTGCTTGTAGTCTTTAGAGTTATGGTTTCATTTTTTGACTATTAAATTTGAAATTGTTGACATCAGCAGCTGACTCTTCTGTGTAGATCATAATTTTTTTAATTAAGAAAACACTCAAGTGTTGAACTATAATTGTAGAGTAAATTCTAAGTGGAGGATGTTGTAAATTCTTTTGTCTTGGTATTGACGTGTAAATGTTAACATATGTGAATGTGAATAATTCAGTCCACGACTGTCACAGGTTCTATGTCTTTACCTCCTTTCAAAATACTTGCTTTAACAAATACTTTGACAAATTTATTAACATTTATAAGAGACTTATCAAGTTGTGTTTGTTTATGATTCTTTTAAATGTTTTCCACTTAGATACATCAAAATTATAGGACTTCTCAATTCCATCCTGTTGTTACAGAATATAAATTTAATCAGGACAGGAAGACTCTCAAAAGATCTTTCTCATAAGTTCAGATATTCCAGATAATAATTACAGAATTTCATTTATGCATTTGAACTCTCATCATTTAATCTGTTTAATTCCTTAGTGTCTTCCTGTTTTCAGGCTTACTTTTCAATTAATTTCAATCTGCAAAAAGCTTCAAACATGGACGGTAGCTTTTATATGGTTCCCACTGTTGAGTGATTTGATTAAAGTTTTCCAACTGATTTTGAACAAAATGTAATGAAAGCTTAGAAGACTAGTTTACAAAAAAAAAAATAGGACATTTATGATGATTTGCTAAGTAGTTCTTCAAAGGCTCAAAGATTTCCAAAATCTGAATGGTGATAAGCCACAAAGAGAGAAAATGACTATTGCAAAAATGTTTAGATAATGTAATTATGCGTGTAAATATATTTGAAATTTTGACAACATTTCAGCCTGCAGAATATTAAATGTATTTGGGTTCAGTTATATGTGCCACCAATTCCAGTGTGTTTCTACTTCACAGATTTCTTAATTTGGTAAAAATATAATTTTTATTACAACACTTTATTCTTTTATTTTTCACGGAATTTATAATAGCATTCGTAATAATAAGATAGTATGTTTTATCTTTGACAGAATGAACTTCCTGAACGTTGGTTCCATTCAGTGGGTGGGAAAAAAACAAACGATTACTGGAATTGATGCAACTGTTTATTTATTTACTTTTTTTGAAGCATCTCATTGCGCTGATATAAAACTAGCCTAATTTACCTTTTTGAAGTTCTTTCTCTGCTAGTGCAGGCAATATACACAGCTATAATTTCACCCTTTGCATTTGTATAAGATAATCTGTAATAAAAATTTGTGCAGAATTAATTTGGAACAAGTCTCTTGACCTAAGAAAAAAGTCATGTTTCACAGGTGGTATGTAAGTGAGCCTTCTGCAGCTGCATGAGTAAAATTTTAGACTCTGAAGAACACGGTTGTCTTAAAAGACAGATCCTGTTGCTTCTTCAGGAGATTTATATTTTCTGATTTTCACGTGGCTAATGATACCACTGTAGGGCACCATGGTATCACTGTGGGGCACCGTGGTGCACCATGGTGGAGGATAATACTGAGAAGCTTTTTATTTTTTATTTTTTTTTTAAAAAGAAGATGGTATAGTGTTCCCATGTACCCTGTACTCACTATTCCTTATTTATTAATATCTTGCTTTGATGCAGTACAATTGTTACAATTAATGAACTGATTATTGATTCACTATTATTAACTAAAGTCCGTATTCGGATTTCCTCAGTTTTTCCCTAAAGTCCCCTTTTTGTTGTTGCTCCAGCATCCGTTTAGGACACCACGTTCCATTTTGTTGTCATGTCTCCTTATGCTCCTCTTGGCTATGACAGTTAACCATTTGGAGCAGTTATGCATTTAACTACTTTTTTGAGGAAAGGAAATTGGGTACTCAATTTTTTTATTAAGCGTGCACCATTTTTTGTTTGTTTTTTGAGGTTGTTGCTGCCAGAAGAGTTTACTGCAAAATATAAAAGCATTGCCATCCAATAAAATAACTACATATACACTTAAACCATATAAAAAGGTCAACTCACTGTAGCAAGAGCATCCGAGGTACTCTCCATCGCTGTGAGGCAGGCCTGTCCAACTTCTGTTTTCTGTACATATTTCATATGCTTGTAATTTTCCAGTTTCCCACTGACTTGACCACACGGCTGCCTGGCAGCATTTCCCACATCTTGCAGATAGGAGCACAACTGGCTGACTTTCCAGGTGGTTGGCCGAGGCAGCTGCTTCCAATCTTTCTCCACCACCATCTGAATCCTAAGGAGTTTTCTATCTGCAGCTTCTCTTGTCCAAGCTTAATTTGTTTTATCAGTGAGTGTGAGTGTTCTGCTTCCTGCCACTGAAAGGAAAGTTTTAGTTACATTGTGTTTGGAAAAGGTCAGGAAAGGAGAGATGGGTTTATTCCTGATTATCTTCCGATTTAGCCACATATTATTCAATCGTTTCACTGCATGGATGTCTCACACACTAACAGGTGAAAGTGGAGATACAACAAATTCACCCTGGATTATTTTAATGCAACTGTTAATAAGTTTAAATGCACAGTTGGTACATAGTTTAATAATAGGTAATACATGTTAATGCAACTTGTTGATTAAAATGAAAGGGAAATTCTAGTTAGATGCTTAATGTGGAAAGGATGCAGGACAACGAGCATAAACTGGGACTGTCCTAAATCTGGGAAGGTGACAGATGTCATCTAAAGAGAAATTTTACATAAAAATTGATATTTCTTTTTTTCTTCTCAGCTCCTATCTTTTTTGCCAAAGTAGGAATATTTTTTTCCATGAAAAATAACTATAATATACCTACTTGCACTAACACTACTAGATTATGCCTACATTTAACTTGACTCAGGTTAAGTTGATAGAAGAGAACTATGGGGAGAGCAAATGTGTATTGCAAGACAAGTGCTTTTAAATAAAGCGCTGCATATTCTTACATATGCATGTACACACGTATAGCACATACATACGGTAATGTCAACAGAATGAACTTCTGTATATGAAAAAGTTTGATCTGGACCTGGGGCAGGATGTGAGTAAAAGCCTGTTCATCTGAGTGTGGAAGGGTGAGGTCTGCATTGCCCCATGCACATTAAGGGCTCAGAGCCTTATGTTAATAGACAGTAACGGGTCAGCACAGCAAGGATCATCTATCCCTCTGCCTATTAGTGTAAATAAAGTTTTATTGAAACACAGCCAAACTTACTCATTTATGCATTGTCTAGGCTGCTTTCACACTGCAGTGATAGGGCTAAATAGTTGCAACAGAGATAGTATGTCCTGCAAAGCCTAAAGTATTTTCTACCTGGTGCTTCACAGAAAAGATATGTACCCAAGGACTATAACTTTTGCAGACTGACCTTGAACATGACCTAATTTAATTCTCCCTTTTCAGTTCCCAGAGTACTGCCACCCATAAGACATTTCTGTCCATGGAGCTCCCATACTACAAGGTTTTCTTCCTTTGAGCCCTTTTTGAAACACCACCCAGACGTGGACAGGGGACAACCATCTACTTCTTTGTAACCCAGTTGGGGAGTGGAGTCAAGAGTAATAATGGATGGAAACAATGGCTGACACTTACGGATTACCAACATTGTACCATGCACTGTACCTCACAGCTACCCTTAGGTGGTAGGTTCTATTGTTATACCCACTTTATGGTTGAGGAAGCTGAAGCTGGAGAGATAAAGTGTTTGGCTCTGAGTCATAAAGCTTAGATGTGGTGGAGGAAGCATTTAAATCTGCCCAGGCCATTCCACTTATCCTGTGCTGTATTCATTTATGACTGCAGAAGCCCTAGTTGTTTTGAGGCTGTGCCTGCAGTAAACCTTCAGCACGATGCTTCCTGCTGTTTCTATCTTCCTGCCTCCATTGGTGAACTCCCAGTAACTAAATATCAGTGATTGAAAATAGGAAGCAATTTGCAATCTGGATTGTTCCTAGACATTGAATGGATCTAGTTAACTCTCTCATCTTCCAGGAAATTTCCATTTTAATACCTTTTGGGGAATGTTATAAAAATAGGTACTTAGATAAGTGATATTTCTCAAGATGACATAAACCCAGAAAGAATTTTACCTGCAGGAGATGTATGTGGTTAAGGCACCCTGGATGAGGCATTGGTGGTTTAAGATGTAAATTAGAAACTCCCCTGATCAGACAACAGCAAGACTGAAGCCAGAGAAGCCTCAGCCCCTGGACCAGGTTGTCTTTCCAAGTCTGCTGGTTGCTGTGGCCAAATTGAGGAGACCATTGCTTGTTTTCTCTAGATTGGAGAGCTAGATAGCCATTCTATATGCAGATTGAGACCACAGCCAATCATAGGCAACTCTATTAGTGGGAAGAGGTCATCCTGTCTAGAAAGCAAGACTTAAACTTTAGAAAGGGAATGAATATTGCTCTGTTCTAGTAGCATAGCAGGACTTGGCCCTTATAATTTATTTTCTAGTTAATTTGGGGTTTATTCTGGAAGCATGCATACTATGTAATAAAAATACATTTTTAAAAGAGTACTTTTTATTTAACTTGTATGGGAGAAAAAGGATAAACCTTTGCACTTACTGACTAAACAACTGTGATTCGTTCGGGGCATCGAAGTAGGTTAACTGGTATTACATTAGTAAGAACATACTCCTTGTTCTTACCAAGAAGGAGAAATAATTATACTATCAGATTTTAGTTGTCTATAATTTTACCTATCCTAGAGTAAAAGCTAGTGACAACTCCTGAAGTTCTACATTTCTGGATTAAATGATAATGGCCTTAGATTTATTTTTGTCTCTGCACATTTATTTCAAAATCCTTTGTTTAATTCCTCGCTTCAGCCAAAACTGTGAAAATGCAAACTCGATCATGTCATCTCTTGCTTTAAATCTTGCCATGGCTTCCCATCCTTTCAGGACATCCCCGCCGACCCCCGTCAGTGTGCCTTCGGTCCTTGAGGATGTGCTCATGGGGCTCCTGCTAACTTCTCCAGCCCCAGTTCTCCTGCCTGAGGCTGTGCACAGCCTGTGGCTATTGATGCCTGGAAGAGACCACCCCCTACTGTACCCTCTTTCTGCCTAGTTGACATCTATGCATGCTTCAGGGAATACCCCAAGGTCTGGTCACGTTCACCTGTTCTATGCTGTCAGCGCATCTTGTACTTAATCCTCACAGAACTTTTCAATCATGTGTGAGCTTTACGCAGGAAGGAATTCGGTTGGCTTCCTAGCATTTTATTTTCAGAATCTCACATGGTGCCCCTTGGATTGCATGCATGTTTAGTGTCTCATGTTCAGATGTTAGGATCTTAGCATCAATGTTCTTGTGGCATTCCTTAGTGTAGAATGATGAAGACATTGACATTTAATACTGTGTGCTTTTGTTTACAAAAACTGGGTTTTAGATGCATAAAACATATAGTTTGAATAATTTAGCTCCCTATTTTAATGCTTACATCAGCATGATTTGGGATCTAAGGGCCAGTTTTCCTAAGCACCCTACTGGATCACTGTGTTTCTTAGTGTGGAGTGAAGTTGTCTGTACTTAACTGGTTCCCAGGCATGTCCTGAGATCAGTGGTGTCCAAGCATTCTACATACCAGCCCTACTGCATTCCAGATATATAAACATAAATATATATGTGATCTTCTGAGTAAAATGTTAATCTTATGAAAATGCATGACCTTTAAACATTTTTATACATCTTAAGTATACCTGTTTTCTCTTCAACTACATATAATTTCCCTCTCAGCTTCAATGGGAATATTTGCTATTTAAGGTTCTTATTTCCCAGGGATCATTTAAAAATTTTAAGTTGTGAAGTTTTTATCAGTAATTAGCCATTGCTACCATCGTTCATACAAATCGTCATATAATTTATTGAAGAAGATAAATAACATCTAAAACATTGATAGTTCACGGTACATTTTTCTCTAATTGCATTTCACTTGATATCTTCAGACACAAATGAGGTCTATTAGTGTTGGTTGCTCTCTCAGCACAGACGCAGAGACGGCTTTTGTCTTGACTGACTAATGCTTACGACTTGATCCTTAATCTTTCTTTACCTAGTGTTTGCCAAGTACACCTGTAAACAGATCTGCATGGTATTTGAGAGTGCAAGTGTAATTGCTTTAGATGAGGCCCTGGGTCCTTCATGAATTCAAAATGCTTTCAAGCCTTGTCACTACTGGTCACCCTTCTCAGCACTCACTTGTGCCAACTGGGTCAGGCCCAGAAGAAAACAGAGTTGTGTGTGTGGCCATTGTATCGTTTCTGCTTGTTTAACCCTTGACGTCAGAAGCTAGGACACCGGAAGAGGCCAGTAACTACTACACTCTTGTGAGGGAACAAAAGATTTTCTTGGCACCAAGTAATGGTGCCAAGTTTATTGAGTTGAGAAATCCACAGGCATTTAGCTGCCCAGGCAAGGCACAGCATATAAATCTGACGTAGAGGGACCAGGTATTGTCTCTTGCTATGAGGAAGTATTTTTTGTTTTGTTTTGTTTTGGTTTTCCTTTTCCTATCAGGTGTGAGAATGGCCAAGAGCGTTATGTTACAGTCTCTCGGCATAACCCAGAAGGTGCATCATTTCCACAGTATAGACCAAGCAAAGCACACAGGCAGATGGGGCAGGATGGAAGGTGGGACTGTGCCCACTGCATGTAATAGTCCTTCCCCCAGATAGCTTTAAGTAAACTAAATTGTGTAAGGTTATCTCATTGTTATCTTATTCATGCTTTCATTCTTTCAAGGAGTCCTCTTGTAATGTGGGTAATCCTTGTAGCAATAAAACATGTCCTCTTCCAAAGTAATTTTTAAAAATCTTGTTATATTACATTTTCCTAAATGGAGGTATGTACTTAAGACCCCTGAAAACTGGCTTAGCACTTACTTTTGGTGTGAAGAGCTAGTTCTTCCCTAGAGAGCCCAACTCTGGAGCCAGGTGGATTGAGTGGGAATCCTAGCTCTGCTAAAGGGACATACTTGCCTAAGTCTCCTCAGTAAATAGGATACTAGTGATAACATCTTCATAGCGTTGTCATGAGAATTAAATGAATAATATATGTAAAGGCTTAAATCAGCACCTGGACTACATATATAAGGTGATCAATAAATGTCTGCTTTGGTATATGAATACTTCAAAATAGCCTTTTGTTCCCTTCTAAAGAAGAGTGGGTAGTGATTGTTAAGACTTACCGATCATAAAAGTTTCATTACATACTTAATGTGTAAAGCTATCAAATAAGGAGGTGAGGAAGTATGTTAATATGGAAGAAGATGATAAAATACCCAAATAGGAAACCATAATGCCAACTTTCTAAGCTTAAGCTGATAGTAACAAAGAACTGGCTTTGTAACAAAGAACAAGTCTTACTGGCTTCATGCAATGCAAACATTTTTTTCTTATGTATCTGACAGATCGAGGTGGTCAGGTAGCTCTCCTGAGCAGTTTTCTGCCATGTGATTCAGGGATCCAAGCACGTTCTATCACGAGGCTTAGCCATATTGGAGTTTTTCACTTCAGTGATGAGGATGAGGGAGAAAGTGGAAGAGAGTGAAAAAGGGAGAAAGGTGGGAAAGGGAGAAAGAAGGAGAAGGTGGAATGGGGAGAGAGAGAAATTGAGAAAGAAAGAAAGAAAGATAAAAGAAAGAATGAAAGAAAATGTGCTGAAGATTTTGTAAGCGATTTTAGAGGTCAAGCCTGGGGGTGGCAAACACATACCATTTCTGTACCCATTCCATTTTCTAGAACTATTCACATGACTTCAACCTACCGGCCAAGGGTTCTGGGGAATCAGATCTCCCTGTGTGCCCTGTAATGCAAAGCAAGATAGTTGAGTTTCTGTGGTGGAGTCCTGGCACAACAGTTAACCATGTGACATATTTTCTGTTAGTGGCAGATATTTCCTATAATTATTCTATTTGTATACTTCACTATAAACTATTTTTGAAATTATCTGTAATGAATTCCAGGACCAACAAATTACCCAAGAATTTATAAATCACTATGTTTCTTTCTCATTGTAGAAATTTGCAGAAAGTGAGGGAATCTACTGAGACGTCTACTTCTGAACATTTTGATGTTGTACAGATAGCCAGCAAACAAAGACTGTAGGTGACGGTATCTTTTTTGTTGTTGTTGTTGTTGTTGTGACAGAGTCTCACTCTGTCACCCAGGCTGGAGTGCAGTAATATGATCTCGGCTCACTGCAATCTCTGCCTCCTGGGTTCAAGCGATTCTCCTGTCTCAGCCTCCCAAGTAGCTGGGATTACAGGCGCCCGCCACCACGCCTGGCTAATTTTTGTATTTTTAGTAGAGATAGGGTTTCACCATATTGGTCAGGCTGGTCTCGAACTCCTGACCTCAGGCAATCTACCCACCAAAGTGCTGGGATTACAGGCCTGAGCCACCGCACCCGGCCTAGGTGACGGTATCTTAATGACCCCCTGACAGGCAGGATTCTATTAAAGAGCAGGTTTTTATACTTTGCATCTTCCTGGTAGTCAGTAAATGACAAAGGCAAAGAAGTTAATGATCCATTGAAATTACGTCGGACAATCTAAGAGTAGAGATTTTTCTTTCACTGCCCCGTAATAAATATGGCTCACTATTGCAACCAGAATTTGTGCTCAGCTCTGATGGGAAAGATAATGGCAGTTTTCTGTGTCTTATACCACCAAATAAAGAGACTTACTACTGCAGGTTTAGTAATAATATTTTCCTTGAGCAATTCTTTTGAATCATGATTGGCCTCTGTACAGATCAAGCAGTTTGTTTATAAGAGCAAGCCTGGGGCCAAGCGTGGTGGCACATGCCTGTAATCCCAGCACTTTGGGAGGGCAAGGCGGGTGGATCACCTGAGGTCAGGAGTTTGAGACCAGCATGGTCTCAGAGACATGGTGAAACCCCATCCCTACTAAAAATACAAAAAAAAAAAAAAATTAGTTGGGTGTGGTGGTGGGCGCCTGTAATCTCAGCTACTCGGGAGGCTGAGGTAGGAGAATCGCTTGAACCTGGGAGGCGGAGGTTGCAGTGAGCCAAGATCGCGCCACTGCACTCCAGCCTGGGTGACAGAGCGAGACTCAGTCTCAAAAAAAAAAAAAAAAAAAAAAAGAGCAAGTCTGGGAGAGTTTATAGCCACATGGACACACCTTGGGGGGCCAGGCTTAACTAAGCTTCAGAGTTAATGTGTACCTTACGTTTTTCAGTGTTTCCTAGGTCTATGGATTGATTTTGAATTCCATTTCTTCTGCCAGAGTTTAGCTATTTAACACAGAGGGAAGCAATATGATTTTATGGTTGATCGGGTGGCCCACAGTGTGAGACTGAGTTTGAATCCTTATTCTGCCACTTCACCACCATGTTACCATGGGCCCTATACGGTATTTGTTTGCTAGGGCTGCCTAGGTATTTGTGGTAACAAGCATCACAAACTGGATGGCTTAAACAACTCAAGTTTATTTTCTCACAGTTCTGGAGGCTAGAAGTCTGAGATGACTATATCAGCAGGGTTGGTTTCTTCTGGGGCCTGTCTCCTTGACTTGCAGATGGCTGTCTTTTCCTGTGTCTTTACATGATCTTCTCTGTGTATGTGTCTGGGTTCATATCTCTTTTTATAAGGTGACCAGTAAGATTGGATTAGGAGCTACTCTAATGACCGCATTTTAACTTAATTACCTCTTTAAAGACCTATTTCCAAATATAATCACATTCTAAAGTACTGGGATAATAAAGGTACTTCATGATGTTGTGGTGAGCATTTGAAGAGAGGATGCATATACATTTCCTCACACATTACCAGGAATATGGTGACTACTCGCTACATATAACTATTTTTATTACAATTGTGAATTGTATTCTATCTGACTGTGTCTTCTTTTCCAGTTGTGAGATGGCTGTTTGCATGGCTTTTCAATTACTGAGGCCTGGGATTATTGTCATCTTTCTTGCGCCCTAATAGCGTCTTAAAATGCTGCCTTCAACAGAATAGTAGAGTAAAAGCCCAAGGAATGTTGATCAAGTGCATGGGTATGAATTTGGTGCTCAGGATTTCTGAGTGGTCTTCTGTGGCTGTTGCTTTGGTGTCACTGTGGTGTCACACCATAGTTGGCTGTGAAATGCTCTCAGACTTCCTGGTTCCTGGAGTGGCCTGCCCAAAAACTAGACAAGCACCTGGAGAAGAGTAATCTCTCCATGTCAGGGGAAGGAGACAGAAGCCGTTGTGCATTGTCAGGGGAGAAACTGTAAAATCACAGAACCAGATCACATAAGAATTATCCAAACATTGGAGGTGATTTTTAAATTAGGCAGTGTGTCAAAGTGATTGGCTTTCCTGCAATTATTAGCTATCCCCAACATTTCTGGACTTAATGAGCATTGATAGAATTATTTGATGCTGGTATTATGGTAAGTTATCATCTCATGCCCAAAGAATTGACTGTTCTCTAAATTTTTGGTATTTCTTGTTGCAACTGTTATAAATGTTCTTTGCTTTAAAAAGTGCTGCTGCTGTCACAACCCAGTCACAGCCTGTGTTAAATACTAGCAAGCAGGGGTCCACTAGGATCAGAAGAAGAAGGCCAGATTGCAGAGTCTCTGATATAAGATGTCCAAGGAGGCCAATATGCAGCCCATCAATCCGGAGAAGCATAGATATGCTGGGGAATAGTGTGCTTAATAAGCCTACACCTGGCTATAGCATCCATCTATAGCAGATGAGTTACACAGGCTTCATTAACTAGACACAAAGGGTATATTATTCATAGATCATGCTAGATTCCTGTCAGTGAATCAGCTCTTAAACTGTGAGTCAAGGACACCACCAGCCTCACCAGCTGGCTCCTTTATCCTCTATCAGATCAGCTACTGAATCTGGTTAATTTTTCTTTTGAAATACCTCTGAAAATGTTTATCTTTTAGTAAAAGATTTTAAATAATAACTACAAGGACTGTCACAAATAAATAGTGTGATACAATAAGAAATATGTAGTTGGTCTTTGTCCCAGCTTCCTGGAATACAGCTCCTAAAACCCTTGGAATCTCCAGAGTGATGAGTGTCTTTTGTATGGTAGTGAGAAGGCTGGTAGCCGGGGGCCCCTAGACCTTCAGGATGGGGGCTGGACGTGATTAAGATTAAGAAAGACTGACGTGATTAGAAGGTTAGAACTTTCAGCCCCATCCCTGACCTCTGGGGAGGAGAGAGACGCTGAAGATTGAGGTAATCACCATTGGCCAGTGATGTAATCTCTAATGTCTGTGCAGTGCAATCACCATAAAACCCCCAAAACCATAGTGTTTGGAGAGCTGCTGCGTTGACGAACATACCGAGGAGCTGGGAGGGTGTTGTTCTGTGCACCCACACTCTGCTCCCATACCTTGCCCAAAGCATCTCTTCCATTTGGCCATCCTGAGTTATATTCTTTATGATAAACTGGTAAACCTAAGTCAAGTGTTTTCCTGAGTTCTGTGAGCCATTTAAGCAAAGTATGGAACTGAAGAGGGGGTCACGGGAACCCCTGATTTATAGGTGATTGGTCAGAAGTGTAGGTGGCAACCTGGAACTTGTGACTGGCATCTAAGTGGGGAGCAGTCTTGTGGGACTGATCCCTTAACCTGTGGGGTCTGTGCTAACTCTGGGTAGTGTCAGAATGAAATTGCATTGTTGGACACTCAGTTGGTATCTGAAATGTTGGAGAATTGGTTGGTATGAGGAAAAAATCCACACATTTGGTGTCAGGAGAATTGTGACTGACATCAATGCAAATATAGACAAAAATGTGAATTTATATGAAGTTATTTTTAGCTGACCATAACATAATAGGTATATTCATTGCTGTGGTTTGGCTGTGTCCCCACTCAAATCTCATCTTGAATGGTTATCCCCATAATCCCCATGTGTCTAGGGAGAGAGCTGTTGGGAGGTGCTTGGATCATGTGGGCAATTCCCCCATGCTGTTCTCATGATAGTGAAAGAGTTCTCAGGAGACCTGATGTAATTAAGGAGGAGCTCTTCCTCCTTCACTCCTCACTCTTCTCTCTCCTGTCACCATGTGAAGAAGATCCTTGCTTCCCCTTCCGCCATGTTTGTAAGTTTCCTGAGGCCTCCCAGTCATGTGGAACTGTGAGTCAGTTAAAACCTCTTTTATGTATAAATTACCCAGTCTTGGGTATTTCTTTATAGCAGTGTGAAATGGACTAATACACCCACCGTTATGACCATAAAGGCTGAAACATGTCTTATTAGGGGTGGGTGAAACATGGAATTAAGTAACTGATTTAATGTTACCTAATTTTTCTGTAAATTTATTTATCTTTCTATTAAAATTAAGAAATACACAGCAGGAACAACAACAAAATCTTTCCTTATTAGTCCCTTGCTGTGCATTTTCACTGTCCTCGCAGGCCCCATCTCCTATTGTGGAAAAAATGCAACCGTATCTCCTGACTGCTGTCTTCCCTTCCTTCGGTTCATTCTGTGATTGCTGGTTTTTCTTTCCTTAGTTCTTCATTTATGTTTCTCTTTCTTAAAAGTCCCCTGCAGAGTTGCCTTTAAAATTTTATAATTAGTTTAATTTTTCTTTATTTATTTGGCAGAGAAGAGCAAGTTAGTACCTTGTACCAAAACATCAACCTTGTGGAGCCAAGATTAATTCAGCCATATGAACATGTTATAAAGAACTTCATCCGTGAGATCAGACTTCAAAGCACAGAAATGGAAAATTTGGCCATTGCGGTGAAGAGGTATTGAAGTCCTTCCTTTATAAGTGGCCTGTGGGTGCTTTAACTTGCTCTCTGACCTGGGTGGCAAAAGGACTGAACTGCATTGTCACACTATGATATGGGGGGGACTTCCTGAGCCTCAGGAGTCTAGAGCTTTTAAAATTAAGCCAGCACTGGAGAAGTGGGTCAGCTACCAATCAATCAGTAGGTCATCATGATCCTATTATATAAACTCTTCAGGATCAATGACTTGATACAGAACAATTTAGAGACTTATTTTACATCTAGCTGCTTAAAACACACAGGAAACTTTATCTAGAGAAGTAGGAACACTATTTGAAGCCTGGCCTTGTTACCTACGTGTATGAGACTTTGCAAGCAGGTCACTTAATCTCCCTGAGTTCAGTTCCTGCAACTGCAAAGTGAGGATGAATATCTTCACGTCCTCCGGGTGTTAAGACTTAGTGGATGATGTCATGGGTGAGCCCCTCACACTGCCCACCACATGGTGGGTGCTCAGCAGTGCCGCATTGGCTCTACTCTGTAGCCCTCCTCACTGGCCCTCCCCCTCTGAACTGAAAGCCAAAGAACTATTAAACCCTTACTCTAATACAGTTCATATAAGCCATAGCTAGCTTACATAGGATATCTTATTGGTGTTAACAGCTATGTCATGCAAAAAAAAGAATTTATATGTGTTGTAGTCCAAACGTCAGCCTCTTTGCCCCCTGGAAAAACTGCATTCCTTTAGCATATATTGGGAAAGAGAGGGCATTGTGCTTGTCACAGTTCTTGTGTGTTGTGCCCCATGGATGCTCCTTGCTGCCATGTGCTGCACCAGCAGCTCCCAAGACGCTGTGCACCCTGCTGGTTTCTGCCTGGAACTTACAAACGCAGCCCTTTTAACAGGAAGCTGCCCTATCTGCATAGGGGCGGGTGACTTGTCTTCAATTCTGCTGTCTCTTTATCCTTCCCATCTACATGATGCTGAAGCTATCTAGTTGAACCTTTGGAGTAACTAAAGGACATTACAATGTAGGAAAGAAAATATTTTAAATTCGTGGTACGAAATAGGACCTTTCTTATAGTCCTAGAGTCAAGCCAAAGTTGATCTATTCACGAGGGTTTTCTTATGAATATTTTCAGTACCTGACTGACCACTTTTCTCTCAAATTAGCCTTCTAGGGGGCCTTCCCAGAAGATAAAGGTGGTCCTCAGAACTCCAGATTCTGTAGAGCATTCTGGAGTGTGGATCAGAGTCCCAGAGTTGGCCTCCTTTGAGATGTGACAAGCAGACACACACATTGATTCTTCAGAGCATCCAATAAATATTAAAACAGACAAACTCACAGGTACACACGTAGGTACACGTATACAGACCCACACAAAGATATGTGGGTACACACACATACACATGCCCCCCATCTAAAGATAATACCATGTAAACCTACAAGGGAAGAAAACAGACTGGCATGCTTGATGTTCTCATTACCAGCTAGGCTGCTTTATCACGGTGGAGTGAGTACATCACATTAATTCGAGCTGTGTTGGTGTCCCCATCCACTCCCTTCTGTGCTGCTGGGGGATCCAGAGCCAGCCTCTATGCTGAGCCTAAGTCTCCTAAAGCCTCCTTTCTTAGCTATCAAAGACCTCAGGAAGTGTTTAAATGGCTACTTGTAAACCATTCCTTGCATTCTTAGCCATCCATCCTCACCTCTATTTTTGACTGGGGGAGGGTTTTGGCCATTTTGCTCTGCACTGCACCTGAAGAATGGGTTCCCAGTGTCCTGGTGGGAGCCCTGGACTAGGTCACAGTGGGCAGACATTTCACTAGAAATTAGAAATTGCTGGGGCAAGCACTCTGTCATTATGCATCACCCTGATTTGCAAAAGAAGAAAAATGTTGCTCAGAAGTGAATAGGGCAGAAAGAGTCTGTTATGGAGCAGTCCCAGATGTTTGGGATTGGATAGCTAGAAGATGTAGGTGGGAAATGATCATAACAAAGGGAGAAAGGATATGTGCCTTAGCCATTTACAGTCCCAGAGTTGACCAAAAAAACCACCAGACATTGCTATGGAGATACATAATTTCTAGACTTCAAATAGCAGGTGTTTATAAGCAGAAATGAACTGACTTCCCAAGCTTGGTTAACATAACCTTGGACAGGCTGTAAGATGAGGAAGAAGTAAATAGGAACAGAAGATAATAATGTTACTGAAAATTTTACTTTGGGGTCTTTTTCCTCCCACAATATTTCCTTGGAGTTTTATGTGGAAGTTGAACCAATGCATGAATAAATTGTGTTGTGAGGGAGTAAATAAGTCAAAAGCAGGTAAGTTGCTATAGCAGAGACCCATCAAACTAGAAGACAGAAAATCATATATATAAGCCCTATCATTTATTAATAGCATGTCATTTGTCCAAATGAATCACCTCTAGAGCTCACGGTTTAGATGCAAACCAATGTGCTTTGCCTCCATAGAGATGTGATTTATAATTGCACTCATAACAGAAACAGAATTTTTCTAAAAGATAACCTTATCTACATTTTAGAACTTTAGGGAACTAATAAGAAATAATGATCGAGATCTTTTTTTCCCTTCTCACTTTAACATATAACATTGTGAGTTTTATATAGTGAAATTTCAGAATTGTATCTAACCATCACTTTGCCACGGAGTTCTTTTTTTAATCCAGGATTGTAACTCAGTCATGAGAGCAAAAAAAGATTCAGAATTTATTGAGAGCCTCGCAGCACTTTGATATCTTTATTGTTTGCCACAATCTAGTTTAATATCATTTTATCCAATTTATTCATTTATTTAATATAGTCAGGTACCACATCACAATGTTTTGATCAATAAAGGATTACCTAAATGACAGTGGTCCCATAAGAATATAATCCTATACTTTTACTGTATCTATTCTGTGTTTAGATACACAAATACCATTGTTTTACAGTTACTTCCAGTATTCAGTACAGTCCCATGCTATTCAGGTTTCTAGCCTAGGAGCAATACGCTATTCTGTATAGCCTAGGTGTAAAGTAGGCTCCACCAGCTAGGTTGGTGTAAATACTCTTTATGATGCTTACACAATGACAAAAATCTCCTAAAGACACATTTCTCAGAATGTATACTTGTTGTTAAGGAATGCATGACTGTATCTAGTTTTAAAATCATTTTACACCAAAATGGTCAAATTGCCAATCTCATTTTATTATGTAGAAGGAATGGGGAATCATTTTGAATGACATGTTTCTCTTCATCTGTAATATATAGGGCTTAACGTAGATGAGTCTGAAGTTTCTCTTCATGTTTCAAGTTCAACAGTATAATGAAAAGATGTGCATCCTTTTGAATTTCAGAGCCCAGGACAAGGCAGCTATGCAGTTGAGTGAGTTGGAAGAGGAAATGGATCAGAGGATTCAGGCTGCAGAACATAAGACACGAAAAGACGTGAGTTTCTGGGTTGGCCATTCATTCAGCAGATCTTTATGAGGTGCTTTCTATGGAGAGGGCCCAGACACTCTTTCTGGATGTCATGCATGGGTACAGCAAGTCCAGGTTCCCGCAGAGCCTCCCAGCAAAGGAATTTTTACTGGTGGTGTTTTTTGGGGATGGGGTAAGAAGAAATAGAAATAATAAATAAATAAGTAAAGCATATAAGTTCAGATAGTGACAAGTGCAGTAAAGAAACAACATGTGTGATAGTGACTGGGAGAGGAGGCTGCTTAGGTTGAGGGCTAGAGGCCTCTTTGAAGGGGTAACCTCAGAGACAAGGCCTTGGGAGAAGGCAGAGGCGGCCTTCGTAGAGAAGGTGGGTTGACTTTCCATACCTGTGTCACTGCCCACACCCACTGCCCACTTTGAATCTAGATTAGAGTGAAATTAAAATTCTGTCTTCAAACTTTGGTGTTTTGTAATGGAATTCAGTCATCACTTGGTACCTGCAGGGGATTGGTTCCAGGACTCCCCTGCAACCCCACATACCAAAATCTGCATGCTCAAGTTTTTATACAAATGGTGTATATTTACATACAACCTATGCATATCCTCCAGTGTACTTTAAATCATCTCTGCATTACTTATAATACCTAATATTTAATACAATATAAATGCTTTGTGAATAACTGTTATACTGTATTTTTATCTGCATCACTTTTATTGCTTTTTAAAGTATTTTCAATCTTCAGTGGTTGAAATTGCAGATGCAGAACATGTGGATATGAAGGGCTGACTGTATACCTTTATTTAGCATTATAGGAAACCTTTAAAGTTGAAAGTTATATGCTACCTTCAGTGATTTCCATTGAAGAAAGAATTTTTTTCCTTATAAAATATTTTTGGGTGATTAATGTTTATTGAAAACAGAAAATAGACAACGTTAGGTTAAAAATTCCACTTTTGTTTATTCATTTGCCCGGTTAACACTGAGTGGCAGCAAAATAATGTGCAAGTGGCCTGAGCATTGGCATCTGGGAGACCTTAGTTTGCATCCTGGCTCTGATCTTACCTAGGTGGCATTGGAAAAATAACCCAACCACTGAGCCTTTATTATTCCATCTCTAAAATCGGATAATGCAACCTACCTGCCTTCACAGGGATTAAACATGATGATCTATATAAAGTGCCTGGCACAGTGCCTACAATGTGGTGGCTGCACCCTGGTTGTTACTGTCCTGCTCTTTCCTGTGGCTCTGTGTATTCTTGATTCCTTTTAGATTCTTCACCTTAAATGGCTTTACCACATGTATGCTCTGGGGTGTCTTTGTTGTTCTATTTCCTTATAAAAAGTTTAATAAGAAGCTGGACGTCATATTCAGCCACGTAAATGGTTCAAGGTTCATGTTCCAGCTTCAGAGCAATGGATAACCCCTTCCTCAGCTAGCACTTTCCTTTTTGTGAAAAGGAAAGGGTAAAATCATTTTTCTGCCTTTTTTTCTTTCCATCTGCTGTGTTTAATCTGTGCATTCATTCATTCATCAAACACTTATCAAGCACATATGTTATTCTGTCATCATATCTCATTGCTTCTTCCAGATAAATGCCTCCCAAATTTGTTGTTGGTAATGGTGATATTACCATGGCCCCCACCTTTTAGAACTTCATGTTTTGTTAGTTACAACATCTTCTTTAGTGTTCTTCACTTCAGTCTGGAGGTGGCAAACCCATGCATCTACAGCATCATTTCTCTATTCCACAGCAATGACACATGTGGCCTGTCAGTCACCACATACATGTGGTCTCCACACCTCAGCACACCAGTCCAGGACCTCACTGCCAGCTGAGCAGCTTTGACACTGCGAGGAAACTTGTTTGCCTGCCCATCCCAGTGTTCACCTCACACCTTTCTAAACACAGCTTCTCTGGAATAACGTACCCAGGCCAGTCTAAGATTTTTCCTCATTTGCTTCCATTCCACGCGGCTCCCCTCGGCTCCCCAGGGTTCTTCACCGCCAGCTCTGGCCCAGTGGTCTCGCTGTGCCTCACTCTGCTTTGGCTCCAGCTGTTTTCTTTGCCTTGATGATTATCTCTCACTCCTTTCCTCCTTCCCAAATTCTGCAAAGCTCAGAGGAACCCTCACTTTCTTCTTGATGCCCTCCCCTGCTCCTCTAGCCACACTCACCTTTTCCTGACCTTGACTCCTATGGCATATATAGCATATATTGCATTGCTTCAGTTGTTTTTTTTTTTAAACTGTAACAGCTTTATGAAGGTATAATTGGCATGCAATAAACTGCACATAAAGTACAGTATATGTGAAGTTTGGACATATGTATGCACCATGAAGCCATTCCCACAAGCAAGATCATGGGCATAACTATCCACCCTCGAAGTTTCTTCATGCCCCTTGAAGGCATAACAAGCCTTCCTTCCTCCTTTCTTTGCCCCTTTTTGCCAGATAATCGTTGTTCTATTTTCTGTCGCTGTAGATTAGTTTGAAGTTTTCAGAACTGTATAGAAGTGGAATCATGCAGTATATACTATTTCTTGTCTGGCGTTTTCCACTCTACATAATTATTTTGAGACTTATGTGTGTAATTAATAGTTTGTTCTTTTTCATTGCCAAGTAGTATTCTATTATGTAGGGGTACCACAGTGTTTAGCCATTCATCTGTAGAAGGACATTTGAGTTATTTCCAGTTTTTGGCTATTGCAAATTAAGGTGCTATGAATATGCATGTACAAGTCTTTATAGAGGCATATACTTTTATTCCTCTTGAGTAAATTCCTGGAGTGGAATGGGTTGATCATCTGTGTAGATGAATGTGTATTTTTGTAAGACATTGCCGACCTGATTTCCAGAGTGATTGTACAGTTATATGTTTCAATCAGCAGTGTATGAGAGTCCCATTCTTTCAGAATTCTAATCAGTGTGTAGAGGAATCTCACTGTGGTTTTAACTTGCATCTCTCTAATGACTAGTTGTGTGGAGGATCTTTTCATAGGTTTATTTGCTGTGTGTCTAACTTTTTTTTTTTGCTGAAGTATCTTGTTAAAAATCTTTGGCTCATTGAAAATATATTTTTTTAAAAAAATTACTGTTTTGAGAGTTCTTTTATATTCTGAATGCAAGTCTTTTATCAGATACCTGATCTATAAATATTTTCACCCACACTGTGACCTGTCTTTTCATTCTAACAGTATTTTTTAAAGAGTATAAATTTTTAATTTTGATGAATTGTAATTTATCAATTTTTTTCATGGATCATACTTTTCATGTGGTCTTTAAAAATCTTTAACCCAAGCTCACGAAGGTTTTTCCCCTATGTTTTCTTCTATAAGCTTTATTGTTTTAGGTTACATTTAGGATCCATTTTGTATTTGGTGCCAAGATATAGATCAATGTTCATATTTTGTTTTTTGCATGTAGATATCCAATTGTTCCCACACCTTTATTAAACAAGAGTAACCATTTTCCACTGAATTGCTTTTGCACTTTATCCAAAATAGTTTATTCTATTTGTATAGGTTTATTTCTGGGTTCTGTGTTCTGTTCCATTGATTGATTTGTCTATTGTTATGCTAATATTACATTGTCTTGATACCTACTGGTTTATAATAAGTCTTGATACCTATTGGTTTATAGTATGTCTTGATACCTATTGGTTTATAATAAGTCTTAAAATCAACTAGTATTAGTTCTTCAACTTTGTGCTTTTTTAAAAGTTGTTTTGGCTATTTTAATTGGTTTAATTTTCATAGAATCAGCCTTTCAATTTCTTTTTAAGAAAAAAGCAAACAAAAGCTAAAAGTCTGCAGGGAGTTTGACGGAACTTCATTGCATCTATAGATCAATTTGGGGAGAATTGACGTCTTAACAATATTGAAAATATGATTTCTCTATGTCTTCTTTCAGCAATGTTTTGTGTTATTCACTGTACAGATCTTGTACACCTTAGATATACTAAGTATGTCATATTTTGATGATACTGTCAATAGTATTTCTAAAAATTTCAATTTCTGATTGTTCATTGTGAATGTATAGAAATACACTTGATTTTTGAGATTGGTCTCATATTCTATAGCATTGCTTACATTGTTTATACGCAGTGCCTTTTTGTTGGTAGATTTTGTCAGATTTTCTGGGATGATGATTATGAAATATATTAATAAAAACATTTTATTTTTCTTTCTGACTTGAATGAAGCTTTTTATTTTTCTTGCCTTATTGCACTGGTAAGAAGAGTAAAGGAGATGAGAACATTGAATGTGATGTTAGGGGTGTAGTGTTAATAGATGCCTTTATAAATGCAGTAGAGTCTCCTCTGTTCCTAGTTTGCTGAGTAGTATTGTTGTTGCTGTTGTTTTAATCAGGAATGGATGTTGGATTTTCTCAAATACTTTTTCTGTCTCATGATCATGTTTTTTCTTTTTTAGAATGTTAATGTGGCGAATTACATTGGTTGATTTTTGAATATTAAAACAAACTTGCACTTGAGATAGACCCTAATTAGTTATCCTGTATTATCCTTTCTACAGATTGTTGAATTCAGTTTGCTAAATTTTACTTAATATTTTTGCATTCATATGTGGAAGAGATATTGGTTTGTACTTTTAATGCCTTTGTCTTATTTTGGCATCAGGCAAATTCTGGTCTGATAGAATGAGTTGGGATGTGTTCCCTCCATTCCAGTTTACTCGAAGTTTGTGAAGAGTTGATCTGAACCACTGCCATTTCTCATCTGCATTACTGTAACAATCTCTTATCTGATCTCTCAGCATCTACCTGTCATAGGTTGGGAATGAAATAGGCTAGTGATCATTTCCTTTATTGAACTCTGGATAAAGTACTTTTTTTTTTTGAGATGGGGTCTCACTCTGTCGCCCAGGCGGGAGTGCAGTGGTACTATCTCCACTCACTGCAAGCTCCACCTCCCAGGTTCACACCATTCTGCTGCCTCAGCCTCCCGAGTAGCTGGGACAACAGGCGCCCGCCACCATGCCTGGCTAATTTCTTTGCATTTTTTTTTTAGTAGAGATGGGGTTTCACCGTGTTAGCCAGGATGGTCTCAATCTCCTGACCTCGTGATCTGCCCGCCTCGGCCTCCCAGAGTGCTGGGATTACAGTCATGAGCCACTGTGCCTGGCCTGGATAAAGTATTTCTAGACCCTAAAATGTTTATGTTTGGGTTTGTGGCTGTGGATCTAATGAAGAGACTTGCAGTCAAGTCCATTTTGATGCCAGGAAGGCTGCCTCATTAGCACCTCATTGTGAGGCCTCTGCGTCTTCATCCACATGTGAGGCAGGCAATCCTTGTTGCCTCACCTGTAAAGCTGGATGAAGTCAAGATAGCCCCTTTTAAAAAAGTTACCTTAAGGGAAGATGTTGCTCTTCTACCAAGCATTTCACATGGATTATTTAATTTACATGGATTGTTTAATTTATATGGATTATTTAACTAGGATTATTTAATTTAATCCTCACAATAGTTAAAAAGAAAATGGAGAAATGGATAAGTTTAGCAACTTGCCCAGGGTCCACAGCCAATGAGTGGGCAGTAAGACATGCTACCTCTGGCAGGTATTCAGATGTGGGAGCATGCCGCAGAGAGGCCCTACCTTACCCTCTAGCAGACTGACTTCCCGTCACATCTCCCTGTTTTTTCTTTTTTCTTTTTTTGTATTATTTCCTGAAATTGACTTTTTCTGTCTTCCCCACTAGAATGCCTGAGAACATCAGTTTTATTGTCCCCCTCTCTGTCCCCACGTCCCCAGTCCCTTAGAACCATTGGTAGGTGATCAGTGAATATTTGTACACTGAATTTTACTGGCTATCAACATAGAACTATTTGAATACTGAATGTAAAATATAAAATTATATAATTTATTAAAAGAAAAGGAAATTTAGAGATTTTTCAGCCAGTGGGAGCTTCTGAATGGCAATCCCCTGACCTCCTGGGGTGCCTTATTGCCATTCTCTGCTCCAGAAGAACTTGAAGGGACACCCCTGAGAAGTACCAGACCACAGGGAAGCACTTTGCGTAGGAATTTGCAGTGATGTGATTGGGATTTAGATGAGGCATCATCTCTAGGGATAAGGCATCATCTCTAGGGAAAAGGGTGGACCCAGGATGCCTTCTTGAGTCCTGATGACGTGATAGGATTCCGGTAAGCACAGCAGCCCTTCACTGTGCCATGTCTTTTAACTAATTATACCAACAATTAATTAATTGATTGATGTGCTACAGCCTCTATCACAATGTGAGTAATAGTCTTAGAAGTGTCACTCCCGGGTGCGGTGTGTATATAGGTTGTGGGATCCTGCTCTTCTTTCAGTTTTGTAGGTTTCAATTCCAAAATTGCAGTGCATCTGAAGTCAATTGGTTTCCTTCTGATATCCTTTCTCACCTTCCCTGTGAAGGAGAACTAAAGTCAGCCTTAATTTGACACAAAATGTTTCTCACCTGTGGGGTTTTGAAGGTTGTTTAAGAGGGTGAACCTATTTAAATGAACAACATATTATTTTTCTTTTAGGAAAAACGCAAAGCTGAGGAAGCCCTCAGTGACCTCAGACGTCAGTATGAAACTGAAGTAGGAGATCTTCAGGTGACCATTAAAAAGCTAAGAAAGGTAGGCATGTGGCAGCTGGACTTGTAGGAACAGCCTCAGCATCTCAGTGTATCTAAGCCATTAACAACCCAAACCATTCAGAATCCTATTGAAGTGGCAGATAGGTCAGATTTCAGAATCAAGGAGCTCCTTGGAAAGACTTTTTTTTTTTTTTTTTTTTTTTTTTTTTTGAGACTGAGTCTTGCTCTGTCACCCAGGCTGGAGTGCAGTGGCAAGATCTTGGCTCACTGCAACCTCCGCCTCCTGGATTCAAATGATTCTCCTGTCTCGGCCTCCTGAGTAGCTGGGATTATAGGCATGCGCCACCACGCCTGGCTAGTTTTTGTATTTTTAATAGAGACGGGTTTCACCATGTGGGCCAGGCTGGTCTCAAACTCCTGACCTCGGGTGATCCACCCACCTGCGCCTCCCAAAGTGTTGGGATTACAGGTATGAGCCACTGCACCCAGCCTGAAAGAACTTTTAAGGGTCCCCGAGTTCCTCTTCTGTTTCCAGGGGCCACCTGTCTTTTGCATAGATCTAATAATTATTTTCTGATCCCTTCAACCACTGTCCATAAAACTTCAGTTTGTTTTCCTTGGTCTTCACCAGCTCAGTACTCTCAAGTCCCTTGTATCTGGTAGACTGCATGCTTCATGACGGTTTTTCTTGATCATGTCAAATATCCCTGTGTCCCTACCCCTAGCTTATTGCAAAGTGCATGGTAAGTATTCAGGGAATATTTGTTAAATGAAATTGAATATTGCTCTTCTAAGTAGAAAATTTCAGATCTAGGGTACCCTGATCACCAAGAGTCACTAGTTTTTGAAGAGCAGAACTTGTTGAAGTGTGAGCAAAGGTGTGATTAGTTTGTTTGTTTGTTTTTTTAATGTGGTTGGTTTTTGGCTTTTCCTCTATTTGGTTTCTAATGAGCAGGTTCTGTTTTACTCAGTAATACTCTGGCAGTTGTTTAACAGGTGCTGTATAGGGGGTGGAGGGGAGGGGAGAGATGTGTATCATTTGTCGATTTCCATGGTATAAATACTCCTGTCATTACTGATTTCATGCTACCAAGTTGATATCACTGAATTTAAGGTTGAGAAGAGATGCTTAAAGTAGACTCTCACCTGCCGGTACAGGCTGGCTCCAGCACTGTACTAGACACACTTCTGGGATCTGTTTTTGTTATTCCCATAACTAATGGGAATGTGTTAGCTAAAATGAAAATGGATAATTAAAAAAGGATCATCCTTGCTGGGCATGGTGGCTTATGTCTGTAATCCTAATACTTTGGAAAGCTGAGGCAGGAGGATTGCTTGTGCTCAGGAGGTCAGGACCAGCCTGGGTGACATAGTTGAGATCCCACCACTGCAAAAATAAATAAATAAATAAATTTTAAAAATTAACTGCATGTGGTAGCACATGCCTGTAGTCCCAGTGACTCAGGAGGCTGGGGTAGAAGGATCACTTGAAGCTGGGAGAGGAAGGCTGTAGTGACCCATGATTATGCCACTATCTTAAAAAAAAAAAATCAAAAATCGTCTCTGAAAGTGGTGATGAGATTAAGTGACAATTAGCTATATTTTGTATTTTATACACTATTGCAATTTAAACCTCTGGGATGATTAAGAATTCTCCCCAGTAGCCTCCTTAGAAAATGAATATCAATTTGAACCTTATATCTAATTTTCAAAAGTTATTAGGCCATGCATACTATGCTTATATTACAGAATTGAATAGACCAATTTTCTGTTTATACTAGAGCCACAAATTCACTGAGTCACTACGCTGACTTATTTCTGTGGCTTCCCAAATCTTTAAAGGAATGTCTACATGAAGAGATGCAGCGAATGCTGAGGCCCAAGTGGTCTGAACAGTAAGAAAGGCCATGTGTCAGGAGACCTGAATCCTTGTCAAAACTGTACCCATTTTTCCCTGAGGCACCTGGGACAGTTCACATCATCTTTCTGATTTTTAGTTTCTGATCTGTAAAATGCAATTAATAATAAACTGTCCTTCCTAACCATAATGACTGATATTTTATCAACTTTACAGTTCACTAAGCTCTTTTTCATGATTTAAAAAATCAAATTCTTAAACTTTCTCTGAGGAAAGTATAAGTATCTACTTTTAGAGATGAGGACTGAGTTCCAGAGAGGTTAAATAACTTGTTCAGAGTCACACAGCTAATAACTGACAAAGCCATCTTACTACACAGTTTGTGCTTTCTCACTTATACCAGACTTCTTGCATGCCCGATGTGGTTGTTATGCAAAACAGCAAGATGTTTATTTGAGAGTACATTAAGGGCTATAGTTTACAAATTTGTTACAATTGCCACTGTGTCCTTGATTCTGAGAAACTCATTTTTTCCTGATGGTTTTTCTTCTCTGAAGTCAAAATGCGTGTTTAAATCAATGGCCCTTCTCAGTCGTAGTCAGCCTCGTGGCAGTCATGACGTTGTTATGTAAACACTGTCCCTTTATAGCATCTGGCAAGGTGAAGAAGGTCCAGAATCAAAGCACCTAATTAGACTTGGTGGAATGTGAGATCCATTTTGATCAGTGCATAAACATCCCAGTAATGAGTACCAGCAGATCCCCACCATTCCCAGAGGATGTAAGCTGTTTGTAGGAAAGGCATTTTGTTGTTGTTGTTGTTGTTCTCCAGGTTATAAATGCTGTGTAACCAATTTAGTCTGACAATTGTAACGAGTTTGTAATTTTAATAGAATTGAGTCAACCAGCAAGCAAAGCTCATGTAGAAATGAGTTAATCATCAAGCAAAGCTTAAATGTAGGTATTTAGATAATCAAGTGTGTTTGTGTCTCCAGCTTCATGTTATACTCAGATTTTATTGATTTTAGTTATTTAATAAGCATTTCTTGAACTCACCATGAAGAAAACATAGGTGAATCTGACACTAATTCTGCTCTTAAAAAATCTTGCTCTCTAGGAGGGAAGGTAAGACATTTCTAAATAATTGTAATACAGAATGGAAAGTGTTAAATGCAGATAATACAAAGGAAAATAGAAAGATCCAGATTCCAATGTAGCATAACTGAAAAAAGCAAGAATTGGATTGCCTAATAGTTGAATGATTTCCAAAAAGGGCTGTTTCCAAAAAAGTTCATTTCACAACAAAACCCCTTTTCAAATGTTTAAATTATTTAGAACAAAATTTAAAATCCTTATGGATTTTATGTAGATTAATGACTTATAAAGTCGCATAATGTTGAAAATTGGTGACTTCTAGAATTCTCATATGTATATTCAAGGATAGTCCTAAACTTAACCAAAGCAATTCAAAGTGAGTTTGTAAGCGCACAACTTTTATTTGATCTTTCAGCTCGAAGAACAATCAAAACGTGTAAGTCAAAAGGAAGATGTGGCTGCACTGAAAAAACAAATTTATGATTTATCAATGGTAAGAATTACCTTTTCACTTACAGAAATGCACTTCCTGTTAGACCACATCATCATGCTCTTGTTTCAGTGTTCCAGGAAGAGCAGCTTAAAGAGAAATTAATACTATAGTTAGAAAAAGTCCTTAAAATACCTTTGATCAAAGATATTATTTATTCAGGCTTTTCCCTCAATAATATGCCACTTATTGTGAAAGCTTTTACTTATTTTTCATACAAAGTAGTAAAGACATAGTGCTTAAATTTTATATAACATAGTTAACCCTGTGTTCTTCCAACATCAGCTCTGGTCTGTATTCCTGGCTTAGTGATGAGGATATTAGTGCCTTGCCCCTTCCTCCAAGTTTTATTTTTTTCTGTCGCTTTTCCATCTTACGCCAGCCACATCTAGTTTTAGTACTAACAAAATTGATAACATTCATATATCTTCTGTTATGAGTTTTATTTATTTTGGTTTTAGATTAACTCTCAAATTTGAAAGCAAATAAAGAGCATTTTCTTTATTATGATTCTAAATATTTTCACTGCAGAGCTAAGAAATGAGTGAGGCTTGCATTTCTTTCTCTCCATTCATTATCTCTGTTCCACTTAGAAGGTTCCCAGCTTCGTGGTCAAATGAATTCCTAGTTCCAGATTTTTCCACATCTTAGTTGGCTTTGTATTTGGATAATGACATTCTTGTAGAGTTATTTGTTTTTCTTGGATTTTCTGGTTGATTTTTTGGTTTCTTGTTGCAAAAAGCTCTACCATTTTCATGATATCACTGATACCTTAAGACTTACTTATTCTTTCCGATGCATCAAATGTGTTTAGTTTTTCTCCCTGAAAATATTAATTTTGGAGTCTATAAAATTTCAGTTTTTTTTTTGTTTTGTTTTGTTTTTTGAGATGGAGTCTCGCTCTGTCGCCAGGCTGGACTGCAGTGGCATGATCTCGGCTCACTGCAACCTCCATCTCCTGGGTTCAAGTGATTCTCCTGCCTCAGCCTCCCAAATAGCTGGAACTATAGATGCGCACCACCACGCCCCGCTAAATTTTTGAATTTTAATAGAGACAGCGTTTCACCATGTTGGCCAGGATGGTCTCAATCTCTTGACCTCGTGATCACCTGCCTTGGCCTCCCAAAGTGCTGGGATTATAGGCATGAGCCACTGCACCTGGCAAAATTTCAGTTCTTATTGGACTGATTGTTTTTTAAACTTGCTACCCATATGTTCTGCAATTTCTTTTCACTAGGCCTTTCACTGAATTGTAGCATTTTGCATATTACAATTTTTGGGGAGGAGAGGGTTTCATCCTCATTTCACCATAGCACATCCTCAAGAAATTTCTTCAGAAAGAACATGTGAGAGAGAAATTTTCTGTTTTTGAATATTTGAGAATGTCTACATCCCCCCTCACAATTTGTTAAGTTTGTTTAGATAAATAGGCTTTTCTGGGACTCCTCTGGGATTTATTGATTTAATCATTTCTAGGTACCATTTTTTTTCCAAATACCTGCCAGTTGTTGGTGATCTGTTCATATTTTAAAATGAAGGACTAGCTTGGTCACTTAAGGCAGCTGGTGTAGGATCCTGTGGGATCGTGTGAACAGATCTGCTCACCTGAAGGCCTCTCTCCCGAGAGAGTGTCTTCCTAGGAGTTCTGTGTGTGAAGCTGGTAAGGGACCCCAGTTACCAGTGTGAGTGGGGCAGGGATATTCAGAGAGAAGCCTTAGCTTTTTTTACAGGAGCCACTCAGTTTTAAAAAGATAATCTCTGTCTTGTCTTTAGAATCCACTCTGGCTCTCTACTGTTACTTGCTAGGGTAAGACAGGGAATGGGCTTGGTGGGAAGGGTGCCTTACTATACAGTTTTAATCTGTCTTTCCAACCCCATATCTGGTTCCGTCTTTCTGGGGTTCGGCCTGGTCACTTGTCTCCTTCTGGATTCTGTGTCAAAACCTTGAACACACTTCCTCTAGACTTCCATTTCCCACTCTCTTCCCTTTGGCAACACATTTCCATCAGTTTCCACTTTTAGAAGTGCATTTAAGTCACTTGAATGCTCTGGGCCCCTCTTCCATTCTTTTAACTGTTATTGGTTCATTTCCTTTGGCATTTCATTTTAATGAGGTTTTGGAGGCGGAAAAAGACAAATTCATGTGCTCCATCCACCATCTTGAACGGATGTCTCCAATATTATTTTAAGAAAATACAGAAATTTTCAAATCACACTAGTTTATTTTTAAGTGCAAAACTTAAAATATTAAGTGATAGAATTTATTTGTAAAATGTAGCCAGTGTACCTGGTAATAGGTACTATTGATTCTACAAAATGTTTATCAATGATTTTATAGCACTCATTAAATAAAGCAAGCATTCGAATGGTTGGTGTCAGTTAATTTGCCAATAATGTGTCGAAATACGTCATGATAAACCCTTGACTGTTGTAGTTTGGTATCAAATATCAAGCATAAAAAAATGAAAAGCGACTTTGAGGGTTTTGATTTTTGACACTTTATTAATTTATATTGATTTCAAATTACCTTGAATTGACAGATAGTTCTTTGAACACTGAGATTTGAAGAGTTGTGGAAGGATGAGAGTGGTGTGGGAGGGTGACACGACACTTTACTTCATTTCTCCCAGGCAGAGGAAAATCTGAATCTAATGACCCTCACTTTTCGTTTTATCCAGGAAAACCAGAAAGTTAAGAAAGACCTTTTAGAAGCACAGACAAACATAGCCTTTCTTCAGAGTGAATTAGATGCTTTGAAAAGTGATTATGCTGATCAGAGTCTGAATACTGAAAGGTATGAACTTTGCATTTTATTTGTTAGTTTGAGTAGAATATTGAGATGATCATCCAGGCAAAAGAAGCTCAGCTATGGAATAATTAAGAGTTATTAACTTTGCTAATATCTTCTTTACTTTCTAATGATTTTATTTTCAGTATCAGGTTTCCTAGTGTTTTTTATGTTTTTAATGTTTTAAGCAAATAGAATAATTATTGTCTGTTTAGGCTAGTGCAGGGCTTAATAAACGTTTGAATTAACTGGGAGCTAAAAGAATGTACCTACAGTGTCAAGGGTTAGTACTTATTAAAGTGCTTTGAAGTCAGGAATCCTGGCCATAAAACATAAGAAAGGGAAAAGTAGGCAAGTCAATTTTTGTGTGTGTTAGTTTTGCAGTATGGTGTTAATACCATAAAACCTAATACACATACATACATTCACAGACACGTATTTATATATAAGGAACAAAGACCTGTATATTTTTATATGGATGGTAAATATAAAATGCATAGATATGTGTATATGTGTGTATCCCCTGGGACATGTACACTTGGGAAAAATATCTTTTTTTGGGTTTGTTTGCAAACTTTAATCAGAATTAAGGTCTTATAAGAGAAAACAGTGAAATATTATTGTTTACTACATACAAGTCTCTGACCTAGATAAGGAGTTATAATTGGAGAGTGTATATTTATATTTATATATAATCTCAAAACACAGAGCCCACATCACATATATATATATATATATATATATATATATATATATATATATATATATAATGAGAACTTCAAGTTTAGTTGGGAAAAAAAAACAAAAAGATTATGGGGTTTAACAACAGAAGAGCTAAAAAATATCAGAAGCAGTACCACTAACATAGTCATGGTTTGGGTTAATTGCTGTGTGATCACAGAAAAGGTTTTGTTTTAGTTCAGAAGAGGTGAAGAACTGTACTGAAGAGGTGATGCTGGAGGTGAGCCTTGGTAGAAAGATAGCTCTGTGCTGGGAAAGGGGAGAGAGACAGCCAGGATGGCAACATCAGCAACTCAGAGCTGGTGGCACTGCCACCTGCCAGGCACTGTCCTGGTCCTTCACAAGCATTAACTGATCCAGTCCACAGAAATCTGGTGAGACAGGGACCTTCATTATGTCCATTTTACAGATGGGAAAAGAAAGTCTCAGAGATGTTCCAGGTGAGGCAGTAACCAAAGCAGGGGCCAGAACATAGGGAAGGATATAGCTTGGGGAAAGGTGGTCAGACCACAGGGCAGAAAGAGACATTTTGAATAGAAAAGCAAAAGTTTAAAAAAAATTAAAAAGTTTAAAAGCTAGTTTAAGGTTATAATAGAAGGCCCCCGAATTTTGGGTTAAGGAACTTAAATTCCTATGGACAATTAGGAAATGTGTACTTTTATCATCCAGGAAGCAGATGGACAGGTTATTGTGGACCAAACCTGATAGCCTGGGCATTTTGGGAAGCTAGTGACGAGGTTTGTGTGCTCAGGGGGATAGGGCCTGGAGGAGAGGGCCAGTGTTCTGAGTGCAGTTTGGTGAAGAAGCCAGAGCTTCCATCATAAAGTAACAGAGGGATTGCCACGGGGTGAGTGTCTCATGAGCTTAGCAAGCCTGGTTCTTTGGGGATCTCTGTGGTTTAGGTAAGGAGAGGAGGGAGGGCAGGAGTAGGGTGAGACAGGGAAAGAGGAAGGAATCACAGGAAAGGAGAAAATAGATGGAGTTGGGATTAGATACGGCTTTAGATGAGTAGGGAAAGTTCAGAAGACTGAAGGCACAGTTTCTGAGATGCCCCGAGGAGAGGGGACTCAGGGGGCTCAGCCCTCATGGAGAACAGAGCTGGGTCAGCGAGGGTGGGGATGGAAGAGCTGGTGGGTACTGAGATGGGCTGAGGAGGAGAAGCTCTAGGCTTGTGATGTCGGAGGTGGGGCAGAGCCTCACAGGTGAAAGCACAGTATGTGAGTGTGTTTGTGGAGTCACAGAAGGAGAGGAGGCTGCTGAGGCCACAGAGGCCTTTACCATGGGAAAGGTAAAACCATGGCCAAGGACACTCGTCTTTGAAAAAGGTGGAAAAGGGCCTGGGAGGGTAGGTATAGGTGAGGCGGGACTTGACACCTAATTCTCACTCAAACATAAAATACAATTTTACAGGGATCTGGAAATAATCCGAGAATACACAGAAGATCGAAATAGTCTTGAGAGGCAAATTGAAATACTCCAGTAAGTTCTCAGATCAAATGCTCATTACATTTACATTTCACTCATTTTTTTGTTAATAAAAGACGTAACACATAGAACGTGAGTTGCCACATTCTGAACACTGAGTTTGTGGGTCAGTGTGTGTTTCTTCTCAGGGGCATCTTCTCTTAGCTTTCTGGTGCTTATAATCCTAAATAAATTATCCAGATGTGGGAATAGAGTATAAATCTCTAAACATCTTTGGAAGTCAGGGGATATGTCCAATGTGTCTTTATTATGCCTCTATGAAGAAGAATAGAAGAATGGCCCTGGGCACTCAGCCTTCTCTGAGTTCTGTGCCGTGAGTTTTTCAGGTTTCTCCTGTTAGTGGGGCCACAGGGCTCTGCCTCCACAATTATTTCTCATTTTGTTGTGTTTACTTAGGAGTATATTTTTCTTACGTTTCTTTTCCTCTCCCCAAGTAGAAACATACCCACTCTGTCAGCTTTATGACTAGGTTATAGCAGTTCCATCCTCTGAGGGTCTTCCCCACAAAACCTACCCCTCTGCCTCCTCTTTCTTTCTTTTCCACCCATGCCGCATTGTCTTCTGGTTTCAGTTCCCCCCAGTGAAGTCAGGTCAGGTTTGACCTTTTTTTTTCCCACCATTTTTGAATGCTTATTAAGTCTCACCTGTGGCAGTTGTTGAGTTCATTTATTTCAGTAATCCTTCATGTTAATTTTTTTATTCATTCATTCAACAGATTTGTCAGCACCTCTTACAGGCCAGGTATGCCAGGAGCGAAGGATAGAGTAGGAAGTGGGTGAAAAATCTCTTTCCCCTTATGGGGCTAGTTTAGGGGAAGAAGACAGAAATGGATCAATAATCATAGAAATAAATATAAAAGGCCAAACGAGAGGTGCAGCAAAAGAAAGGTACATGTCCTCCTAAGGGGAGCTTTGGCCTATCAAAGAAGATCAAGGAAGTGTTCTGGAGGAAGTGAAGATTGAGCTAAGATGCGAAGGGTGAACCAGCCTTAAGCTAGGGAAGGTTGGTCGCTCTGTGGTGTAGGAGCTGTGGAATCATAGCTGTGCTGTACAGGAGGGCGCTGAAGCTCTGACAGCTTGAATGGCTTAAGTCATATGGAAATAAGAGTTAGGATTTGAACCCAGACCTTACTGAGATCATCATCCAAGTGTTTACCTGCTACACGACGGTGCCTGGTGGAACAGTGCCAGGCTGTGCGTAGAATGCAGGAGCTGCCAGGAGCATGAAGCCTGATACAACACACTGCGTTCATCCCTGACCTCTGAAATGTGGGAACTGGCTGGCCAGATTCAGGCATTTAGGGAGCTTTCGAAGACCCACATGAAATCTGTTCAATCAGCGGGGCTGCCCGAAGGAAGAGTGAGTTCCACAGCATAGACAGTTGACTTCTGCAAGGCCCTGAGACCTTTAAAGAGAGAGGAGTAATCGATTCAGTTCTTGTACTTTAAGTAATGAATTATCTCAGTTTATGAGGTTTGAAGGGAAGTGGTGGAAAGTTGCAGAAGATGATACGCTATTCCACATTCTGAATGTTACAGCTAGCAAACAAAGTGATGACAGTGACCCCCCAATTATACTTTCCTTGACTCTCTTTCTGCTTGTTTCTTTACTCTGCAGAACAGCTAACCGGAAACTACATGACAGTAATGATGGCCTTAGAAGTGCCCTTGAAAACAGTTATAGCAAGTTCAACAGATCTTTGGTATGCCACATAGTTCTATCATGTATTTCATTGTTTCTAGTGGTGGAATATTTTGGTGTTGATGAAAATAATGTAATTGCTTAAAGGAGAACATCATGTAAGTCCTTATAATAATGAGAATATATTTCCATAAAATAAAACGAGGCAGCATTTTTCCAAATTAAAAAATATGCTTCTCCTCTGAAGAAATAAGTGTCTCAGTGTTAACCAACTCTTTTTATAGATGTCCTAGGAATCTAGAGATAGGTGTGTAAGATGTGATCTTTGACCTGAAAGAGTTTATCATGTAGTAGGAAGTTAAGATATACACAGGTAGGTAGGAGAATCCCATAGAGGTAAAAATAAAATACTGCCCAGTTGAGAGCGGGGAGAGGGTGCTTTTGTCTGAGGGGTGAGTTTAGACTTGTGAGTATTCTTTATGCCAGTGAGATGCTCAGAATGGGAGCCTTGGATTTCAAACCCTCCTACAGAAATCAGCTTAGCTCATTTGGAACTTTAAGGACCTCTCCCAGACTGCATTTGTCAAAAGGCCTCTTATCCCACTTTTGGAAGTCAGCTTCGTGTGTAAGATTCCAGGGTCGTATTGGGATATGGAGGAGTCAGTCACTAAGCCAAATTATGGTTCAAGAAGAGACACATTCAAGGAAGTTGAGTTGCAGGATCCTGGCAAAGTGGGGAACCACAGTACTCCTTATGGAATGTGCAGTAGGGTTTGGACGTAAGATAGGATGAGGAGGAGAGCGTACTATGGCAGTCATCTTCGTTGCAATATTTCCCTTGATTTTTTGCTCACATTTGCTCAGGTAGTATAACACACTTTTAGTTACATTAGAAATTTGAATAGTGTGCTACAGTTTTAAAAAGTGGGTTTATGTGTACCTATGTGTATATAAAATGTTTACATGAAAATTACATGAACTAACAAATAATTACTTCTGTATTACAGCGTATAAATAATATCTCACCAGGGAATACAATTTCTAGAAGCAGTCCCAAATTCATTGGTCATTCCCCTCAACCTCTAGGCTATGACAGGTATGTTAACACGTCCTCACTTTTTAAGTTCAGAATCACAGTTAAAAGGAAAGTAAATTTCCTTGGAGGTGGATTAAAATAATAGAATATACTTTGGTCACTAATTTATATTTTCTATGATGTTAAAAGTTCTGAAACATGAATCATGTAAAAATTAAAAGCGTTTCAGAGAGGGCAAAGTTATTTCCTGAAGATGTTATGAGTTGGTTTTATATATGCTCATCATTACCTCATCTCTAATCATGTCTTGTTTCTTAGAAGTAGACTCAATAAGAGATGTTTCAGGGAAACCAGTAGACTTGTGGTATATGATGCTGCAGTGTTTCTGGTGTATAATGTTGAAACTATTGGCATGATCTGTAAATATTTAATAGCTCAGCATAATATTATATGAGCTATGTTGCAGAAAAGGGAAACTCTCAAAGCAAATATAAATATGACTGGTAGATCCTTGTAAAATAGCTACTGTATTGAAGGAGTCACAGAGGCTTGCCAAAAGTTAGAATTTAGCCTTGCGTTTAATCAAATGAACTGAAATATTAGGCCTTTTATTACTTGAGACCTAGTAATCACTTAGAGATTACATGAGTGTATGTGTATGTTTATACACATATGTCCAGTGTTGCTAGTTAATTTTGTAATATGTCAAAAATTTGAAATTAGAAGTGAAAGCATAAACAGAAAGTTTCCAATTCTCTATTTCTTTGTTACTTTCAGATTCATGTTCATCCCCTTTTCATTTGGGTACTTTTGGTAAAAAGAATAATGTACTTAACATCCTGGTGTTAGAAATGGTCAGGTTGCCATTTCTAAGGCTTATTGGTGATCATTTCTAAGAATATTCTATCAGGTTTAAGTGGTTTCTACTGTTCACTGATTTGCTCAATAAAAAAATTTAATGGCTTGATTTATAGATGGCTGACTATTCTGTTATTGAGAAATAATAGATTTTTAAAAATGTGTATGTGTGATGTCATTTTTGACTAATATTTAAAATTGATTCTAAGCAAATTGGGGGGAAAGGTATACAACTGAAAAGTATTTCAGAAATTTCACCATGATTCATTTTGAAAAGATTAGACACTGTGAAAGGCTCATAAGAACTGGAGTAGAGCTCATCAACAAAAGATTCTAGGGGACAAAGTCATCACATCCCCAGCATGTTTGAGTGACGTAGCACTCATGTGCCTACCTCCTTGAGCTGTAATGAGAGGCCACCATAGCCTCAACACCATGCCCTTTCTGGGTGTGTGGGGGGTGATTATTTTGATATTAGAAGATAACATTTTATTTTCTTTTTGATGCTAATATAAAAATGTAATAAAAGCATGTTGTACATCAAATTAGATGTACAATAAAATTATATTGTTTTTATAGCTTTGCTTGGTTTTAACTTTAAAATTTATTTTGGCTTTGTTTTTTGCAAGAACTCTAACAAAGATTTAATTTGTTTTGTACTTTTACATAGTTAATTGTAATGAAAATATTGAGGGTTGGCAAGATGGTTGACTTTGAAAAGGATATGCAGTTCAATCGAGTTTGAGAAAGTTTGACCTGTACCTGTGTTTTTATTTTTACTATTTTTACTTTTAAAAATTTTCAACTCTTATTTTAGATTCAGGAGGTACGTGCGCAGATTTGTTACACGGGTATATTGCATAATGCTGAGTGTGCCTATATTTTCAATTTAGAGTCTAGATGTTTATTCAGGTGAATTCTTAATTCAGCACTTCATGTTTTCTTTGCTCCTTGTCAAAATACAAGTAGGCTTAAAATAAATCATAACCAGTAATGAAGACATGGAACTGAAGTAGTTTGTAGTATATTATAATTAGAATAGTTTTCTTATGTACTTTACAGATGGACCTAAAATCAGTTTTGGAAGGAGAGTTTTATAAATAATGCAATAATATATTAGCAATATATTTTCATTGTTATTGTTACAAACAATATATATTAACAATAAATAAATTAATATTAAAATATATTAACAATATATTTTATTGTTATTAACAGTATATTAACACACAGTCACACGCACACGTGCACACACCTAGCTAGTTACATAGATTGAGATATGATATAAAATTCTTGGTTCAGAATAAAGACTTTATAATTGAGCAGTATTGAGAGAGAGAAAGTTAAATCATCTTTTTAGTTAATTTTAAACATTTGCTAATGGCATAAAAATACTTTTGACTTCTCAGATTTACATGGCTCATACTTAATTATATTAAGCTTACCTTCTCTCATCTAAGCATATCCACTTCTTGTTTCTCATATCTGAAGACCTATGTATCGTGCCCATTCTCCCCTTCCAATGATTCATGTAAGCAAATTGGTAGGATGGTGCCCAGGGTGTAGTGGGTGGTAAATAAGTCATAACCATAATTGGTAAACTTAGATTCTTATGGAAATCAAATGGAAAAGCCAAAGTAAACAGGGATGTATACATTTTCTTTTGATTCTCTTATTCGATGTGAATTTCTCCCTCACTTATAAAATCTTCAGAGTTTCACTAATGGTAAGATCTATAGAAGTCAGGAGTTCTAGCCTTTATCTGAGGCACCTCCCTCCCTATGAAACATCTCCCAGAGGAGTGTTTCCAGACGGTGTGTCAACATTTAGTGGCAGAAAACTTATGTGTCAAATCATACATTCCAGTCATGCTTCTAATTGCTTATTTTTATCAGATGTTTCTAATTGCCTATCCGTTTTTGCCATGTTGATTAGAAATATGACACCCAGAAAAGCTTATCTTATTTTGTCTTGTGCAACCCGAGAGGATGTGGTCTTCTTCATGTATCAGCTCTTCAAGTATTTGAAGAGAGAAACCATTAAGAGTTAAGTTGAGTACACTGAATCTTATTTTTCAGCTCTGAGGGTCTTTAGTCTGACATTGTGGTTGCCTTTTCCATTTGGGCCCTCAGCAGCCCTTTTAAGTAGAGATGTTATCCAGAAATGGACACAATGTTCAGAATATGGTCTGACCACCTTAGAGTAAAAAGGCTCATATATTCTGCATATGTTTCGTGAATACAACTTGAGATTGTGTTTATGTCTTAGGTACTGTAATTCTTTTTGTATCAGGAAATAAAGAACATGATTTTTTTAATGGCTTTGTTTGTTAAGTGTTTGAGGTAAGGGTCTTTATCTTAACTGATTGCTCATAGAATGAACTGATGCTGCTTTGAGCATTTTATTTCCCCTAATGCCTAATCATGAAATACACTGAGGCTCTTAGCAAAAGTGAGAATATCGGCCTACTTGATTCCATCTAATAGCATGTGGTCTATTGCCTGTACGTTCTTGAGCATTTCCAGCCCTCAGGTAAGTTGGTCTTACCCTTTATTACCAGGTCATCCCGCTCTTCCTATGTGGATGAGGACTGTGACTCCCTGGCCCTCTGTGATCCTCTGCAGAGGACAAATTGTGAAGTTGACAGCCTGCCTGAAAGCTGCTTCGACAGCGGCTTGTCTACCTTGAGAGATCCCAATGAGTATGACTCAGAAGTGGAATACAAGCACCAGAGGGGATTTCAGAGGTCACACGGGGTGCAGGAGAGCTTTGGAGGTGATGCTTCAGACACAGACGTAAGCCCCAGAAACCACTGCTCTCCTAGGCCTTCTATGTGATTGAAATCTGTCACCTTATTTGCCTTCTATCTGTCATGGAAATCTGTTTTAAAGATCATAAATATAAAGCATAGTTAGTAAAATGCTTTTTCCTCCACAGAGTTAGGGAGAAATTCTCATAGATTGCCATTCAGTGTCACTCTATTCCATAATATTAATAGCATTGACTGTTGATTTAGCTTTAGTTTTCTTCTTTTTAATCCATAACGTATACATTTTAGACTTTGTTTTTTAACCACTGATATTTTTTAATTTAACTGCTGACATTTTTTAAAAAATAGGTTCCTGACATAAGGGATGAAGAGACATTTGGTTTAGAAGATGTGGCTTCCATCTTAGACTGGAAGCCCCAAGGGTCTGTTAGTGAAGGCAGCATTGTTAGTTCATCAAGAAAGCCCATCTCAGCACTCTCCCCCCAGGTAGGTGGTCTCCGAGACACTCCTATTCATGAACACTGCTTATTTTCTGTGCAGTGTTACTTATTAGGATGAAAACTGGCAATACCTTTATCATTCACTGTGGCTTTTCCCCCCAGACAGACCTGGTAGATGACAACGCTAAATCTTTTAGCTCACAGAAGGCTTACAAGATTGTACTTGCTGGGGACGCTGCAGTGGGGAAGTCTAGTTTCCTCATGAGACTTTGCAAGAATGAATTTCGAGAAAATATAAGCGCCACCCTGGGTATGGCTCCTATTTCGGTTGATAATGGGAAAATGACCTTCCTTAGCTTGATTTTCTCTTCTTCAGGGATTACATACACAGATGCTCAGTTAAAGAGTTTTCTCTTTCTCTGTGTATGCACACATATATAGATATGTGTGTGTGTGTGTGTGTGTGTGTGTGTGTGTTTGTGTATGTGTGTGTGTGTCTCCTAGTCTATGGAAAGGTCCTTCTTGTTTTGGCCAACTCCTGCTTTTAGGAAAGGAAGACTAAAATGACAGAGATATCTGGCTGGGTGCAGTGGTTCATGCCTGTAATCCCAGCACTTTGGGAGGCCAAGCCAGGTGGATCACTTGAGGTCAGGAGTTCAAGACCAGCCTGGTCAACATGGCAAAATCCCATTTCTACCAAAAATACAAAAATTAGCTGGGCATGCTGGTGGGTGCTGGTTGTCCCAGCAACTCGGGAGGCTGAGGCTGGAAAGTTGCTTGAACCTGGGAGGCGGAGGTTGCAGTGAGCCGAGATCGCACCACTGCACTTCAGCCTGGGTGATAGGGTGAGACCCTGCCACACACACACACACACACACACACACAAAGAGATATCTGCTTAGCCAATCAGATGAATCGAATCAAATTTAGAGCCTGAGATATCAGATTCATTTATTCAGCATGTATTTCCTGAGTCCCACTAAAAACAAGATGCTGTTGTAGGTACAAAGGATACACCATGAAGAAGGCTGACAATCCCAGCCTGCACTGCATTTACATCCCAGTGCAGGGAAAAGGTACAAAAAAGAAGTTTAGGGAGAGGTGCGGTTTTACACAGGGTGGCCAGGAAAACCCTTTCTACTAAGGTATTATTTGATGTTATGGTCAAAATCATAGCCAGATATATGCTCCATTCCCCACCTTCACAACAGAACAATAGAACAAGTAGTATCCTGATTTCCCAAATTTGCGTAATAATCAGTAAAAGGAGATGAAGATATGCAAATTATCATTTATTTTTCTTCTTTGTCTAAAGAGTTCTTATTTTGATCACCCGAAATGTTAGAACAGACTGATTGTCCTCTTCACAATGAGTGTCTTTGTAAATTTATGGTTCTCTGATACACTCTTCAACGTAACAAAGCTGAAAGTTTACTTCAATTTGATTCATAAAAAGACTACATACAGTATTTGGTTCAGTTGTCAGAGACCATGATGCATGTAAATGTGTGTGTGCACTAACGTGTGTATATATACACACACATATGTATACATGTTTAGATATACATACATTTATACACATATACCTACATATACATACATGCATATACACAAAACACGTATCTGCACCTACACATACACATACACACATGTATACACCTGCACATTCACGCATGCCCACTCATATACACATGTACACACACACACACACACACACAAATATGACTGAGTTCATCCAGTCATCAGGGAAAATAAAACAGATTTTTCCCTTGGCTCATAAATAATTCCCCAAGTCAGCCAACCTGCAGATGGTGCCTCTGCACACACGTGTGGTCTGACTTGTCATTTCTATTTGAAGGTCACTCTCCTTAAAGGTCATGTTCATTCCTCCCTTCCTGGCTGAGCTGTGTATTATTGGCTTTTGCCTCATCTAAAGAAGGCTTGAAAGTAAAAAGCCAATGAAATTATTTACATCATGCTCTCCACTCTCATATTCCTTTTCAGGAGTTGATTTCCAAATGAAAACCCTCATTGTGGATGGAGAACGAACAGTTCTGCAGCTCTGGGATACAGCTGGTCAGGAGAGGCAAGTGCATTCCGCAGCGCTATGGGCTATCCTGGGTTCGCATTAACAAGCCTTGCAGCCACTTGATGTTCTTCATACTCAAAATTCTATAATTGTAACATACTTTATAATTATATGCACAATTACATGTATAATTATACAGAGTATTATAACTTTAAAATGCTTATATTCTCGCACATCTCCTTCATTTACCTATGACTCCTGTGAGAAGAGGATCTTTAAGCTTCTTTTGAGCCGATGTTCAGTTGAGACAGAGAGTGCCCTTTGCTAACAAGAGAGGCAGCATTTTTGAGTGCAGTGGCAGCCTGAGGAACTCCATGGCTGTAGAACAATAAATGATGGAGAAGAGAACCAGTCAGCTCCCCTTGATTAAGGGCAGAGGCACAAATCACATAGCAGACTTGCATCTGGTGATGGCACCTTACCTTGCATTCATTACTGATAAGCAGAGCATTAAGCACAGATTTTAATCTTGTTTAACTCCTTGGGAACAAAATCTGTTCAATTGTTCAACCCATAAGTATGGGGTCCCTGCCTCTGTACCAGGCATTATTCAGCATGCTAAGATTCAGTGGTGGACAGACAGGCACAAATACCTGCCCCCATGGTGCTCATATTCTCTAGCAGACTGGGAATTTCAACATTTAAAAAATATTTGTGGTTGACATGACTGTATTTAAAATACTTATAAAATATTGCACTGGGTTTCGAGTTAGGGCACGTGTGTTGAGGTGTGCTCTTCCAGTGGTGAATCCCCTGACCCCTATGTATGTAAAGTCCTGGTATGTTACAGCGTTCCACACTGGTAGTTCCTCCACCCACCCACAACACTCCCTGACCACCACCACCACCAAAAATAAGTATTTTCTAGTTTGTATCTCCTTCCAGCCTCCTCTGTGTCCCACATGTGGGTTCTGGTAGCTTGTTGCTGAGGTTGAAATTTTTGGAAACTGTGCTCTCAACCTTGCCCTGGTTATGCTCTGGGGATTGTAGACATTCTTGGGGTTCTTTGATAGAGAGAAGGATTGGATTTTTTAAGTCAGTCACCCAGATTATCATCCTGTTACCTTTCACTGGGTCATTTGGGACCTTTGAAATGGCTATTTCTCAGTCATATATTGCAGTTAGAGTCTTCTCAATTGGGGTTGATTTTAGAAGATGAAAAAACAGTGAGTATAAAAGAGAAGAAGAATGAGGCAACACAAACTGACTGATTATGTGGTTTTCTCTTTCTCAGATTCAGAAGTATTGCCAAGTCTTACTTCAGAAAGGCAGATGGTGTTTTGCTGCTGTATGATGTTACATGTGAGAAAAGCTTTCTTAATATACGAGAATGGGTAGATATGATTGAGGTAAGAAATCACAATGGAGAAACAGAAAATTACATGAGGAAGTTTTAGGCCATCTTGGAAAATGCTGTTGCTCTTCTTTGTCAGAATGAACTTGATTAGGAACCATTGATCCAAGCCATCAGGAAGAATTGGATGCTACAGGCAGAACTGGCAGCATTCACCTCTTCCTCAGGATTTGGGCACATTTCCCTGAAGCCAAGGACACTAATGAAGGGAGCTTTGGGGAATAAAACTTCTAGGTTTTCTTATAGATGAAATCAGAATCCCATTGTAAGCAAGTAAACATCCAGGTAGTCTAGGAAGAAGCTATTACAAACAAGGAGACGATGTGGTTGGGTGTGTAGTGTAGTTGGGGGCATGTAGAGGCATCCACGGGCATGGGAAGTACAGCTGAAACACCACCTGGATATGAGTGTGCGTCAAGGTTCAAATTGTATGGGAGCTCTCTTCTCTTCTCAACCTTATTCTGGTAGTGATTTGGGATCTTTAGATGCCTCAAGGTACTACTGAAATACCAATTGGTATTTTAAACGTGGGCGTAGCTTCTGTGCTTTCTGTGGTTAAATAAGATGATATCTTTCACCTGAGGAACATTCCTGTCCTCTGGTTTCGTGGTAAATAATTTTTAAAAGTAGGAAATGATTTTGACCCCATTTAGCATGCTGCCAACAGTTATTAACATAACACTACAGTTCAAGCTATGGTTCAGCATGCTCTCTTGAAAAATAAAGTAGTGGCTAATACAAGTTTTCGAGTAAGTATATTATCTGTAATTTAAGAAGGCATTAAATTGTAGTAGTGACTGAACAGAGGACTGGTTGCTGTCTGATCTCAATTTAGCTTCTGGCATTATTGTTCTCTTTCTCACTAAAGAAGTAATGTGAGAAATGACTGATTGCAATTGGCAGTAAGACTTTGACTGTGATAAATAAATATGCACTCTGTTCTACCAACTTATCGTGATTTGAAATGATTGTAAACACAATGAAAGTGTGTTTACATTTATGTAACATTTTTACTTCACAAAATTTCCCTTGTTATAGTCATCTCTCTAGCATCTAAGAAATGAAATAAGAAACATATTATCCTAAGTTTTTATGAGAAACTTGAGGCCTAGAAAGCATAGGTAGCACTTGCTTAGAGTTATTTAGTGGTTAGGAATAGAATAGGGGCTCAAACCAAACCTCCTGATTCAACAGTGGTTGCTGTTTTAATAAAGCACCAGCGTGAGTAGAAGATTTCTTGAAGAAGCCTCTGATATCAAGAAGGAATCCCAAGGACTATAATTCCAGCACTTTGAGTAGTCAAGGCAGGCAGATGGTTTGAGCCCAGGAGTTTGAGACCAGTCTGGGCAACATAGTGAGACCCCATCTGTACAAAAAGTACAAAAATTACCCAGGCATGTTAGTATGGACCTCTAGTCCCAGCTGCTTGGGAGGCTGAGGTGGGAGGATCACCTGAGCCCCAGGAGATCGAGGCTGCAGTGAGCCGTGATTGTGCTACTGCACTCCAGCCTGAGTGACACAGCAAGACCCCCATCTCAAAAAAAAAGGAATCCCAAGGTATAATTAGTGCATAGAGGAGCGGTAGCTACTCAAGTGAACAAATGGAGATCCCTGGGATGGAACAGTAAGTCCAGAGAATAACAGATAACCCTAACTCATCCATACTTGTGTTTAAAATCCACAGCAAACCTGTTTTTTTGTTAACATTTTGGATTAGTCTTTATTTAAAATCTTTGGGTTATGCTCAAGAAAAGGAGGCACAAAAGGCAAGATCAGCCACAGTGAAATAACCCTTATGTAGAGTGGCCCACTGCCATAATTTGCAAAGCACCTTCATGCATTAAGTCATCTTTTCTGCCATTGGTATCACCTTTTCATAGGGTCTGAAAAGGAAGAAAACTATAGAATAGATGAATTCTTAAATTTGTTATGGATGAAAAATTACATACTACTAATGGCATTTGACTTTCACCTTAGAAAAAGAATGGGCACGGTGAAGTTTCTCCATGGCTTACTGCTTACTGTTTCTAATTTGAGGAACTCCTACAGGGACAGTTTATATGGCCACTGTAAATATGGGTGGAAATGAATGGTGTGATCACTGGGATAGGCCAGAGGATTGAGAAGCAGTAGACTGTCAGCAGTGAACAGACCCTCTGAATTAATAATCGATACACTTTGATGGAAAACTGCTGAATTAAAAAATCCTGTAATAGAATTATGGATAAAGTAAAATTATAGCCATTTATTTACCTGTTAAGAATATTTTATTGATTGAATATTTGAGTAAAAGCTGAATGGAGATACTTGAGGTGTAAGATCTCTTCCCAATTTTAACACATTCAAAACTATCTTTTGAGTACCTACCTGGTTCCTGTGTAGTAGTCTAGGTTCTCGGGATATATCTGTTAAGAAAACAGAGCCCTGTCCTTATGGAGCTTGTGTTCTAGTGGGGGAGACAGATGGGAAGCAGCAAACATAGATCAATAAATGAAATGATATGCTAGAAGGTGATAATGTTATAGAAACAAAACGAGAGCAGGTTGAAAGGCCGGACGATAAGGAAGTGGGCTGCAGTTTTCTTCAAGGTAGCCTTGCTGAGAAGGAGATAAATTTAAGTCAAAACTTGAAGGAGGTGCCCTTTACCTCTGTGGCTTTGAGAAGTCATTTAGATGCCTGGATTCTTGGGCTTACTGAAATGAATATTTGACTAATAACTTTCAATTTATGCCCCTCGCATCCTGAGATCATCAAAGAACACAATTAACTAGCACATTAATGAGTGAAGCAGCTAATTTTGGAGAGGGCCATTCATTCCCTTCTTTCCTTTGATTTTATTACACTCTGGAGCCTTCAGTCCAAGGAAAGTTGCCTGAAGAGAAAGGAAGTCAATTATAATTTCATGTTGAGGCACATTTTTTGATCCTGTTTCAGGAATAGCACCAAACCCAATGAGTACGCAGGTATCTTTATTCACTGCAAAGAGTAATTTCCACATGTTTTCATCAGGGCTGCCACTTCTCTTATTTAGGAACCAGAAACTTGTGTTTCTGTGCTAGTCAGGTTGTCTTCTTATATTCTCATCATAGCCTGCTGAGGTGGGATATGCCCTCATTCAGTCCTTCATTTTACAGACAGGGATACTGGAGTGGAAACCTGCAGAGACTTGCCTGACCTCACACAGCCAGTGGGTCCAGCTGGTGGAGGGCTGGGTCTCAGACTTGTCTGCCACACTCGTCTCACATTCCATGAGCTTCACTGTGACTGTGGGACCCTGTGACAATTGCATAGGCTGACATGGGAGACTTATCTTAGAATCCATTACTTTGAAAGATTGGTACTTGACTCTTTCTTAGAAAAATGTTGACCTTCAGGACTTCTATATTTTGCTTTTGTTGTAAACCAGAGAGCAGTGAGTGTGGAACTTCCAAACTCCCTTTTTGTTTTATTATAGCTGAAAAATTACTGTGTGTTTTATATAACTGTAATAATGAACTTGACTTGTGATCACTATTGTTTGAAGTAACAGTTGTAGAAAATTATGTGGGTACCATAGCCAAATATGATTCTGTGGTCATGCCTTTTGAGTTTATATTGGCTTGTAGTGCTCTGTATGCTAGAGATAAGAAATTAACAGATATGTATTTCCTTTGCCATAAAACTAATTAATCCCAGTGCCTTTTAGCCTTTTCATTAACCTAAGGATGGGGCATTATATAAAGGCAAGGGTTATGGAGTTAGTTTGGACCCAGGCCCTGACCCTTATACCTTCTTATTTAACCTCTCTGAATTTCAGTTTTCTCTTCCATAAATGGGAAGATGTATGGCTGTTTTTAGAGATACTTTGAGGTTTAAAGACATCCTCTATATAGGATTTGGCACAAAGGGGGCAAAGGAAAATGGTAATTGCTGTTGCTGTTGTTCTGTGGTCATTGTAATGTGTCCAGTGTTTGATGTGTGCCCCATTTTTTTTTCTTCCTGGCAGGATGCAGCCCATGAGACTGTTCCCATCATGCTGGTAGGAAACAAGGCTGACATTCGTGACACTGCTGCTGCAGAGGGACAAAAATGTGTCCCAGGGCACTTTGGAGAGAAACTGGCCATGGTAAGAGTGAGGATGCCTCAGAATTGGAAGAGAACATAGGGGTTTAATGGCTTTGAAGTCAGTGGCCTTTCACTTTTGTCTACCTTTGCTTGAGAGGTCCTTTGACAAACCTCCCCCATCTGAGGCATCTGTCCTTAACACAGGCAGAACTACCATGACTCCCACCTCTTTTATGCCAAGGATTAAGTCCCTTGGGAAAATAAAACAATCACATAATCATTTTCTCCCATTGAATATCACTGACAAAAAGGAGCCTAAATAATCCCATCATCTTCCTCCTCCTCTCACCTAGTTCCCCAACCTTCTCTAGTCCTGGAATCCAAGTAAAGGAAGAAAATGGTGTCCTATTTTGAAAAGATGGCTTTGGTTTCAGAGGGTTATAATGCCAAAGGCAGAAGATGGTACAGTGTCTCACCTGTGTGGAAGGGAATTGGACGACTTCTTTTCTTCTCTAAGATTTGTGTTTAGTTGATATAAAAAATCATTCCCATACACAAATGCATATGCATTTTGGGGTATGCATTTGTATACAGGAATAAACTCATTCCTATTCAGATTGTTGTCATGGGCATTGTTTATTCTCCCATCAGTGTCATCTGTCATCATGTCAGAATGCTACCTGGCTCTGTTATGACCTGTCTTATTTATAAAAGTAGTCAGATGCACTTTGGGTCAAATAAATTCATACTGCAGCAGTCTGATTTGATGTTGATAGTGTTGTCTGTCGTCAGCACCAGGAAAGGACTACTCTGTAGCATATGTACGTGAACTTCAAAAAGAAGTTTCAGTTTTAATATTTTAAGCTGGAATAATCGTTCTTGTTTTAAAATATAGAACTGCAAACCAAATGTGATAAATGTCAAAACTAGGCAATGAAATGCAGAAGAGATTCATTCAACCCATATTTATTGGTATCCACCATGTAACAAACACTTCATTATGTGCTGGGCCAAGAGCAGAGAACAAAGCAAACAGTCCTTGCACTCATATTGTTTACTATCTGAGGGAGACAGATGTTAAACTTGTGAAATCCACATGCTAGACACGGTCTCACACAGCCACTTTGAGATCTAGTTATTCTTGGGTGCCTGCCAGCTTTATTCCCTCTCCATGGTTTCGCAGAGTTCCCAAAGTTTGCTTCCTTATGCATCTCTTGACCTCCACAGTCCTGCGTCCTCAAAGGCAGTCTCTGTTTCACCCCATATCATCCTGGATATAGAAGTCAACACCGGCACTGACGGTTTCTACCAGAAATGCATTTACTTTGTGGTATTTGCAGATTTTCTATGGATTTGTGGGCCTATGGGTAAAGGTCCCATTGTGGCATTTTCCCCCATTTCCTGGCTTTTCTCATTCTCCCTGTTCTACAGCAAGTGTCACCTCCTTCCCTTGTCCCACACAGGACTGTTTAACCCACACCTAGGCCCACAACACTTAGTTCTCCTTTATTAAGAGAAAATGTCTGCAACTAGTCAGATAGGCACACAAAAATAACTTGAGCAATTATAATTGTGGCAATTGCTGTGCATGAGGATCGCAGAGTGCTATGAAAGTTTATAATGGGAAGTCCTAATACAAACTTTTCAGGGTTAGGAATGACTGAATCTTAACTTCAAGGAAGGATTACCTAAAAATCCCAAAAGTAGGTAGGTGTCAGACTGGTGGAGGGTGGAGGGAACCTAGGTGATGGGAAGAGTAGGTGCAAAGGTCCCAAGGTGGGAAGGCTTTGCCGACACTGGAGAATTAGAGGAAGGCTGGGGAAACTGCAGCTCTGTGAGTGAGGGGGGATGAGTGAGGTGGGAGGTGAAGCTCAGAGCTTGCCTGGGGCCACGTGAAGCTGGGCCTCATTGGCCCTGGAAAAGCATTTTCATATTACCTAAAGACAAACAGGAGGCATTGAAAGGTTTGAAGCAGGAGAGTGACATGATATCATACGCACTATGGCTGGGAGGTTGAATAATAGAGAACTAGAACGTGTCCATTGGTTTCAGCAAACATGGAGGCTGCTGGATCCAGAAAGGAAAAGTTAGCAGGAAGGAGGGTGTGTTAGCTGCTGGCCAAGAGGAAACAGACTCTTGATGGACATTTAATTCCTGAGTGGTTACATTGAACTCATTTTTATCTGTCTCGGAATATTTGATAAAGAACATTTGGTAGCATGTGTTTTGACTGTTGGAAATAAAAACCTTAAGACATGAAATGTTCTGTTTTTTAAATGTCAAGTAAAAGTCCTCCAACTAGGAACTGCTCCTGGAGTAACTATGCTTAAACCATTTTCTTTGTAAGTGCTGAACTCTGAATTCAGTTTCTTAGCTATTACTCTTAGCCTGCTCAGTAGGAACATATTTTTATTTTGCTGATTTTAAAAGCTAAAATTTCAGGAAACTCAATGAAGGGCTTCATTTAATTGTGTGTATTTCTTTTCTACAGACGTATGGGGCATTATTCTGTGAAACAAGTGCCAAAGATGGTTCTAACATAGTGGAAGCTGTTCTGCACCTTGCTCGGTAAAGTTTGGGAAAATGGATGTAGGATTGAATTTTCACTTGTTGCATATGTCACATTTCTTGTCCATAATGTGCAGATAGAATATATGCAGGAAAACACTCTCTTATCTGTCAGTCATGGTGGGAGAAATAAATATGTGGATATTATAAAAACTGGCAACGTCGCTGTCAACACTGGCAAAATATCTTTACTGCCAAACAAAAAAGGTACATCTGAGGTGTCGCTGACATTTCTGAAAAATGTCACCACAAAGCTAATAGTTGATGTGTATGAATCATTTCCAGAAAGCAGATTTTATACGCAAGGGACTATTATGAATACAACTGTCTGTTATGATATTTTCCCGGGCAAAAGGGGAAAAAGAAACAAAGCAAATTGTATGTCATGCCAGTTAGAAACACTTTGTCAGAATTATTACCCAGGTAATTATTAAGCTAAGGCAATAGCGTTAATAATAAATAGTATTTTGGATGTACAATAGAATGAAAATGGCATCATTAAAGAACTTGGATATAAATGTATGTGTTTTAATCCTTGAAGTAATTCTTAGGAAATAACATTATACATTAGATTTTTCCCACCTACCTAGTTTTCTGCCATAAATGAAAAGATTATTCTTTCCTGGCCTAGAGGGATTAAATATCAAAAAAGGAAAAAAACCAAAATGTGCATTACAAATTTCAGAGCAATCATCTTTAATTGCAGACAAAGTTAAAATATAACTTTAGGCATGTCATTCTTTTTCTGATTATTTGTAAGGTTTTATAAGAATCTTAATTTTAGTATGGTAATTGGCCTCTTCTGCTAGTGAACATTGATAGTTAAAATACTTTGCAATATCTTTAATGCTGTTTTTCAATTAATGACTTAGGGCCAGGTGCAGTGGCCCACACTTGTAATTCCAGCAGATCTTATTGGTTTCAGCAACATGGAGGCTGCTGGATCCAGGAAAGAAAAGTTAGCAGGAAGGAGGATGTGTTAGTTGATGGCCAAGAGGAAACAGATTCTTGATGGACATTAATTCCTGAGTGATTATTTTTATCATTTTTATGAGAGGCAAGGCAAGAGGATCACTTGAACCCAGGAGTTTGAAACTAACCTGGGCAACATAGTGAGACCTTGTCTCTATTTAAAAAAAGATACACACACACACACACACACACATATACACACACATACATACACATATATACATTAATGACTTGGCATTTATAGTGCTTAATAAAATAGAGTTCTATTAATAGAATGTTTGGACTAGGGCCGCGGAATAAACTATTGCCCTCACTTAAGAGAATCAGGAAATGGACTTTGGGTGTCCTGCTTGGCATTAGTTTGTGGCAGGCTTGGCAGATGCCCTGTATTCACACTCAGAGTCTTTGAACATTTCCCTCTTTGACATCAGTCCAGGAGAGATAGCCACCTCCCCCTACAACGCTGGAAATCATTTTTGTTTAAAGCAAAAACAGTGCTAACCTTGAATGTGACCTAGCACATTTTTTCCTTTTGCATTAGGCTGTTTTGTGCATCTCTATAAAGAAATACCCGAGACTGCAATTTATAAAGAAAATAGGTTTAATTGGCTCATGATTCTGCAGTCTTTATAGGAAATTTAGCGCTGACATCTGCTTGGCTTCTGGTGAGATCTCAGGGAGTTTTTACTCTGGTGGGAGGTGAAGGGGAGCCAGTGTGTCACATGATGAGGGAGCAAGGAGAGGGGAGGGGCTACACTCTTTTAAACAACCAGATCTCCTGTGAACTCAGAGCGAGAACTCACTTATCACCAAGGGATGGAGCTATGCCATTCATGAGAGATCCACCCGCTTGATTCAATACCTCCCACGAGGCCCCACCTCTAATACTGAAGGTCAGATTTCCACATGAGATATGGAGGGGACATACCTCCAAACCGTTTCATCTTTTAAAAGAAAAAAAAAAGTGAATATTTGAACACATATACATTCAACTAAATTAGATGGGTTTTTTTTTTTTTTGGATGTTTGTTTGTTTATTTTTGGCTGTGAATAGTAGGAGAATCATGAGCTAATATCACATTTGTGGAAAAAGTCAGAGTAAAACTTTTATCTATCAGGTTGAATAACAGATTCCACACACTTCTGGGTGCACAGGGAACACCAGCTATTTTGGCTAAACGAGCTACATTCAGTAAAGAGGGGAGAGTTCAGTAAAATGCAGAATTAGACTTCACTAAAGATCAAATTAACTGTTGAATTGTCAGGTTTTTACTTTTCAAATGGTTGTGTTGGTGTTTTATTCATATGTTGCTGAGAACTGCTGGATGGAAGTGATATAGTTGCTGGGGCAGATGGCGGTGGGGAAGGGTCTGCAGGTCTTTGGAGCATCCCTGGGATGCCTTAGCCTTGGTCAGCGGAACACTGCATTGCTGCTCCCACGCAGCGGTAACAGATGCAGCAGGTCAAGCCTTGCATGTGGTTACTGGCTGCTCCCTAGCATATTGGAGGATTATGGTGTCAGGAGGCTCAAAGTCCATTCTTAAATCTATTTCTAAATAGCTATGAGGTCTTGAACAAGTCCCTGTCTTTCTTTTGGCAACTCTAATCTGTAAATGAGGGAGGGGCCTAAAGGAAATGATCTCAAAGGTCCTTTCTAATTCTAAGAGCCTATGACTCTGTATATGACAGTCTGTACTCCACCGAATATCTTAATCACTGTTTAATGCTCGGTTGTCTTATGGGGTCATATTAAAGTTAAATGGCTCCAAAGTGCCCCGGTGAAGAATCGATTCTCTTTATTATGTCATAAAGATGGGAGAAGCTGTAAGTTTCCTGTGCCTTTCTCCCCGTCTCCTCCTGTGTGGCATGTTGGGTCAGCCAGGTGTTGGCCCTGCTTACAGTGAAGCTTAGACACTACCTTGTGTGTGTTTACTTAAAACAACTGGTATGCAAAAACATTTTGATAACTAGGTTATTTCAGCTGCATAATGGATAGGTTATAGTTATTTTAAAAAGCTTTAGACAAGTAAAGAAATCAGATAAGCTTCTTGCGAATCATTTATCATAGAGGTTTTTGTTTTATTGTTATTGCATTATGGCCTGGCTTTGGGCTTCTAGTGATGTTAGTGATGTGTTAAATATAAAAATTATAAATAAAGCAAACATATGAAGACTTTAATTGCTTTATACTTAGCCTTCGGATTGGCTTCTCAAAGTACTCAACCCTTAAATGGAAATGTTATAGTCTCCACAGGTAAAATTATCATTTGTTGAAGTTTTACAACCTTGGGAAATTTATGTATAATGCAAAACATGTATGTTCTCAATTTAGATTTCATAGGGTGAGATCATATAATGTCATAAAACTAGGAGAAGGTATGGGTTTGCACTGTCTGAAACAATTTATTTTTAAAAGGAGGCCATAAATATTTGGTTAACAACCTGAACTACTCTGCATTTTCTTAGAAAATCTCTCAATCCCAGGAAGAGTTTCTCCTAGAAATGCAATTTCCGTATAGTGCTGATAGGTCATCGTTCATAACCACTGTCCCATTAGTAAGTAAATTTGCCATCACCAGAACCACAGGCTTTAAACATTTTGCAGTAGATTCAAGTTCAAGAGGCATTTAATTATCAACTGCCTGAAATTGGAGAAAAACACAAAAAACTTAAGCTGATGTACCAGTTCAACATCAGAGCTGAGCCCATTGGGTGTAAATCTTTCCATAAGACTGAGTCATTTAAACTGCAGTTGTTAAGCATATGGTAGATTTTGGTGAGCCCTAATTTTCCCAGCCTTAAATCTGTTTCAGATGTTTGGAATTATATCTTTATAATTTCCTTAAAGTGGAGCATGCCTGCATTTTTGGCTGAAGGCCAGATGAAAATGTGGGTATATACTTTCCCCCTTAATATTTGCTTTCAGGTTCAATAATGTCTGCATTATGGGCACTTAGCATGTGCATAGCCCCATGCTATGTTCAATAGAGACATCAAGGGATTTAAAGACTGGCCTTGCAATTTAATATTATAGAAAAAAAAAATGACAATATATGACCAGGCAGCTACATGGTACGTAGCTGATAGAGGCCATTGGATCTACAAGAAGAGAGAGATATGAATTGTTCAGTGAAGATATTATGGTTATTGTATCCATTTTACAGATGAGGGAACTGGAAATTAGAATACTTAATCAGCTTGCTCAGTGACACAGCCAGTAAGTGGCAATGTGAGGACTCTTCACCATCAACCTGGATCACTGGCTTGCTGCTTAAATGTTGGTAATCTCAGGGTCTCCGACTGTCCTCTCTTTCTTTTCACTCTCTGCCTAATGTCTTCCATCCACACAGCTTCTGGAACCATCTTTAACTGGTAACTTCCAGTTTTTGTATTTTTAACCCCTCACCTCTTTTTAAAATTCCATAAGCAGAGAGTGAACCCCCTACTGGCAGCTCCATAGCCATGGTGACTCTGCATATCCAAATCCTAGTGTGTTCATGTGGTTTTAAACTTGTTCCTCAATCTGTATTACCTTTCTCAGGAATCTACCAAAATTATAATTAAACAGTAGTCACCTGGAGTCAGTCTTGATTCCTTTTCTCTTTTGCTTCACCCCTTGCTTCCAGTGGCTTCTGAAGGTCGTCTTTCAGTTTTTTGAATCCATGCATTTTTCTCGCTTTCTCCCTTTTTCTGCTTTGGTTCAGGCCTCAAAATTCCCTACCTGGGTTAGTGCAAGAATTTCTGCCTCAGAGTTTCTCTAATATCAGGTCATCCTCTACCATGTAATCAGGTAATCTTTATAAATAAAGATCCAGTTAATATTTACTTTCTTGCATCCAACCCCACATTGATGTCTTACCAACAACACAGAGTCCCAGCTCCTTAGCATGTGGCTGATAGCCCATCACAGCCTGATATGGTTTGGCTGTGTCCCCACCCAAATCTCAACTTGAATTGTATCTCTCAGAATTCCCATGTGTTGTGGGAAGGACCCCGGGGGAGGTAATTGAATCATGGGGGCTGGTCTTTCCTCTGCTATTCTCGTGATAAGTCTCACGAGATCTGATGGGATTATCAGCGGTTTCCACTTTTGCTTCTCTCTCATTTTTCTCTTGCTGCCACCATGTAAGAAGTGCCTTTTGCCTCCCTCCATGATTCTGAGGCCTCCCCAGCCACGTGGAACTCTAAGTCCAATTAAACCTCTTTTGGTTCCCACTTTTGGGTGTTTTTATCAGCAGCGTGAAAACGAACTAATACACAGCCTGACCTCAACTACCTTTCTGGTTGAATTTCTATCTCTTTTTCCCAAATGAATGATAATCTATAGAGACAGCAAACTTCATCCAATCAGGCCAAGCTCTTATGCCTCTGCCTTTCTGCATGCCATTCCCTGCACCTAGAATCTCCTTTTCTATTCTTTCAAAAGGTCTCTCCAATGTCAAAAGTTTCTATGAAGCCCACAACACATCTGTGGGCACAGAGTGCATCTGTGGTAGCTGCTGTCTCAGGACCACGAAATTATTTATTTAGACATCTGACTCTCCCTCAAAGCTCACTAGCTGAAGGTCCCAGAGCCTGGCATAAGTTTGGCATTTATTCAATGACAGAATGACCGAGATTTTGCATTTGGAAGTTGTGTTAATCTTCCGTTGTCCTTGTAACAAACTCCCACAGATGTAGAGGCTTAAATAATGCAAATTTATTATCTGACAATTTTGGAGGTCAGAAGCCTGAAATGAGTCTTCCCAGGTGTTAGGGTTTGAATTGTGTCTCCTCTTTCTTCTCCTGAGTCTCTGTTGCCTCATCTGTGAGGTGAGGGTAGTACTACTCACCCATCTCCTGTCGGGTGTATGTGTTTGGGGTATATATCAAATATAAAAAACATGTATATTGCATTCATCAGCTGGCCTATAGCTAGAAAGAGTTTATTTTTTCCCCTGCTGAGATGTCTTCTTTCCAACTCATAGTGCAGTGGATTTTGAAAGGTAGGATTTATTGGCACCTTCTACAGCTATGCTGGGCAGTTTGGTAACCACTAGCCACTCACAATGTGGCTAATCCAATTCCGATGTGCTGTATGCATTCAATATAGACTGGATTTTGAAGGCCTTCTAAACATTATCTCATTAATAGTGTTTTTATTGACCACATGCCGAAATGACAATATTTTTGCTATACTGAGTTAAATAAAATATATTAATAAAATTAATTTTACCTATTTCTTTTTACCTTTAAAAAATCTGGCTACTAAACAATTCAAACTGACGTGTATGGATCCCATTGTATTTCTGTTGAGCAGTATGGCTCTGCTGGAGACACACAGATTCCCGGTAGTTTCAGTTAAGTGCTTCATCATAAACCATCCCAAAACTTAGTTGCCCAAAACAACAACCATTTTTTATTTCTCACAATTGGCAGAGGTGGCTGGATGTCAGCCGGAAAGTTTCTCGACTGCTTTTGCATGATTATCTCCTATGTTTGCAGTCAGATGGCCACCAGGGCTGTGGCTCGGGCTGGATGTCAGCCACCAGGGTGCTTCTCGTGGCTTCATTCCATGTGGCATCTCAGTCCCCAGGGCCACTCTGGTGGCCTCTCTCCATTGAGGAACCCTGGACTTCAAAAGGGGTAGAGATTGATGCAGCCCTGCATTATAAACACTTGGGCTTAGACGCCACAGAATACCATTTCCTCCATATTCTATTGGTCAAAGCAGGTAGAGAACCAGCTCTGACCAAGAGGGTAGGGAATCAAACCTTCACCTCTTGATGGGAGAGGCATCAGGCTCTGACAAGGAAGGGCAGAATTATTTGGGGCCATCTTAGGGAGGCACTCATCTCGCCCGCAGAGATAGCCATTCAGCTTGTCTAAGGTGAGACTTCTGGTCTTCATATTTCACAAGCATCCCCAGTGGCTGCGCCTGGAAGGATACTTCCCTAGGGGGTTTTCATAAGATCTTGGAGAGTAAGACATTTTTTTGTGAGTCTTGCCTCTAGCAGTTAATACTGGAAGAAACTTACGATGACAGAAAAGGATGGTGGTAAATCCATTGTTACCTTCATGATCGTGTATAATTAAAGGATGGTTATAAAATCACCATTGCTTTTGTTAAGCTCAGCAACCATTACATGAAGCTGGAAACCAGGTTCCAGAGTGTTAAGGAGCAAGCTGTGTGTATCACAGGTTCTGCAGCATCCTGAAACCTCAGAAGAGAGTGAGGGGAGGCGGGTGTGTGTGTGTGTGTGTGTGTGTGTGTGTGTGTGTGGCCTTGTACTCAGAAAACAGGTGCTGGAGCCAGCCTGTGTGGTTTGAATCCCACTTCTGTAGTCATGTGACCTAAGGGAACTGTCTTAAGTTCTTTTGCCCTCATTTCCTCACATACAAAATGGGGCACAGCAAATTTATATGGTTCTTATGAAGATTAAGTCAACACCTATAAGGCATTTAAAACAATGTCTAGAAGGCCATGCAGACACTCAGCATGGCTATTTTTATTTCTACAGAACCGTCTGTGGCTTATTTTTTATACCTCAGTAATCCTCTCTCTCTCTCTCTGTCTCTCTCTATCTCTCTCTCAGAGAAGTGAAAAAGAGAACTGACAAGGATGACAGCAAATCCATTACCAATCTAACAGGGACCAATTCCAAAAAGTCACCACAGATGAAGAATTGTTGCAATGGCTAAATCCCAAACATCCTTGGCCTGCGAAGTCTTCATTTCCAGAATACTGAATTTGTGTTACTTATTTGGCTCGTAACAGAGTGGCACATCCTACTGACACTGTCATATGGAGAGTTACAGTGCAGGAAACCTGAATCCTGCTCTCAGGTCCCTCTGGAACTTTGGTTCTTCTTTGTTTTGTCTCAGTGAGTGATTTGGGCCCTCTGGTTAAATAGACTAGTCATGTCCTTACAGGTCTTAAAAGATAACATGTAAATGTTTTTAAAATGGTAAAAAAAAAAAAAAAAATCACATGCTCAGATCAAAGCTGTAGAGGAAACTGACATAATTAGATTCATGTGGTAGCTGAATTAGGTTACCCACAAAGTCAGCATTTAAATATTTGATACTAAAGTTCTAGTAAGAAAGGGTTCTCATCCTAACTTTGCTGTTAACTGGCCTTGTGACCTTGGACATGTCACAAACCCATGTCGGATCTGTTTCTTCATCTGTAAAATGCGCAGCTTGCCCTCAAAGGCCTTGCAGCCCTTGGCACCTCAGACTCTGTGGGAAGCAGTAGGAAGGAGAGTGTGGTGGCCCACAGTTAATAATAAGAACTGTGGTTATTCCTGCTTTTTTAATATTGGAGTATTGATTTTTCTCACTTCTGAAATAAGGACAGAATTTGATAAAAAAATGGAAACAGAAACATCTGTTTTTTTATGTATAAAGAAACATGTTTGAGACAAAAATAGTTGTATATAAAAGAGGATATTTCGTAATATCAGAATAGTTACAAAGCCCATTGTTTAAATTTGATGTTAAAAATTCTAATGAAAACATGGAAAGCCACATACTGCTGAAAGCACAGTGCCCAGGAAAGTTGTCACTCTTCACTTAAGGGAGTGGTTGCCAGGGGCTGAGAAAGGGAGGACGGGGAGTGACTGCTAATGGGTATGTGGTTTCTTTGGGGGATGATGAGAATGTTCTGGAATTGGAATAGTGGTAATAGTTGCATAACTGTTTGAATATACTAGGAACCACTGAATTGTATACTTTGAAAGGGTGAATTTTATGGTTGTGAATTATCTCACTAAAAAAATACTAGTACTTAGAGTGATTTAACATTTTGCAAAATTTTCATTTTTGTATCCCTGCTGATTTCAAACCTTCCCATGGTTTAGAAGCATAACCTGTAATGTAATGCAAGTCCCCTAACTCCCTAGTTGCTAACATTAACTTCCTTAAGTAATAATCAATGAAAGAAATACTATGCATGGTTTTGAAATAATGTCTCTAAAAGAGGAATCGCCATTAGGAAAGGTGAGTCAGGATCCTTTGTTTCATGTGACTAGTGGCTTATCATCACCAATGACCTGGTTGGGCCTACTCTCCTTCCAGAACCTGCATTGCTTCCCAGACCTCCCCACTGAGATGCCTCTAAGAGCCAAAGGAGTCAACACCTGAGCCTAGGGTGGGGCTACAACAAAAGATTCTGATTTACCTTCATCTCGGTCCAGGCCCCAAGTAGCTTGCTGAAGGAACTTAAAAATAGCTGTTATTTATTGTATTATATAAGCTAAAAACATTTATGTATGTTGAATCAAAACAATTCCATGCAGCAGTCTTTTTTCTGTTCACGGCGTTTGTGATAGAACCTTAAATTCCGCAAGCGTCAGTTTTTTTAAAAATGGTAATTGACCAGATAGTTACAGGCAAAGATTATAAATAGCTACAACATCATTTAACTTTTATAAACATGCCTTCTCCCTATTGAAGACATCTGATATTTTTGCTGGAAAGTTGGATCTATCCTCAGTAACTGTACCATGAATTCCTGTTTCCTGGTTCCAGAAAAAGAAAAGATTACATTTCTAATCATAAAAAATGTCTTGCCTATGGGAAATTTTTCAAAATAAGGAGGGGTACTATTTATGTGGCATGGCAAAACTTTTGTTTTGCCATGGCTGTTTGTCTTAGTGGCATCTTTTGATGAGATTGGCTCTGATATATATAGATGCTGATATATGGGACACATGTTTAGGTTTTGGTACAGTTGCACAAAACTGTGTTAGTTTATATGTTACTGTGTTGCCTTTATTTATTCTCTCCAAAGTGTCTCTTTATATTTGTTTTACAATCTGTAAAAGAGTATACCATAATACAGAAGTATTTTCGTAGTCTTTACCTCTGGATTGTCCTGTCAGTATACCCAAGTTGATGAGATTACACCAGTGCCTTTGATGGTCAACCAATTGTCTAACTATTTGAGCCCTGATAAATATTTTGGTAACATAATCCAAATTAGAGACTTAGAGCTCTAGTTAGCAATCGTGTTTAAAGAGAAGCTTCTTAAAGCTCTGTATGCTGCAGTGCTGGGAGATCATGATTATTACCAACGTTTTGATTTCATGAAGGTATTCTCAAATTTAAAGCACATTATCAGTAAGAACAAAAATATTTAATGTTTTTATCTTAGACTTAACTTGATACGTTTGCATATTACTATGGAAGTTATTCACCTTGTCCCTGTTTTTCTTTAAGAGATTTTAAAATCACAGTTATACCACAGCCCTTTTTTAAATGTATCCTGATACATTGTAAAATATTTTAATTTCATTGTGGAAAATAATTTGGATAAGGAGATATTTTTCACTGTTAACTTTTAGCCCATGCATTTTCATAATTTATTTTTTTCACTTGCTGCTTTATATGACATGTGTGACGTTTGATTATTTAATACTTGATGTGATTTGCATAAACCCAAGTTGCACAACCCTCCTGCTGAAGATAAAATTGAGGTTAAAGATAAAGATTTATTTTCATATTTGTATAGTGATCGGCTTCAGAGTGATGGTTTTTGTGGGCTTTTATTGTATGTGTGTGTAGAAATTTCATATGTATATATTAAGTAGGCCTCTGAGTATTGAATAATTGTTTTATGATTTTGATTTATATGGTTTACATTTTCATTGTGTGGGCCATATTTCGTTTATACTGTTTATTTTTCTTCAAACCATTAATAATTATACCATAAAGTGTAATTTTTATAGCAATACAAATGTCTAAGGAACTACAAATATTTTCTACGTTGTAAATTCAATAAAGCTTGCTTCCTTTGGCCTTTTGAGTGTTTCCTTCAGCTTTACTGCAGATATCCCTGAAGTAATTTTAATTCTAGGATGTACCTGCCTGATCCCATATCTCTAAAACACTTGTCTTTTCTGGCCATGGCAAGCCGAGTGTTGGGAGAGAAGAATGCACGCCTGGTATTCAGTGCTGTGGCACAGACAAGTCATCCTGGCCAACAGGGCAACAGGTAGACCAGCTTGGGGCAGGACAGCCAGGAATAGTGAGGCTTCTGTAGAAGAATGTCAGTGCTCTGGCCATCCTCATGTCCTCTGAGTAGTTAGACCTTTTCTCTGACTCTCACCCCTTTCTTTCTACCCCCACATTCCCATGCACCCCAATAGGCTGAGGCCACCTGCCCTCACTCCTGTAGTACCTTTTAAAATGTGTCAACATCCTTGTTGTCCTTTTACTTATTACATAGACAGATGCCCCATGCCCTTAGCCACTTTGTCTACTGCCACCTCCCTTTTGTTGTGTGCAGTGCTTGATACTTTAATCATCCTAATTGTTGAATGGATGGTCAAAGAATTAACTGGTTAAATAAGGTAGGCTTTGCAAAGAGTGTCTGCCAACACCCACCACCAACACATACACATAGACACACGTACCTGATGATGGTGGACAAGATAAGTAAGAGGCAGTATAATGTCCATGGGTATGAGCTCTGAGGCCAGCCTGCCTGGTTTGAACCTGGCCTCAGACGTAGTAGGGTAACTATGAGCAAGGGACTTAACCTCTGTGTATCCCAGCTTCTTTATTTGTAAAATAAGAATGATAACAGTACCTTTCTTGTGGAGTTGTTCTGAGAACTAAATGAGTTAATGTATGTAAACAGCTTGAATCATGCCTGACACTTTGATTGCCCTCAATTAAAAAAACAAACAAAACATTTTGCAGCACCATTGGCTGCACCGGTCTTGTTCAAGACCCTGGGTATGGCCACCAATGAGTAACAGAACTCCAAGAGTATGCTAGGTCACATGGGGGATAGAACGTTTTAGAGGATTCTCTTTGACATAAGTTCATTGACTACCTTCCATGTACATTCTTGGTGTTTCAATGGACACAAAGTTGGGGTATCATATAGGATAGGTTATTGTGTAGGGTGGATTAACAGAGGAGGAAACAATTGAGGAGAGAGGTCTGAAAGTTAGAATGGAAAAGTGTGAATGGAATCACGATTAGGGTAGGATCTCCATTTACTAATGGCTGCTAGGATCAAGTAGTGGAAGGAATGAGGAAAATATTGGAGCCTGACTGGGATTTTGAATCTAAATGATAGCAAAAGTGGTAGTGGGATAATGGAATTCTCTAACTAAATGGAAATCGAACTTTATAATATGACTAATAGCTTGTTGAAAAAGAAAGATTGCCCATAGATACATCCCCAAATCCACACAATGGGAATGACTCCTCAGGAAAGCATATCATTTTGCAAGATTTAAAATAAAAAGAACAACTTTTCTTTCCAGATACCAGCATTGAAATATGTTTCCATAGTTGAAAATGGAGAAAAAGATAAAGATACTTCAACTTGATATTACAGGGTAAGATAAATTTTCATATGCAAAATTCTAGGAATAACCATTTATTTTTCTCTGCAATTTTTTTTTGCATCCACGTGTAAGATTTATTTGTGAGTTTATACTAATTTTTTGAGAGGTGGGAATTCAGTTGTAAGGCCCTTTAATTTGTGATCGGTCTGGCTGGTAGTTCACGAGCCGCATTTCACAGCATTTGACTCAAGATTTACAGAGTTCCTCATTGTCCTTAGGATGTTGGTTTTCTGAATATCTTTCAGTCCAAGTTTTCCTGCACATTTTCCCATTGCTGGGCAATGGAGTAGAACTTGAGAGCTGGATAATTACCTTTTCAAAGAGAGTCTTATGAGTAGTTCCCATTTGATTTTGGGGTAAAATTTATGTTATTTCATTTGCCACAAATCTATTCTTGCTAAATCATTTTAGAAATGGATGTTTTACCCTTTAGATAAAATCTAAAATCTTCCTAACATGATGTCTAAGGTTCTCTGTGATCTGGTTCCTGCCTGTTCACTTACCAAGTCAGTCAATATTTACTGAGCCCCACTGTGTCCTGAGTACTATTCTAGACAGTGGGGATACACAGTGGATAAGACAGACTGTCAAAGAGATTACATTCTGTTGGAGGTTGGCATCAAACTTGTAAACAAAAGGAAGATCCACATTCTGCTTCCTCATATTTCTCCATCCTGAAGTCTACACTGGGGCACAGGAAACTGTTCCTTAGACACTCCGTGCTCTCTCACCTCCAGCCCTTTACTTATGCTTTGCTTTCTGCTTGGAATACTATTGTCCACTCGAGTTTCCCTACTCAACTTCTGTACATCCTGCACACCTCAATTCAGAGATCAGTTCCAGCAGCTATGTCCTACCCCAAAGTCTGAGCCAGATCCTCTCCTCCATGCATATCTGCCTCAGTGCCCATCACAGCACTGTATTAGACTGGGTTGTCATGATCAGTTCTCTTGTGTGCCTGGCATGTCCAGTGATTCCAGTCTCCCTTTACACTTTATTGAGTGGGAGGTAAACTTTCTCCTCCATGGATGCACACTTCAGTAGGCTCATGACTTTTCTGATTCCTCTAGATCAGGGTTTTAAGATTAATATGCCACAGACCTCTTTGAAGCCAGGAACCTCTCAGAATCATGTTTTTGGATGAATAAAATAAAATATAGTATCATAAAGAAAACCAATGATACTGAAAAACTGTTTCCAAAATACTTTTTGAAATTTGTGATACTAGCAGGATTACTGTTGCTTTAATGGCACGTGAAACTACAAGATCTGGTGACAGGTCTTAAAACCACCATGATTTTGACATAGGGATGAAGGTGAACAGTACTTCAAGACACCTACAAGACTTATGTGAACTATAAATATCTGTGATTTCTCTTGGTGACACTCACAGGTACTGATAATACTACCAAGGTTTAGTTGCCAGCCTTTCATATTAAATGAAATGTCAAGTTTAAGTTAGAGCTTAGTGAAAATAAACGTAATTTTTTTGTATTATTCAAGATTGAAATAGGGATTTCTATCTACACACCCAATGAGCTGGTTCATGGTCAGGATCCTTGCTCTGGGTTAAAAACATATACTATGTTTAAGCTGCAAACATATGTATTCAGATGAGAATTCCCATGTAGTAATCAAAATGCCAAGCCCAACTTGGTGGTGCCAAGTCTTCTCCCTCCTCCGGCTCCGGTCTTCTTCAGCCTGGAAGATCACTGTGGGAAGGGAGGCTGGGTCCTCCTGCTCTGTCCTCCTCACTCCACCCCAATCTCTGTTTACTGATACACTCCCCTCGAGGCTCCAAGCAAGGGGAGTATGGTGCTAACACCATGGGAGATAACTGTCACAGAAGAGAAAGAATGCATGTGGCCACAACTCTTGCCTGCCAGGCGTATTGAAGGTCAAGTAAAATACGGCCCTTGCAGGAATGTGTTTCAGCCCACCTCCTGCCTTGTTACTGCCTCGAAACCACTCTGGTTTAATTAGCCCTTTTAGAGCCATAGACACTGACTGAGGAAGCAAGAGAAGGTAAAAGCAAAACTAAAACATACAAATCCAACAGCAAAACATCCACAGATTAGCAAGCTGTACATAAGATTGAGGGTAATTTGGTTAAGAATCAGAAATATTGAATGCTTTCTAGGGTGACATAGCATATCATTTCTCTCCTCCCTAAAATCCCATTAATAATAGAGTCAAAGGGACTTTTAAATCTATCCACAAGAACAGAAGACAATACCATCAAAATTGTGAAGCTGGAAAGCAGATGGATAATTGAATATTGAGATAATTGAGTTCCGAGTTAACAGACCCAAGAAAGCTGAATCCTAGGTCAGTCCTGGGGGAGAGTTGTGAACAATTCAGATATACCTCCTGGATTTCTCAGAAGACTCAGGAAGTGATAGAAGTAGGTACTCAAATGGTGCTGTGAGGCAAAGTGGTGTGAATGCAGTCTGAGAAGCAGCTCTGTCCTTACAGATTATTCTCCCATGCTACACCATTATTACCCTATGCAGAGCCTGGTGATGTGTTTTCTTCAGTGAGAAAAACAGAGGGCTTCTAGAGGGAGGGATGCCCCTGGGTGCAGTCGAATGTGTTGGTGCTGTTCAAAATTTGGCAGAATTGATGACATCATCTATTCTGAGTGCCAAATGCTAAATGCTAATACTCCTCACTCAGCTTTCAGAACACTGATCCTTTATCCTCCAGAGATTGAGAGACTTTTCTCTGAAGGGCTGACCTAACAAGAGGAAAGCCCTAAAGATACTGACATCAGGTATGTTTACAACAAATGGCTCCCCTGATCACCCTACAGTAAAGTTCAAAGTTGACAAGTTCTTCCCCACATTCAGAACTTTAAATCAGGTTTTTAGCTCCCCTGAGCAATCTAAGGATCACTGGGTATTTGTGGAAAGCCTCTTAACATGGAAAATGCAGACCAAAACAAACAAACAAACAAACAAAACAGAAAAATATCAGCACAGGGAAACAGAACGTATGCAAAGAGGAAAAAAAAATCTATCAATGTATACAGAGAGATAGATGTAACTATTGCAGCCATGAAACAAGAACAAGGTATTATCAATAAGGACATTCATAGAGCAAAAGGTTTTAGAAATTAAAAACATGATAGAAGTTACAACAACAACTAAATAAATTTTGGAAGATAAATTTGGATGTCTTGCAGAAAGAAGAGCACAAAGAAAGAAAAGACAGGAGAGGAAGGATGTCCAATGTCCGAAAACAGTTGTTCCAGAAGGATACAATGGAGAAAATAGGATGGCGTAATCATAAATTATTCAAGACAAAATATCCGGAACTAAAGAGTGTGAGTTGCTACATTGAAACAGCCTACCTAGAACCCAGGAGAGTGGATGGAAATAGAGTGTACTGTCATATGTCTGGAGAAAAATATTCTCGAAGTTTCCAGAAAAAAAAGGAAAACAAATTAGAAAACAGGAATCAGAATGGTTGTATAGATCTCAACAGAAACACAGAAAGCAAGAAGACAGTGAAGCAATGCCTTCCAATTTCTGAAGGAAAATTGTTTCCAACCTGTAATTCTACACTCAGCCAAAATATTAACAAAATGTGAATCATAATGACATTTTCAAGATATTTAAAGTCTCAAAAAACCTGATCTCTCCTACACTGTATGAGAGGACTTCAAAAAGTTTGTGGAGGCCAGGCGCAGTGGCTCACACCTGTAATCCCAGCACTTTGGGAGACCAAAGCGGGCGGATCACCTGAGGTCAGGAGTTCGAGACCAGCCTGGCCAATATGGTGAAACCCCGTCTCTACTAAAAATACAAAAATTAGCCAGTCATGGTAGTGGGTGCCTGTAACGCCAGCTCCTTGGGAGGCTGAGACAGGAGAATCACTTGAACCCGGGAGGTGGAGGTTGCAGTGAGCTGAGATCGCGCCACTGCTCTCCAGCCTGGGCAACAAAGAGTGAAACTACATCTCAAAAAAAAAAAAAAAAAAAGTTTGTGGAAATATAGAATTGAAAGATAAAAATTAAAAATATAAACTTCAGTTTTCAACATAAGCTCCATCAAGCTCAAGACTTTGGTAAGCAATGATACCAGCCATTAGGCATCCCTAAAGAACTGAGGGTCCTGGGAATTTAAGTATGTCAGTGCAGTCTTTTTTACATGATGCTGCATTCTGGTTTTATCTGTCCCAAGAGGAAGTGTTTGGCCATGGAGAGAAAGAAAGAGAAAAGAGAACTGGAAGGGAAGGAAGGAAGAGGGAAAGGATGGAAGGAGGGAAGGAGGGAAGGGAGGGAGGAAAAGGGAAAGGGAGGAGGAGAAGAAGGGAAAGAAAAGAAAGGAATAAAAGAATCACAAAGTGGCACACTCTCCCTGCCTATGTTGCTGGTGGATGTCCAGTGCTCACCTCACACTCGTCTTCCAAGGTTGCCCATCTCTGGTGCGCCGTTTCCAAAAACGAACCCATCGATTTTCAACTGATACACCCAGAGGGTCTCTTACAAACTCTTAGGAAGCTAAAATCAAGGAAATAAGGAAATAAAGGAAATAAACTCTCAGGAAACAAAGGAAAAAATTAAGAAATAAAGGAAAAAAATGAGGAAAAGAGTGAAGGAAGGAAAGAAGAAAAGAAGGAAGGGAGGGAAGAGGAAGACTAATATTCTATGGAATGCAATTTGTAAACTTTCTCAGCTGGGCGTGGTGGCTCACACCTGTAATCCCAGCACTTTGGGAGGCAGAGGCGGGTGGATCACCTGAGGTGAAGAGTTCGAGACCAGCCTGGCCAACATGGTGAAACCCTGTCTCTACTAAAAATACAAAAAATTAGCCAGGTGTGGTGGTGGATGCTTGTAATCACAGCTACTCGGGAGGCTGAGGCAGGAAAATCACTTGAACCTCACAGTGAGCGGAACCTTGCAGTGAGTCGAGATCATGCCATTGCACTCCAGATGGGGTGACAGAGCGAGACTCTGTCTCAAAAACAAAACAAAAAAAGAAAACTTTCTCTAACATATATTTGCATTTTATTAAAACACTTTTACGTCACTTGCCGGTATTTTTAATAACCATAGGCAAATGAGCCTTCACCATATTTTAAATTTATTGATTAATAAGAAATTAGATGACTCAGATGATCAGCCCCTGTGGTAGACATTTGCCACTTTTTTTTTTTGGTACTGGCATCTGGACACCCTTTTCTTTAACGGGATTCTCTCTGTGAATATTAGTGGGAAGCAGAACTCTACATATCACTAGAGAAGCTGAAAGGAAAGAGCATACTGCCTCTCTCTGTCTCCTGAACCTGGGGTTTAGGTGTGTAACCTAGACTTAGCACAGACCATGCTTGCACCCAGCACCCAGCTCTAAAGGAGCAATGCAAACTTGAAGGGCAGGTATTGAATCACTCACATCACGGTGCTATAATGGCAGGCCAGCATAGGGAATATCCTGACTGGATGAACCAGGGAGGTGGAGGCTGCAGTGAGCCCAAATCAGATATAGTATATACATATATAGTGTGTGTGTGTATATATATATATAAATTTATATATATATATAATTCATTTATACAATTCATCCATTAATCTATCAAAAAGCCAAAAAATTAGTTTGTTATATAGGTCTTGTTTTTCTGCTTGATCTGTATTACTTTCCTATTGTTGCTCTAATGAGTCCTCACAAACTTCATGACCTAAAACAATGCAAGTTCCTAAGGCCAGAAATACAAAAATGGGTCTTATGAGCTAAAATCAAGGTGTCAGCAGAATGGCCTTCCTTCTAGAGGCTCTAGGGGAGAATCCCTTCCTTGTCTTTTCCAGCTGCTAGACACCACCTGCAATCCTTGGCTTATGGCCCCTTCCAGCCATGGCATCATTCCAGTTTCAGCTTCTGTCCTCAGATCTCCTTAGACTCTGACACTCCTGCCTCCTTCTTTCCCTTACAAGGACGCTTGTGACTGAATTGAGATTACCTAAATAATCCAGGAGAGTCTTCCCATTTTAAGATCCTAAATTACATCTGCAACGTCCCTTTTGACAGTAAGGTAACATATTCAGATTTTCTGTGGATTTGTACTTTGGGGATCCATTATTCTGTTTATTGCAACATCTGCAATAATTATATATGATTATCTTTTTATTTTCACAAGTTTTCACCTTCCATGTTACTAAGTGACATAAATTTTTTAAAGGAAGAAGTTTTATTCCTTAATATTTTTCTTTTTAACCTTCTAATGAGGTGTGTTGATTTTTAAAAATTCCTAAATGTCCTTTGAGAGCAGTAAGTGAGCAACTTGTCATTTCAAACATTAAATTTATGTAAATGGCCACAACTTGACTTGGCCAACTAAACATTTATACAGCACTGATTAGGAAGAGAAGTCTTTGAACTGCTGGAGAGAAAAATAAAACAAAGAAGGTATACTTCTTATTCTTGAAGAACATATTGGTCAGTTCACAAGATCATAGAAAAGGCTATCTTCTCATCAACTGGAGAAAATGGAAGCAGTAGTAAATTCCAGCTGTTTAGCAGTAGGAGAATGTGGGTTCCCACAGGATTTCCCCACCATCCACTGGTTTGTCTACTTCGTACTTCTTATTGTTTTAGAAGCTGTTCAAATGGCTATAAACATATATGGCCTTTTGAGAAGTTTATAACTCCTGAGATTTTAGACTCAATGAAATGTCAGTGGGAGTACTGATCAAGCAGAGGAATTATTAACATACATGGAGGCATAATACAACTGACTGTGTGCTGATGGTCTATCATAAAAGATGCTAGAAATCCACCCATAGAGTATCAATCAGACTTGTGCTTAGCTCACATTCTGGAAGGCACAGATAAGATATCCATTTCTTATTGTAGACAGGAAAGCTAGTATTTCCCAAGTGTTGACTGTGTCCTACAAGCTTTTGACATGTTTTCTCATGTTATGCTTGCAATAACTCCTGTTTTAACAGATAAGGAAACAGGCTTAGCCAAGTTGAGTGGCTTAGCAAAGTTAATTAAGGGCCAACATGACAGAGCTGGGACTCAAACCTAGGTCTAGTGGAATCTTTGCACTACAGTACCCTGCCTCAGCCAGTGGATGTCTTAAAGATCACCCAGCCATGAAAAAGAATAAGATCATGTCCTTTGCAGGGCCATGGATGAAGCTGGAAGCCATCATCCTCAGCAAACTAACACAAGAACAGAAAACCAAACACTGCATGCTCTCAGTCATAAGTGGGAGCTGAACAATGAGAACACATGGACACAGGGCAGGGAGGGGAAAAACACATGACCAGGCCTGTCGGGAGGTGGTGGAGTTGGGGGGAGAGGATTAGGATAAATAGCTAATGCATGCAGTGCTTAATACCTAGGTGATGGGTTGATAGTTGCAGCAAACCACCATGGCACACAGTTACCTATGTAACAAACTTGCATATCCTGCACAGTATCCCGGAACTTAAGATAAAATTAAATTTAAAAAATAAATAAATAAAAATAAAAGTTAAACAAAAACTAGATCACCCAGACTTTTAAGTCATAATGCTCTTGGAGAAGAAAATACTTCATGACTTAATGATTATATTGTGTGTTTAAAAAAAAAAAAACCCGGGAAACATCCACCCTTTCTACTGTCTGAACTCACTGGGCTGAAGTGCTTGGAAGGAGGGGATGACACTGTAAGGTGGCTAATGTTATGTTTCAAATTCGAGGCGACCGTCTTAATGGTCTTTTCCTTGGGGTGGATCAGGACTCTTGCAGTTCTTGTTTTAGAAAGACTATAGTTTCTATAGGGTCTTTTTTCCCATTAGTCTTGGCTATTGGAAGCTCTGCAGTTCTCCTAAGAACTAATTCTTGATTTCCTAATTCAATGGGCAGTGGTGGGAGCAGAGACGGGGAGAAACCTTGTCATCTCCATAGATTCAGTCCATGAGCAGGCTCTCAGGATACAGTTATCAAGCACTAGTGCGGAGAATGAGTTTGGAGATTACCCACACACTGGTTTTAATTGGTGAAGTAGCTGGTAATCAGGGGTAGCCTGTGGTTGTCATTGTGGTTTCAGAACTGGACCCCGGACCCTGGCCTCCTGTCTTCAGACTGATAGTTCAAGACACCACACTTCCTCTTCCTTTGTAGCAATAAGAACCGACAGTGTGGGGTTGCTTTCCTCCACTCTTTCTTTTTTTGTTCTGTTTTTTCTCTCCTTTTCCTTCCTTCCATTCTTCCATCCTTCCTTCTTTGTATTTTTTTCTTTCTTTTCGGTGGGTACAGAGGGACATAGGGCTAAGCTTCAAGTCAGAGAAGGGAAGAAGAACTAGATGCATATGACTTGATTACTAGTGATTCTCTTAAGCATAGAAATAAAATTATTTCCCTCATTAACAAACAAGTAAACAAGATCCTAAACTAAGCTACTAATGGCATTTAATGCACAGCACTGACTATCAGGTAATTTTCTTTTTAAAAAGAACCCTAATAGGCATAAAGATAGGAAATTAATCACTAGACTTAGGGGGAAAGACTTGTTCATGTGAGACAGTTTTACAACGGAATACAAATCACATAATGACTCATCAGAACATAAACTCAGGAAACTTAGCTGAGATGGCTATTTTCTCTTTATAGAATATTTTAAATATTATGAAAAATCACCTTCCTTCCCTCCCTCCCTCCCTTCTTCCTTCATTTCTTCCTTCTTTCCCTCCTTCCCTCCTTCCCTGTTTTCCTCCTTTCTTCTGTGAAGTATGTACTTATTTACTCATTTTTTCATTAAGGCACTGTTGCAAATTGTATTATATTTCCTAAATATATGCCAAAACCTAAATTCCAGTAGCAGTGAATATGACCTAATTTGGAAGCAAGTTTTTGAAGATGTCCTCAAAATACAATGAGGTCATATTTGACTAGGGTGGGCCCTAACGCTATGTGACTGGTGTCCATACATGAAGAGGGAAAAACATGTAGAGACACACACAGGGAGGACACCATGTGACAGACTGGAGTGATGTGTCTTCAAGACAAGGAATGCCAAGGGCTGCCAGCAACACCAACAGCCAAGAGAAAGGGATCGAACGGATTCTCCCCTGGAGTCTTCAGCGAAGCCTGGCCCTGCCAACACCTTGATTTTAGACTTCTGATTTACAGAACTGGGAGAGGATCAACTTCTGTTGCTTCAAGTGTGTGTGTGTGTGTGTGTGTGTGTGTGTGTGTGTAGTAAGGAGGAGAGGACCAAACAGATGAACAAGACACAGCTGCTGCCCTCTAGGATCTCACAGTCTAGCAGTAACGTTACCTTAAAGTCCTTTCAGGTCTCAGACTTTTAAGACTTTGTAATATGGCAAAAATTCTGATGTCTAATGGGTAAAAGAAAAGCAAGCGTCCTGGATTATCCAAATGCATCATCACCCCATCTCCTAGAAATTGAGAGCTGATATATTTAAACACCTCATTTAGAAAATGACTACCACCTTAAGCTCCTTCCTAGACACCACCAGCACTGTGAAGGAAGCGCTTTTCTGCTTTTGTTCATCTCTTTAGAACTGTTTCTCAATCATTCTTTTTTCTTTTCTCTTTTTTTGGTTTTTCCCATTACCCATATACAGAGTCACCTTAGGCTAAGGAAACACAACTGAAGAGAAACTAATTTTCTTCTGACTACAGTTCATCTGAGTGTCGTTTCTTTGTTTTTAACATTTTGAAGCGTTCTGCAGCCTCCTCTCCAGAGTAAGGACAGCTGGTGAGGGGAAGCAGAGACAGAGCTTCCCAATGGCCCAAGGCTCCCAGGTGAGCAAATCCCTTTACAGAATAAAGTTGTCATGCTCTTTATCGGTGAGATTCTCTAAGAAGAAAAAACAAATCTCTGCAAATTGTTGCTCACATTTGTATCACTCCTTAACCTAACTAGCACATACTTCATTTGGTGTTCATTTAGTGTTCTATGCAGAGAGTGGGGAAAACAGCCTGGCAAATAACTAGAAAGAACATCCTCTCTAATCATTGGCCAGGTGTCAAGCAATCTGCGAAACACATACCTTTCTTTACTTTTTAAAGTAAAGAAAGGGGCTGCAGGTGGAGCTGCCTGCCAGTCCCGCGCTGTGCGCTCGCACTCCTCAGCCCTTGGATGGTCGATGAGACTGGGCGCCGTGGAGCAGGCCACGGTGGCGCTCATCTGGGCCGCATAGAAGCCCATGGTGGGGGTGGGAGGCTCAGGCATGGCAGGCTGCAGGTCCCGAGCCCTGCCCCGCGGGAAGGCAGCTAAGGTCCGGTGAGAAATCGAGCGCAGCGCCGGTGGGTTGGCACTGCTGGGGGACCCAGTACACCCTCCGCAGCCTCTGGCCCGGGTGCTAAGTCCCTCATTGCCTGGGGCCGGCAGGGCCGGCCAGCTGCTCCGAGTGCGGGGCCCGCCAAGCCCACGCCCACCCGGAACTCCAGCTGGCCCGCAAGCGCCGCGCGCAGCCCCGTTCCCGCTCGCGCCTCTCCCTCCACACCTTCCTGCAAGCTGAGGGAGCTGGCTCCCGCCTTGACCAGCCCAGAAAGGGGCTTCCACAGTGCCGCGGTGGGCTGAAGGGCTCCTCAAGGGCCACCAAAGTGGGAGCCCAGGCAGAGGAGACGCCGAGAGCAAGCAAGGGCTGTGAGGACTGCCAGCATCCTGTCGCCTCTCACCAGAACCCTAGTGAGTCCTCAAAAATACAAACAGTTAACTGTGGCAAATTTTGCCCTTCTGAAAATGACCATGTCTTCCAAGGAGTGGGATTGTTAATTTGCCTAGTTTTGAATTTTATGCTTTGAAATTTTTGCACTGCAAAATACTTTTTTTCCCTTTCTGTGGATTTGCTTTGTTGTCTTTTCCACGTCATTTTTTGCTCTCACAGAATTTATACAAACAAAGGCAGCCACATAGTCTGTAGTCCCTGGAATGCATTACTGATGTACATGTGCTCCTTAAGTTCAAGGAGGAGCCATTATTACTGGCTTAAAATGTCATGAAGAGGTTGCAGCTGAAAATCCCTGGGGTCAGGAATGATTTGTTTCAATTTTTTTTACCTGTTTCCTATTGCAAGTATCATTAATAATGTTGACTAAATCATTATCTTTGCAAAAGCCTGCCGAAATTATCTTTTCCCTGAACTGGTGGTTGTGTTAATACTGTTGAAATAATTTATGAAATACAAATTTCTTATGTTTTTTTAAAATGGTTTGCATTTGTGCACAAATTGACATCACCTGAGGAGAAAGCCAACTAAAGACCTTATCAACAAGAAGCCTTTTGAATTTGCCCTCAAGATAGTGACAGTTATCAAGAATATATCTGTCCAATTCTGTCATTTGCAGAACTTAAGTATGCAACAAGTTGTCATTGGCTTTTTCCATTTTTCTGTCCCCACAATACTTCTTGTCCTCTGAATTGATCCTAGTAACTTTCAAATAAGGCCGGGCGCGGTGGCTCAAGCCTGTAATCCCAGCACTTTGGGAGGCCGAGGTGGGCAGATCACGAGGTCAGGAGATCGAGACCATCCTGGCTAACACGGTGAAACCCCGTCTTTACTAAAAACACAAAAAATTAGCCGGGTGAGGTGGCGGGCGCCTGTAGTCCCAGCTTCGCGGGAGGCTGAGGCAGGAGAATGGCGTGAACCCCGGGGGGCGGAGCCTGCAGTGAGCCGAGATCGCGCCACTGCACTCCAGCCTGGGTGAAAGAGCGAGACTCCGTCTCAAAATAAATAAATAAATAAATTCCATTTTTGCAATCGAATTGCAGTTCTGACCATGTGGACCTATTCAGACTTTTGTAACATTCCATTTCCAAATGGAATGATGAAGAAAAATTGCAGTTCAAGCTGCAAATCAAATCTAACCTCTGTAATGAAAAGAACTGCAGAGAAAACCGTTTTCCAATTGTCCCTCAGAACCATTCCTTAAAGGACCTCCCACTTCCAGGCCAATAATAATTTTCACGAACATACCCATGGTCATGCTTTTTGATTTCATAATCGGCTTCGTTTAAGTGAAACTGAGGGAACAATGTAGGTTCTTTTGCCCAGCCCCATACAGCGGAAGAAAGGTCTCCTATTAACTCCACAGCTGCCGTTGCCCTGACAGCAGTAGGTTGGTTATCCTAGTACCTCTAGGTGGCAGTGTAGCCCAAGACAACGTACTGGGTCCTCGGCTTCCTCCCCTCCCCTCCCCCTCTCTCTGGTTGGCAGCACAGGTTGGATTGGCATACAGGGAAAATAATCATTAAAAATAAATGCAATCAAAAGAAGTAGGTTATTATAGTGGCACATTGGAACTGCTTTTGTTAGAAGTCTGTCAGCCTCCCATTAGAAATGTTTGGGAGGAGTTTACCACTCAGCTGCAAAAATTTGCTGGAGGTTAAAGATGACACTCTGTGGGACTCAACCTTGTTGCCTATTTATTCCTGAGAAGTTTGGTTTTAGATGTTGGGTGGCTTTGAAGTAGCACGCAAAGACACACAGATGGGTCTGTTTTGCTTAAGGCAATTCGTAACTGTTTTTGCAATACTGAAATGCATTATGAACCAATGACATGCTGAGGTTTCATGGGCCACACCAGAGTGCATGTCCTTATGAGGATTTCAGGATTACATTCTAAAAATATTGTCATGTGACTAGGTAAAATATTATTATAAATTGCTGCTTAGTAAAAATTTAGATAAGTTTAGCAACAACCCGGATCCTCCACCTCATCTGAGGCCAGTCCCTTTCCCCGCCCCTTCTTCTAAGCCATCCTTCCCTCCACTGTAAAATGAAGAGTCACTTTCCATGAATATTAACATCAGATGTTAAGTCAGGATTGTCTGCATCATGCTATGGCAACAAGTGAGCCCCAAATCTGATGACTTAACACCACCAAAATGTGTTTCTCATTTGCACAGCCTGTCTGACTTAGGCCGTGGGTGACTCTGCTTCACACTGTTACTGAAGTGCTACTGTCTGGTAAGTGTACCACCTGGAATAAGGGTTCTTGGGCTTTCTTTTCTGGACTTTGTTCTGGAATCCATACACATCACTTCTGCCCCCAGCTCATCACTGACAACTAGTGACAGTTCCCCACTTCACCGCAAGGGAGTGGGGAAATATTAGGCAGACATCTCAGCCGCCATCATAAATCACTTTCAGCTCTGCATTTTAGGATTCTATGATCCTGATGGAGAGACAATCTTATTAACTTTTTAATGCTCCCAACTGTTAACACCAAATGGCTTGTTAATTCCTCAAAAACTAAATTTAATGGAATACCTTGAAGAACTTCCAGGCTCACATCAAGGGGCAGGCTCTTGTAATTTTTTCTGTGAAGTCTTATTCTCCTTTTCTAGACAAAATTAATTGCTTCCTCTCTGTGCTTTGGAGGTGCTATGTTCATGCTGTTGGCTTTGGGTCTGTCACAGCTCAATTTGTAGCTCCTCTATCTCCTCTGATAGAGTATACTCTCCTTGATGTGAGGTAATCAGTTTTATCTGTTTTGTATTGCTGATCCCTAAAAAGATATGGATGAAGAAAAATGAAATGATGAAAAATATTATCCTATGGAAAATAATAATAGTTTTTGAGCTCTATGGGTTCTGATGCTAATGAAGTTTCAAACATATGTAATATACACAGATGCCTTGTCTCTTTCAACTCTTAGAGTAATCTTTGAGGCAGGTGCATAACGGAACTGTATTTTCAGAGGTCAAATAACATTTCCAAATTTGTGAGGTAGCAAATGCTAGAGCTGAGATTCAAATTCAGGCCTCTTTGATTGTATTTCTGAACCACTATGCTAAATGCATAATGATTTATACCCTGATTTGCATGTCTTGATAACAGAAACATAATTAAAAACATTATAATTGAAAGAAAAAAAGTTCACCATGCAAAGTAATGTCAACTTGAAGTGAAACCACCTCTAAAGGACAAGAGACCTGGATTCTATTTCTGGTGCCAGTTCTGCCAATTAATAGTTGTGTGACTTTGAGCAAGACTGTTCATTAGCTTCACCCCAGTTTCCAGAGCTGTACGTTGAGATTTAAGTCTGGATCATTAACTTTCAACTTTACTGTATAAATTGGATACCTTGGTAAAATGCGGATTCTGATTCAATAGGTCCAGGGTTTCTGAGATGCTGCAGTTCTAACAAGCTTCCTGGTGATGATATTGTGGCTGGTCCATGAGGAACATTTTGAATATCCAGGAGCTAGATGATTGCTAAGGCTTCTTACTATCTGATTTTGTGAGGATTTAGGAACTGTTGGATCGAACTACTTCTTTTTTTTTTTTTTTTTTTGTGAGGAGTCTCGCTCTGTCGCCCAGGCTGGAGTGCAGTGGCGCAATCTCGGCTCACTGCAAGCTCCGCCTCCCGGGTTCACGCCATTCTCCTGCCTCAGCCTCCTGAGTAGCTGGGACTACAGGCACTCGCCACCGCACCCGGCTAATTTTTTGTATTTTTAGTAGAGATGGGGTTTCACCGTGGTCTCGATTTCCTGACCTCGTGATCCGCCCGCCTCGGCCTCCCAAAGTGCTGGGATTACAAGCGTGAGCCACTGCGCCCGGCCTCGAACTACTTCTTAATCTAAATAATTGGCACAAAAATATAAAGCAATTGATCAGTTATTCTCTCTTCTTCCAGCAACACATCTGGAGTTTCCTTGGAGATTCTCTCCAATCCTTAAAATCTATGTGCTTCAGGTGAAATTTGGAGGTATCAATGTTTAAAAATTTTCTGCCCACAACCATTGGTTCAGATTATGTCATGAGATAGATTTAAAGACAGTAAAATACAATCAAATATGTTCCTTGGAATTTAGGAACAGACATAGAGACTTTTTCGTGTCGGACTTGAACTCAAACATACTAGAGCAGCCTTAGCCATTAAACTTTAATGCCACAGGGATAGAAAGATATTGACGATGAGAAAATGGATCCAAGATGTGGAGGCAGAGGAGGCAAGTCCAGGGGAAATCTTTTGAGCTTTACTTGCAAAAGTAACTGGGCAGGCTCAACCATAAATAGTTGGAAAAATGTATTAACTTGTGTGTATGTGTGTATACACACTTCTATTATGTGATTAGCCAGTCAGATGATCATCACCTGGTAGGCCCAATTTCCTTCCAGATAAGGGCCTTGGGACCTGGGATCTGGCCTCAGCATTGGAGAATGGGCCTGAGGGGTGATTCTCAAGTCAGAGTTTAAGGTCGAAGCCACCACTAAAAGCCAAACAGAAAATACAACAGAAGCTTGGATGAAGCTGCAGAGTGGTAGGAAATGGGAGGGAAGCCACAGAACCACACTAGAGATTTAAGGCCACAGCCTGAGGGCTTGAGAGCTAAGAACGGAGCTTGCAGAGTCCCTGAGCTGCTGGAGTCTAGCTGGGGTCTCATTCACAGGGCAAGTCTGCCTCTGTAGTGGGAAACGGAAGAATCAGGTGTGCCAAGCCAGGGGGCCATACAAGGAGGTTGTGCTGCTCTCTGGGGCCTTAGTAGGGCAAAGACACGACTACAGGCTGCAATTTGTTTTGGTTAGTGAACTGCTGCTTGCAATGCCTCTGGGTTGTGTGTGTGTGTGTGTGTGTGTGTGTGTTGTGATTATTTATTTTCCTGACAGAAGCAGTAATCTCAAATGGCCTCTTGAGACTGGGCAGCTATTATGCATGTCACAGATGAACTCTTAGGACAGCCAACTTCACTTTGACCTGAGGCAAAAGCTATTTAAATTTTATTAGGGAAGCAGGCCAACCACCCTATTAGATCTTTGGGTGATTACAAGAAAATCATCCTATAAAGCGTTCCATTATATATGTCTGTTAAATGGCCATGGCTTCCTGATGAATATAAAATATCTGATAGGCAGATGGCATAACAGGAATGATTTATCTGAATCAAACTAAACACTTGAACTTAATTTTATGGAATATCACGGGATCCGTGGTTTTCCTATTTATGAGCAATCCCCTTCCTTTTCCCCTGCCCACAAACATGGTTGCCTCAGCGTATTCTGAACCCCATGTTCCTGCAATTGTTTCTGTCTTGCTTCAGTAACTCTGGAGCATTTATCCATGTAATAGCATGGTCTTCCGCTCCACTGCTTATATAGCCCTTATGCCTCAATGAATTTGCTTGATGGGATGCAGACAAAATGCTGCTTAGTATATTTTATGTATTTAAATGAATATTTATAGCAAACAAAGGAGGCAGACATTTTAAAAAAGATATCTTTTTGAGGCAAATGGCTAATTTTTTTATCATCTACAATGACTTATGTTTTGTACATTCTTTATTTGCCTTATAGGATGGGGTGTTGGGCCATATTTGAATAAGTTGTGCATGCTGACATGTAGGCTTATTAAAAACTGAAACACATCCCAAAATATGATTTCAAGCTACTGTTCTGAGTGAATTATTCTGCAATGGTCATTTACATGTGTAAAGATGTAGGTATAAGGATATTCTAAACAGATATAATTTTTTTTTTTTTTTTGTGAGACGGAGTCTCGCTTCTGTTGCCCAGGCTGGACTGCAGTGGCGTGATCTCTGCTCACTGCAAGCTCCGCCTCCTGGGTTCAAGTGATTCTCCTGCCTCAGCCTCCCAAGTAGCTGGGACTACAGGCGCCTGTCACCAGGCCCAGCTAATTTTTGTATTTTTTTAGTAGATACGGGGTTTCACTGTGTTAGCCAGGATGGTCTCAATCTCCTGACCTCGTGATCCGCCCGCCTTGGGCTCCCAAAGTGCTGAGATTACAGGCGTGAGCCACTACACCCAGCCAATATTTTTTTTAATGATTTTTAATTAAAAAAAAAATTGTGGATACTTAGTAGGTGTATATATTTATGGGGTACATGAGATAATTTATGGGATACATTGCACGAGGCATGCAATGTGAAATGAAGACATCATGGGGAATGGGGCCTTCATCCCCTCAAGCATTTATCCATTGGATTACAGACAATCCAATTACACTCTTTATTTCAAAATGTATAATTAAGTTATTATTGACTATAGTCACCCCGTTATGTGATCAAATAGTAGGTCTTATTCATTCTTTCTAACTATTTTATTGTATCCATTAGCCATCCCCACCTCCCCTCCAGATCCCCACTACCCTTCCCAGCCTCTGGTTACCACTCTTCTACCCTCTATGTCCATGATCTAAATGAAACTTTTTTTTTTTTTTTTTTGAGACAGAGTGTCGCTCTGTCACCCAGGCTGGAGTGCAGTGGTGCAATCTCGGCTCACTGTAACCTCCGCCTCCTGGGTTTAAGCAATTCTCCTGCCTCAGCCTCCTGAGTAGCTGGGACTACAGGCATGCACCAACATGCCAGGCTAATTTTTGTATTTTTAGTAGAGATGGGGTTTCACCATGTTGGTCAGGCTGGTCTCAAACTCCTGACCTCAGGTGATCCACCCGCCTCGGCCTCCCAAAGTGCTGGGATTACAGGCATTAGCCACCGCACCTGGCCCTGAACAGAACATTTTTGATTGAGAAAAATTAGACACAAAAATATATCAAAAGGATGCCCATATTATGGTAGAGGCTCATAGTGGAATATAATACAGCTGCTAAAAACGAATAAAATAGATCTGTACTTGCTGGCCAAGAAGGATTTCCAAAAACAAAGACAGTCTCATAATAGGTATGTGATATGGTTTAGCTGTGTCCCCACCCAAATCTCACCTCGAATTGTAGCTTCCATGATTTCCACATGTTGTGGGAGGGATGCCGGTGGGAGGTGATTGAATCATGGAGGCGTTTCTTGCCTGTGCTGTTCTCGTGATGGTGAATGGGTCTCACAAGATCTGATGGTTTTATAAAGGACAGTTCCCCAGCACATGCTGTCTTGCCTGTCACATGTAGGATGTGACTTTGCTCCTCCTTCACCTTCCACCATGAATGTGAGGCCTCCCCAGCAATGTGGAACTGTGAGTCAATTAAACTGCTTTCCTTTATAAATTACCCAGTCTCAAGTATATCTTTATTAGGAGCATGAGAACAGACTAATACAGTATATATACTTTAATCGGATTGTTTGTAACCCAAAGGATAAATGCTTGAGGGGATGAAGGCTCCATTCCCCATGATGTGCTCATTTCACATTGCATTGGTAAAATAATATATATTAATTTGTATTCTCATAAAACTATGAAGGAAACTACCAAATTTTTGTCAAAAAAGAGAAGTAAAATAATGGGTTACTGCCTTCTTTCTAAAAACATTTTCATATAATTTTATTTTGGAGTTTATTTTATAATGTGAAAAACAAAATATTTTATTTCAAAAAGGGTCCCAAGTTGGTAAACACAGAAATAATTCTGGTCTATCATTGCATACCTGGCCACTGAAATATAAGCTATAAGGTAAAATGAAGCAATGTCTACTGATGTTTATGGAAGAAAGGAGAACACCTTTCACCACAATAGAAATTTGTGAGCTGCTGGCATGGCAGGGAACTTGGAGACAGCAAATTCAACTCATCATTTTGAGCATGGGGAAAATGAAAGACTGGGGGGTTAACATCTTTCCCAAGCTCATGCAGTCAACTGGTGAGGAGAAGGCAATAGTGAGGTCAAGACTCATAGGATGGTCAATCCTACGCTCTCTCCATGAGTATCAGTCTTCCAGTTTAAAGTTTAGTAATACCTAACTTTTGAAATATGTCTTCCATTGCATTTGAAAGCTAAATAAATACATACATCTCAGTAGTTTAAGAATCCTAAAATATCTGTGTTTTCATTGCTTCTATTTTATTACTGTGCTGTATAATTCTGGTTTTGCATCTGGGAAATGAATTAATCATGACCCTTCCTTACAGCCCTATGAGGCAGGAAGCCCTTATTATGGTGCTTTCATTTTCCAGATGAAGAAACATAGCAGCAAGAGGGTAAGTGATGTGCCCAGGGTCACATGTTGGAAGCGGTTAACAATCAAGTCCCGATCGGAGAGTTTTATCTCAGATGGATTCTATCCTAAAGAATTAATAACAAGTCCTGAAAGTCCAGGACACTTGCCGGTGCCTCACAGATTCTTGTATTTTGGGAATCCAAAGATTGAATTTTTGTAGTAGAAAAAAAGGAGAGACAAAATGACAAAGTTAGAAAGGCAAAGTAAGTATATAACAGGGATAGTAAAGAGATAATTAACCCCTTCACCATTGAGCCTACATTTACATGTCTGTGAAGATGGTAGTACTTATGGAATGCCTGTGCGTAAACCATCTGTTTCCATTCTCTGAGAAAGATACAGAAATACTCTTTTTGCCTTCTTTGTTCCTATGATGATGGGCACAAGGTCGATAAAAAGGTTTACAGTTGTCTATCTCAGATTTGAATGAATGATGTAGCAATGAATTTATTTTTATTGGATCATTCTGTGAATAAGAATATTTCGATTACATATTCACAATCTAAATTAAATCCTCCATTAATTCGATGGGAAAGAGTCAGATAAGGTGAATCACATTATCCAGACTCTTCTGAGACACTCACACCCTTGATGAACCTACTGGGACTCTCAATTCATCAGGTGCTCTTGTTAGAATTCACAAGCAGGTATTTTTCCTCTTTTTTTTCTCTTTCTTTGGGAAACTTTATTTATATGTGCAATTCATTGTGGTCTTGTGCTTCCTATGAAACACACACCTTTGTGGTAAAATGATTCCTTGTTAGTGGGATGAAATGAATCCCCCACTCCCTCAACCAGGTCAGAAACCTGGTAATCGGAGAGACGGCATGAACTTTGCACCAGTCATCATCTTAGCTGTCTCCAGGAGTTTATACTGATTTCTGTCAAATAAAAGCTGACCCAGAAAGATAGCAAGTGAAACTTCAGAATAATATGGTCAGGAGGAGTTATCATCGGGTGTTGGGTTGAAGTTGGGTTTACAAAATCAGTCCTATGAGTTGCTCCCTGGGTTTGGTGTGGGTAGGGAGAGCAGTCCTCAGATACACCAGGCCAAGTGGTCTCCAGAAGATGACTTAGGATGGAGACCAGCTATGTTTGCCTCTGGGTTTCTTAGAAAGAACTGCCGCCCCCTGCGCCCACCTCTTAACCCCTTCTAGTAAAGCTGGTGGAGGGAGGTGAGTGGAGTTAAATCACACTCTTCCTCCCAAGTAGAATCCACTCTTTCTCCCCAGACTGAGTCTGTAGAAGCCTCCATTGGTACCAGGTGAAGCCAAAGGCACTCGTGTATAGGGGACATGGAATGAGCTGGTCTGAACCTCTGGCATTCTGTGGGTGGGTGGGTGGCAGGGTGGGAGTTAGTTTGGTGTGTCCTGATAGACAGCTGGTGACATAAATAGGGAAGACTTAAAGAGGATACTGCAGGAGAAGCTGAGAGAGGATTTGGGGAGCAAGGGGAATATAAAACATAAGGAAGCATTCAAGAAGTGCGTATCATGAGAGAGGATACCCTCCAAAGACCTTTTGTCAGGGACTAGGATGGGGAAGGGATTTAGGCAGGGAAACTAGCATGAATCAATACAGAAAGTAAATAGTTGAGGTATGACAACCATTTGTGGTAACTAGACACATGGTGAATGGTTTGGGAGAATGACTCCAGAAAGCTAAATTGAGGCAGATTGTAAAACTTGTTTGGCATCTGTTTTTGAAAAATAGTTTCTGGTAAGCATTAGTTAGAGCCATGTAGAGTAACTCATTCGCCTCTTGGCCAGTATTACCTGCCATATTAATAAAATATATGATCAAATCATAAATACAAATAGAGATGTGGAAAGAATAATATTGATTACATAGCATTGCCTTACATGTCTTTTTAGTACTGGTTATCTATACCCAGTGGAAGTAAGTAGTTTAGGTGTTATTCATTTCACAGGTGATAAAATGGAGACCCAGAAGCTGGTTTGAACCTCTGTCATTCTAATAACCTCGGTCACTCTAAAAGTTCTGACATATCCAAAGCTCCAGGGAAAATTAAGGGTGAAACTAGGATAAGAACCAAGATGTCTCTGCCCCAGTCTGATTTCCTTTTCCATTGAACTGCACTGTCTAATATTGCTTTAGCTAGAATACTTTCCCTGGCAAATATTTCTCCCATTTCCTACTCCGTTCACAAACATAGAAGGAAAATATAGACCATTTGAGTGACAGGGTCACCTGGAACCAACAAAAAAAGACAATAATTTTTTTCATGTCCATCATTCTCAGTAGGATGTATTTCCTCTCTTTTTTCACCCCCACTCTCCTCCCAGCCCCCAGTTCCAGGCATGAGTCCTTTCTGTTATAGAGCTACTGAACCCAGCTTAATACAGTAGTTTGTAAAAGATTAGATTAGATTTATTTTATCCTTCAGAGAAAAAAAATAATCACAGAAGAGTCTGTCTTTCCATTTAAGGGCATAGCTTGTCACATTTAGCTCAAGAAACACTTGCTGAAATTATTTATTTTATCTTATCTGGGCCCTAAAAAAAATTAGATATTGTTTTGAAACATCATTGAGTTTAATCTTTTTTTTTTTTTTTTTTCTTGGTAGAGAGTTGTTACTAATCTACACAATTGTCAGGGTTAGCAATCAAGCTGCTTCATGTTTGAATGTACACTCTGTAGAGTGAATTCCGCTTGGGTACCATAAGAGTGCAGGATTTAGAAGTGTGTAATGAAAGAGATGATTTGCTCTTCATTTATTTTCTCTCTCTCAAAAGAATGTGTTATTTGAAAAAAGAAGACTGCAGTGTAATCTATTTCATTCTGTTTTGATGGTAGCCTCCCCTTGTACAACGTATCAATTTCAAATAATACAGCTTCCCATCCCCCATAAATGCATAAACCTTTCAGGCGCAGAGATTCTAGCAAACGACTGACAAAACTTTACTGAACATGATGCTATAATTAAGGAAATGTGGACTTTGGAGGTAATCATTAGTTCTCCCAAATGCGTGTCTAGCCTGGGATTTTGCCGCCTACTACGTTTCCTTCTTAATGACAATGTTGGGAGGTTTCCATGTAATTGAAATTGCCCCCTTTGAAGAATTGATGTGCTAAGTGATCATGTAATCTCATGATCAGCTAGTAAGAGAGAAATGAAGAAAATTTGTATCCTGGCACAAAGTGGAAACAGACAATTATATGGGAAATTTCTGTACTACTTTGCAAGTTTGTGCTATAGAATTAAAGAAGCTAGATGTTGCCCACTGCTGCATAAATTTAGAAAGATGCTTCTAGACTGGTTTAGGTAGATCATCAATAGTTTGCAATTATACTTTATGAACTCAACCACTTGTAGTGAAGAACCATGTGTATGTACATACGTCCATACCAGGAGCAGGCGTGTAGAGTGTATTGCTCAGCTATTTCTGCAACAGTGTTGCATTTTGAGCATCCTTAAAATTTGCTCACGTCTATGGGTCTCGTGCACTGTAACTGGGTGAGGCTAGACTTTGGGATCCAGGTTCCAGGCCCAGGCTGTGGCACATGTTGGGTTTGGGTCAGCTCCATGAGTTTCTCATCCTCCTTGGACCAGCAACTGTCCAGAGCCTACACTTCATATGGCAAATGGCAGGAGTGCAAGAGAGCAAATGGAAACAAATAGCACCACCAGAGGCCTCAGCCCTGAACTCTCTCACTGTCTCTCACCCACAACCCATTGGCAAATTGCATGGCCAAGCTCAGCACAACTGCAGCAGGGCAAGAATTCTAAGTCACATGGCAAAAGGCATGGATGCATAGAATTATATTATGTATAATAATTGCAAATAATGATTCAAGCTGCCAAGAGGCCAATAGTCTCATGGTGTCCATTCTTGAGAATTAACGGACTATACTTTGTTTATTTTTGTGGTCTCTTCATGCTCAGATTCTCAATACAACAATACTAATGTTACTACCACATTCACTTCAGGTGAAGATGAGAAAATTTGCTGGGGGAGAGGGGAGAGAGCATTTGCTTTACAGAGGGTCCTGTTTTTTCTTGGGGATTTGTTTATGAATATGTATAATTAGGTCAGAAGAAATGTTTAGGTTTTGTCTCAGTCACCAACTACCTTTTAGAAAATAGGTAGGTGTTTTTGTTGAGAAAAGCCCACATATTGATGAGCCCTCTCTGTCATGGGCAATAAGGAGAACACTCACCTCCTTCCCCAGCATCCTTCACTACCTGCTCACTCCTAAATATCCTGCCAGTCAGTACATGGCAATCCCAGGTGAAGGCTGGGTGCTGGCACTCTCCAGAGTTAGTGTCTGTCTTGGGAGAGCTACTCTCAACTGTCATTTTGCATGGGTATGGACTTGTGTTCAGTTACCTAGGAAAGAATTTAAGTATAGAATACATTTAACATTATATTCAAATATGAAAATGTACAGTACATTTGCCCCAAGGACCACTTCAAAATTCACATTCTTTTGCAAATTTTTCTACATTATTATAAAAGAAAGAAAATAGGATTCGAAAGCTTATATGTTCTTCTTGTTTGGTTGTGCATGTGGCCCTGATAAGCCTTACTGTACTCCTTGCTCCATGGCACTCAATTTATTTTATTTTTACATTGTCTGAAGACTAGTTTTTTTTTTTATGTTAGACTGTTCACTAACCTTGAAAACATGTCCATTGATCTGTATATGAGTTTCCATTCTGGTAATCTCTCCCAAAATTTAAGCTCTAAGAAGAAAATTTTAATCCACTTTCTTAATCTCAAGCTCAACATTACATATATGCATTTCACAAATGCACTTGGAATCTGGAATGATTTTGCTTCAAATACTTGGATGCAGAGACGTAGAGGTGGAGGTGGCAAGAAGGTTTGGCTTCTCAGCTCAGCCCCTGACACTAGTTTTGTGTCCTAAGGAAAGAGAGAGCACCTCTGCATTTCTGCATGGAACATGGCTCAAACAAGAGTAAAGGGCATGCAGGACGGTCCTGTCATCTTCAGGGCATGAACCACTCTTGGTTTCCTGGAAGACTAAGAGCTAGTGGAGGTGGCTGTCTTCAAGGAGGGCACAATAGCAGCTTTTGGGTTGCAGAGTCATCCTCAGACAGCTTTGCTGACACCTGACATTCCAGGGGCTGCCAAAGTGGAAGAACAAATGAAACCTGTGTTTGAAACCCAGGCAAGACATCTCTGAGGGTCCCAAGATTTAAAGCTCTGTCTTTTTGGAGAGATTTTAAGATTATAGCTCTGTCTTTTTGGAGCACTTTAGTCTCTCTATCTACGTACATGGGAAGATTTAGCTTGTGCGTAGATAGAGAGATTAAAGTGCTCCAAAAAGACACAGCTATAATCAGCAATTTTTTGCTTACCAATATGTTTTTATTTATGCTCAGAAGCAGAAACCAAAGGCAATTCAAGGCACTCATAAATTGACAGATGTATATGGCCAGGTATATATGTTGAATACCAACTGTTGAGTTTCTTGGCCTTGTCCAAATAGTTCTCCAATGAGTGTTTAAAGGATGGTCATCAGTCCTGTGAAAGCAACTGCTTGTTGCCTCTTCTGTCTTAACATCCTTACAGTTCTTTGTTCTGGTGATTCTCCAGTTTGTGGCCATCCCACACTTGTGCTCTCCTTGCTGGGCAGGATTTTTTGGAGATGATGTGTCTAGCTCCTATCTCATTCTTTGGTATTTCACTAAAACACTTGTTATCAGACCTCAGGAATAGGGAGATTATTTTTTGCCTGGTTGGAGGTGAGCATTTAGTGGGGGTCATTTCTATCCTTAGTGTGCAAAGTTCCGACCCCAATACTTTGAGAGCAGAGGTCTGAGGCATTGCCTTAGAATCTGGCCAGTTCCTTGTTTAGAAGATTTACATCAGCCATCAGCCACAATTCTTAAAGCAGCACTGTAAGACCATATTAGGTACAGTTCTACTATGTCCTAGCATTTTGTAATGAGGTGCGTTTAAGTACTTTTATGTCATATACATCATAGAAGTCACATTTCAAATACATTTCAATTACTGACTCATACTTCTGCAACATAGATTTTGAAACATCTTGCCCACAAATTAGACTGAGTTTTCAGACTCCTTTAAAATCATCGAAAAAATGATAAGCCATAGGTTTTTGGAGAAAATAATAGGAAATGAACTTTTTAAGTAGCATCAATGCTAAAAGAGTTATCCTGGAGGCATAAAACATTTTCAAGGTTTTCCTAAGTGCTCCTTGAGACAATGGCACCTTAGTGATTGAGATTTGAACTCCTGTGATCTGCTTAATACTGACAAGGTTATTCTAAGGGCTTTGAGCTCTCAGACATGAGCAGCATTTCATTACCTTAGATTTCAACAGAACTTTTGAAATGCCAAGGGTTTGCCTGCTGTTCCCAAGCTTAGTGAAATATAGCCATGTCCATCGGGTCAGAGGACCTTACCTTTGAATGCAGCCCACCGTGAATGTGAAATGCTAACTCTTTATAGCCAGAGTATTTGAAATGGCCTTTCTGTTCTTAATTAGCGAATGCTTTCTCTACCACTGGCTACCTGGGTCTGACATGATGGAGAATTTGCCTGGTTCACAGGGGGTCCTGGGAGAGCCATTATCAATCACAGTGTCTTAGAAATGAAAGACTGAAGAAAAGATGATTGAAGCCCCAGTGGCTGCCTTCACAAATGAGCTTCAGGAGAAAAAGCAGTTTTAGTGTAAACGTGGCGAGTCTTCATATTGGAACTTGATAAAATTAAAGGCAATGCCAGGTAATATAAACCATTGTTGAACCTTTCTTTTATTAAAACTGGGCTAAAACAAGGAGTAGAAATTTGTCAGGTGCAGTAATTACTTTGGTACTTTACTGATGAAAGCTGTCTCAGGCAAAGCCCTCTCCTCATCTATTTTCCATTTCCTCTGAGTTCTACTTTCAGCTGCTAGAGGAGGATAAATACAAAACAAGGTGAGAGCAACTTCACAGCCTGTCTATTTATGGATTAAATATTTCTAACAGCAACTGAAGTGAGTTTTTTATTCTTATACCTTACCCTGAATTACTACCTTGAGAAAATTTCTAGATTATCTGGTCATTAGGAGAACATAGAAACATACATGTTAGTGACCATAGAAATGGAGGAAAAAACTCCAGAAACCTGGTGAGAAAACATTGGTTGCATGTGAAAATAATATAACCTGGGTATTGCAGCTGGGGCAGGAAATGGGAGGAGGATACAAGAAATTGGTAAGGAAGGAATGAAAAATCTCTTAGGTCATTGCCACTCAAAGTATGGTCTGTGAAGTAGCATAAGCTTCCCCTGGGAGCTCGTTAGAAATTCAGAATTCCAGGCTCCAGAATCTGCAGTTCAATGAAATCCACAGGTGAGATATAGAAATTCTAGAGTTTAAGAGGCTCTGGTATATCTAAGGCCCTTAAACTAAGTGATACTCAGGGAGTATCCAAAGCCAGCGAGACCCATAAAACCCAGAAGAGATTCACAGTTTCTCAGCAGGCATTTGAAGAGGGCATGACAGTTAAAGGGATTATACATGTAATGCTGATGAAGACAGAAGTATGTATAAGGTTAGTGCAAATTGAAAGTATTGGCAAAAACCGCAATAACTTTTGCGCCAAATTATAGCTAGTGCAATAGAAATTCACATGAAATTTTTAGATTTAAGACAACAAAGCTCTCTCTTTTAAAGGTTGAAATTTGTGCATTAATAGAAAGGAGTTAAAATGCTTCACAATAGATATACTGGTTATGAAAGAGCTGTCCAAACAATGATGACATGAATGAGTATCAAATGTTGAGCTACTAGAAGCAGGACAGATAGAATTAGCACCAGTCAAGAAGACAGGAGTGTCACCCAGGATAAAGATCTGCTTCTAATCACTTTTTGCTAATAGCTCTAACAAAAGCCTAGAGAGGTGAAGTTAACAATAAACCCAGACTATGCTTAGCCATGCTAACACTTTGTAATTTACTGAAAATCCTTATCTATTCATGTAAGTCTTTAAGTTAACTCTTTAATAAACCCTACATAATTCACCCATAAATGGGTTTTGTTTCTTCACAAGCACAGGCTCATTTGCCTGCTCCACTTGTATATGCTGGGAGACTTTTACCATCTGTATCTTAGCCTCCTTTGCTTCAGTTTCTTTAGCTGTAAAATGAAGATAACAGTAATATTTACCTTATAGGGTTCAAGGATTAAATAAACTAGCATGCATTATTCACTTAAAAGAGTGCATGACACAAAGTTAAGGCTTAATAATTACTAGTTATGATTATTATTTATGAAATCCTAAACTAAAAGTATCCGTTTAGATATTTTAAGGAGCGGTAGCTGAACAAGGACAATTTAACCAGCATTTGAGGTCACTCTGCTGGTACCCAGATAGGACAGATCACATCAAGATGTATTATTTTTAGGGACACCTTAACTATGGGTCTTAGATAGGATTTGAGTAGTTATAAATGAACTTAAATGTATTTTCATAGAGCCAAGAAATGAACTCTTTGGAAATAGAAAATCCATCACTTATCTTTGCTTCCAGAAATCTCAGCCATTTTCTTGGATCCTTTTTTATTCTCACTCACTTTGAAGGCCAAGTCCACATTAGTTGTTCCTGGATAAATAGTAACAGCCAAAGCAGAGTGGCTGAATTTCATCCTTTAAAATTTGATTGAGGAATTGAAATTAATTTGCAGTTGTATAATGCATCTTGTTTCATGTGACAAGAATACTAGAATACAATTAAGATATGGTGAAACTGTAAAACTTTTAGGATCAGCTGGAACTCATTAAGAATGAGAGCTTATTCTTAAAAACAACTTTAATCAAAAAGTGGTTTGACCCAATCACTTTGCAGTAGTTTTTAATGTGTATTTTGAGGATTTTCTTCCTCTACCTCCTCTTGTTCCTCCTTTTCTTCCTCCTCCTTGATCTCCTCCTTGCCCTTCTCTTCCCACTTTTTCTTTCTTGAGTGGTATTTCTGCAAAGAAACGTCATTAATAAATGCAAATTGTCATAGATGGTGACAGTAATCTCCCAAAGCAATGCATTTTAATAGCTTTCCTTCAGGAGGCATAATAAATGTACAAAATAAATAAATTTGATCCATGTTGTGGACTGGTTATGTGAAAGCTTTTTTGTCTTGTCATGATTCTGCTCTGACATTGTTTTGTCTTAAAGCAAGTCCATTTCCCTTCCCTAGGCCTCAGTATCTTATCTGTGAAATCTAGACTAAAATATAAAATCATATATTCAACCAAACTTAAAATTCTACTCCTTAACAATTAGGACCCTACACAAAAGAATTATGAAAAGCATTTCTAACTAGTTAGTTTAATTTCAAGTGGTTTAGAAGAACTGAGGTCAGGAACCATCATGAGACTGCCCTAGGGTAGAAGTGCAAGTCTTTCCTTAATTGAATGTAATTTCTGAGAGTAATTCCTGTTTTTCTTCAGACTGGGGCCATGTTGGTCAGCCTGTTTGTAATACGGGTTTTGATTTGCAAAGGTGATTTCCTGCATCTGCTCTCTATATCATTGAAGATGTTGTTGAAATCTACACAAAATAGGAGAAAGAGGTCCTTGGGATGCTGATGGATTCCACTCATAGTCGCTTGGTGTACGTGGCTCAGGTTTGGCAAGGAGGACATGGCAAAGACTCAGTGGAAATCCTGAACCAGCAGGGATGACTGTAATTGATTTCCTGGGCAGCCCCTTTGCTGTCTTCTAGCCCAAGCACACTTCTTTACCTTTTTTTCTGTTTTCTTTCTGGCTCCATAAATAATCTGCGAAGTGGACAATTGGCAGCCAGAAAATCAATTGGCCTTTATATCTTTTCTAATTAATTTCTCATTGTCAAGCATTCACAAGACATTTGTAGGAAGTAAACTAACTCTTCCGCCTGTTACAATGCTTTTGATATATGACAAAATAAAGAAGGGTTCAAGGTGGAGCAAACAGCCGAAATTCTGTAACTGAGTTTGCTCTATGTGAGCTGCTTCTTATCTTAACTTGTATATCCGTAGAGGAAAATGTTTTCCTGAATAACAAATGATTAATATAAGTAATAATTATTTAGAATTAAATATATTACCTGTTCTATTCTCTATTCTTTTTTATTACATTTTAGTGTTGGATTACAAAAACAAACTGAGAACATTGTAAATACATAGAAAATAGGAATGACAAAATAAAAAGAAAAATTGTAAAGCACATGAACATCCCTAAGGCTTTGAAATTAATGCATATGAGGAGCACAGCAGGTACATATTAGATGCTTAAAATATTTAATAAACTAATGAAATATTTAATATAATTCTGATTTATATTTTCATCTACTAGCAGCTTAGGTTATAAACTATTTGCCTTACATTTGCCAATGGTGTACAATTCTTTTACATTTCTTTTTAATTTAAAAAGGCATACATTCAGGGCTGGGCGCGGTGGTTCACGCCTGTAATCCCAGCACTTTGGGAGGCCGAGGCGGGTGGATCACAAGGTCAGGAGATCGAGACCATCCTGGCTAACACGGTGAAACCCCGTCTCTACTGAAAATACAAAAAAATTAGCTGGGTGTGGTGGCCGGCGCCTGTAGTCCCAGCTACTCGGGAGGCTGAGGCAGGAGAATGGCGTGAACCCGGGAGGCGGAGCTTGCAGTGAGTCGAGATTGCACCACTGCACTCCAGCCCGGGTGACAGAGTGAGACTCCGTCTCAAAAAAAAAAAAAAATATACATATATATATATATATGGCTTACATTCTTCCTACACACCTACATGAATGACTATAATGAAAAAAACACTGACGATCCCAAGTGCTGATGAAGATGTGGGACAACTGGAACTCTCATCCATTGCTGGTGGATATGCAAAATGCTACAGCAACTCTGGAAAACAGTTTGGCAGCTTTGCATAAAGTTAAATATTCACTTATCATAACACCTTGCAAGCACATTCTTAGGCATTTACCCAAGAGAAATGAAAATATGTGTTCCTACAAAAACCTGAACACCAGTGCTTATAGTAGCTCTATTCATAATCACTCGAAACTAGAAACAGCCCAGATGTCCTTCAATTGGTGAATGGATAAACAAACTGGTACGTCCATACGATGGAATACTACTCAGTAATAAAAACAAACAAATGATGAGTTCATGTAACTACTTGGAGAAATTTTCAAGTAAAAAGCATTATACTGAGTGAAAGAAGCCAATCTCAAAAGACTACATATGGCATAATCTTCTCAAGAAGTCATGTGTTTGCCAGGGGTTCGGGATGAGGGGAGTGTGTGACTACAAAGGAGAGCAAGAGGGAGTTTTTTGGGCAAAGTGAATCCATCTTGTATCCTGATTATGCTGGTGGTCACATAAATCCGTACATGTGTAATTATTCATAGAGCCGTGCATCAAAAAAAAGCCAATTTCATGGTATAATTTAAAAACAAAATAAAAAAATGCATTCTTATTGAAGGCTATTAAACAATAGGGAAATATAAAAGTAAAATGGAAATGCTTCATCCATCACCTCTCTGGGAAGTCAGACTTGGGTGGGTACTCTTTCAGAGCTCTCTGTGTTCTGCTGACAAGCTGAGAGTCACCTGTGAGACACTGACTCAGGAGCTGATGGCCTTGATTTGTGCCCTAGACCTTCCATTTATTTATTGTAGCTCTGTGACCTTGGGCAAATTGCTTAACCTCTCTGTGTCTCAATTTCCTTCTGTTTATAATGGTGCTAATGGCAGTGTTGTAGATATTTACATAGCAAACACTGTGTAAGTGCTTACACTTTTACTACACAAATGTGAATTACATGCACACATCAAGTACATTTGTGTAATTCACACAGTTTTTTTTTGTTTTTTTTTTTGAGATGGAGTCTCGCTGTGTCGCCCAGGCTGGAGTACAGTGGTGCGATCTGGGCTTAATGCAAACTCTGCCTCCTGGGTTTGAGCAATTCTCCTGCCTCAGCCTCCTGAGTAGCTGGGACTACAGGCGCCCACCACCACATCCGGCTAATTTTCTGTATTTTTAGTAGAGACGTGTTAGCCAGGATGGTCTCGATCTCCTGACCTCGTGATTGGCCCGCTTCAGCCTCCCAAAGTGCTGGGATTACAGGCGTGAGCCACTGTGCCCGGCTATTCACACTTTTATTTTTTATTTTTTTTTTTATTTATTTATTTTTTTTTTTATTTTTTTATTTTATTATACTTTAGGGTTTTAGGGTACATGTGCACAATGTGCAGTTTTGTTACATATGTATCCATGTGCCATGTTGATTTCCTGCACCCATTAACTCATCATTTAGCATTAGGTGTATCTCCTAATGCTGTCCCTCCCCCCTCCCCCCACCCCACAACAGTCCCCGGAGTGTGATGTTCCCCTTCCTGTGTCCATGAGTTCTCATTGTTCAATTCCCACCTATGAGTGAGAACATGCGGTGTTTGGTTTTTTGTCCTTGTGATAGTTTACTGAGAATGATGTTTTCCAGTTTCATCCATGTCCCTACAAAGGACACGAACTCATCATTTTTTATGGCTGCATAGTATTCCATGGTGTATATGTGCCACATTTTCTTAATCCAGTCTATCATTGTTGGACATTTGGGTTGGTTCCAACTCTTTGCTATTGTGAATAGTGCCGCAATAAACATACGTGTGCATGTGTCTTTATAGCAGCATGATTTATAGTCCTTTGGGTATATACCCAGTAATGGGATGGCTGGGTCAAATGGTATTTCTAGTTCTAGATCCCTGAGGAATCGCCACACTGACTTCCACAATGGTTGAACTAGTTTACAGTCCCACCAACAGTGTAAAAGTGTTCCTATTTCTCCACATCCTCTCCAGCACCTGTTGTTTCCTGATTTTTTAATGATGGCCATTCTAACTGGTGTGAGATGGTATCTCACTGTGGTTTTGATTTGCATTTCTCTGATGGCCAGTGATGAGGAGCATTTCTTCATGTGTTTTTTGGCTGCATAAATGTCTTCTTTTGAGAAGTGTCTGTTCATGTCCTCTGCCCACTTTTTGATGGGGTTGTTTGTTTTTTTCTTGTAAATTTGTTTGAGTTCATTGTAGATTCTGGATATTAGCCCTTTGTCAGATGAGTAGGTTGCAAAAATTTTCTCCCATTCTGTAGGTTGCCTGTTCACTCTGATGATAGTTTCTTTTGCTGTGCAGAAGCTCTTTAGTTTAATGAGATCCCATTTGTCGATTTTGGCTTTTGTTGACATTGCTTTTGGTGTTTTAGACATGAAGTCCTTGCCCACGCCTATGACCTGAATGGTATTGCCTAGGTTTTCTTGTAGGATTTTAATGGTTTTAGGTCTAACATATAAATCTTTAATCCATCTTGAATTAATTTTTGTATAAGGTGTAAGGAAGGGATCCAGTTTCAGCTTTCTACATATGGCTAGCCAGTTTTCCCAGCACCATTTATTAAATAGGGAATCCTTTCCCCATTTCTTGTTTTTGTCAGGTTTGTCAAAGATCAGATAGTTGTAGCTATGCGGCATCATTTCTGAGGGCTCTGTTCTGTTCCATTGATCTATGTCTCTGTTGTGGTACCAGTACCATGCTGTTTTGGTTACTGTAGCCTTGTAGTATAGTTTAAAGTCAGGTAGCGTGATGCCTCCAGCTTTGTTCTTTTGGCTTAGGATTGACTTGGCGATGCGGGCTCTTTTTTGGTTCCATATGAACTTTAAAGTAGTTTTTTCCAATTCTGTGAAGAAAGTCATTGGTAGCTTGATGGGGATGGCATTGAATCTATAAATTACCTTGGGCAGTATGGCCATTTTCACGATGTTGATTCTTCCAACCCATGAGCATGGAATGTTCTTCCATTTGTTTGTATCCTCTTTGATTTCATTGAGCAGTGGTTTGTAGTTCTCCTTGAAGAGGTCCTTCACATCCCTTGTAAGTTGGATTCCTAGGTATTTTATTCTCTTTGAAGCAATTGTGAATGGGAGTTCACTCATGATTTGGCTCTCTGTTTGTCTGTTATTGGTGTATAAGAATGCTTGTGATTTTTGTACATTAATTTTGTATCCTGAGACTTTGCTGAAGTTGCTAATCAGCTTAAGGAGATTTTGGGCTGAGACAATGGGGTTTTCTAGATATACAATCATGTCATCTGCAAACAGGGACAATTTGACTTCCTCTTTTCCTAATTGAATACCCTTTATTTCCTTCTCCTGCCTGATTGCTCTGGCCAGAACTTCCAGCACTATGTTGAATAGGAGCGGTGAGAGAGGGCATCCCTGTCTTGTGCCAGTTTTCAGAGGGAATGCTTCCAGTTTTTGCCCATTCAGTATGATATTGGCTGTGGGTTTGTCGTAGATAGCTCTTATTATTTTGAGATACGTCCCATCAATACCTAATTTATTGAGAGTTTTTACCATGAAGGGTTGTTGAATTTTGTCAAAGGCCTTTTCTGCATCTATTGAGATAATCATGTGGTTTTTGTCTTTGGTTCTGTTTATATGCTGGATTACATTTATTGATTTGCGTATGTTGAACCAGCCTTGCATCCCAGGGATGAAGCCCACTTGATCATGGTGGATAAGCTTTTTGATGTGCTGCTGGATTCGGTTTGCCAGTATTTTATTGAGGATTTTTGCATCAATGTTCATCAAGGATATTGGTCTGAAATTCTCTTTTTTGGTTAAGTCTCTGCCAGGTTTTGGTATCAGGACGATGCTGGCTTCGTAAAATGTGTTAGGGAGGATTCCCTCTTTTTCTATCAATTGGAATAGTTTCAGAAGGAATGGTACCAGTTCCTCCTTGTACCTCTGGTAGAATTCAGCTGTGAATCCATCAGGTCCTGGACTCTTTTTGGTTGGTAAGCTATTGATTATTGCCACAATTTCAGAACCTGTTATTGGTCTATTCAGAGATTCAACTTCTTCCTGGTTTAGTCTTGGGAGGGTGTATTTGTCGAGGAATTTATCCATTTCTTCTAGATTTTCTAGTTTATTTGCATAGAGGTGTTTGTAGTATTCTCTGATGGTAGATTGTATTTCTGTGGGATCGGTGGTGATATCCCCTTTTTCGTTTTTTATTGCATCTATTTGATTCTTCTCTCTTTTCTTCTTTATTAGTCTTGCTAGCGGTCCATCAATTTTGTTGATCTTTTCAAAAAACCAGCTCCTGGATTCATTAATTTTTTGAAGGGTTTTTTGTGTCTCTATTTCCTTCAGTTCTGCTCTGATTTTAGTTATTTCTAGCCTTCTGCTAGCTTTTGAATGTGTTTGCTCTTGCTTTTCTAGTTCTTTTAATTGTGATGTTAGGGTGTCAATTTTGGATCTTTCCTGCTTTCTCTTGTGGGCATTTAGTGCTATAAATTTCCCTCTACACACTGCTTTGAACGTGTCCCAGAGATTCTGGTATGTTGTGTCTTTGTTCTCGTTGGTTTCAAAGAACATCTTTATTTCTGCCTTCATTTCATTATGTACCCAATAGTCATTCAGGAGCAGGTTGTTCAGTTTCCATGTAGTTGAGCGGTTTTGAGTGAGTTTCTTAATCCTGAGTTCTAGTTTGATTGCACTGTGGTCTGAGAGACAGTTTGTTATAATCTCTGTTCTTTTACATTTGCTGAGAAGAGCTTTACTTCCAACTATGTGGTCAATTTTGGAATAGGTGCGGTGTGGTGCTGAAAAAAATGTATATTCTGTTGATTTGGGGTGGAGAGTTCTGTAGATGTCTATTAGGTCCACTTTATGTAGAGCTGAGTTCAATTCCTGGATATCCTTGTTAACTTTCTGTCTCGTTGATCTGTCTAATGCTGACAGTGGGGTGTTAAAATCTCCCATTATTATTGTGTGGGAGTTTAAGTCCCTTTGTAGGTCACTGAGGACTTGCTTTATGAATCTGGGTGCTCCTGTGTTGGGTGCATATATATTTAGGATAGTTAGCTCTTCTTGTTGAATTGATCCCTTTACCATTATGTAATGGCCTTCTTTGTCTCTTTTGATCTTTGTTGGTTTAAAGTCTATTTTATCAGAGACTAGGATTGCAACCCCTGCCTTTTTTTGTTTTCCAGTTGCTTGATAGATCTTCCTCCATCCCTTTATTTTGAGTCTATGTGTGTCTCTGCACGTGAGATGGGTTTCCTGAATACAGCACACTGATGGGTCCTGACTCCTTATCCAGTTTGCCAGTCTGTGTCTTTTGATTGGAGCATTTAGCCCATTTACATTTAACGTGAATATTGTTATGTGTGAATCTGATCCTGTCATTATGATGTTAGTTGGTTATTTTGCTCGTTAGTTGCTATAGTTTCTTCCTAGCCTCGATGGTCTTTACAATTTGGCATGTTTTTGCAGGGGCTGGTACCGGTTGTTCCTTTCCATGTTTAGTGCTTCCTTCAGGAGCTCTTTTAGGGCAGGCCTGGTGGTGACAAAATCACTCAGCGTTTGCTTGTCTGTAAAGTATTTTATTTCTCCTTCACTTATGAAGCTTAGTTTGGCGGGATAGGAAATTCTGGGCTGAAAATTCTTTTCTTTAAGAATGTTGAATATCGCCCCCCACTCTCTTCTGGCTTGTAGAGTTTCTGCTGAGAGATCAGCTGTTAGTCTGATGGGCTTCCCTTTGTGGGTAACCCGACCTTTCTCTCTGGCTGCCCTTAACATTTTTTCCTTCATTTCAACTTTGGTGAATCTGACAATTATGTGTCTTGGAGTTGCCCTTCTCGAGGAGTATCTTTGTGGCGTTCTCTGTATTTCCTGAATCTGAATGCTGGCCTGCCTTGCTAGATTGGGGAAGTTCTCCTGGATAATATCTTGCAGAGTGTTTTCCAACTTGGTTCCATTCTCCCCATCATTTTCAGGTACACCAATCAGACGTAGGTTTGGTCTTTTCACATAGTCCCAAATTTCTTGGAGGCTTTGTTCATTTCTTTTTATTCTTTTTTCTCTAAACTTCCCTTCTCTCTTCATTTCATTCATTTCATCTTCTATCAGCGATACCCTTTCTTCCAGTTGATCACATCTGCTACTGAGGCTTCTGCATTCTTCGCGTAGTTCTCGAAACTTGGCTTTCAGCTCCATCAGCTCCTTTAAGCCCTTCTCTCCATTGGTTATTCTAGTTATCCATTCTTCTAATTTTTTTTCAAAGTTTTTAACTTCTTTGCTATTGTTTTGAATTTCCTCTCGTAGCTCAGAGTAGTTTGATCGTCTGAAGCCTTCTTCTCTCAACTCATCAAAGTCATCCTCCATCCAGCTTTGTTCCGTTGCTGGTGAGGAACTGCGTTCCTTTGGAGGAGGAGAGGTGCTCTGTTTTTTAGAGTTTCCAGTTTTTTTGGTCTGTTTTTTCCCCATCTTTGTGGTTTTGTCTACTTTTTGTCTTCGATGATGATGATGTACAGATGGGTTTTTGGTGTGGATGTCCTTTCTGTTTGTTAATTTTCCTTCTACCAAACAAGACCCTCAGCTGCAGGTCTGTTGGAGTTTACTAGAGGTCCACTCCAGACCCTGTTTGGCTGGGTGTCAGCATCAGTGGCTGCAGAACAGTGGATTTTCGTGAGACCACAAATTCAGCTGTCTGATAGTTCCTCTGAAAGTTTTGTCTCAGAGGAGTACCCGGTTGAATGAGGTGTCAGTCTGTCCCTACTGGGGGGGTGCCTCCCAGTTAGGCTGCTCAGGGGTGAGGGACCCACTTTAGGAGGCAGTCTGTCCGTTCTCAGATCTCCAGCTGCGTGCTGGGAGAACCACTACTCTCTTCAAAGCTGTCAGTCAGACAGGGACATTTAAGGCTGTGGAGGTTCTCGCTGAGTTTTTGGTTGTCTGTGCCCTGCCCCCAGAGGTGGAGCCTACAGAGGCAGGCAGGCCTCCTTGAGCTGTGGTGGGCTCCACCCAGTTCGAGCTTCCTGGCTGCTTTGTTTACCTAAGCAAGCCTGGGCAATGGCGGGCGCCCCTCCCCCAGCCTCGTTGCCGCCTTGCAGCTTGATCTCAGACTGCTGTGCTAGCAATCAGCAAGACTCTGTGGGCATAGGACCCTCCGAGCCAGGTGCGGGACACAATCTCCTAGTGTGCCGTTTTCCAGGCCCGTTGGAAAAGCGCAGTATTAGGACGGGACTGACCCGATATTCCAGGTGCCGTCTGTTTCCCCTTTCTTTGACTAGGAAAGGGAACTCCCTGACCCCTTGCGCTTCCCGAGTGAGGCAATGCCTCGCCCTGCTTCGGCTCATGCACAGTGCGCTTCACCGACTGTCCTGAACCCACTGTTAGGCACTCCCTAGTGAGATGAAACCGGTACCTCAAGCAGAAATGCAGAAATCACCCGTCTTCTGTGTCGCTGGGGCTGGGAGCTGGAGACCGGAGCTGTTCCTATTCGGCCATCTTCCCTGCCTGCATCTTGCCCTATTCACACTTTTAATGTTGAGTTTCTCCTTTTGACATTATATTGACATCCCTTCATGCCAGTATATAAAGATTTTCACCACTATGTGTTACAAAGGCTTCACAGTAGTCTATCATATCTATAAACTGTAATATATGTAATATTACATATTATGTACAAATTACATGTATTTAATAAATTTAATATTAAAATGTAACATATACCTTATTTAATGCATAATCTATATACTATATATTCAACAAAGTTCTTATTAATGAGGGTACCCCCTTTAACTTAAACCAATTTTTTTATTTTTTGCTTTTGAAAATTTTTCTCCATCAATCCAATCTCAACGTTCCTTCTACCTTCCACATTTTGTTCAAACTTTATGGTTTATAGCTGGTGACTTTTCCCCCCTTCCCATCCTCTTTCTCCTCTTAAAAAATATTTTCCATGAATCCAATAGGCTTTTGGGAGGCAGTGGAGATGATGCGTGTAGTCAGTCCACTGTCTTGAACCATAAGCTCTCACTAAGATCATCTCTTAAAAAGGAGTTGGAAGAGATATTTGAGCAGAGGAGTACAGTTGGGGAAGAAAATGACTCAAGCCAGGAAATTTGGGTGTTGATTCTGCATAGCAGTCAGTTAGCTGGGTGAAGTTGGGAATTCACTTTGTATTCTTTGGTTCTCAATTTCTTTCTTTTTTTTATTCTTCATCTAATTTTTTTTACAGTTTTTTTATACATATTTTTTATTATACTTTAAGTTCTAGGGTACATATGCACAACGGGCAGGTTTGTTACATATGTATACATGTGCCATATTGGTGTGCTGCACCCATTAACTTGTCATTTACATTAGGTATTTCTCCTAATGCTATCCGTTCCCCTACCTTCCACCCCACAACAGGCCCCAGTGAGTGATGTTCCCCTTCCTGTGTCCAAGTGTTCTCATTGTTCAATTCCCACCTATGTGAGAACATGCAGTATTTGGTTTTTTGTCCTTGCAATAGTTTGCTGAGAATGATGGTTTCCAGCTTCATCCATGTCCCTACAAAGGACATGAACTCATCCTTTTTTATGGCTGCATAGTATTCCATGGTGTATATGTGCCACATTTTCTTAATCCAGTCTATCATTGTTGGACATTTGGGTTGGTTCCAAGTCTTTGCTATTGTGAATAGTGCTGCAATAAACATATGTGTGCATGTGTCTTTATAGCAGCATGATTTATAATCCTTTGGGTATATACCCAGTAATGGGATGGCTGGGTCAAATGGCATTTCTAGTTCTAGATCCCTGAGAACTGTCTTCCACAATGCCACACTGTCTTCCACAATGGTTGAACTAGTTTACAGTCCCACCAACAGTGTAATAGTGTTCCTATTTCTCCACATCCTCTCCAGCACCTGTGGTTTCCTGACTTTTTAATGATCGCCATTCTAACTGGTGTGAGATTGTATCTCATTATGGTTTTGATTTGCATTTCTCTGATGGCCAGTGATGATGAGCATTTTTTCATGCATCTGTTGGCTGCATAAATGTCTTCTTTTGAGAAGTGTCTGTTCATATCCTTCTCCCACTTGTTGTTGGGGTTGTTTTTTTTTTCTTGTAAATTTGTTTGAGTTCTTTGTAGATTCTGGATATTAGCCCTTTGTCAGATGAGCAGATTGCAAAAATTTTCTGCCATTCTGTGGGTTGCCTGTTCACTCTGATGGTAGTTTCTTTTGCTGTGAGGTTCTCGATTTCTCTAGCTGTAAAATGGATAGACAAGGAAGCCTCTAATAATCTACAAGTGAGGAAACTGGGTCTCATAAAAATGAAATGATTTACCTATGATCAGCCAGTAAGTAAGATGTAGAGTTGAGTTTTGAATGCACAGCTTCAGATTTCACATCACTGCTACACCAAGCCGACCTGAGCCATCCCACCTGGAGACCCGAAGATCTGAGTATGAAGGGGACAGGAGAAACACCCTTAACTGAGCACTGTTCCCTACCATAGCAAGGACACACATGGATGTGGGGATGTGTGCCTGCACACACCGGGGCTATTGCAGGATGTCTTTGTCTCTGGGGCCTCCCACCCCTGCCCTCCTTTAGCAGAACTGTGTTCTAGAGCATTAAGTGCCCTGGATCCTCCAAAGTGGGGTCGGGGAGCTGCTCTTGGCTTGGCCCAGCACTGAGAAGGCAGCCTGGGCAGATGGCAGTGCTGCTGGTTGCACAGTGGTCGGCCTCTCAGCGCTGAAGAGTTTGGCTGTGCTCATTTGAAGTCGCTCTGACAACATTCCTCTCCTGGCAGCCATGTATTCTCTCCTCCAGTCTTGTGCAAGCAAATGGCTTTGCAGCAGCTTCCCTCACATCTCGGTGTAGGCTAGGATACAAGCATTAGGCCTACCCGTGCATTTGCAGACATTTCATTTATTTAAATCATTCCACAAGGCCTGCTCCAAATTTCATTTCCTCTTTTCTTTCCATGGGTTTCCCTTTGGGATGTATGAACACAGTTTATTCTTTTTAGTCAATATTAGGTTTTTAAAAATAACAAAGAAATCCCCACTCCTCCAAATGCACAAATAAATAAGCAAACAGAAAATCAAACCAACAAACTCATGTATCCAATAAACCCATTAAAAATGCTTCTTCGCAATCCTCATCAGCTTCCGATTCAGAGACAAGTTTGCTTGTTTCTTACACGGTTTAAGAATCACGTATTTGTGTATTACTACACACCTTTAATTTCTTTTGTATACAAGCTTCTGGGATCCTGATTTGTGTCTCTTCATTCTCTCTGTTTCCTATATTCTGGCCTTGTTCTTCCTCCCTACTTCTCCACTATGTAGCTGCCGGTTCCCCTGAATCGAATGTAATTATGTAATGTGACCAATCTCTTTGAGACTCCTCCAGACCAGTCGTTATCAACTCTAGTTGCACCTTAAAATCACTTGGGGATATAATTTGTCTTTGTTGGATCCTAGATTTGCGTATATTTAAAGGTATCTCAAATGACTTGAAAGTAAAAGGAAATAAGAAAGGACAGCATTTGTAAATAAGACCAGCTTCCTTTTTTGTCTTCCTAACTCAACCTTTTCCTCTTCAGTAGTTCTCAGAGAGGTAATAGGAGGTTCCAGGTAGGTGGTTGTTGGCTTGAGAGTGTTTGATCTGGCATTGCTTCAACACTTTGTGTGGGAGCATGGTGACACTCTAGGGCTTACTTACTTTCAGGAGTCACAGGATGAACACAAGGTACAGGTTTTTCACTTGCTTTTCTCTTTATTTTTTTTAAATAGATTTATTGAGATATAATTGATATATTAAAAAGCTGGCTTTGGGAGGCCAAGACGGGGGGATCGTGAGGTCAGGAGTTTGAGACCAGCCTGGCCAACACAGTGAAACCCCATCTCTACTAAAAAAATAGAAAAAATTATCTGGGCATTGTGGCACGTGCCTGTAATCCCAGCTACTTGGGAGGCTGAGGAAGGAGAATTGCTTGAACCCGGTAGGTGGAGGTTGCAGTGAGCCGAGATTGTGCCACTGCACTCCAGCCTGGGCCACAGTGCAAGACTCTGTCTCAAAAAAAAAAAAAAATCCTGCATATATTTAATGCATACAATTTGATGAATTTGGACATATGCATACACCCATGAAACCATTGCCACCATCAAAGTAATAGATATATTCATCACTTCGAAAAATTTCCTTGTGTCCTTTTTTTAGTGGTAAGAACATTTGACATGAGATCTACCCTCTTAAATTGTAACATGCACAATTTAGTATTGTTAACTACAGGCACTATTTTGTATAGCAGATCTCTAGAACTTACTTATCTTGCATAACTGAAACTTTATACCAATTGAACCACATCTCCCTATTGCTCTTTCATTTGTAATTCTGAAAGCAGTAGAAGAATGATGTAGGATTTTTAGACTCTTCAATAATCAGATAAGAAATGAGTAGGGGAAGAGAGCTCTAGGTTTCAGAAATTCTCATAGAAAAAAAGATTTATTTCAGTCATTGTACATTACTGTATCAATGGTATCACTGTTTGGAGTGTTTTTGGATCTGGTTCTTTTTAAAATACTTAGGGACATCCTGGCTATAAAGACACAAGGCATTTTGCACAGGTTGTGTGTTTAAGCTCATGGGAAGAGAGTCATAAAGCACATCTTCCATGTCCACCTTCTGCTGGGTATTGAGAAAACTCTTTTCTCTTTGCCTAAGCACCTGTGTTGAATTTGGTAGCTGTGATGTTTGGACTGATTCAGCAGTAATTAATCTCCAGGCTAATTATGAGCTCTGTTGTCATTTTGCTTGATGTAATTAAACTGCATAGCTGGAGAAAGTTTGGAAACTACGGTTTCCAAGAAAACTCTTCCCTGTAACTTGGCAAGGAGCTTCATGAGTGACAACATAATCAGCCAATTAAATATAAGCTGGAAGCCTGATGTCCTTCAGGATGAGTTTATGGGAAGAAGACAAATGTGTGTTCACAAGAGGCACCTGCGGTTTTACTGCTGCCTTTTTGGAGAGAGTTTAAAGTATTCTAGAGGTTTTCTCTCATTAATCCTTTTGATATTATTATTAAACTGTAAACGGAACAACCATTTTAGTCCCTTTCAAACAGATGAAATGATTAACATTGTGAAGGTTAGTTGTCAAAGGGCACAGTGACCACACGTCAGAAGAGATTCCAATGATGCATTTTCTTAGAAAATATGATGCTTCTCTGCACAGATTTCTATAATAACCCTCAGATATATAAGAAGATTATACTAGCATGAAATATGAATATGCCCTTTGGTGAATAAATTCCTTAAGTCTTTTGGGGCCATAGTTTTATTTCATGTTTTAGTCTAAGGTAAGGAGCTATAGACCACATGCCCACGGTAAGCTAATGGAGGGAGAATGTTGCTGAATCTCACTGGCCTTTGCCTTGCTCAGCCAAAAACATCTATTGTAATTCCAGTGTTTCTAAAACCATATCTCTGTGTATGTATGCACTCCCCTACTCATACGCAAGAACTCAGCGGGATGTGGGGTGATACATGGACTCACACAGGTAGAGCTCTTAAATTATTGTATTTTTCATAGTTACCTTATATATTTGACAATGGCTTTCTATTAACCATAGTAGGAGAAAAAGTCCTTCTAAAAAGACATTTATTATAGTAAAACTGTGAAACGTATAATATAAAATGCTAAATAATGATAATTTGATTTGATATGTGGGTAGAACCCAAATAATGAAGGTGGCACTTGAATGACTCAAGTTTGGGAAACAGGGGCCTCTATCCATTGTCTCCTACTCCTGTTAAGAGGTCTGTCTGCTGATTCCTTTGCTTCAACAGTAATTCATTTTGTGAAAGGCAGGTCAGATAAGAAATCTAATGTGTTATACTCTGAAGTTATCAATATATATGACAGTATATATGACAGTATCATCACAATAAAGAAAAAATAATGGAAACCATACCCAACCTCTGTCCGGTGTCTCCTGATTAATTTTAGTGCCTAATCATTTGTCTAACCAAGGCTTAGATCTTATGAGCATAAGATTTAGTGCCTGCGATAACCACAGATTATGATTATGCTCTAAGAGTGTTTATCCTTACTTACCCTGGCATGCCAAGGAAACTAGCCATACTTACATCCTTTTATTCATAACTATAGACAACACTATAAATGGCCAGATTCAGGTTTTTCACATTGAATTTGGCTTTAGAAAACAAGGGAGACTCTAAAGGAAAATATCTTAATCCACACTTCTTGAATGACTGATACATATAAGGACATAGATAAATCTTTTTTGGGGGGATGGGGGGTGGGGAGGAGTTTCACTTTGTCACCCAGGCTGGAGTGCAGTGGCATAGTCTTGGCTCACTGCAATCTCTGCCTCCCGGGTTCAAGCAATTCTCCTGCCTCAGCCTCCCAAGTAGCTGGGATTGCAGGCGCCTGTCACCACACCCGGCTAATTTTGTATTTTTAGTAGAGATGGAGTTTCACCATGCTGGCCAGGCTGGTCTTGAACTCTTGACCTCAAGCAATCCAAAACACCTTGGCCTCCCAAAGTGCTGAGATTACAGGTGTGAGCCACTGTGCCTGGCCAGTGCCCGGCCAACATAGGTGAATCTTAAAGTGAAAGATACCAAACTCAAAATGTTACATACTCTCTAATTATGTTTATATGACTTTCTGGACAAAGTAAAACTATTGGGACAGAAAACATATTCATGGTTGCCAGGGGCCAGTGGTTGACTTTGAAGGAGTCTGGGAAACTTTTCAGTGTGATGAAACCATTCTTAATCTTGATTTTGGTGGTGGCTGCATGACTGTATTTAATTGTGAAAACTTCTAGGACTGCACACTAGAAAGGGTTAATTTTGCCGGCTATAAATTATACCTCAGTAAACCTGACTGGAAAAGAAATATGTTTTAGTGTTTCATAAGACAAATTACAAGTACAATGTGAAGTAATAGTCAAACTCAAAAAAAAGGCCAGGCAATATCTGCAAATCGTTCCCCGAGGGAGGAGAAAGTCAGATTCAACCTTTGAATTGATTTACATCGATGGACATCCTCTTAATCTGTATGACTAGATTGGAAATGTCCAGTGTATGCTTTTATACAAACTGTTCTCATTCAATCTTTTTGTGTTTGTTCACGATGACATTCATTTCAGTGCTATTGCTCCTCATAGTGGGAAAAATATTTAGGTTCTGGCAACGTTATGGCAAAAAGTAGTTTCCCTAGTTTCATACTGGATATAGTAACTGAGCTGAAAATGATTGGTCTGTAGCAACTTTTTAAAATAGAAAACACCATCTTTGCTTTTGGTACAATTAGGAAATTCCTAAGAGTAAAAATTAGGAAAGCATAACCTTTTTGAAGAAACATATTCAGAATTACTTGGGAATGACCAGCTTATTTAATCCTGTGATCAGGAGCAAATAGAGATTGATTTCCAGTAAAAATAGACTTTTGCCAGGAGTTGGGCAAGTGATGTGAATTGTGAGATGCCAAGATAGACATGTGAGGACAGCTGCCTGTAATGCTGTGGTGCAGCTCTTCCTGGAGGCTTCTCACTTGCTGGCTTCTTGAAACTTGTGCTTGTCCTCTGGTTTGGTGAAGTAAGAACCACTCAAAGCTTTTAATGAGTTGATTAAAATTGCTTAAATAAATAAGGTAACGTAAATTATGGCACTTGAGAAAAGCCATATTGGCACATTTTTATGGGCTCCTATACCTTGAAAATATAATGTATTAACGTATAATGTATGAAGTTTAAGCATGTTTTCATAGACATTGTTTTCATAGGACTGATTTATTTTCATTTGAAGGATACGTATATTGTTGGCAATAAAGATCTTTCCACAGTTCAAATAAGAGTTGCCTTTTCCCTGTGGCTTTTCAGGGAAGTTCTTAAAACTGTAATACAAGAATTTCTGATTGATATGTGTTATTAGTCTAGTTTTCATAACTGTAAGTGTTGTGATTCAAGTGCTGATTTTTACAATTTCTATTTTATTTTATTTATTTTCCTTTCTCATTTTCTGATGATTACAAATGGTTAACCGTGTTCACTTTCTGATATGTATGCCACCATTTTTAAAGAATGCAGACCTTACCAGAGCAAGCTTCTGGTATTGTTTACCGATCACTGACTCAGCTAATTCTTCGCAAACCTTGCAGACAATCCAGAGCAGCTCCTTTTTGTTTACTTATTTCAACAAAAGATAAGTTGGTCCCCATCTGCTCCACTGGTGGGCACGCGAATTAGACTGGCCAGTCATTGTGTCCCGTTCTTCCTCTGGCCCCAGTGACTCATTTTCCAGTGGACCGGATATAGTAAATCAGCTGATCACACAATCCATGATAGGCCATTAAGAATAAATTCATGATGTTTTGCTAACATTATGGAGAAGACAAGCTCCTTATCTGCTGGTGTTACTATCCGAGTGTAATATTTCTGGGGCCATCTTTAATCCTGCTGTAAGAGAGTCTTTGGAGAATACAGAGAAAACCAGAGACAGGGGATGGAGAGAGAAATTCTTCTGTCTTCCTTAGAGAACCTGATTCAACTTGCCTGAAGTTGATATCAGGCTACTCCTAGGCTTAAGAATATACAAGACAATATTTTTTAACCTAATGGAAGTTGAATTTCTGCCCCTTACTAAAAAAAGATGACTCACTACAACACTCATTACATGCAAAGATTCTGGATAATAGGATAAATATCTGGTTTCCAAGATTTTACAATGAAAAGCAGAAAGTATAAAAGATAATAATATCCAGTTAGGATTACTCTTCACAATGTACTATTTTTCTCTCTATCCCAGAATTTACTACTTTATGTCAGGATTATTTGCATGTATTTTTTTCTTTTGTGACAGATTACAGAGAAGAGAGCCTGGTTATCTATTCACTTTCTTGTTCTTAAATATCTAGTACAAGCGCTTTGCACATGGAAATGTTCAGGAAGTTTTTATGGAACTTTACATGAAAAGACAATATTATTCAGGGATTGATGGTGTTGAATGAGTGGTTTAGAGCATGAGGTCCTATCATTTTGGGGTTAAACGGTATTTTTTTGCTGAGAATCATGGTTTCCAGCCTCATCCATGTCCCTACAAAGGTCATGAACTCATCAATTTTATGGCTGCATAGTATTCCACGGTGTATTTTCTTAATCCAGTCTATCATTGATGGACATTTGGGTTGGTTCCAAGTATTTGCTATTGTGAGTAGTGCCACAATAAACCTACGTGTGCATGTGTCTTTATAGCAACATGATTTATAGTCCTTTGGGTATAAATCCAGTAATGCAAGGACAAAAAACCAAACACTGCATGTTCTCACTCATAGGTGGGAATTGAACAATGAGAACACTTGGACACAGGAAGGGGAACATCACACACCGGGGCCTGTTGTGGGGTGGGGAGACGGGGGAGGGATAGCATTAGGAGATATACCTAACGTAAATGACGAGTTAATAGGTGCAGCACACCAACATGGCACATGTATACATATGTAACAAACCTGCACGTTGTGCACATGTACCCTAGAACTTAAAGTATAATAAAAATATATATATAAAAAATAAAAAATTTTAAAAATAATGGTATTTTTTTGTCCCCTAGTCAAGGTCCTCATTCAAATTGCTGCCACTAGATGATTTGTGCTTCATTTTGTTCTATGGAGCAAGGCAGTATTTCTAGGGATCAGTACTAGACAGAGGCAGCTTTGTACTAGGATGGGAGAAGGGAAATTGGAAGACTAAGCCTCCAGGAATTTACATTTTTACAAAGAATATGCTTTATTATCCAAATAATGTTAAATTAACCTGTTCTTTTATCAAACTTACACTGATGAATCATCAAATCCTAAGTTTAATAAGAAAAAGAACATGAAGAAAAAAATCACTCCCCCAAATCAAAAATATGTGCAATAACAATCATATCTTGATGGTAATTGTTTTGACCTTCTTTAGCTCAGTTACTACTAGCTAGTTTTACATAGTTGCATTGCGAAAACATTTTCATAGTTAATTAAAATTAAATATACTGAAAAGGTCTGATTCTTTCTTCACTCTCAAGAGATATGAGTCTTTGTTTTTCCTAGAACAAACAAGTGAACTTCTTTCTTCTCTGCTATTTCTCTGTCTTCAGAAGTGGAAGCAGCTGAAGCTCCTTTCTCCAAAGTATATAACTAGATAATTGCATTGAATATTTCTTTATTTTAACTTTTAATTAATACAGGCATGAATGGGAAGGTCTGCCTCTTACAGGAGTGTATATTTGAGGACAAAAACAATGCTTTTATTACAAAAGGTAAGACTCAGAGAAGGAACTGAAAATGCCCAGGTGATATTCAAAATCTATATGCTCTTTATCTTAGATTATGCCATTCTGTGGTATATGAAATAATGGGGCTTATGATTAATAATTCCTTTCTATGATTTCATTAGATAAATAAGATTATATGCCTTTCATAAGATGACAGCTAGAATCAGACCCAAATGTGAATTCCTGCGTCACCATTTGCTGGAGTTGTTAGTGTAGACAAGCCTCTTACTCCTTTTCAGCTCCAGCTAACTCATCTGTTCCCCACGGGACTGCTGTGAAGACTAAATGGTCTAATGACTATGAAGCCAAAGCACAGTGGTGGTGGTGGCAGTGGATAAAAATTAGCAGGACTGCCCAGCGAGGTGATTCATGCCTGTAATCCCGGCACTTTGGGAGGCTGAGGCGGGTGGATCACCTGAGGTCAGGAGTTCGAGACCAGCCTGGCCAACATGGAGAAGAAACCCCTTCTCTACTAAAAATAAAAAACTAGCCGGTCCTGGTGGTGCATGCCTGTAATCCCAGCTACTTGGGAGGCTGTGGCAGGAGAATCGCTTGAACCCGGGAGGCGGAGGTTGCAGTGAGCCGAGATCGCGCCACTGCACTCCAGCCTGAGCAACGGAGGGAGACTCCATCTCAACAACAACAACAACAAATTAGCAGGACTGATCTGTATTTCCTTCCTAGGAAACATGATGTAAGGACAATTCTGTTGTTTTCTAGGGTTGACTGGGCAATGTGGCTAGCTAGGTCCCTTTCTTCCTCCATACTCCAGGTGTGACCCTCCAAGGATGCATATGTGGTTGAACAGGGTATCCTCTCAGGATGGAGAAAAACTGTTCCTCAGTTTAAGGCACATTTCCAGGGAACATGGGAATGAAAAATGGTATAAAAGAACTGGCCAATAATGCTGTCAAATTGTGAGAATAAACCTAACATTGATTTTCATGTAGCTGATTTTTTTTTTGTAAAAGGAATTAAATTTAAACAAAACCAGCTTTGATCAAAGAAGTGACCCATTTTTTATGAGAAATAAGGATATTACTAAGAATTTAACAGTTTATTGCTAGAATAATAATAATAAACAGTTTATTGCTAGAATTCCTCCACCATGAGTGGAGGAATTTTTGCCTCTTGTTCATTGTTAAATCTCAGCTCCCAAGCCAGTGCCTGGCATATAAGATGCACTGAAGAAATAATTATTGAAAGAATAAATGCACTGTTGCTAAAAGAAAAAACAGGTGGACATAGGCTGAATTTTCAGCATGATAAGTGTGGCCATGCAAAATAAATTAGATAGAAGCAACATGATTAACCCAGGAAACTGAAATTCCTCTTCTCTGAAAATCTCTAAGAGTAGGCTTCATGCTTCTATTTCCAAGACTGTGTCAGTCTAACCTTTGAAGAGAAGAGGATGGCCCAAATACATTCTGAGGCTCGAAGGTTCTAGAAGTCTCATGAAAAGCTTCATATTTATTTACAAGAGTTTTCCTCACCTTAGGACTGAGCAATTTTTTCAACGCTACAGGAATATTTATCCATGGTTAATCTTCTACCCCTAATCTTGCTTTAAGACAAATTTTCTTTCTACAGATCCATATTGCTTCTTATACTATTTCACTGGAAGCCACCTGTTATCTGTGTGCGCCGATGATAATGACCAGAGTGATATTTATTCATGGATCACCTTTCCTTCACAGAAAGTAGGAATCAGTTCCAGTATCTGGGCCATAAGTAAATATTCATAGCTGAATAACATTGTTGCTTTCTGTCTGCGGGCAACAGAGAAAGGAGTCTTGCTCATGGTTTCACAGATAATAGTGATTTTCTGTGTCCCAGACCATCTTCAGTCCAGGATATCATAATATATGCATTATGGTTCTATTTTCCTTTCGAAAATAGTGCAGTAGATCAAAGTATTTCTTTTCTTTCTATGAATAATTCTTCATTCATTCAAACTCCTCCTCTGAAACATGTATTTCTACTAAAAGATTTCCTGGAAACTTTGTGTAGAAAACAGTGCTCACTTTATAATTGGTTTGAAATCAAATAGTATTTTAAGAAATAATTTTCTTACTATCATGCTGGGGTACTGATAATTTGTTAAGGAAAAGGTAACTAATTTGATAATTAGGTAGTCTATATTTCTATACCAAACATCTAGAAATGAACAGATTTCATGCTACATTTAGAATTAGTTGTTCCTTTTTTTTTTTTTTTTTTTTTTTGGATTCTTACCAGAAACAAATTGCAGTCCGAAAGCCTCTATCATAGCCATAATACATTTCAGGAAGGCACAATTGGAAGACAAGTTTGAAACAATGAAACTCACAGATTAGAAAGACACTCAATACAGATTTAAAGATCACACATCATCAAAAATGTCCTATGATGATGTTGATGAAACTGAAAAACTCAGTTTGCTAAGATCAATTTTGTTACATTGCCTATGTAAGTAAAAGACAATGCATATGGTAAAATTAAGATGACTAAAATAGCAAGAGACATCCAATACTCTCTGGTTCACTTTGAAGGTATTATTTATGAAGGTACTTTAGGATCATATATAATGCAAATGACAATATTTTTAGAAATATATTTGTGCTTTATGGATTCATGGATGATAATGCCTGGAGCATTCCAACAGAGGTAGTTGCATGAATTAATGGAGCACATCTGGGCATCAGTCCAATAAAAATGTTAGCTGAATGCTTCCTTGGGGGGAAAAAGATATTGAGGAGTAGATAGCTACAAGCAACTGATGCTGTTTAAACAGAACATCCTCCTTACTCTTTTTCCACTCACTTCTGAACTAGGTCAGCTATATGCCTTTGAGAGAGGAGGAAGGCTTCAAGGAGTAAGTTTACTTTAATGCAGTCACTTTTCAAGTAATTTACTTCTTTTTGGATAGAACGACAGTGCATATGAATACCCAGGCTTACTAGCAAGTCCTTAATAATGAAGTCTCCACATTTAATGCTGATAGCTCAGATTTATGCTGCACACTTCTTAGAAGATCAAAGTACAATACTTAATTCTCAATTTCTATGGAACTATATATGTGAATACATTTATTTTGTGTTGAGAACAGTGGAAAGAAATAGAATGACATTAACCAGGCCTTACAGGAAGAGTTCCCTTCTTTCCAGCTGACACTTTTCCATGAGGACATAAGGAAATAAAAACCCTAGGCTCATAAGAACCTCTATGCCCCACTTGCCAATCAGGAATAGAAGGCCATGGGAGGGACTTTAAGTGATTTGTAACGGGAATAGCAGAAAGGACAATGTGGTGTGGAATAGTTCACCCAGGGGGACTGGCACTTGATCTTTACAACTGGTCTGAAGGTCACCCTCTCCAACTACAGTCATGTGGTGATTATATCATTGCAAAAATGAAAAAAAAGAGACCTGTCCTCCATGTATCACAATTATTTTCTGAGGCTCCACTGGAATACTGTATGTAGAGATGTTTTGCTGATTCTAAAGAAAGATGCAATTGTGAAGTGCAGATGTTATTATTCTCTAATGGAAAGCTCCCTGAGGGTTTATACCTTTCATAAACCTCTTCCAGCTGCCTACTTTATTTCCCAAATACTCCTCCTTTGGCTCTTCCTTCTTTTCATTCTAATTACATCCATGAGGAAGCCTCCATTAGGAATTAATGAGCATTAGTACCTTAATTTACCATCTGCTCCCCCATTCCCTCTTAAAAAATGAAGGTGTGTCTCAGCTTCAAGACCTTATGTTGGTTGTAGCCAGGCAGATGGGAGTGATTCAGATGAGAAAGACTCTTTTTCTAGGGTACCAAGGTCATATTTGGATTCAGCGCTGCTTTTGGAAGCCAGATGGTAACTAGAAGGTGAGAGGCTCTCGGTTTAGAGTCCCTGCTATAGAACATACTGGACCCACTGACATTTGTTTATTCAAGCAGGCATTTATTAATTCAACTGCATTTCTTGTGTGACTGATATGTGACAACCTATAACACTAGACAGTAGAGATATAAGGTTGAATAAAACAGAGCTCTTTTCTTGAATTGCTTGTAGCCTGGTAGAAGAGACAAGTACATGTTACTCAGGTAATTGTAATGCAATGTTTGATATGCTATATAATAGTGACATAGCACTGAGTCTAGCTTTGATGTGCAGAACTGAGCTACTCTCAAAATTTAGGCCTTTCAGAGAAAGTACTGTTCTCTAAGCTTCCTCCATGTCTATTGGCAAAGGGGAGCTGGTTTGTGAACCTCTAGCCAACTGATAACCCCAATTCCATACCTCTCTTGTCTTTTCTGCCTATGTATGCTATGTTAAGTATAGAATTCACCTCAGATGGAACTGCAGCATCAGAAGCATTTATATGTACAGAGACAATGTAATAATCTCCTTATAGCTATTTCTAATAACTGTGTGTCATTTATTGTTTAATGAAGAGGGTGGTGAATTAGAATCCTAATAGGAAGTAGATGGCACTCAAAACTATTTACAAAGGTGTGAGTACAACCTCCACACAAGGGATTGTATAGGAATCTAGGGATAGTAGCAGCTGAGCTGACACAACTTCTGTGTCTGAAGGGAAACAGAGCAATCAATTCCTGAAACCTGGAAGAAGAATGTCTTGTAAAATTGGCCTCCTTGAGAGGCACAGTGGCTTTCTAGTGGAGGGACATGGCAGGCCCACATTGAGACTATGCTGTAGAGCGAGAACCAGAAAACAAATGTCATGACCCCACGCTCCTCTTTCTCCTTTAAATCTCCTCCCTGGTGCTATTGTCCAGACCACAGTAGACTGCATCCATGCAGGTCCCCAGAGGGATGGAGAGCGGACCAGGAGAGAGAAACAGGATAACCATCAATGAGAAATCAGACTCCCCAGCTGTAACATGAAGGTGTGGGGGTACAGATGTCTGCTTTAGATATGTTTTTTATATATGCATATATAAAGTGTATACCTATATAATGTATGCATAAATATATATGCATGCATGTATGTATGTTTTTTGAAAATAATAGCACACGAGTTTTGTATAACTACTTTCTTACTTGAGATGCTTGAAGAGACATTTGAACAAAACATTGTAGTTTATCAAAAGCTTAGGTATATTTTCCTTTAAAAGAAAAAACAAACTTTTTTTTTTTTTTTTTTGAGATGGTGTTTCACTCTTATTGCCCAGGCTGGAGTGCAATGGCGTGATCTCAGCTCACTGCAACCTCCTCCTCCTGGGTTCAAGCAATTCTCCTAATTCTCCTTCCTCAGCCTCCAGAGTAGCTGGGATTACAGGCACCTGCAACCACGCCTGGCTAGTTTATTATGGTAAGTTTCAAACAAATACCAAAGCAGAGAGAATGGTATAATAACCCCCTAAATGTCTATTATCTTGATTCAACACTTGTCAATTTGTGATCAGTTGTGTTTCCTTCATACCTCCATTCAATCTCTCTACTCTTACTACTCTGAAATACATCCCAAACACCATAACCTCTTATATTTGGCTTTTGTTAGTTAAAAACTTGTTAAAATAATTTTGTAATGAATGACCTCTCTCAATCACAAATTAAGAATAGATGTACAAGAGCTAAATCATTGGCAGTGTTTAATACACATTTAAAAAAAAATCAGTCAGCCCTATTTGGCTGTATTTAAAAATGACAAATAAATGATTGCAGAGCTGGGCAGGGTGGCTCATGCCTGTAATCCCAGCACTTTGGGAGGCCAAGGCAGCGGATCACAAGATCAGGAGATTGAGACCATCCTGGCTAACACGGTGAAACCCCATCTCTACTAAAAATACAAAAAAATTAGCAGGGCGTGGTGGCGGGTGCCTGTAGTCTCAGCTACCCGGGAGGCTGAGGCAGGAGAATGGCGTGAACCCAGGAGGCAGAGCTTACAGTGAGCTCAGATGGCACCACTGCAAGACAGTGCAAGACTGTCTCAAAAAAAAAAAAAATTGCAAACTACAATCAAGTCACACGATTCATGTAACTGTTTTGTTTTAATTTAAGAATACTGGCTTGTATCTATGTTTACCTCTGTTTTTCTCTTCTTTCCTTTTTAGTTAAATAAAAGAAAACAAAAGAAAGCTTCATTTGGGAATTTAATTACCTGACCCTTCCCAAGAAAACACACCGGGAAGCTCTTGTGGGGCACCATTTAGTGCAAAGAACATGGTTTTCCTCTGATGTGTAATGTCACGCCTCCTGTATAGCATATTTCAGTACAGGAGTGGGCCTGTGTTGGGCATCCCCTTTTATTCTGTTGGTTTACTATTTTTTTAATCAGTGTGCTAATATCACACTGTCTGAATTAGTGTAACTTTATAACAATTCTTGATATTTGGTGTTTGAAGTCTTCAAAAGTATCCTGGCCTTTCTTGGCCTGCTCTTCCATAAACATTTTAGATGCAGTTTGTCAAATTCAGTGGGGGAAAAACAAAACCTCCAAAATCTTGTTGGTGTATGGCAGTTGCTTTCTAAAAGGAGCTGAAATGCAAGACATATTTCTTGAGAACTTTGAAAGTTTTCTGGAAGTTTCTAACCTGAAGACTGCATGAGACTGAAGCTTGAGACAAACAGGAATGAAATACGATTTTCTCTTTATTTCTGCATGCATTTTTTTTTTTAAAGACAGAGTCTTGTCTGTCACCCAGGTTGGAGTGCAATGGCATAATCTCGGGTCACTGCAACATCTGCCTCCTGGGTTTAAGTGATTCTCCTGCCTCAGCCTGCCGAGTAGCTGGGACTACATACCTGCACCACCCTGCCCGACTAATAGAGACAGGGTTTCACCATGTTGGCCAGGCTGGTCTCGAACACCTGACCTCTGGTGATCCACCCGCCTTGGCCTCCCAAGGTCCTGGGATTACAGGCGTGAGCCATCTTGCCCGGCTTTACATGCATTTTTAAGCAACACTTAGCCTGATGAAAAAAGAATATGTCTTTCTAACGTGTATGTTGAGCATAGAACATGTTTAATGTAGCTTTCTAGTCACTTTAACATCTTTCTTTGTTACAAGGGCTGCCACAGTGACAAAAAAGACAAGGTTGAGAAGAAACATAAAATGATTGACAGAACATCTCAGCCAGTTGTCTAGAAAAATGTTCACCATGGACTCCAGGGGCAATGCACTGATGGGCCAGATTCATTGGTTGATGATTCAAAGATATCACTGGTGAGGATCATGGCTGCAACATAACTGAATCACCCTTAGCTTCAAAATAGAGGACCTGAATGCTTAGGGATTGTATAACTTACTGCTGTGTAACAAATTATTGCAGACATAGTGGCATACAACAACCCAGGTTGTTGTTATCGCACAGGTTCCACGGTTCAGGAGTCCAGGAATGGCTTAACCGGGTCCCCTACTCAGGGTCTCACCAGGCTCCAATAAACAAGTCAGCAGACAGCATTTTAATCAGGACACTGAGCTGGGGAAGAATCTGCTTCCAAGTTCATTCAGGTTGTTGGCAGATTCATTTCTTTGCCTCTGCATGACCAAGGGCCCCAGCTTTCTGCTGGCTGTCAGTCGGAGGCCACCTCAGCTCCTCGCCATGTGACCTCTTCCACATGGCTGCTCCTCATCCAGTCAGCCAGGAGAATCTCTGACCATACAGGGCTCAGTCCTTCTTTTCAGGGCTCTCACTTGACTAAGCCAGGGCCATCCAGTATGATCTCCATTTCAATTTACTCAAAACCAGTTGCTTTGGGACTTACATCTGCAAAACCCCTTCACCTTTGCCATGCTTGATTGTTTAGAAAAAGTCATAGGTCCTATCACACCCAAACAGAGGGGAGGATTATACAGGCTGTGAACACCAGTGGGGCAAGAATCACTGGGCCACCCTAGGGTTTCTTTGCCCTAGGGCAAAGAGAAAATGGAAGAATAATTATCATTTGTGGTTACAATTCCAGCCACCTGTTTTTTTTCCAAAGTAAGGGATATTTCTGGGATGAAACTTGCCCAGGCAGAGGGGTTCCAGGGCAATGTATCTCCAGCCCCATTTGGTTTCCTTGTGTTTGTGAGAAGTGTAATGCCACCCTTTAAGGAGCAGCCTCACTGAGCTGTTCAGGAAGGCTGTGTCACAGAGGTTGGGGAAATTGCAATGGGTTTTGTCCTCTTTAGAGGAGCAGATTTGGAGGCCCATGGCTTCTACAGGCAGGCAGCAAAGGTCTTCTTGCCATCAGCAGCCAAGGATAGAGTTAAGCTCTGACTTTTGTCCCCAAGCCAGGAGTTTTTGATTAGATGGTTAACTGTGATTGGAAGCTTATGCTTAGGGTATAGGCTTAGTGACCTGAAACATTCAGGAACACATTAGTAGCTACTCATAAGCCTGCTCTCCAAGACATGAATAAAAGGAATTCTGGGCTGTATTCTTGGCACAAATGCTGAGCAAACCATCACCTTTCTGGCCATGCTACAATTCACTGGTATAGGTGATTTTGTTTGCGTCATTTCTGTTGTACATCTCCCTTCACCTTTCTGGCCCCAACCTGTGAAAAATTTTCATTGCAGTGGGGATTAGTGCCTAATGGCAAGAGAAAAAGCAATTAGCATTTCCTAACAGCTAACCAAACACAAAAGCTTCCCCAAGCCTTGGATGGAACACATTTGACCATTCATTGCTCCTCTGCTGTAAAGCCAAGCACCTTACGATTTGTGCTTAATTACTCAGGAAAAGAGAAATCTGTTTCTCTGGGAGAGCCTCTGAGAACCTGTTGGGGAAAGCTTTCAATTTTAATTACAGACGAAATACTGGCTGAGGCAACGTTGAAAAGGAATTACCTTTCCCTTTTTTTCTGATTTTGCAAAAACAGCTGGCCAAACAGAGAACCACGGCTCTGTTTAGGCAACCTGTGCAGAGTGGCTGCAAGGCCGTGCTGGGGTTCATTTTGCAAATCAGCTGGAAAGATTTCTTTGGGGCTTAAGGAAGCTAATTTAAACATTGCCTGTGTACAGAAACTTTAATCCCTCTTAATATGTCAGCTGTGCCATCAGACAAGCAGACCTCCTGTGCTGGTGTACTCGAGAAGAAAACCAATACCATCTTCATTATTCAAACGATCAGCCCATAGACAAAGGGAGAAACAAGAAACAAATCATCCTGGTGACACCCAGATCTTTCCTGTTTCATCTTGACAGGGTTTTGTTTCAATGCTACGCTCTCCCTCTCCCCCTTCCTGCAGCTCTTGCCTCCTGTTACTCTTTATGGTAATTGAAGCTGGGCCCCAAAGCCCTGAGAGGCTTGTATCTTCTTCTCACATGAGTGACGCTTCAGTGATAAACTTGAACTTAAAGTTACTGAGGCGGAACTGAGGGTTCATTTGATAGCTAGTGGTTTTCAGCAGCTCCGCGGGGCTTCGGAGACACAGCGTGAGGTAGATTGTTAATGTCCTGTGAGGGAAAACAATAACACATTTCATTAATGCGTTCATGTGTGAAGCATCCATTAGTGCACTGGAGGTATTAATGACGCTATGCTTTAAACTGACATGCGGGGCATGACAGGAATTCCAAGGTCGGATGGGAACAGATGACATGATGAATAAATATTTGAATGGCTTCATTTGCCTGCGGGTCAAATGGTGGGTACAAGGAATGGAGGGGGTAGGGGTGAGAAGGAATACTTTTGTTTTAACATAGGCCAGTGGCAGCAAAATGAAGCAGAATAAAACATACATGTATGCACATGTGCCTCCTTCCCTGCACAGAACCAGGAGGGTGGGGGAAACGTGCATGAGAACTAGCAGGACTGGCTGAAAGCTGCAGGTCATGATTTGACTGTGGGAAGGGGCCACACAGACTCTTGCCTGTTGGGAGACTTTCCTCAGGCCAAATCTTCCTCCAGAGAATCTCATCATCAAGCCAGGATAGAGACTAGGGTGTGCACTCTCTGCCCAGCCTGAAAACGAGGGACGTGAAATTTGCAAACATAAATGTTGGCCAATAGGATCATTGGATCCTTCATCTAGCCCCTGGCAGCCTAAGACAGTTACCCTACATTACTGGGAGAAAAACATGAAGACTCAGACTTGACACTGACCTCTAGTAGCAGGCAGTTTGTTGCAAATTTAACAACTATGCAGAACGTGGTAAGTGTCGGAATGGGGGTTAGCGTGAAGTGTCTTGGGAAACAGACGAAAGTGACTAATATGTAGGGTAGCATAGATCTGGGTTTGCCACAAAGTTTTGCTGTAGGAGTGTTTTCCCAGCATAACGACTGGGACTTTTAAAGGTATCCTAATTTGAGTTAAAACAAATTCCTGGCATTAGGAGCCATGACAGAACATTGTAGGGTAATGTTCTGTTTCTGATTCTAGGTGCTGGTTCCACAGGACTAGTTCACTGTGCACTTATAATTTGCACCCTTCTTTGTATGTATGTATGCATGCATTTTTTTTTTTTAAATCGTGGAATATAGCTTACTGAATTGAATATATAAGCTGAATTGGGCAGTTACTGTTTAGCTTTTGCTTTGATAATGAAATGTAGAAAAAGTATTTGATGTTCTTCCTGGGTTGCAGCAGGTCAGTGCTCACCGTGGATTCTGAGTGGGGAGGCTTTTACAGCTGCAGGTTAGGTGGTTAATGTCAGCAACACACATCTCAGGGCAACAAGTGTAATTCAACATGAAAGATCTAAGCATTTGGTGTCTTCTCTGAGGAGGACAGCCTTTGCTTTTTTCTTACTCAGACTCCAGTGGTCTTTCTCTGTCAGAGAAGACAACTCCCTTAATGCTGTTGTAAGGCAGAATGAGGGCTGAGCCTGCACCTAAATTAGCAAGAGAGTGGACTTTGCATGCTGTGAAAATCAAATGCCACCTTGGGCAATCTTAAATGGCAATCTCCCCAACAAGAAGGCTATTGCAGGATTGAACCTCATTACTTGCATATCTTTTTCTTTCTTAAGGTGGATTTTAGATCTGTTTTATACTGTTCTAAGTGACCAGAGATTGGGGAAAATGTGCTTGAAACTATAAGGAGTTAAGATTGAGCCCCTCAAGATGTATTTAGTCAATTAATATGACATTTGTCCCAAGACTAAATAGAAACATCTATGAAGCTTTAAGATGTTTTCCCTCCTCAATTAGAAGCTGAATATGATGAATCTTTCCTGATGGTATTTTAATATTGCAAATTATTCATTGCAACCACTGGCCTTAGTTAATGTTGAAGAAGACAGCATTACAATAAATCAGAATAGCAGGAACATGCCAGGGATGGTACACATGGAAATTTTTTATGCCAAACATTTTTGGAACCAGGACTACCTAGAAGTTGATTCTGTCTTCACCACGCTCTCCCCTCATTCCACGGACCCTTGAACTTCTGTCTGGCTGTCTCTACACATCCAAGATGCCATCTCATCCAAAAGTCTTCCTGAACCCCTCCAGTCTAGCTGGGCAGACCTCTGATATGTTGTTACCCATGAACCCAGTTTCCCTCTCTTATAGCCCTCATTGCAAGTCTGTATGTTTTACCAGAATATGGGTTACATGGAACTCCCATGGCAGACTTTGATATAGGTATTCAATAAATGGATGCCAAAAGGCAATACAAGAATAGAAATATATGATTTACACATATATTTCCTTTCATAAGGAAATTGAGTCAGAAATGTTTCTAAGATATTCAGTTATCTTGGTACACATGTCTCAGGTTTCAAACTCATAGTTCATGTCCTAGTTAAGAAAATATCAGTTCTGGTGCAGATGAACATCTAAACTCTGGTAGTTCAAACCATATGGAATTGCTGATAATTAATGATCTTTCAACCTTTTATTTTGCTCTCTACATTAACAGATATCATTTTAATTGCAAAAAAATGTGCTTTCCTTCATAGAGATTTTAGGAAGTTTTTGCCAAATGGGCACAAGCATCTGGACGCTTTTCTTTGTAAGCCAAGCTCAGAAGTTGTTGAGCTTTTGCCATCTCTAATTGATGATACGCGACCGTCTGACATTGACAGCGATAGTTGATGCTGGCTGGTGCTGGTGCAAGAGAGGTGAACGACATCAAGGAGGGAATCCTGGGTTTAGCTTGTTCCCTGGTGCCTTCATGAAGCTCAGCATCGTGACCTTTCTGCCTGGGAGATGACTTGTGGCAGATGGCAGTGAGTTAAAGGGCAGGGTTGGCATTAATTAAGTCCAAAAAAATTAATCCTGAAAAATTTGAGGAGAGAACATTACAGGGCTCCTTTTCCTGGGAAATAAGACTTTTTGTTTTTTATGCAGAAGATCTTTGCTTTAGCAGAATTTCTTCATTCATAGTTTAGGCACAGCAGAGAAATTTTCACATGTTGGAGAAGGAAACCTTTGTGTTTGAGGTGGAAGGAAGGGGTTAATATGCCCTTAAAAAAGGGTAATAAAGAGCAATTACAAGTATCCCAAATGTGAAGACGAGATGATTCGAGGTATAGAGAAGGGTGAGCCCAGGAAGTAACGTCTGCTACACTATTCTGAGTACAGCAGTCTGACTGCAATTGATAACTTGTGAGATGACATCTTTTGAATGAACTGACCCCTGAGCAGAATGATAGGAAAGAGCATTTCCACAGCTATACTTTCCATCATGGGAAGAGCAAAGACATGCACAAAGATAGCCGTTCCCACTCATAGGCAGACATCACTAGTCAATGGCACCTCCCTGCTGAGGCTGAGCTCAGACATGACCTCAGAGTCCTTCTGAACACAGAGCTTTAGACAGCCTCTGTGAAGAAATCTATTTACTATTCCTGCACGCATCTTGAGCAGGCGAACTCTCAGAAAAATTGTGGCAAACTCACAAATAGACTGGCTCAACTTGCTAAAGAGCTTATCAAATTCAAATAATTTTCCCATAGGCTTTTTCCCTTCTTAATGATCTCCTCACCAGTTCTACAACATTGGCATCCTGTGTACTGTAGTATTTGCAATTTATTTTCATCTGCTTTTCATGGAAACCTAAGAATTTAAAGTAGAAGAGTATTGAAAGAAACTTCATTTGGATTTTCTTCTAAAGATATTCTTAAAACTTTTATCCGCAGTGTTTTGAGGCCAGATATATTTCTCGACAGTCACTTATTTTTGTTTGCATTCTAAATATTTGAAGGTATAATTAAATTCTATTCAAATTTTATTGCCTGTTTCACTATGAGCAAGAAAGATGTTGCCTTGATAAATATTTAAAAAGTGGCTGTCAAGAGTGAACATTTAAAACACACTGAAATTCAAATATACTGAATTTATATTTATAATTGCTCTGTGTGCATTATTTTTTCTGTTCAGACTAGGTCTATGCTGGGTAAAAAGTGATATTTCCTTCTCATTTAATTGTTAAATTCTTCCCTTCGAACCTCCAATATTCAAAAATCAACATTCATTACTAATTCTAGTTCCCCCTGCTGCTTTTATGGAAACCAACAGAACATTAAATACTATAAAACAGGTTCATATTGTAATGAAATATTTTCTCTTCTTCTCATCAATGTATCATGCGATGGCATAAAATGCATCCACTGCAAACAGCCCAGGCCTCCCCAGTTTATTTATTGGCCATGTCTTGAACTCAGGTGGCCCAGCACAAAACATAAACTGTAACCGTAAATTGAGAAATGGCTGGCTATTTGGCCATAGGATCTTGGTTGACTAATGCCAATTTATTTTTATTTTCTGTTTACTCGTGGTTTGAAACCTCAGAAATGATGGTGCAGGTAGAGAGTAAGGTAAGAAAAGGACTCTCCTGCCACTCTCTATCTCCGCTTTCCAAAGTATTCTTTTAGTACCGAAACATGGCATGTATTTTTCTTATTCTGTTGTATGAAGCAGACATCTCTCAGGCCATGCTGTCTATGAAAGCTGCCACAGGGGCTTGTGATTTTTTTTTTTTTTTTTTTGAGACGGAGTCTCGCGCTCTCACCCAGGCTGGAGTGCAGTGACGCGATCTCGGCTCACTGCAAGCTCCGCCTCCCGGGTTCACGCCATTCTCCTGCCTCAGCCTCTCCGAGTAGCTGGGACTACAGGCACCTGCCACCACGCCCGGCTAATTTTTTCTTTTTTGTATTTTTAGTAGAGACGGGGTTTCACCGTGGTCTCGATCTCCTGACCTTGTGATCCGCCCGCCTCGGCCTCCCAAAGTGCTGGGATTACAAGCGTGAGCCACCGCGCCCGGCCGGGCTTGTGATTTTTGTAGCCTATGAATGTCTGGTTCAAATAATCTCCTGTGTTTGTTCAAGCAGGCTCTTCAGCAGTTGAAGCAAATATTGGACTCATCTGGGGGCTTTTTTCTGTCTTATTTAGGCTCCCACTAAAAGTAAACTAGAACCACAAGTATACTCTCATTTTTCCAGTTGTGGTTCTTTCCCAGCAACTCTTTGTATAAAAAGGTCATATAATGTAATGTTTCTTTTTGGTTGGCCAGAATTTTTATTCACCTTACTGGTCTGCTTCAATGTTGGCTGAGGCAACTTGTAGCAATGGGAAAATGTAGAAAAATAGAAGTGCAAGGAACCTACTGTTTCCCATCTCACATACCTCCAGGTACTTCATTTAGAGAGACTGTGTTTCCAAGTCCTTCTTAAAAGTGGATTTATTATGGTCTAAAGCAGCAATGCCTGATATATACTGTGAGACAAATATGTAATTTAAAATTTTCTATTAACTGTGTTAGGAAAGAAACATATCAAGTTAATAGGTACTTAAGTAAAAAGAAGCACACCAAATTAAATCATAAATTTGATTTAACCCAATATATCTAACATGTAATCAATACAACATGCAATCAACATAAAAAACCAACATGTAGCCTATATAAAACTTTGTAATGAGACAATATCTTTCTTTTATACTGTTTTCAAAGGCTGGTGTGTGTTTTACACATACAGCGCATCTCAATTTGGACCAGTCATCTTTCCAATGCTCAGTGGCCACATGTTTCTAGTGGCTACCATATTGGACAGCACAAGTCTAAGGCATTGAAGCATATAATCTAAAATTTTCTATTAGTTAAAAAAGAAGCATATAAAATTAAGTCCTTAAGTAAAAAGAAACACATCACATTAATTTAAATCATATATTTGACTTAACTCAATATATCCAACATGTAATCAATTCAAAATGCAATCAACATAAAAAATCAACATGGAGCCTGTATAAAGCTTTTTAATGAGACATTTTATATCTCATGTCTTTCTTTCATTGAAGCAGGTGTATTCATCTTGGAGTTATCAATAGCAAAAGTGGCCTAGGATAGCATGGAGTAATGAAATCCAGATACAATTTAGAGTTTAACCCTTTGTAGGGGTATTTCCCAAAAGTAGGAAGGACAAATTTGAGTTTTATCCTCATAATTATTGGTCTACTTCAAATTACTTGTATCATATAGTGCTTTTTACTTTTTCAAAACGTTTCTCATTTGCTACTGTTGACAACCTTATGAGATTGGGGGCGGCATGTGACTATATTCTCTTCACTCTTTGAGATGAGGAAACTGAGGCATAGTTAAGTGGTGACTCTGTCACTTGTATGACAATGACAGTAATCACTGTATGGCACTAGAACCCATGACTTCTAAATTTCTTCTCTCTGATAAATGTGCTAAAGTCGCTGAACTTCCCTAAAGTGAATAATAGCAAATAACCGGGAAAGTTCATTATTTGGATGATACATGCCTAAATAAAGGGAAACTGTCTGATATGGTTTGGCTGTGTCCCCACTCAAGTCTCATCTTGAATTGTAGCTCCCATAATTCCCACTTGTCATGGGAGGGACCCAGTGGGAGGTAATTGAATCATGGGGGCAGATTTTTCCTGTGCCGTTCTCATTAGATTGAATAAGTCTCACAAGAGCTGATGGTTTTATAAAGGGCCGTTCCCCTGCACATGCTCTCTTGCCTGCCACCATGTAAGATGTCCCTTTGCTCTTCCTTTGTCTTCCACTATGAGTTTGAAGCCTCCCCAGCCATGTAGAACTTTGAGTCAATTAAACTTCTTTTCTTTATAAATTACCCTGTCTTGGGTATGTCTTTATTAGCAGCATGAGAATGGACTAATACAGTAAATTGATACTGGTAGAGTGGGGTGCTCCTGTAAAGACACCTGAAAACTTTTGAACTGGGTAACAGGCAGAGGCTGGAAGAGTTTGGAAGGCTCAGAAGAAGACAGGAAATTGTGGGAAAGATTGGAACTTCCTGGAGACTTGTTGAATGGTTTTGACCAAAATGCTAATAGTGATATGGACAACAAAGTCCAGGTTGAGGTGGTCTCAGATGGAGATGAGGAACTTATTGGGAACTGGAGCAAAGGTGACTCTTGCTATGCTTTAGCAAAGAGACTGGTGGCATTTTGCCCCTGCCCTAGAGATTTGTGGAACTTTGAACTTGAGAGAGATGACATAGGGCATCTGGTGGAAGAAATTTCTAAGCAGCAAAGCATTCAAGACGTTACTTGGGTGTTGTTAAAAACATTCAGCTTTATGTATTCACAAAGGTATGGTTTAGAATGAGAACTTATGTTTAAAAGGGAAGCAGAGCATCAAAGTTCAGAAAATTTGCAGCCTGATGATGCAGTGGAAAATAAAAATACTTTTCTGAGGAGAAATTCAAGCTGGCTGCAGAGAGTTGCATAAGTAATGAGGAGCCAAATGTTAATCACCAAGAAAATGGGTAAAATGTCTGCAAGGCATGTCAGAGGTCTTCACAGCAGCCCCGCCCATCACAGGCCCAGAGGGCTAGGAGGAAAAAATGGTTTCATGGGCCAGGCCCAGGGCCTACTTGCTGAGTGCAGCCTAGGGACTTGGCCCTGCATCCCAGCTGCTCCAGCCATGGTCAAAAGGGACCAAGGTACAGCTCAGGCCTTTGCTTCACAGGGTGCCAGCCCCAAGTCTCGGCAGCTTCCACGTGGTGTTGAGCCTACGGGTGCACAGAAGTCAAGAATTGAGGTTTGGGAACCTCTGCCTAGATTTCAGAGGATGTATGGAAGTGTCTGGATGTCCAGGCAGAGGTGTGCTGTAGGGTAAAGCCCTCATGGAGAACATCTACTAGTGCGGTGTGGAAGGGAAATGTGGGTGGAAGTGCCCACACAGAGTCCCCACTGGGGTGCTGCCTAGTGGAGCTGTGAGAGGAGGGCCACTGTCCTCCAGACCCCACAATGGTAGATGTGCTGACAGCTTGCACCGTGTGGCTGGAAAAAGTGCATATACTCAATGCTAGCCCGTGAAAGCAGCCGGGATGGGGGCTGTACCCTGCAAATCCACAGGGGTGGAGCTGCCCAAGACCATGCAAACCTACCTCTTGCATCAGCTTGCCCTGGATGTGAGACACTGGGTCAAAGGAGATCATTTTGGAATTTTAAGGTTTAATGACTTCCTTACTCAATTTTGGAACTGCACGGGGCCTGTAGCCCTTTGTTTTGGCCAATTTCTCCCATTTGGAACGTATGTATTTACCCAATGCCTGTACCCCCATTGTATCTAGGAAGTAACTAACTTGCTTTTGATTTTACCAGCTCATAGGTGGAAGGGATTTGCCTAGTCTCAGATGAGACTTTGGACTTGGACAAAGTGTTAAATGAGTTAAGACTTTGGGGGACTGTTGGGAAGGCATGATCGTGTTTTGAAATGTGAGGACATGAGATTTTGGAGGGGCTAGGGGCAGAATGATATGGTTTGGTTGTGTCCTCACCCAAATCTCATCTTGAATTCTAGCTCCCATAATTCCTGCTTGTTGTGCATGGGTCCCATCCAATGGGAAGTAATTGAATCAGGGGTTCCGGTTTTTTCCTGTGATGTTCTCATAATAGTGAATAAGTCTCCTGAGATCTGATGGTTTTAGAAAGGGGAGTTCCCATACACATGCTCTTTTGCCTGCTGCCATGTAAGACGTGACTTTGCTTCTCATTCACTTTCCGCCATGATTGTGAGACCTCCCCAGTCATGTGGAACTGTGAGTCGATTATACCTCTTTCCTTTATAAATTATCCAGTCTTGGGTATGTCTTTATTAGCAGTGTGAGAACAAACTAATGCACCGTCATTTATTAATTAGGAGTCCTTGGTTCAATTATTCCCATGAGGATCATTTGTAGCAGTGACTCAGTGTCACACACTCTTCCAAGAACATGTTGACTCATTTCAACCATGAGACAAATCTGAGCAGACAGCATCATTATTAGTTCCATCTTATAGGTGGGGAAATTGAGGCACAGAGACGTTAAGCAATTTACCTCAAGTTACACAACCAGGATGTAACAGCTTGAATTAGAACCCAGGCTGAACTGACTCCAGAGCTGTGTCCGTATTAACCACTGTGCTGTTCTGCCTCTGTTGTGTCTAGGATTGAGGGATTCAAGGTCCCCAAGCTTTCTCAGAAACACAAGGAGAATGTGTCTTTGGAACACAATGGTTTGAAACATCTTGTTCAAAGGATGCCTTCCCCAAATGGCCTGCTATCTAATTCCTTCCTCCCTCACAGGACTGGCTGCATTATTAACAAAACATGATTAATAAAATGCAATAAAAGTTTAAGAAATTTTCCTCTGATGCTCTTTCCCCATTAATTTATTATTTTTAACATTTAATTTAATGCATATCATTGAGTGATAGAAGGGCAGTCCCTGTGAGAATTTTATTTTTCTGATGTTTTAAGCAGAGGGACAGAGGATGAGAGGTTATTCAAGGGTGTTGGCATCTGCTTGTCAGTCATCGTCTTGAGTGGGACCAGTTTGCAAGTGGGGTGAGGAGGAGGGGCTGATGTTTATATTTTTAAAATTAGAACATAGCTTGGCATTTATTTTATTTGCTTTTTGATCTTTTTTAAACAGCATCTTGTTTTAATTTCAGGAGTTATATATCCTTGCTTTAAATGTATAGACATCAGAGAATTACAGAGAAGAAAATAAAATCACCAGGAATTCCACTACTTGGAGACAACTTTGGTTAACATAGTGTATTTCCTCCCTTGCCTATCTTTCTATCATCTGTCTATCCATCTATCTATATCATATATTCTTTTTCACTTAATATTTTATGCTTTGATAAATATAAGTATTTTCAATATCTTTGAAAGTTTTTCATAAATGTCACTGGTTTACAGAAGCATCTTAGTTTTGGGAAGTGTAAACGTGAACTGGTTTTAGTTCCATTACTGTTTTCCATTTACTCTCCTTTCCTGCTGGGGTGTTGGCTCTTAGTGACATCTTGGTCAGTGTCCTCAGTTTTCCCACGGCTTTCCATTTCTAGAACAGTCTTGTTTTTTGTTTTTTTAAGGCTGAGTGACTCCTGCTGGATTTTAATACTCCAACTTCCAAAGCTTGGCTCTTTTCATCTTCCAGAGCAGGCTAACTCTTGTGAGCCTGGTGCTGGGGAGCTGTGGGTTGTGATATTTTTAAAATAAATCTTCCTCGGCCAATCCGTATTCCCTGCTAAACTTCATGTAGGAATCGGGAAGACTGCCTCATCTTGGACCCACAGGAATATTGCAACCTTGAATAATGCTCCTGCCTAGCAACAGAATTTCAGCATGCAGGTGTGAACATATGTCTCTGAACGGGCTACACCTTTGCCATTGGATTCTCTCTTAGTTCTTATCAAGTGTCCAAGCAATATTTTTAGAAAACTGTGGATGAGATTGACATATGGGAAAGGGAGACATTTAAAGTTAAAGAGGCAGCTCTTAACAGAAAAACAACAAAACGAAATTCACTCAACAAAACTTTACTGAGCACTTGCTCTGTGTGAGGAACTGTATGTGGCTATTTGGGAAGCACCAAGGTTAGGAAGCACGTGCTTGGTTCTTAAAGAGCATCTAATCCAGCTGAAGGAATTTCTGAACCATTTTGTAATAGGAAGTCATTTGAGTTGGAGATCATTTGACTAGAATATCTTAAGAAGGATGCTTTACAGAAAGTAATGTGCAGTTTCTGCAGGTCTCTGGAGGTTTCTTGTAACAAGATCTAGAGGAAGTCTTTTAGATGTCACATTAGAGGTAGAAACATCAGAGAAATGTTTAGAAAGGATAGCTCCAAGACTGCTGAACCCATCCTGGAAGTCTCTTGGCAAGGAGGGGGCAGATATTTCACTGAGTCCCTTAATTGCAGTTCTACTTCATTATGGATATTAATGATCCAGTATTTCTAACTGTTAGGAAACGAACTGAGCTGGAATTATGGTCTATAAGCATTATACATTTTTAAATAGATTCAAGTGATAATTAGGTTATGCATGCACATTGGGGTCTGAGACAAAATGTGAGCCTTTCAGCTTTACTGAATTGGCTTATTTTAACTGAAATTAAAGCTGGAATTTGCCAGGCAGCTGATCTCACTCACTCTTCCAGGCTGTCATAGCCTTGCCAGCTGCACTAGGTGTCACTGTGTGAACTTCTACTGAATGAAAGAATAAAAAAGGAAGAGAGAAGAAAGGTGAGAATATTTTAATCTGCTGACACTGTTTTATATTCAGCATTTCTCCCCTCATTTATTTTCTTTTTGTATCAGCTATTTTAAGAATATAGAACACAGCATATATATGCATTATTGAATGACTGTATTGTCCAAATGAGAATTTTTCTCTCATTTGGGGGATTACTATCATTTCAGGATAGTGAAAAGAAGCTCTCTTTGCATGTGTCGGAAGTCTAATAGATGTAAGATTTTATCTTTTAAAAATTAAGCCTTGAATGTCTTGCCCTGAGTCTTATTGTATTCTTTAAACAAAATTTCATCCTAAGGGCATTTCCCCTGTTTGGAGAAAAGAAAGGGACTTATTCCATTATACCTGATATTAATGATGCCATGTGTAAAAATATTTGACTTTTAAAATTCCAAAAATGATAGCTCTTTTCAAACACTTTATTTCATTTCATTTTCACTGCAAATTTTCTTCTTCTCCAATCCATATCATGCTAACATAATTGAAAGTTTTATGATCCCCATGACTGTGGTCTGATATTTATAACATACAACATCATCTCATACGTCTATGACTGCTCTCAAATAAGAGAGATCTTTATGCAATAATCCTCCTATTGGAAGATATGCTTGGGTCAGCATAAAGACCAGCACCACATGTGCTTTGTATAAATGCTGTGGAAAATTCAGATGTGGCACTGCTGAAGAAGAAACACAGATAGAACCCCTAAACACACCATAAATCATTACCATCCCTTAAAACTATATAATTTTTTTCCTTGCCTAAAAGCCTCGAATCTTTCGTTCTGTGTTAAGTAACTCAGTAGCATCTTCCCTTAAAAATATATGACCCATAATCAATTAGGGCCTGGAGAGACTGTTCTTCTATATTTTGTGCAATGCCTGCAGCACTTTGTAGTGGCCAATAAATATTTTATAATAATAGCTGCATGCCAGCTATCCAGTATGTGTCATAGATAAACTTTATTTTCAGGCAAATGGTGGAAATACATCTCAGTTTTTGATACCTGTGGCTTTTCATTTCTATAAAACTTGTGATGCTTGGGAATCTGGAGACTTTTGGAGTCAAATGATATCCTTTAGAGCTAAAGACAGTATACATGTAACTTAGCAGATGGCTCTCAGGGACAGAAGTCATGCTTGAATCTAGGGGATACTCCTCGTGGCTTTTATATTATTATTATTACTAGAGTCAGCACTTAAATAGTATTACCTATGCATTGATCTATGCATTTTCCATATGTTGACTCCTTAATTTTCATTACAAACCGTTGTCTGGAAGTAGAAACTACTATTATCCTTATTTTTCAATGGTGGCACAGAAAAGTTAGTTTAGTTTTCTAAGGTCATACAGCCTTATGGTGGCAGAGTGAAGGACTTAAACCCAAGGAGTCTGGCTCCATAGTCCCTGCTTGTTTGGAACCATTGAACTGTAATCCGTTTTAGGAACCTCTCACCAGCCTCCTCCCAACAGCTCCCAGAAGTGTCTAGGTCTTCAATTTTTTTAATAATTGAAAGGACTGGTTATGGGCTAGATTACTTCTTAGATTTTCTTCTTCTCCAGAATCCTCACTCTTTGGTGCACAAGAGTTGTCCTAGAGGGTGTTCAATGAGATAATTTAGATGTGGATTGGAACCTGGACACAGTGGGGTAGGAGGCATCAAAGAGTCCTCGTACATATCTGGAAGTATGGTAATGCCGTCAAGGGAAATGTAAAAGTCTAAGTCTGGCAAGGCTGTGTTTGAATTTGTGCAAGTTTAGTTTTTGATGATGGTGAAACATCTCAACAGCTTCATGAGGCAACTGGTAACATGGTTCCAGAGTGGCATTTCTGGAACCACATGCATCATAATCACTTGATCCAGAAATTCCAAGAGAGACCTAGGAATCTGCATTTTAATGTGCTTTCCAGTTGATATTTGTGGGTCACTATTTGTTTTGTTTTGTTTTCAGAGATAGGGTCACAGCAGCCTGGAACTCCTGGGCTCAAGTGATATTCCAGCCTCAGCCCCCTGGGTAGCTGGGATTATAGGTACCAACCACCATGCCTGGCTGTGGGTCACTATTTAAAAACTGCTGGGTAAGAACTTTAGAGACAGCAGTCAGAGATGTCAATTCAAGAGCCACAAAATGTTGAGTTGTCAGAGGGAAAACAGTAGCACAAGAGAATTGTGAGATCTCAACTCACACTGGAGAGGTGAGCCAGAGAGGAGTGTGGGAAAAGGGAAGAGCGGCATTCAGAAATGAAGAGGGGCCAGGGCTGTGCAAAGAAGAGAAGGAGAAGAGCTGCCACTCTTCGTGGACATAGGCACAGAAGGAACCATTTCAGTACAGGGATGAAGGCAAGGGGGAAACATGCTTAGAGAATCAAGAGGTGTGGGTGATGGCAAAACACAGACCCTGAAAATGAGGATTGAAATAAGATGGTGGTATGAAGGAGCATCATTGCAAGAGGTGGTTTTATAAGTTGAGGAAAACCTGAACTTGTTTGAAACCCTATAGGGCAACATGAGACAGTTCTAGACGGGGTTGATACCACATTGGGCCAAGCAGGGTAGGATAGAGTGAGCAAGGAATTGGGTTTTTGCCCTCTCCTGTGTCATCCTTTCAGTAAGATTATTGTGGTTCAGTGATAAGTAATTTTTTTCCATTTATCTTTAATACTTTGATGAAGATTGATATAAACAAGTCTCTAAAAGGAGATATTTTTGATGCATGGTAATCATGTCTGCATAGGCTGAAAATGCACCCCCTCCCCCCAGAAAAAGGATATGCACATTCTAACCTCTGGATCCTGTGAATCAAACATTATATAGTAAATAAAGGGTCTTTGCAGATGTGATTCAGTTAAGGATCTTGAGATTGGAGATTATCCTGTATTATCCGGGTAGGCCCTAAATGCAATCACACAAGTGCATATAAGACAGAGTCAGAGGGAGATTTGTTACACACACACACACATGCATGTACACACACACACTCACTGACAGAGAAGAGAAAAGGGGGCAGAGATGGGAGTGAGGTGGCCACCCACGGAAAACCTGCACCGCCTACAAGGTGCAAGGAGAAAGGAATGGATGCTCCCCTGGAGTCTCTGAAGGGAGCCCTGGGAACAACTTGGTTTTAGCCCTGTAAGACCCATTACACATTTCTGGCCTCAGAACTGTAAGAAAATAAAAGTGTGTGGTTTTAAGCTTGTGGTACTTTGTCACAGCAGCAGTAGCAAACTAATATAGTAAGTCCTCACTTAACATCATGGATGGGTTCCTGGAAACTACAACTTCAACCAAAACAATGTATAACAAAACCATTTCTCTTCCTCATCAATGTTATATCTAAACAATGTTATATCTAAACAACAAAGGATTTTGGGGACCTGCCATATATGTTTTGCTTAAAGTTGCAGCTTCTAATAACCTATGGATGGTAAGTGAGGACTTTCTGGATAATGTCCCAAAGTGTGCCTGCGTCGGGGGTGGTGATATGATGTACAAAAGAAAAGATTCTTTTTTCATGTCCCCCCAGCCAATGACACCTTTATTACTAGGTGGATTAACAATCACACCCTTGACAAAGGCACTTTCAACCACTCCATTCTTCCCTGTCTTCTTGACAGTTGGGAAGGAATTAAAACACTTTGCTTTCCTCAGTGACTAATGGGGCTTGCTGTGCTATTAGAGCAGTGCCTTACTGTACTTTTTTTGGGTAAATTGTGGAACTCATTACTGTAATACTTGAACAAATTTAAACACCTAACTCACACTCTTCTTTTATTCCTTTCTCCCTGGGTGACTAACTGTAGATACGTATAATGAAACCAAATAAACTCCATGAAGTGTGTAATGCCTACTTAATACTGTCCCTATTCTCTAAATCAAGTACTTCTCTTTCCTGTCTGACTTGAGTCAGTCATTAAGCACATACAATAATACCCATTTGTCCACATTTAGTTGCCTGGAGTTAGTATAGTGGGAACTTGAATTCAGTTAGGTTGTTAGGGCACTTAGTAATTAATGGAAAAAACCTTTATATTAGTGTAAAGATAAGAAGTAGAATTTGGCCAGCCGTGGTGGCTCACATCTGTAATCCTAGCACTTTGGGAGGCCGAGGCAGGTGGATCACTTAAGGTCAGGAGTTCAAAACCAGCCTGGCCAACATGGTGAAACCCCATCTCTACTAAAAATAAAAAAAAGTAGAATTTATAATGCTCTCTGATTGCAGTGGTGCATACCTGCCTTCTTAGAGACTTTAAGGAAACAAGGAAACACAAAAGTGATTGGAGAGTTACATGTACAAAACATATGCACACGCACGCACACGCACACACACACACACACACACACACACAAGCATATGTTGCCAGAAAATAAAAGAGACAGAAAACAAATGACATTCAAAATTTTGTCTTCTTTCTTACACTGCCAATAAGGGGTAAACTCATTTTCTTTTGTAGGTAAGGACAATTTGGACTGAATGTCAACTGGATTAAAAAGCTCAAGTTGGCATTTAAAGAGATTGATATCTCTCATTCCCTTTGACCTCTGTTTTTCTTTAATTCATATGAAACTTAGAAGAGAAAAAAAAAGTAACTGAGTGAAAATGTCACAGAACAGTATTTTAGTTGTTTCATACAAAGTAGTTTGTAGATGAAATTATCTGCTATCTCTTAGGGATTAACATTCCTATTAAAAAAAATTAACCAGTGATCTTAACTTGGTTAACCTGAGATAGTTTTGAGATTCCCTTTTGCCTTGATCTTTTGTTTTACGATGATACTCTGAGAATACCTGGCCTAACCCAAATTGGAATAAAGTCTTGACTCTATTTTATGCATTCCTATTCTTTCAAGCCTACTCATTTGATTTTAATGTTTGGGAAAGCTGGAATTAAGAGTTAGGAAGAAGAAGCCGACTGTCTGAGTATTCATGCATTCAGCCCTGAATCCTTTTAAATGTACTCATCACTATTCAGCAAGCATAATTCATGCCTCCATCAAGCAAGCAATTGCTAGGATACATTCTCCAAAAAAATACAGGGAAAAAAAGAAATCTAAAATGGATGTATGTCTCAGGACTTCCTATGCTTAAAAACACCAAGGCTGCTGCTTTTTCTGATTACCTTTATATCCAAAAGTCAAAGTAACTCACCAAGTGAAAAGGATCTTTAAGTTTTCTGTCTAATTCCGATAGTCTTTTTTGAATCTCTTAAGTGATTTCTCCAGATTTGCCTCACAGACTTCTGACTTGCACTCCCCTCCAGCTCCATTCTGAAGGAGGCTTGAGGTGTGTTGACTACTGTGATTGGGCTCGTTTGGACTGCAGGTAGCTCTCTGATTATGATTTCAGGTTCTGAAGCCAGAAATGCTTCCTGGCTCAGCTCCCGCTTTCTGCATAAACTCTAGCACTAACAACGACTAGAGAAGCAGAGAAGTTGGTGCCCACTATTCCTATGGTGTACTGAAGTTAAAACTAGCAAACCCAATGAATTAGGCGTCCACTAATTATAAAGTGCCATAAGGACAGAATGACCCTTCCATGGAGGATGTTACCAGGTGTCCTAATCCAACATGCTGGCACCCATTGTGAACTGTGGAATAGCCATTGTGACTGAACTGACTGCCTTCCATGAGAAAGTCCACTAGACCCTAACATTTGTGAAGCCCAGAACAAGAAGACGCAAGGAGGCTCTCTGTGCAATCCCCCTTCTTTTCCCACTTTTGACTTTCTCCCAAAGCTTGAGGGGCATCACATGCATGCTGATGGACATGAGAGCCTGCAATTGCCAACCTCCCTTTACATTCCCCCACTCCAGTCAGCTGCTCTTTGGACACTCTTCAGGTGGCTCAGCATATTATCGTAAGTATGGACAGGAGAAGAGGTCCTCACAAGCCTGGCAGGCCAGCAAGCATCCTATTGGCAGGGAATTAGTTCTAGGGGCCCAAGTATCCATAGCATGCTCTGTAGGGGAAAAGAAGGCACAGGTTTCATGTGGGGTGGGCTGCCCTTTTGGACCCTCAGACTTTTTACCCTGTAGGGATGTCATGCTTGAAGAAGTGACAGATCAGGACCTCTAAACATCAGGGCTTAGGGCAGGCCCCCCACTTGCCTGGTGGCAGTACTAGAAAGAGAAATTTTTTTCTAGGTTAGGTTAGAGTTGTATCTGCTTCATGATTCATAATTCCTTCTATATCTCTTCTTTTTCTTTTCTTTCGTCTTTTTCTCTCCCCTTCTCCTTCTTTCTTTCTCTCCTACTCACTCCCTTTCTCTTTGTTGTATTTTTCACCCCCCTTGCTCCCTCTTCACTACACAAATATTTACCAGCATCTTGTTCTAGAATGCTGCAGTTTGGATGATTGCAGATGGTTTAGCTTACCTCTTCCTCACTAATGCACAACTCTAGAGTTTTTTCATCCAGTCAGCAGCACAGGTGGACCATGGAACAGAAGGAAGTCCGCTTGTATAGTTTGAAGACATTTTTCCAATACCCCATAGGACATTCCTTGTGGTCTTTAGTTTCCAAGTTGGATGAAGCCAGACTCTACCATCTACCATGTTGCCTTTTGTTCTTAATAAACTTCCTTTTTATTGGCTCTGTCTGTAATGACACAGAATCTGCTTGACAACACAGGCACACTTGGCCTCTACATTTGTAGGGGTTAGAAGGTGTCAAATGCATGGTATTAGAAATGTAAAGCCTCTCACTTTATTGAGATGATAAAAATGATAAGGAGGGGGCAACATTTTTGTATCAAGAAATAATAAATGATTTAATTTCTAAATATTCTCAATATCTTATTAAAACATGAAGTGGAATAAGGCCAGGATATATTGGGAGAAGCAAAGAAAAAAGAAAAGTCATGAGAAAAATATTTGGCTATTTTATTGTTAACTAAGAAACATAAGGAAACTCTGTAACTTTTAGGCAATATGCTATTCAAACTATAGACCTGAACTGTGTAACGCAGTAGTCACTAGTCAAATGGGACTATTTCGTCCTTGAAAGATAGCTACTTTGAACTGAGATTTGCTGTTAAAAAAATTCACTCTAGATTTTGAACGTTTAGTTAAGAAAAGGTAAAATATCTCAATTATTTTTCATATTGTTACATGTTGAAATATTAATATTCTGGATATATTAGATTAAATAAAATATATTATTAATATTAGCTTCACCTGATTTCTCTGAGTTTTTAATGTGGATACTCATATATTTTAAATTACATGTGTAGCTCACATTTTCTTTCTCTTGAACAATGCTGGTGGAAATAGTTCTGAAAGTTGAAAGTTGATGTCTATCACATGGTTTATATCTATATATGAGTATGTTCTATATATACTGTTATTTATGCATATATAAATATAGAAAATGTTATTTACATAGATAAAATGTTAAGAAAGAGCTGAGAGTTTGGGTGGGCTGGTTTGCATGTTCGATGCAGGAATCGATTTCTCTGGAGGAAGGATGATGGAGGAATTTCATTTTTGCTCCTCTTAAATGACACACACAGTTTCTTGTGGGTTTAAAAAGAAAAGTGCAATCTAATAATGATCTGAACAACTCTTTGGCCTGTTTCATTTCTGGATCTTTGTGTGGGAGGCTCCATCTTGTCATTCTTGTCTTTGCTCAAGGTCATCTCTTCATAGAAACTTCCCTGTATACCCCAGCTCAATGCTGCCCACTTCTCAGTCACTCTCTTTCACAATTGCATTTTTTGGTGCATTTACAATTATGAGCTATTACCTTGCTTGCTTGCTAGTTTATTTTCTCTTTCTCCTACTAGAATATAAGCCACAAGAGGACAATGGAAGTATCTAAATTGATTATCACTGTATCCCCAGTGCCTAACCTTGACGGTGACCATGGATGCAGGGCAGGTCATAAAGCACTTAGTAAATACCTGCCGTTGGTTGATTTTCTAAGCACCTGTGTGCTATATTGTGGCTAGACATCGTGATGCAACCAACTGAGATCAAATCCAGAGACTAAATGAAGTTTTTAGTGTTTTACTTATTTGAGTGCTTGTAAGATTCGCATATTTAACAACAGAGCTGATAATATGTTTAACAACTAGACTCAAGTTCTATGGCTCTCTTGGCTCAATGGTTTTAAGCAGATCAAGGACAGTTTTGAATTTAGTTTTATCTAGAAAAATGAGGGATTTGAACTAGAGGATTGTTCGAATAGTCTGCTTCTGAAATTCCATGCTGTGGATTTCATCAGAGGGTTGACGGTCATATATCACTTTGGCTACTAACTGCTTGAGGCTTTATCACCCAATGTTATATGATGAGAGGACTGAGAGTACTATATGTGATATAGTTATATGATGAGAGTATTAAAACAGGGCAGAGGTCTTGGCTGTCTGCATAATCACTGGGATATTGGAAGGCCAGATTTGGGGATCACAGAAAGTAAGGGCTTAAAGCTTCACGATGCCATGTGTGATGGTAGGGCTGTAAAGAGGAACCTTGCCTATTTTCCCATTTATATTTATGAAGTAACTATGTAGGTATGTGTTTTTTTTTCTTTTTTTTTTTGTGGCCTCTCTTCTGTTATACCATGATATGTTTCCCTGATAGGCAGAGAGAAAAAAAGACAAACGAGGAATTACCCTTTGCTTTGGACAATGAACTAAACAGATCATAGCAGGAAATGCAGGAAAGACATTTAGGAAGCAAAAAATAGAAAAGAGCTCCAAGGATAAAGTGGCAAGTGCTTGACACTGACCAAGAAGTGCTGTTCAGCTTCAAAGATGACCGCAATGCTGCGTGGGAGGGTCTTTTGAGAGGGACAATTTCTCTCAAAATGTGTGGAGATGAATTTCTCTATAACCCTGAACTTTTGGCACCAGGTGGCCTGCTCCGTATTTCAATTTGTTTTTATAGACACTTCTTGTTGAAGATCTATTCTCTTTTCCTTATTGTTTATAATGGGGCTTTCGAATATCTGAATGCACAGTGACTAGGCATCTGAATGAGAAATACTCTCAATAATTCTTAAACAAACTCTGCTGATGGGATGCATAAGCCATTAAAAAAAAAAATGTCCTTGGTTGGGAGGAGATAGGATAGAGTGGGGAGATCCACCTCTATAGGCTGTAGTGACAGAGTGGGGCCAGTGGGTGGCTGAGCATCTAGATGGCTGGTAAGGGAAGAGATAAAACTTTTGAAGACTTTCATTTATCTTGTTTTTCAGTGTTAGAGTTCTTGAGGAGTTCAGGTATAATCACAGCCTTCTGTTCCAACAGGAAGCACCATCTGCTGAAGCATTCTGTAAGCAATATAACATCTCTCCAGAGATAGTTTAGCATTCGATTCACAAAGAAGGATGGCAGGGACTTGTAAACAAAAGGAATCAACTGAAGCAGCGAGGAAGGGGCTGTGCTCTAAACATTCAATATGTTTCTTTATAGCTGAGAAGCCCTGTAATGCTACAAAACCCTGGCAGAATTCTCTGATGTATTAATTGTTTTCTTGTGTGTGCGTGTGTGTGTGTGTGTGTGTGTAAGATTTGTGTTTGAAACTGCCTCTGCTAACACATCACTCTTGTTTTTTTTTTTTATTTTGTTTTAATTTTTGCTTTTGTTTACTTTCAGGATAAGCCCTTTCTTATGGATAAGGCGAGTCATAAGTGGTTATTGGTGAAAAACATGTAAATAATAATTTAAAACATTTAAAAAATGCTTTACTTTGACTATAGCTTTGAGTCTGGAGGAGAGGAGCTCATAGCACAAGGCCTTGGAGTGATGGGCACTACAATCTGAAATGGGGTCTTAGCAAAAGAACTTTCCTATTTCAAGTTTTGCTATTTTGTCATAGGGAAAACAGCCAACAGTCTCACAATTTATGCCAATGCCAAATTGGTTGAAAATGCTGCATTGTACCTGAAGGAGAGGCCTCTAGGAACTCATCTGCATTGTGAAGAATCAAATAGTTAAGCAAAAGTGGACTCTGTTTTTCTATAGTCTAATTTGTCTCTATTAAAAAGACATAGTGTAGGAAAATCGGTCAAACTGTGGGGAGAAAGTCTTTCAACTTTTTGGTTAAATTCAATACTTAAAGCAGAGTAGGAGCTAAAAATTAAGTGTCAGTGAATGAATAATTTGATGGCAAATTTGCAGTAATCCTTCCCCCACCACCCTTCAGCTATCTTCCTTCATTTAGACACACAGACCTGGGAAATTTTGGTCTCTAGTTGCATATTTTACAAAACTATTCAATATATGACTTTATGATTTATATGGCCTAGAAATATTTACAGTAGCATTGACCATGATTTAAAATCTTAACCTCAGAACCTAGATTGTAAATATCCTGAATTGCAAAAGTACAGAACAAAAAACAAAACTCTCTGTCCTCAAAAAATGTATAATTCTTGGTGTTGCATCATTATACAAATTAATGACACCAAATGTGTGTACACACATGCCTTGATAATTGTTTTATCCGATGGTCTTTATTACCTTGTAGAAATTATATTGTCATAATTAAAACAAGTTTCATTATTTTCCACTTCCACTCCCATATAATAGATCACTACCATTTTAGTGGTGGGCCATTAGGCAATACAGATTGGATTGTTTTCCCCTAGATTTGTGGGTTTACTGCTTTTAAAGGAATTAATCACCTGTCTTATAGCTTCCCCTGTAACTCTGCTGGCTTCCACATGGAGAGAATTCTTTATTGTAACTCTGCTGGCTTCCACATGGAGAGAATTCTTTACTTTTTAGAATCACAGAATGTCTGGGGAGGATCCAGACATCAACCCTCTCCTGACCTGGATAAAGGAAATAATGCAATATTGTTTAATATAGAGTCCATAGATATGTTCTATTGGCTATTTTAGTTGGCTACCAGAGCATTTTAAATGGTTGCATATCCTTTTCACAAGCCTGTGAAGTGAGTACTATTGAGACCAGCTTGGTCCTTGTTGTGAAATTATCACTTAGCAATTTGACTTTCCATTTAACCTGATTCCTGCATTTGTTGCTTGTCTGCCATCTGTAGGTGTGTGATTTTAAACTCCTGGTCTATATGCAGATGCAGTTGTCACTTATTATAGAGCAGAGCAGAAATTAGGCATTCCCCAGTTCTTGATAATAATACCATAAAATACCAAAAATTTATACATGTGCACATCCCACGTAAATGTATACATTATCCCATGATGTGAACATATAACTTCATTGTTATATAACATATATTATATCTCATGGCCACTGATCTCCATTTTAAATCTAGTTTCCATTTTTAGAAGTTTAAAAATATTATATAAAATAAAATATTATCATTGTTTGGGTAATTATGAGAGAAAAGGTTCCAGAATACCATTCACTCATTCATTCATTCATTGACTCAGCATCTTTTGCATGCTTGCTGAAAATCTATTAAATGTTGGGTATTGAGTTCTGGTTCTGTGATGACCCTACAGGATATCATTGATTTGATATCACTTGATAGTTTCTGTTGAATAAGAAAGCAGGTGTTAACAATGACACCACAAGGCCAAGGGAATAGTCTTTAATCTAGTCCATTATGGATTAGATTATCTTCCTCAATTATCTTGTCTAGTGTCATTTCCTAGGAGGTGTCATTTAAGTTAATCAGTTTCTACGGACCTAACTCAATATGTGCCCATAAGGCTAGTGGCCCAATTTATCACCTTCAGGATATTGATCTCCCTGAATCCTTCGGCTAGGAATTCTTGGGATTCCTTGCCGGGAGTAGGGTTCTGGGAGTACTGACTGGGAATGTGAGAGCCACTTGGTGGATCTTTGTGCAGGAGAGTCATTTCCTGCTGGTAGCCTGACTTGCAGAGAGGACCCCGCTGGGGATGCTCTTACACCTTCTGTGAGAGAGAATTAAATGTCTCTGTCTCCCTAAAGCACCATGGGTATGATAGAATAATGGTCCCCCAAGGGTGTCCACATCCTAATCCTCAGAACGTGTGAACATGATAACTTCCATGGCAAAAGGACATTTACAAATGTGATTAAATTAAGGCTCTTGAGATTGCTAGATATCCTGGTTTATCCAGGTATGCTCAGTGTAAACACAAAGGTCTCTATAAGAGAAAGGCAAGAGGGTTTAAGTCAGAAAGGAAATTCGATGGGTGATGAGGCTAGTAGTTGGAGTGAAAGCGCTTGGAAGATAGAGGAGGAGACTATGAGTCAAGGCAGGTAGGGAGCCTCTTGGAACAGGCAAGGCCTTGCTTCCTTGCCTGAAGCCTCCATAAAGGAACACAGCCCTGCCAGCACCTTGATCCTAGACTTCTGACCTCCAGAACTTAGAGAGTGCACTTGTTTTGTTTTAAATTAATGTGTTGGTTGTAGTTGGTTACAGCAGCAATAGGAAACTAACACAACTGGGTAGCCACTGTGTGGGCAACTTCAAGACATCTAATCTACCTGCAGGCACAGATCTAAGTCTTCTGTCCAGAGGGAGGGCCTATTTGATGCAAAACATTTATTCACAAAGCCTCCTTGAAACCAAGGAAGCCTGAATCCCACTTGCCACAAGAAGTCCATGAGTGTCTCTCACCTCTCTGCCACAGTTTCAGTGATAGGGAGCTTGTAGTTTGTCCCACCTCTGTGTCTCCTCTCATTTTTTATGAAGAGTGGGGCTAGCAATACCATGGATTCCTCTGAATAAACTGAGCCAGTAAGGATCACAAATCCTCAGGCGTATTTGTGAGATAAGCAGCTGCATAACCTTCACATCTGAGTCTATCTATTCATACCCTTTACAGTTCAATTTTCTACTTTATACTTTTTCCACTATGTGAATTTACGAAACTGGCCTCAAATCCAGGTCTTCTGAGTCTTGGTCCAGTGTCCTTTCTCTTAAATCATGGTTGTTTGTTAAGTGGACTGTAGCTGCCCAGAAACAACAGTCTATGGTGAGAGGTGTCTTAAGTGCTAATGTGGATAGATGCTAAAGCTCAAAGCTGAAGATATCTATCTGTTTGTTAATTCTCAGCTTTGGGCATTTGCATCCTTCCACATTAGTGCTTTCATCATTGAAAGTAGTTACAATGTTCTTGGGATCTTCTCCATCCTTTTAATGTGTAGAGATCTCCAGAGAGGGATGTTGTGATATGTAGTTCGCAATGAATAATTTCTCATTGCTTGCTGAGGCCCAAAGAAGAATCTGAGGGCCGTGAAATAAAATTGCTCTTCAGGCCATTTTTCTAGCCCTCTGTCATTCACTCCTTTTTGAGTTCCTTGGCATAAGGCTGAACTACTGATTCTACCTAGCAGGTTTAGGCAATGCAGGAATGTTTATGAAGGAATTCCACAATCCCATTGGCTTCCCTGGACATATGTATGCATGTCCTAATCCCTTAAAACACTGGAGTTGTGTTCCCAAATCCCAGCATATCCTCTTGCAGCTCCATTAGGGACATTCAAACGTAAGGAAGCTAAGCGAATTTCTCATATACTCCGAATGGCTAGTGGCCCAATTTCCCATTACAGAGATCTTGGCACTCAAGTCTAGATCTTTTGATAGTGTAGTTTGTAGGTTTGGTGAAAGAATCTTTTATGATAATTATTAAAATCTGCAGACAGATTTAGAAGCAATCTTAGATCTTGAAAGCAACATTATCTGGAGAACTATGCATTAAACCACTGATTTAGAAAGAAAAGACGTGGTTTCCAAGTTCTTATTTGGAAAAAAAGGAATTGTTCGTAGAGGTCAAGGCACTGTTAAATAGAAGCCTTGTTTATTTTCTGAAATCACCATTAATTTTTTAATTAAAAAAAGTATAAAGTCATGTGCCAGGCATTGTAACACCCTATGAAGTTGGTACTCATTATTCCATTTTACACCTGAGAAAGCCACAGCATAAAGAAGTTAAGTAACTTCTCCCTTAGGTTATATCGCTTGTAATGGCAGAGCTAGGATTTGAGCCTAGGCCATCCTTGTCCAGGGAGCATGTTATTAAAACTACATTATGCTGCCTCTCATAGACAGATGCCAAGAAGAAAGAGAGTCCAACATATCTGGCCATTATCCAAGGTTGACTGCTATCGCCATGGTGGGGATAGAAGTTTATGAAGGGGAGAGAATTTAAAACAGTTGACTGAAGACTCCTGACAAAGAACTACCAAAGCTTTAACATTCTAGTGCACCTCATCATTCAGCATACCTGATGAAATTTATACAGTGTAATTATCTCCCATGGCTAAATTTTTATGGCCTACCTCCAACATTCTGATTGCCTTGAGAAGAGTAGGATAGGATGTTAATGTCACACATTCTGTAGAGATACATATCAACTAAAAGGAGATGATAATTCGGTGATGGTGTGCATTTGATGAAAAAATTTTTGCAAAGCTGACATAGTAACTTGAATGAAGCAAATGATAAGCTAATAAATAAAAGCTCTTCCTGGCTTTACTATAGATTTAAAAATTAAACTTACTTTCAAAAAGTTGGTTACTCTTCCCTATGTGCTGTAAAATTCATGAAAAATGTGTCATAAAATAACTTGTTCATCCCTCAAACTGCTCAAATTTACCCTTTTATTTCTTATAGAGAAAGGAGAATTGTACTGGGCTTACTTTCGAAGAGGCTACTGTGTGCTTGTGGGCTGAAGAATTGTTGAATGCCAGGAAGTAGCAGCCAGAATAACACCTTATGTTTGTATGTGTTGCCGTTTATAAGCCACTTCTTCATACAGTATTTCATTTACACCTATGATAATCCTGAGGTGTAAACATTCTCTCCCCACAGCCCGTGGACAGCTCAGGCTCACTGAGGTTCAGAGACTTGTCACCAGTCACAGCGGCCATGCGTAGTGTGTCAGGGCCTCAAACCCAGGTCTGCACATGTCAAGCCCAAGGCTTGTTTTCTTACACAGCTGCCACCCTTAATTCTTTCCTTTTCATCCCCAGGGTAAAGTACCCCTGAAAAATCTGCTCCAGCATCCAGCTGTCTACAGGCAGAGGAAGCCAGCATGGTGTGCTTTATCCTTTCTTGGTGAACCCAACCTATGCCCAACACACCACAGAATAGATTTTAAAATTTCAGTGGCCCTTGAGCCCCAGTGACACATTTTGAGGTTTCTTTTTGCAATTAGATGCCTTATGGCTGTGGTGAAACTCCAGCCTCATTCAAGATTTGGTCCATATACTTAGGGCTGACCTAAAATTATATTGATCTCAGGACTAGCATATCATGCACTTTGACATCCATCGCCTGATATTCTTGTTGAAGGGAGAGTTGTGGATTTCCAAAGACCATAATCTAAAATTTTTTATAACATTTGAGGCCTAACTACATCAACCTTGTTTCACTGCTAGACCCTTAAATTCTCACATTGCTACTTTGCCTCATCTATGCTAGATACAAGGGATACATTTAGCATAGGCAAGGCACAATAGAATGATAAAGACCCAGTCCTTGCTTTCAAGTAGTTCATAATCTAAATGGGGAATTTATAATCCTACTCTGTAGAATTATTACCAGGTTTATAACCAAAAAAGTTAACTTGTGTCTAAATGTCTTATCATCGTAATTTAGCCTTGCTGGATATTTTCTGTTTGCTCCTTGACATCCATTCTCTCCTCTACCCCTCCCCACTCTCCCCAGTTTTGTGCCCTTGGGGCTGACATTTACTACTGGATCAAGGAGTTCCCTTGCCTTCTGGTAGGTTTGCTCTTTGGGAAGGAGATATCAAGGCATTTTTTCCTTTGCCTCCCTCCTTTCTAGGCTGTATCCTTCTTGGTATAGACTGTATCCCTCCACCTAAGGCCATATCTCATATTGGTGGCCCAATCCTAAAGCCATAGCTACCATTTTTTCTCTAGGTTTCTGAGCCTCTCCATCCCCAATCTTCAGGATGATAAAGTTCCCTGTTGTTGCTAGCCCTAGAGTACTCTATCCCTTGTTAATTTCCCTTAATCCCGTCCACAACTTTGTAAATATTTCTTTATTAAACTTTCCTTGACTATTTCATTTGAATGTGTTTTCTGGCTCTCTAAGGCTCCTGTGTCATTCAAGACTCTCCATAACATGGTTCTAAACTCTTAATCTAGCCACATCTGTCAGTGAATCTCATTCACAATCTCCACCCTCTCTTCAGAGGACCTCATGATGGAGAAATATTCTGAAAGGATCTACTCATGGTCCTTCTCACCATTCAAGGACAACACATGCTACCTTGTTCATGTAGAGTCATGACCCCACCTTATGGTCAAAATTAAACTCACCTTCCTCACTGCTCTTGATATCAGATTAAATGCTGAACCATTGCTTATTTCACTTGACTTTCTTTCCTCTTATTTGCATGCTTGTCTTCTTTATCAGCCTGTTGCTCCCTGAGGGCAGGGCTTCCATCTTACTCAGAAAGAGAGTCCAACATTGCAGAATCAGTCTGCAATGACTGTGTGCTCAACTGATGAATGGGCTTGCTTGCAAGATGAATATGCGATTGTTTGGAGGTTAATAATTCAATCCGGGATAATCCAAACTATGTGATTTTGCTGTCCTGACCCACTCCTTTGCTATGGATGCAAGATTAGAGGAGGGCATTTGAAATAGACCAATTGTATTTATCATGAACAATTCTGATGAAAGCATATATTGAGAAGGCTAAAACTTTTCAAGGATAAACGATGTTTTTGGAGTTGACATAGAAGTTGAAGTGTTCTTTCTTCAACTGACAGTGGCTTTCAAACACTAACTCTTCTATGAGAACTCTACAATAGCATTTGCTTTAGTGAGGGAAAATTTGGCTTGGCTTGAAATGGTGGAAATAAAAAGAGGTCAAATGAAACTGCTTAGAGAGCACTTCCTTCTGCCAGCCACAACCCTATTTCCAGAGAAGATCTCGGATATAAAAGATAATGGTTATGGGGTGTTGAATAGTTGACGGGGCCACCTGTCTTGGGCCAGTGCAGTTTTGAGCTTGGGTTAAGAGTTAACTTTCCTTTTCTTTTGCTTGCTAAGCAAGCCCATGCTCCTTCTCAGCAAGGGAGGTGCCTTGTTTTGTCCTAAAGTCAAGCACTTTTCTAACATATCTTCAGTAATTAGATCTGTCTTTTTCCTTATAGCCCAGTGCTTTTCATGGAAGTTAATGTTTAACTGTTTTATTGCCAGCACAGCTTCGCAACATGTAAATTAGAGAGCAGCTATTTGCCCCTGGACCCTAACAATCTATATAGGCTTTCTTTATTACTTGATCAGCACTGTCACTAATGCAAATGTATCTCCCACAAGAGGAGCGACATTAATTTTATATTGTTTATATACTCTTGCCATAAGGTTAAGCAATTTCTACTATTAAGCTTGATGAAATTGCATTACCTTAATGAAATGCACTTTACTGATAAAGAAGAATGTCACTTTCACAAGTGGAAGCACTGTTAGCAAATTTTTACGAGAGAATTCCCAAAATCATATCTTAATTGCTTGGACAGCTGTGTAGTTTACATAACGTGCAAACAATGCCAAGGTTTTTTATTTCCTTTGTCAGCTGTACTGGATGTTAGTATGCTTGGTGGACCTTTTTTGGGCCTTTTATTACTTGATTGCAAATCATTCTTCATTGTTGCCCAAATTTATGGAAGGACATTGCTCCCTAAGGTGCCATTTCCTTTCAGGTCTGTAACTGAACATGACTGATGGCGCCAGAGTAGCAGTTGCTTATTACAGCGTTCACTGAGCTGTGATTGCTCCAATACTTTATGTTGGCAGATGTGTTTCCCTAGGAACAGCATCTCTGAGACAGAGGTCATTGATCAAACCCCCACTGGCTGTTCCATTATGTGCAAATTATTGCTAAAAGCAGAGAGGCTGCAAGGCAGGTGGTGTGTACTCATTGCAGATATCAGGGAGGGAAGTCCAAGAAAAAAAAAAAGGCTAGTGTAATGAAGCAGAAAAAAAATTCCACCTAAACTAAAACAATGTTTTTATAATGTGAATTAATAGGAAAAGGGAGAAATTAGGTGACTCTGAGAGACACGCAATGAAAGAAGAGTAGAATTTTGTCATTCCGGGGTAACTTCTAATATTGGACTTGCTGATAGCATCCTTAGCAGCTTTTCAGTCTAGAAGAGGGCATGTGTGTGGGCTGTACCCAGATCACTGTCATCTTGATAGGGTAAAGATTAAGGCACTTAAGTGGCCAGTGCACAGCACTCTCTTCAGCCCATTTGTGGCCAAATGTTTAGAAAATGCTGGAGACATACAGGGGACAAATGCAGACATGCTTCCTGTCCCCCAGCTTCCCTGGGAGGGATGGAAGTGATAATGGATTGACTGGTGAATGGGAAGCACTTACATCTAGATTAGCCTTTGCTCAGCCTTGGTGGAACAGGATTTCTTACTTTTTTTGCTCAGCTGCAGCAGAAGCTCTTCCCAACAGATTTCTATTTTTGGAAAGACCGGTGGATTCCCCATGTGAGTGTTTCCGATCTTTGCTAGCTTCAGTAAGACTATGGGATGGCTCAGATGGAGCACGTGGCCTGCACACCTCTTGCTGGGCCTCCCTAGCCACAAACCTCTACCACTTCATTTCTCACACTGACTTGCTTTTTAGTGTTGGCAAGACTCACTATTTTTATTTTTGCAATTCAGTCCTCCTTATCTGTAAAATCTTTCCTTACATTGAGCCAGATTCTTCCCAGAGTATAAGTCATTCCTTTAACACATTTTGGAGGCTTCAGGAACATTGTGCGCCAGTTCCTGGGACATTGATATAGCCTTTGGGTATTGCTAAAGTCCCTCCTAAATATTGTATTTACCCCCAGGGTAACTTGATGTAATGCTACCATAACTCCCAAGGAAAGAGGGGAGTGCAGGAGCTCCTTTACTTGCAAACATGATGGGGGCCAGAAGGCTAAGTACTGACGGTAGGCTTTATGTCTATAATTTCAGAGTGACTGCCAATGTTCTCTGTTGGAGGCAGGCAGATTTGAAACCTTTTTTCTTTGGTGGTAGTTGTGGCATGAATATTGAAAGTATATTCTTTTAACAAAAGAATGCTTTTCAAAAGAGAGGAAAAAGCATTCCTATAAAAGATGAACACATCTCAAAGGTTTTAAGTCATTAATTAAATGAGGGAACTAATAAGATGTTAGGACTAGTTCAAAGGAAAATCCAGAGAACAGATGCATTTATAGACCAGGAATATTGAAATGAATTTGCAAATTCATTTAAAACTGAAGTGAGGAGATTTAAATTAATTTGCATGTCTATAGATAAGAATTGTTTGCATTGTTACTAGTTTCTAAAAGTTAAACTTAATCTCAACAGAACTATGAAGAGCCTAGTCAAAAACAAAGGCACATTACCCTGTATGTTTAGATAATCCCTGGAATATTCTGACATTCCATTGAAAGGATATCCAGTTATGCTTTGATTAATATAGTTATGATTCTTTAGATTTGGAAATAGTGGGACACACCTCATGCAGCTACACCACTGTACTCTCTCAGAAGTCCTGATGCTGAATCCACTTGCTAAGTGAACTCTACCCTGTCCTCCTCAACCAGACCTCTGCTTTTGTCACTCTGTCCTGAAGTGCCTACCTCTCTACACACGTTCATTTTCTTTGGGCTTTAGCCTGTGCTCCCTCTAGCTTGAGTTTTATTAAGCTATAGTTTCAACCACTGAAACATAATAGCCCTTTAAGCAAAAGCCCCTGATAATATTTCTTCCAAGATTCCATCACCAGTCTCCCTTTTTTCTGCATTCCTATTTTACTTTCAATCTGTTGACAGTGCTGAACTTTACCTGAGCCCTGTGCTCTTGGAAAATAGCAGTGGTTAAAAGATTTCCCTAATCTTTTGTGTTCCAGGAAATAACTTACTGCAAAGAACCACCCTTCCTCATATGACTTGGATAATACTTGCAGATGAGCCCCTTGTCTACTCATGACAAGGCCAGACAGGCTTTTAAAATTCCTGTTCTTTGTCTCGTAAATGATTAGCTGAAATGTTTGTCCCCATTGACCAATCTGGACAAAACACTAATATGACTTGACCAAACTTTGAGTAGGTGCCATTCTTTGTCCTGGGCCCCTGAACTTTGGTTTATTCCTGAGCATGGGACACAGAACCACCTCTCCTTAACAGTTCTCCAGAGCTATTACTTCCTATTGTCCTCAGGAAAAAAATACTCTTATCAACTAGCTGATAATGCCACCTGCTCAGCTCAGTCCGCCACACCTGATTCTTTCCAGCCTGTTCATTCCTCCCAATATAAGGAAAGGCTTTTCCTTATAACCTTTGAGTTGCTTGCCCATCTTCCTGTAGAAGCATTCTCCTTATTGTAATATTGCCTCCACCACTTCATAATAGTTTCCCTCTTCCCATTGCAATAGTCTTTTTAAAAGAAATCTCTACTTACCTGAGTCTGAATTTGTTTTATATGATAATGTTCTTTAATGCCAAACTCTCTGCTATAATTTTATTATTCATAGATTGGTTTACCAGTATTTAGTAATATTTATAACCAAAGAATTAGAAGCAACTTATAAAATAAGAGGATTAAATAAATTATTGAAAGAATCCGGTAAACAAAATAAGGCCAAGAATGTATTAAATATATAGATAAAAACAAATATATAATACATGGGGTCTTATACAGTTACTGAGTTGAGCCATAAATTTGGCTGCGTTTCCTAGTAGACAAAGCAAGGAGGGAAATTCTTTCAGTTATAAAATATATAGGGTCTACAAAAAAAAAAAAAGAAAAATACAACTGGTTGTAATTAATTCATGTGCCAGTCTTGGAACCCCAACAAGATGGTAACCCACTAAAAGGCAAAGCATGGGATTCCTTGAGGACAAAAAGGTTAGACTAAATAATAGCCATAATAATAATTACCATTTATTTAGAGCTGGTGTTGTCTTATAATTTTAACACAATTTTAATGCAATTAAGTTTTTTCTGTAACACAATTTTGCTCTAATACTATTTAGGAACTGAGCATATTGACTTCTTGAGAAATGTGTTTATGTGTCCTCCTCCCACAGAACAGGAGATTGAAATATAAAACAATCTGTTAGAGTAGATAGACATTTTAAGTAGGTAACTTTAAGTGGCAAAGTAACCTTTATAAAAGAGGAATACAGAAAGAGAGAAAGGTGTGTTTCAGTTTTAACTCATCTCACTTTTTTCCTTCCAGTTTCTTCAGATGACTAGAGCATGGGGATAAGTGGAGCAGATGGCTGGACAATAGGCTGGGCCGTATTTTAGGAGTCCTTGAGTGCTGAAGGGAGAGTTTGCAGGTAATGAGGTAGACATTGGGATACCACTGAATGTTTTGAGTAGGAGAAGTTGCATTGTTAGTACTACACTTTAGCACGAGTCATCCAACAATAGTATCTGGGATTACTTGGTGAAGGATGAAATTAGAGGGGGGGCAATATAGCAATTCCAAGAGTTAGAGAGTAAGTTTGAACTAAAATGGATAGGAGTGATTGCAAGTGTCACTTCAGACAGAGCCGTAGAATTTGAAAGATATTAGCTGTTAGATGAAGCCTGGACCTGGAAGCAAAGGATGATATATGGCTTGACAACTCCTTTGAGGTTTATCTTTGCTTAGCTTGGAAGGTGGTAAAGAATATTAACAAAATGGAAAAATCTGGGAAAGAGGATGTATGGAGCAAAGCAGATGTGTTCAACTTTGCAACTACTGATTTTGAGGTGTAAATGGAATGTTCAAATGAAGATGTCTAGGAGGTTACTGAGACTATTAGGAGTGATGCAATCACAGAAGAAAAGGCTGTAAAGAGGGAAGTCCTGAGGTGAGAACAGTCATGAAGCTGCCTGCACTTGAGGGAGCAGAAGGAGAAAGTAAACCTAAAAACGGGACAGAGATTGAGCAGAGAGGTAGGAGGAGAGCCAGTTTCAGTGGTGAAAAGAGAGGTTTCAATGAGGCTGGGGTCAACAATGTCAGACACTACAGAGAAGGGATAGATGGCATGCAGTGAGATTAGCTCATTGAAAGGGAAGGCTGATGCCAGATTGTAAGAGTTCAGGAGTGAGTGGGAAGGCAGGGCAGCAACTAAAATACTTGTTCAATAATTTATTGTGAAAGGAAACTATCTTGGGCCCCCCAAAATCACTAAGGAAAACTCAAGCTGGAAACTGCTTAAAGCAAACCTGCCTCCCATTCTATCCGAAGTCACGCCTCTGCTCACTGAGATAGATGCATATCTGATTGCTTCCATTAGAAAGGCTAATCAGAGACTCAAAAGAATGCAACTGTTTGTGTCTCACCCATGTGTGACCTGGAAGCTCCCTCTGGCTTCCAGTCTTCCCGCCTTTGCTTCAAGTTGTCCCGCCTTTCCAGACCTAACCAATGTATGTCTTACATGTATTGATTGATGTCTCATGTCTCCCTAAAATGTACACAACCAAGCTGTGCCCCGACCACCTTGGGCACATGTGGTCAGGACTTCCTGAGGCTGTGTTATGGGTGCGTCCTCAACCTTGACAAAATAAACTTTCTAAATTAATTGAGATCTGTCTTAGATTTTCTGGGTTCACACTGCATATAATTAAAAAGAGAAGGTAAAGAGAAAGAGAAGAAAGAGTTAAAAAAAGAAGGTGAAATTAAAGAGAAAGTAAAAATCAAGACAAGAAACGATAATCTTAGTCTGACTGGAGTGGAGAAAAGTGTTTTAGGATGTGGAAAAATTGAGCATAATACTAAACTATGTCAAAGAGCTTTGGGAGAGAGGTTGAAAATGAGATACAGAGAGGGAAAAAAGTTCTTGAGAAAAACAGGAAGGGATGGAATTAAGCAACATAACAGAGAAATAGTTTGAGACCAAGTAAAGAGATGTTGAAGAAGCTCCTATTCGATTGAATTAATCTTGGTAAGGTGAAATCGAGGGGTCTCTGATGGGGTTGGATGTGGGTGTTTAGGAGAATAAAGAAATTTTAAAATCCCTGCCCAAGGAGTATGTGAAAGATCCAGCAGTGGACAAAGAGATCTTCAGGCAGCTTTGAGAACTCACTTCAGGTTAATCAAGTTCCATTTGTAGAAGTGCATTTCATAAAATGCTTGTCAGCAGGTAGTGAGGCTGTATCTTGAGGGGAAGCAAAATATTGGGGTGTCTTTGAAGGCAAGACAATAGAATATCAGAAGAGGAAGGGATTATTTTATTATAGTGATGATTGGATTGGAAAAATGACTGGCCTTTGGTTCGAGGTCAATCAGAGAGTCAAGTGAGTCCAGAGGATGGCTCCTAGGAGAGATGCAGAGTTCAAAGACCTAGAGGTCATGATGATCACAAAAAACAGCATCCTTCATTGGAAGTGCAGGAATTAGCAAATGGAAGGAAAGGAGCTATGGTCAGAGAAACGGAGTGTCCAATAGTGGAGGCCTTGTAGGGAGCAGTGTCCATGGGGTATGGTGACTAAGGTCTGGTTATGTGAGCATTTGATCTGTGAAAATGGATTAGAATTGAGCCATGGGAGGCCTTTGCATTCCTGGATCCACCATGACATGCAAAGGGCAATGTCAAAGGTGTGAGGCTGTTACTTGATGTGGGTGCTTGGAAAGAAAGAAGATGACTGATTGGGTGGAAGATCTATACAGGGTTAGCGAAGTTGTTGCATGAAGGTAAAGGGCTCATAAGTGATTCTGTATGTTGCCTTTAAGAGAACAGTGTGATCGCAGGGTAGAAAGAGTTTGGGAGGCCAAAGCCGATTCTTTTTTAGATGAATCTTCTTGAGATGAAAAAAAGCGACAACAACAGTAAGTGGGTGGATGTAAATAAAATTAAAAGTACAAATCATTTATTCCTATTTTAAAATGGAATTGTTTTAAAAATGTTAGACAGATAGGATGACAGATTCTTTCTATAGAGGGTGGGCATGTGTGTGTGTATGTATGTGTGCCTGTGCAAACGTGTGTTTAAAGCAAAGATAAAGATGGAGGAGGCTGGCAAGGTATAGTGTCAAAGTTCTGTTATGAGACTACAACCAGATTTTTTCCCCTATTTTCTTGCTAGTCTTGGGCCATTTCACTGCTAATCTACACATCCATCAAACAAACAGGAAAGGGAGAGGATTGAATCACAAATCTGTCAATTTTGTGATTCTTGGTAGTTCAGGTTAAAGTTTTGGTGGGAGCAGAGTTAGAAACAAATGGCAAAAATTCGATTTCCTGATTGTGGGAGCATTGTTATTGATAATGAGTCAGCTACTTGAAATGCTACACATAGTCCAGACTTATGGCTTCTTTAGGTGTTCTATAGAATTGAAATACTTTTTTTTCAGTGAAATCTAGTTGCTAACCTGCTTTTCTTTAAGATCTTTATGCTTTTTGTGCTATTAGACAGAAAGCAACGGCAAACAGCCTTTAGAACATCTGGGGAAATAAAATGTAGTGGGTACGAATTTCACAGGCCACAGACTCAGATGTGAAAAAAAATGAAATTTAGCATCTATTTCATACCCCTTTTTGGCTGAAAGCAGAAAACTTGGTCTTGCTGATTTAAGACAAACTGTCCACTTTATTTTTCAGGCTTTTTCAGAGAAAGATGCTCAAAACCAGTATTCTTACACTCCCACTCCTATTCCCCAGCATAGCAGCTAAGCTCCTGGGGCTTTAGTGCCTCACAGCATTGAGAAAAGAGGGCATCTGGCTCATGATTGTCCTCTGTGCCCTGCTGGTATCCACAGAGGAATGTCTCATCTTGGCTGGTCATTTGCTCATTGTCCTCTGTCTATGACTGATATCCACCATGATGACTCCATAGCCATGGCCTCTGGTCATGTCAGACCATCTGTTTCTTCTTTGAGACACTCATGAGGTGTTGCTGGTTCACTAGCCATCTCTCAGCCATATGTGAGCCTCTCTTGTGGGGTCCTAGAGGTTTGCTGATGTTCTATGCACTTTACCTGGGTTGCCTCAGACTTTGAAGTTTGCCCACACCAGCCTACCTGGACCCTCACTTAGCCTTTGATACTCTACAGCTCTGATACAATAGTGGATATACAAAGTTTCTCTCTGAGGCCTGTAGCTCTCCAGTGGCTATCCCCTGAGATATGAGGCACTGGCACTTTCTGATCTGGTATTTCCCTAAACCTATGTAATGTTTACATAGGTTAACCTTAGACAAACTTCACCCAGGACTATGACTTTGTAGGTGCAACATGGTGTCTTTTCTCAAAAACACCACAATGCTTTCATCTCCCTGGCCCTTCTCCTTCATTTTATCAACTCCATTTCATTTTGTGTCAGAAAACTTGCTTTTACAATATCAAGTCTTCTTCCCAAATTTATTATTTATAGTATTGATTGTACATAATTTATTCATATTAAAATCAAGGATTTGGGCACTCAAGCTTTGCCTAGCTTTGAAATAGTGTATGTCCATTGACTCTCGACACTATTATGAATTTTTAAATCATTTCAGAAACGAAGTGGAATTGTTTTCTGAAAATTTATTGGATAGTAAAGTGGGACTTAAAAGATGAGCCTTGGACAGTAGAGAAAAGACTTTGCTTCACTCGTAGTTATAGGCTTCCAGTCTCGATATGATAGTAATTCTATGCTTTAAGCAAAAGAATACCTTTGACTAGGGTGACCATAAAATTTATCTTTCAAACTAGGGCAATTATGAGAGTGATAGGTGAAGCCATTAATAATTATGCCAAGAAATCTGGCATACACTAGGACTATCCCAAGAAAACTTGGATATCAGGTCATCCTACTTTTGATCTGGAGAGAGAGTGTAAGATCTAGTCAAAGATGCAGTGGTCTGTAGGACATCATAAGCCAAAGATATTGGAATAGATTCTGAACTGAATCTCAAGCACGAGATTGTCCTTCCGTATATGCTTTTTTCTTCACGTTCTTTAGTGAGGCCCGTTCAAGGATTTCAGCCTGGCCTCAGCTGTGTGTGTGTATGTGTGTGTGTGTGTGTGTGTGTGTGTGAGAGAGAGAGAGAGAGAGAGATGGCTGGAAATTTCAATGGAAACCAGTGCCTTCTTGGCCTGACATGGGGAGGTGGCAGGAGCAATTAGCAAGATGAAGAAAAAATGTTGAATAATAAAAGTTGGAAATGAGATCCAGGCATTGTTTTTGTACTGATATTCTCCCTCCCTCCCAAATAGAAAGGGCCTGGGATTAATTGGGTTAAGGAAAGGTGCCTGACAATGTGCCCTGCCATTTAGTTTCTGGTTGCTGATTATTTCCCCATGTACCCTTTGCTCTTGGAAAGCAATGCACAGTGAGATAGCTGCTGTCTAGGCAGGGCTAAGGAAACCAGTGTCACTTTAAGCTATCTTAAAAGTATATAACACTACTTGGCTGGCTCAGCATTTACAGTAGAAAAATTAATTGCCAAAATATAAATATCAAGTATTTTACATACAAATATAAATTTCTGATTTATTTTTAAAAACCAGGAAATCTGGCTACTTCGGGTCAGCTTCTCCAGGAAGCAAAAATCACTAGAGCAATATCTGATGACTTTTACAAGATGAGGCATTCCTCTGCAGTTCACCAGAGGCCCTGCCACTCCTTCCTGTCATGTATCCAGGCCATTTCACTGATTTATATTAGCTTATTGGCTACTGCAGTTTTCAAATTTGTGATTCCTGCACTATACCACATTGTGTGTTGGAAATTTCCAAAATAACCAGGTCTAAGTACAGCAGTTGTATCAAGGTTTCTGCTTTTCTTAGAAATCCCAGCTGTCATTATTCAGACACCTTTATTAAACATCTATTTTTAATATTTTGAAGAACATTTATACAGTGACATGTACATATTATTAAGTGTAGAGTGCAATGAATTTTGCATATGCATATTTCCTGTGTAACTGACTTACTGATCAAGATATTGAACCCTTCCATTACCCCAGAATATTCACTTATACTGCCTCCAGTCAATATGCACTCATCTCCTCTGTAGGTAAGCATTATTCAGAGTTCTATCAACAGAGAGTAACTGCCTACTTTAGGGCTTTGTAAAATAGAATCATACAGTATGAAAGTTTCTGAGTTCAGATTCATCCAGGCTGTTGGGAAAAGCCACCGTTTGTTCTTTTACTTTGCTGAGTAGTTTTCCATTGTTTAAATATACCATTATTTGTTTATTCATTCACCTCTTGATGGACTAATATGATTTGGCTCTGTGTCCCACCCAAATCTCATCTTGTAGTTCCCATAATTCCCACGTGTTGTGGGAGGGACCTGGTGGGAGATGACTGAATCATGCGGGCAGGTCTTTTCCGTGCTGTTCTACTTGATAGTGAATGGGTCTTACGAGATCTGATGGTTTTAAAAGTGGGAGTTCACTGCTCAAGCTCTCTCTTTGCCTGCTGCCATCCACGTAAGATGTGACTTGCTTCTCCTTGCCTTCCACCATGATTGTGAGGCCTCCTCAGGCATGTGGAATCGTAAGTCCAGTAAACCTCTTTCTTTTGTAAATTTCCCAGTCTCAGGTATGACTTTATTAGCAGTGTGAAAACTGACTAATACATGGACATTTGAGTTGTTTCCAGTTGGGGCTATTTTGAATGATCCCAGTAGAACATTCTTGTGTATTTTTTTTAATAGATATTTGTTTTAATTTGTCTAGTGTACTTACTTAAGAATGGAATATCTTGATGATAGGGTGGCTGTATATAAATTTATAAAAAACTGCCCAAAGTTCCAGAGCAATTGTACAATTATGTACTCCCACCAGCAGTGGATGAGAATTCTAGTTGCTACACATCCTTGAAAACAATTGATGCTGCCACTCTTATAATCTATTCTATGGGTATGCCTGAATATCATTGTAGTTTTAATTTACATTTCCCTGATTACTAGTGATATTGAGCATTTTAAAAATATACTTATTGGTGACAGCGTGGTGGCTCACACCTGTAATCTCAGCACTTTGGGAGGCTGAGGTGGGCGGATCACGAGGTCAGGAGTTTGAGCCAGCCCGATCAACAGGGCAAAACCCCGTCTCTACTAAAAATACAAAAATTAGCCGGGTGTTGTTGCGGGCACTTGTAATCCCAGCTACTCTGGAGGCTGAGGCAGGGGAATCGCTTGAACCCAGGAGGCAGAGGTTGCAGTGACCTGAGATCGTGCCATTGCACTCCAGTCTGGGCAACAAGAGCAAGACTCTGTCTCAAAGAAAAAAAAAAAAATATATATATATATATATATATGTACATATGCTTATTGCCTATTCATATATCTTCCTTAGTGGAGTGTCTGTTTCAGTTTCGTTTTTTCCATTTTTATTGTATTAATTTTTTTCTTGTAAGACTCTATATATTCTACATACAAATCCTTTGGAAGATTATATATATAGTCTCATAGTCTTAAGCATCTCATTTGACATGGTGCTTAGACATTATATAAGAACTGTGTGTACAGCGAGGTTCTAAATGATGTTCCTGTCAAGTACATAAAGTGGCAGCCACATGGCTACTCAAGGAAATGGACACAACTGCATTTTGCAGTGATAAACATAAATCTTGGAGTTTGCCCTGAAAATAACTAGTTAAGTTGTAGTAAAGACTTCCATTCTTTTTTTGTCTCTGTGTGTGTCTGTATGTATTTTCTTTTTTAGACAGGGCGCTTCTAAAGTTTTGCCACTAAATAAAAGGAACAAGTTCAATTACACAGCTGTGTGATTGTAGCTGTTCCCTGGGGCAGGCTGCTCTCCTCTGGAGAGCCTTCGATCTCCCTCCTGCTAGATACAACTACAATTCACCTGAAGTGGTGTCAGCAGGACTCTTCACCCAGTGCCAGATAATAGTTTCTCTTTTTAGTCTTAAAAAAGCATATCCTTCTGCCTGAGTTCTTAGGAGTGAGAAGCTGGCTTGAGGAAGCGTGCAGCAGGTTCTGCTTTGGGAAGTGAGAAAAAGCATGAATGGCATTGGTTTGCAACACTAATCAAGGAATGAGTCTGGGAGTCTGGCAGTCCGTGTCTGTTTAGTGAGTTCAGACTGCGGCTCAACTAATTATGGTATGTTCTGACTCAAAACCTTCAATGATTCCTAATGTCCTAGAGCATAGAGTTCAGAGTTCTTCAGTATTAAGTACAAACTGGCTTCAGGAGCCTCATAACCCACAGACACAACTTCCAGACTAAACACCACAAGCATTAGTGTTGCCAGCCACCTCTTCCCATCCCTCCTTTTTCTGAACACATGGCAGTTAGGTGGGGTCATGTGACTCGCTTTGGTGAATGACACATGCGAGGAAGTGGCATCTGTCACTTCTGACATAAACTTTTTTTTTTTTTTTGAGATGAAATCTTCCTCTGTTGCCAGGCCTGAGTGCAATGGCGTGATCTCGGCTCACTGCAACCTCTGCCCCCTGGGTTCAAGCGATTCTCCTGCCTCAGCCTCCTGAGTAGCTGGGACTACAGGCACATGCCACCATGCCCAGCTAATTTTTTGTATTTTATTAGAGAGGGGTTTCACATGTTGGCCAGGATGGTCTCAATCTCCCGACCTCAGGTGATCCACCCACCCCGGCCTCCCAAAGTGCTGGGATTACAGGCATGAGCCACCGTGCCCGGCCAGAAACTTTTAAAACCTACCTAGGTTTCCTTTCCAATTGTGTGTTTAATTATGGAATTCCAATTGTAGAATTGTGCTTTGGGAAATAGCATTTCCAAGATCTCTTAGGGAAATGCCGAAAGATCTGGGACTTGGAGTAAGTCAGACAGCTCTAGATTAAAATCTGAGCTCCACTACTTCTAGCTCCTGTCTTTTCTCTTTGACTTTTGAATATCACATCTATAAATGGGATATAGGTTGAAAAACCCTTATATCTTCCTTGGTGGAGTGTCTGTTTCATTTTATCCGAAATGCTTGGGACCAGAAGTATTTTGAATGTCATATTTTTTCAGATTTTGGAATATTTGCATATACATAATAAGGTAATGGGGCCCAAGCCTAAACAGAAAATTCATTTACAGTTTTTATACACCTTAAAACATAGCCAGAAGGTAATTATATAAAACATTTTAAATATTGTGTTTTTTTTTTTTGCATGAAACCAAGCTTATTTACATCGAACCACCAGAAAACCAAAGTGTCACTCTCTCAGCCACCCACGTGGACAATCTGTGGTTGTTTGGCACCACCATCATTCCTGACTCTGCATATATATGTTATTGATAGGCAATCATTTTCTTGCACTTTTTCACACACAAATACTTAACAGTGAAAAACATAACATACCATAAATACAGCGAAGAACTAGTGTGTTCAAGGTAACTAAGCAGCACGGTGGAGTCACCAGAATACCTGAATCAGCTGTTAAACAACAGCAACAACAAGCAACAGCAGGCCCCTAATCTCTATCTACAATGCTGTGTTCTGATTAAAAAGTTACTGTACAGTAAATTTGTTTTGGCTGAGAAACACATCATAAGCCTTGAGTGACCAGGAAGTGAGTCCTCCAGGTTTGAGGAGGCATTCTGCTGGATCGCTTTAAAAAATGTTTCCTCCAGAGTCATCTGCCTCATTAGCAACATATTATGCAGGGGCTATAGGCGGTGGCTCATGCCTGTAATCCCAGCCCTTTAGGAGGCCAAGGTGGGAGGACTGCTTGAGCCCAGGAGTGCAAGAAAAGCTTGGGCTACAAAGGGAGGCCCTGTCTCTACAAACAGACAAATAAACAAAAACAAAAATTAGCTGGGCATAGTGGAGTGTGGGTGGAAGAATTGTTTAAACTTGGGAGGTCAAGGCTGCAGTGAGCCATGATCACACCACTGCACTTCAGCCTGAGTGACAAGGAAGATCCTGTCTCAACAAACAAAACAAAAAAACAGTTTTTATCATGTAAGTCTCTCTTTGATAAACTGACATACTTTCTTGTTCTGTTATAAATGCATGATGCTCTAGTCCTCCAATAAGCCCCACATTTCTACCCCATCGTCTACAGGCACCTTTTCTGCAGTGTTAACAATGCCATCTTCATCATAACTATTATCATGATCACTTTGATTCAGAACCATTTTGGCTATTTTACTATTGGTCAAAGAATGAACAACTGTAGCCTCATTATCAATGGTAAAAACTTCTTTGATATTCACTTCTTCCAGCTTACTGATGAACTCTGAAGAAATATTTTTGGCATATGTAAGCAACTCAAACGTCACTTTTTCTCACTTGACTTCAAAGTCACCACCTTGTTTATCATCATTGAACATAGTCACAGATTATAGAGGTTGTGCCGGGCATACACAACTGTGTCTTCAGTCCCTATATTCCAAGTGTTGGCAACCTCATATATGGCATCCTTCATGCTAAACTTCTTTTGAAAACCTTCCACACCAACATTGTTCACTGCTGGTAGCACACTGCTCAAGACAGTGCTTTTATATTTACTTTTTACTGACCTAGGAATATCTTGGTCACATGGTTGAATGAACAAAGTTGCATTTGGGGGAAAATATTAATACATGGCACAAACATTTTTTTTATGAGAATTTCAGTTGAAGGATGAGCAGAACAGTTGTCAAAGAATAACAAAATTTTGCAGTCATCGTTTAGTCACGTTTCCCTGCAGTAAGCATGAGCCACTGGTTCAAAATATTTGTGAAGTCTCTCAGAAGAAATGTCCCTGGTGATCCATGCCTTCTCGGTAGCATAATAATGGATTGGTAAGAAATACACTCCTTGAAAACTGTGAAGACACAAGCTTTTGCCTATCACAGCAAGTTGACACCTATGTGTGCCTGCTGCGTTAGCACGTCCAAGCACAATTATTCTGTCCTTGGCATCCTTAATTCTTGTAGGGCTTAATTAATTCTTGTCTCTTCAGCTGTAATCAGTGTCATTCCAGGGCAATAACACCAAAACAGTGATGTTTTATCAGCAAGTTTTATAGACTTGTTCTAGAATCAGATTTTCATCAGTGGTGTCCTTGGCTTACTTGTCAATGAATTTCTCTGCTGCTTTGTGATCAGCAAATTTTTGTGACCAGCAAATTGTTGTGATGAGCTTTATCACAACAAATATTTTAAAATTTAATGCCATGTCTTTTCTTAAATTTCTGCAACCAGCCTCTTGAATATTCACAGTTCCCTTCAATTTTAGTTCATCATGATAGATCTTCGCATGTTTCATGATCAGCATACCATTAAGTGGTGTGTGTTCACTGAGAAGTTGATGGAACCACCCTTTCAATACATGATTAAGATCTTCATTTTCAGCTTTCTGCAGTGATTTTCTATTTTTCATTAACTTCTGTTTATCACTTTCAGCATAGAACTTCGACAGTTTATCCTTCTATTTCTTCAGGTCATACACGGTGGTAATTCTAACACCATAGTCTTCTATAAGATGTTTCACACTTATACTACTATCAAGTTTTTCCAACAGCTTGACTTTCTGTGCAGTAGAGAAATATAAATACTTCTCTTTTTCTTGTCACCGTTACCTATTGCAGCATCTGCAGGCATTTTAGATATTTTCAACGCTATCTTTACAGCACAGAGCAGATAATATGCACACAGAAAACCCACAGTAAGTAATGCATGTAGGCTTTGGCTCCATGCGAGGCATTATGACGACCCTGATCTTGGTGTGTCCAGCCTGCACATATGCCATTTTATCACCCTTTGTGGTGTGCTTGTCTGAGGGAATCTGGGCATGCTTGGAAAAGATATATCACAGCTAAACAAGGCTGGAGGGTCTTTTTCCCTTGGGGGTGCCAAATAAGCTGTTTATTGTGTGTCTGCATTTTGATTTTAACTAGTTACTTGAGGTCAGATCTGGAACTTTCCACTTGTGGCATCATGTTGGTGCTCAGAAAGTTTTGGATTCTGGAGCATTCAGGATTTTAGACTTATGGATTGAGGATGTTCAACCTGTAATATATCTATTTTGGAAGGTTGTTGCAAGTAGTAGAAACAATATTTGGGAACACTTACCCAGTAGTTTACGCTACATGCCTGCTTTGTCAAGCAAACTGGTCAAACAGACAAATCAGAGTTGAATTTTTAAAATGAACAATCAGAATAGCAGGCTGCTAAATTTTACATTTTTTTGTTTTAGGCTAACTTATTCATCATGATAAGAATATTTACCAAGTATACTTCCATTTTAAAATTTTATATGAGGCCTTTTATTTGCAAAGAGAATCTGACATAGCATTTTATTTATCAAAAGTAAAATGAAACAGTCTTTTATTTCATAACAAGTCATATTTGATGCCAATAAGCTGATAACCAAATATAACTAGATACTAGTAGGATTTAGTAACTAATGTTCAGGTTATATATACTAAAATTTAGTTGTCCCTAGTAACTAAGCTTACCACCTCCCCAAATCTCCAAGTTACATTGGGAGAGTCACATTTTTATGTAGAACATTTACAACTCTGTGTCTCAACTTTAGCAGTTTTATTAAGGACAATTGGGCAAATACTTCATGATTAAAACACCAAAAGCAATGGCAACAAAAGCCAAAATTGACAAATGGGATCTAATTAAACTAAAGAGCTTCTGCACAGCAAAAGAAACTATCATCAGAGTGAACAGGCAACCTACAGAATGGGAGAAAAGTTTTGCAATCTAGCCATCTGACAAAAGGCTGACATCCAGAATCTACAAAAAACTTAAACAAATTTACAGGAAAAAAACTAACGACCCCATCAAAAGGTAGGCAAAGGATATGAACAGATACTTCTCAAAATAAGACATTTGTGTGGCCAACAAACATATGAAAAAAGCTCATCATCACTGGTCATTAGAGAAATGCAAATCAAAATCACAATGGATACCATCTCATGCCAGTTAGAATGGCGATCATTAAAAAGTCAGGAAACAACAGATGCTGGAGAGGATGTGGAGAAACAGGAAAGCTTTTACACTGTTGGTGGGAGTGTAAATTAGTTCAATCATTGTGGAAGACAATGTGGCAATTCCTCAAGGATCTAGAACCAGAAATACCATTTGACCCAGCAATCCCATTACTGGGTATATACCCAAAGGATTAGAAATAATTCTACTATAAAGACACATTATGTATGTTTATTGCAGCACTCTTCATAATAGCAAAGACTTGGAACCAACCCGAATGCCCAGCAATGATAGACTGGATAAAGAAAACGTGGCACATATATACCATGGAATACTATGCAGCCATAAAAAGGATGACTTCATGTCCTTTGCAGGGACATGGATGAGGCTGGAAACCATCATTCTCAACAAACTAACACAAGAAGAGAAAACCAAACACTGCATGTTCTCACTCATAAGTGGGAGCTGAACAATGAGAACACATGGACACAGGGAGAGGAACATCACACACTGGGGCCTGTCAGGGAGTGGGAGGCTAGGGCAGGGTTAGCATTAGGAGAAATACCTAATGTAGATGACAGGTTTATGGGTGCAGCAAACCACCATGGCACATGTATACCTATGTAACAAACCTGTGCATGAATCCCAGAACTTAGAGTATAATAAAAAAAAAAGGATGATTCTTTTTATAGATTTGATCTTAGAACCGTCAGTTTTTCAATGGGATTTAATCACTAGAAAAATTTTCAGTTTTTTTTTTTTTAAGTGAAGCGAATTTGCCCTATCTTCCTAATGTCAGTAAGCAGAAAGAGAGATGAAGAATCATCATGGAGTTTTAGACATTTCGAATGGAAAATATAATTATTTTTTATAAGCGTTAATAATCATGCTGTTCAATGAGATGGCCCCCTTTTAGTGGTTTACAGATTTCAGATTGTCAAGGAAATTACATGTAATTTGTTTTCCGAATTAAATTATTAGACAGTGGCATGACTTGTGCACTCAAAATTTAACTTAAAAAAGCATTTAATAATTAAAATGCCAAGTATAGGCAAAAAGGAAAACATTTCCCCACAGTTTCAAATTATGTTTGTTGAAAAACCCAAATTAAAAATTTGGGCCTAACAAGATATATAATGAAAGGCATAAAGGGTAATGACTGAGGACTCCTTCAGAAGTTTGGCTTAGCATAAATCATTTATTTTTACATATAGTGTAATCTGTACAATCTAGGTTGATATTTCCTGAAGTCTGTTGTGACTCAAATCTGTCGTAATATTTACAAAAACTGCTGGCCTTTCAAAAGAGGGGGGCTGGTGGTGATCATCTCAACCAATTCAGTTGGAAAATTGAAGGCTCACACAGATAACTGTCTTGCTCTTCTTCATATAGTAGTAGAGCTAAGACTAAAAACCAGCTCTGTCATTTTCTTGGCCCAGAGCTTTTTCAGTGGCACCCAGCTTAATCATACCCTAGGCTGTCACATTTCTGCAGTGCCCAAGTTATGGAAATGAATAAAACAGTGCTGGATTCAAGCATCAACTGAGTGGCTGTCTTATACAATTGATATGATCTCTTTTAACAGTAAGATGCATAGTTTCTAGTGGAGAACTTCCAGGATGATGACTGTATGAATTTATTAAGCCCCCTCTTCTCCAAGAAACCAACCAAAAGCAAGCAACAAAGAGACGGGAAAACAAAAACACAAATTCCATCTTCTGAGAACTAGAAAAGAGAATGTAAAATAATTTGTAAAGGATGCAGAAGCAAGTTTAGTTTCATGCAAGAAACATTAGGAGTAAGGCAAGAGAAGCCAGGGGATTTGGGGTAGGGGTAGCAGGGCAGGTGGAGAGGGAGAGAGAGAGAGAGAGAGAGAGAGAACACCTGAGAGAAGCAATTATGTTCACAGAAGCAGAAGAGACTCTGCCACATACAAAATCCCACAGACCAGTATTATTTGTAAAAACTGTCTTGCTTTGTGGCAGCTGAGGAAAAGAGAATCTCTGCAATGCAAAACCCAGCTAGCCTGGAGCACTACCCTTGTTCCTCCCCACCTATGGAAATTCTTCGCAAACATTGGTCCATAAAATTCCAACTCATTTAATCATGAGTAATAAAAAAAAACTTGCAGAACAGAGCACTGATAAAAAGATATTATAAGAATAAAGAAATAATTGGAGGTAAAATTCAAGTCTCGAAGGACATCAGGGTTGTTTCCAGTTTTGGGCTACTACAAATAGAACTTCCATAAACAGTTTTGTATGTGCACAATAAATTTTATGTGAACAATAAGCCTTCATTTGGGGGGATAAATGACTAGGAGTGCAATTACTGTATGACATCGTAGTTGTATGTTGTAGTAGTCCCAAACTGGAAAAAATCCAGATGTCTTTAAATAAGTGAATAAATTCAACAATTTGTAGTACCATCATACTATGGAAATACTACTCAGCCACAAAACAGAATAAGCTGTAGATACAAGTAACAACCTTGATGAATCTCCAGAGAATTTTGCTGAGTGAAAAAAGCCAATCGCAAAAGGGTACATATTGATGCAGCATTTTTCTTGACCCCTTCATCGGACTTGTGACTGGAGTGCCCCATTTACTTGGCCTGTGGCACTCAACCCCTTGCTGGAGGGAGCACATGAATGAGTAAGTGCGGTATCTGGCCAGCTGCTTTGAATGCCAGCAGGAGCAGGTGCTGTGTGGGCCTGCAGCGGCACCCAGGTTGGGGTGCCTGTGACCCCTGAAGCCCAGAGGGCATGTTATAATGCTTTCTTAGCTCTACCGTCCATGGACAGTGGTGCGTTATTAGCTCAGTGGGCCCCTTGCCTCGACACATGGGGTGGCTGCCTCCTGCCAGCAAGAGCAAAGAGTCAGTGTGGGTACCTGCACTCAGTGAGTCCCTAGCTCTTGTCTGGCGTCCAAGAAGAAAGAGGTCGCCTGGACACTTGAAGGATGGTGAAGGCAGAGAATTTTATTAAGTGATAGGAAATGGCTCTTAGTGGAGAGGGGAGCTGGAGAGGGAATGGGACAGGAAGATAATCTTCCCCTGAAGTCCGGCCATCTCCCTGTTGTCAAGCTGTCTCTCTGATGTTAAGTTGTCTCTCTTCTGAAGTCCAGCTGTCCCTCTGAAGTCAAGTCGTCTCTCTCCAGTCAAGCTGCTTCTCTGTCTTTACCTATTGAGTCTGGGGTCTTTACAGTCACAGAACGGAGGATGAGGCTGGCCTTAGGTAGTTTTGGAAAAGGCAACGTTTGATTGGTAAAAAGACATTATTCAGAAAGAACCAATTGAGAGAGAATGAGGCAAACAGGGAGAGAAGTTGTCACTTTGGGCCGCAGGTTTCAGGCTTTTTTGCCTGAAGGTGGAGTTCTGCCCGTCTGCCTAGAATGTCTCTGCCTCTTGCCTCTATCAGTATTACGTAATTCCATTTGAAAAACATTCTGGATATGGTAAAATTATAGTAACAGAACAGATTAATGGCTGACAGAAGCTATAGGGGGATGAGAGTGGAAAGGAAGTGATGTGGCTAAAAAGTCTGTTCTGATGGGCTGCTCACCACCTGGCTTGCTGTCCAGGGTCTGCAGCGGTGCCTGGGAGAGCTACATTTCTGATTGTTCTTCTCCGGACCATTTGCATGTTTTTTTTCCCACGCTTTTCATTCGCTGTGTGTATACACTTAGATCCGAATCCTGAATCCCGAGGATCCTGTCCTCCTTCCCGTTTCCAATCTGACAGGCATCTTCTGCATCAGACACCTCTGGGTTTCTGTGAGGGTTCCCCAGCCCAACCCTTTTCCAGCACAGCCTGACTGGGCCTTCAGTTTTATCACAAGGTACTTGACCTCAGATACTTAAATTTAGTGAAACATTTTTTATGTTATTTAAACAATTTTTAAATTGACACATTATAATTGTACATATTTATGGAGTATAATTTGATGTTTTGATACATGTGTATGTTGCCTAATGATCAAATCAGGTTAGTTAGAATATTCATCACCTCATGCATTTATTGCTTCTTTGTGGTGAGAACGTTCAAAAAAACCCTCTTCTGGCTATTTTGTAATATGCAATTCCTTATTGTTATTCATAGTTAACCTATTGTGCAGTAGAACACCAGAACTCATTCCTCCTAGGTAACTGTAACTTTGTACTCATTGACCAACCTCTCCCCATCCTTCCCTCATCCCCTCTCCAGTCTCTGGTACCACCCTTCTACTCTACTTATTTGAGATCAAAGTTTTGTAGATTCCACACAAGTCTGGCTTATTCCACTTAACATAATGTCCTCTAATGTCATTTATATTGTTGCAAATAACAGGATTTTATTTTCTTATGGCTAAATAGTATTCCATTGTGTATATATACCATGTTGTCTTTATCTGTTCATCCATCAGTGGACACTAGGTTGATTCCATATCTTGGCTATTGTGCATAGTGCTGTAATCTCCATGGGAGTGCAGATATCTTTTCCATATACTGACTTCCTTTTCTTTTCTCTTTTTTTTTTTTGAGATGGAGTCTTGCTCTGTCACCCAGGCTGGAGTGCAGTGGCGCTATCTCGGCTCACTGCAAGCTCCGCCTCCTGGGTTCACACCATTCTCCTGCCTCAGCCTCCCGAGTTACTGGAACTACGGGTGCCTGCCACCACACCCAGCTAATTTTTTGTATTTTTAGTAGAGACGGGATTTCACTGTGTTAGCCAGGATGGTCTTGATCTCCTGACCTCGTGATCCGACCACCTCAGCCTCCCAAAGTGCTGGGATTGCAGGCGTGAGCCACCGTGTACGGCCCCTTTTCTTTGAATATATACCCAGCAGTGGCATTATTGGACCATATTATAGTTCCTTTTTTCATTTTGTGTGGAACCTCCATACTGTCTTTATAATGGTTATACTAATTTGTATTCCCAGCAGCAGAGTGCAAGAATTCCCTTTTCTACACATCTTTGATGACACTTTTTTTTGTCTTTTTGATAATAGTCATTGTAACTAGAATAAGGTATATCTCACAGTGCTTTTGATTTGCGTCGTTCTGATGATTAGTGATGTTGAGCATTTTTCAAATATACCTGTTGGCCATTTGTGTGTCTTTTTTTGAGAAATGTCTATTAAAGTTTTTGCCCATTTTGTAATTGAATTATTATTTTTGGGGGGGTTTCTTTTTTTCTTACTGTTGCAATTTTTAAGTTCCTTATATATTCTAGATATTAACCCCTTGTCAGATGTATAGTTTACAAATATTTTCTCCCATTTTGTAGGTTGTCTCTGCACTCATTTACTTTTTTTTAAATTGTTTATTTTGCTATGCAAAAGCTTTTTAGTTTCATGTAATTCCATTTATTTTTGTTTTTGTTGTCTGTGTTTTTGAGGTCTTCTCTAAAAAATCCTTGCCCAGCCCAATGTCATGAAGCATTCCCTATGTTTTCTTTTAGTGTATTATAATTTTGAGTCTTACATTACATTCTTTAATATGTTTTGAGTTAGCTTTTTTATATGGTGAGAAATAGGGGTCTAGTTTTATTCTTCTGTGTGTGGCTACCCAGTTTTCCCAGTACCATGTATTGGAGACTGTCCCCAATGTGTGTTCTTGGCACCTTTGTTGAAAATCAGTTCGCTTTAGGTGTGTGAATTTATTTCTGCACTCTATTTTGTTTCATTGGTTTATGTGTCTGTTTTTAGGCCACTACCATGTTGTTTTAGTTACTATAAGCTTGCAATATAATTTGAAGTCAGGGTAATGTGATTTCTCCAGTTTTGTTCTTTTTGCTCAGAATGGCTTTGGCTATTCTGGGTCTTTGGTGGTTCCATATAAATTTAGGATTATTTTTTCTATTTTTGTGAAGAATGCCATTAGTATTTTGATAGGAGTTGCATTGAATCTGTAGATTGCTTAGGGTAACATAGCTTTAAACAATATCAATTCTCCCAATTCATAAACATGAAATGTCTTTCCATTTATTTTTGTTCTTTTCAATTTCTATCATCAGTGTTTTACAGTTTTCAGTGTAGAGAGATTTTTTATCTTCTTGGTTTATTCCTTGGTATCTTATTTTCTTTTGTAGCAGCTATAAGTGGAATTGTTTTCTTGATTTTCTTTTTAGATAAGTTCACTATTAGCTAGTATAGAAACACTACTGATTTTTGTATGTTGGTTTTGTATCTTGCAACTTTACTAAACTCATTTACTAGTTTTAAAAAAAAAAAAAAAAACCTGTAGGGTTTTCTATATGTAAAATTATGTAATCTGCAAAAAGGGACAATTTGACTTCTTCCTAACCAATTTGGATACCTTTCATTTCTTTCTCTTGCCTTACTGCTGTGGCCAAGACTTACAGTATTACGTTGAATTAAAGTGGTGAAAATGGGCATACTTGTCTTGTTTCTGATTTTAAAGGAAAAACTTTCAGCTTTTCTTCATTCAGAATGATATTAGCTGTGAGTCTGCCATATATTGCCTTTATTGTGTTGAGGTACATACCTTCTATCCCTAATTTGTTGAGAGTTTTTTCATGAATGGATGTTGGATTTTGTCAAATGCGTTTGTGCATCTATTGAAATGATTATGTATTTTAAAAATCTTTTTTCTGTTAACACGGGGTATCACATTTATTAATTTGCATATATTGAACCATCCTTGCTTCTCTGGTATGAATCCTACTGATAATAGTGAATGACCTTTTAAAGCTGATGATGAATTCAATTTGCCAGTATTTTGTTGAGAATTTTTGCATGTATGTTCATCAAGGATACTAGCTTGTAGTTTTCTTTATTTTCTTGTGTTCTTATCCGGTTTTGGTATCAGGATAATGCCGGCCTGGTAAAATGAGTATGGAAGTATTCCATCCTCTTCAATTTTCTGGAACAATTTGAGGAAAATTGGTATTATTTCTTCTTTAAAGATTTGGTAAAATTGAGTAGTGAAAACATCAAGTCCTTGGCTTTTTTGTTGTTGTTGTTGGAAGACTTTTTATTATAGATGCAATTTTGTTCCTTATTATTGGTCTGTTCAGGTTTTCTATTTATTTATAATTTAACCCATGTAGGTTGTTTCTGTGCAGGAATTTATTTATTTCGTCTAGGTTATCATAATTGTTAGTATATAGTTCTTCATAATAATTTCTCATGATCTTTGTATTTCTGTCAGCTGTAATATGTTTTTTCATCTCTCATTTTATTTATTTGCATCTTCTCATTTTTTTCTTAATCTAGCTAAATGTTTGTGAATTTGTTTATCTTTCTGAAAACCAACTTTCCATTTCATTGATCTTTTGAGCTGTTTTTCTAGTCTCTATGTCTTTTATTTCTGCTCTGAGCTTTCTTCTATCAATTTTAGGTTTAGTTTGTTCTTGTTTTTCTACTTCTTTGAAGCATATATTAGGGTGCTTACTAGAAATTTTTCTTCTTTTTTTTGATGTACCTGCTTATTGCTATAAAATTCCCTCTTATAACTGCTTTTGCTGGGTCTCATAAGTTATAACACTATGTATTTCCATTCTTGTTTGTCTCAAAAAACTATTAATTTTCCTTTTAGCTTCTTCACTGAACCTTCGGTTATTTAGGATCATGTTCCTTAAGTTTCATGTATTTGTAAAGTTTCTGAAGTTTTATTATTGTTAATATCCAGTTTTATACCATTGTGGTTAGAAAAGATACTTGATGTGATCTCTGTCTTCTTAAATTAGTTGAGGCTTGTTTTGTGGCCTAACATATAATTCATCGTAGAGAATGTTCCATGTGTAGTTAAGAAGGATGTGTATTCTGCAGCTGTTGGAATGAAGGTTAAGTCCATTTGGTCTATGGAGCAGTTAAAGCCCAACGTTTCTCTGTTGATTTTCTGTTAAGATGATTTGTCCATTGTTGAAAGTGGGGGCGTTGAAGTATCCTACTACAAATAGACTGTATTGTATTATAGTCTATGTCTTCCTTTAGATATAATAATATTTCTTTTACATATTTGAGTGCTCTGGTGTTGAGTGCATATATAGTTACAATTGTTCTATCTTCTTGTTAAATTGATTCCTTTATCATTATATAATGACCCTCTTGGTTTCTTTTTACAGTTTTTGACTTAAAGTCCAGTTTTTCTAAGTATGACTACTTCTGCTTGCTTTTGGTTTTTCTTGCATGGAATATCCTTTTTCATCCTTTTGCTTTCAGTCTATGTTTATCTTTAGTGATGACATGAGTCTGTTATAGGTGGCACAGAGGTGGGCTTGCTTCTTTTTTTCTTTTATCCAGTCAACCACTCTCTATCTTTTAATTGAAAAAATTAATCAATTTACAATGAACATTGTTGATAGGTAGGAATGTACTCCTGGACATTTTGTTAATTGTTTTCTGATTGTTTTATAGATCCTTTGTTCCCTTCTTTCTTGTTGTTTACTGTTGGGTTTGGTGATTTTCTGTGGTGCTAAGCTTTGTTTCCTTTCTCTTTCTTGGTTGTGTATGTGTTGTAATTTCTTGCTTTGCGGTTACCAGGGGCTAGCAAAAAGAGTTTCGGAGTACAATAGAGTGTTTTAAGCTGATTACAACTTAACTTTGGTTACATAAAAATACTACCCTAGACTTTTCCCCTATCAATCACCCACAATTTATATTTTTATTACTTAATTTACATCTTTATCAATTATCTGTTCCTTAGCCACTAACTGTAGCTGTTGTTGTTTTGACTATTTTTGAAACATTTAACCTTCATACTAGAGCACTGAGAGATTTACACAGTAGCACTGTTACAGCACTGGATATTCCTCATTTTATTATGTTTTCATGCTCCACGGGAAATTCACCACTCCCCAGTGCTCTTCAGCATACTTCCTCAGTTACTCCAGTAAAATTATAGTTGTTTAGTTTTTGTTCTGATTCCTTTTGTGTGGGGGACAAGTGTCATGCAACTCTAGTTGACCGTCTTGCCAATGTCACTCCTAAGAATCCAGGAAACATTTTTAGAATGAATGTCTTCTGCATATCCCTCCTCTTCTTCTCATCTACTCATCATTTTTACCAACCTTGTTTTAAAACATTTTGTTAACTCCACCACTAAACTGATCTCTTAAAATTATTTTATATGCTTACTTCCCAGTGGATTTTCACCCTCAGTAGGTTACTCCTAATGATAAAATATCTCCTTTAAAAATATTCCTTTCAAAAAAAAATTCCTGTTGTCAGTCCTTTCATTTCAAACATATGTATCTGTGCAGAAACATGGAAGAGAATAGGTGGTGTTGAGCTATGGGTAGGTGCATTTGAGAGATGGCTCATTGTTATTTTTACAGGTCTCCTGACAAGTGTCTTTACTCTAGAAGAAACTTCAGGAGGTACGGGGCATAGATCTTATTTCCTGGACACAGATAAAGACATGAAGTTAGAAACTCGGCAGTGACTTAGAGTGAGCTGTGCAAGCGTGACTTTTCCAGATGTCTTTGGGCTTTACAGGTTGGAACTGTCTTTAGGGAATGGCTTGGATTTGATTTAACATTTTCTAAATTGGTTCACCCACCTTTGAGTTTGGAGGATGTATTGCTTCGTGCTTCCCCAGATTAATGTACTGCCAGCAGCTCTGATGCTCCCATCTCAGGAAATTCATTAACATGTTGGGAAATCTGGAGACCAGGTGTGGCACCGAAAGGTTAATCTATCCTCATTTCTTCTTCATAGCAACTTCAGAGTGAATTATACTCTAGTCATTTAAAGTGAACAACTGAAGGCAATATACCTTACCTGTGCTTAATATGCTTGGTGTGATTCATACAGTGCTCGATTTTAGTCAAGGTGTGTGGACATTGTGTGTGTTTATGTGTCTTGCACACATCCCATAACTCCTAAACACCTTTAATATGGTTGTATTATGGTTGCTGTAACTATTTTGTGTGTGCTCTTTTTGCTCCAATTTATGAGTAAAAAGAAATCTGCAGGCACACTACAGAAATACAGACTTTCCAGGCCTTTCCAATGTGCACAGAGAAAAGGAAGCCCGCAGGGCTTGAGAAGGAGTGATGGGCTTAGTCAAGACACCTTTGCTTTGTTTGGGGTGAGTTCAGTGTGGCACCTTCATTTGGTCTGCAGCTTCTGGCTACCATGCTTCTGAATCCCCTTAAGACTGTCATCCCTCCCTTCTTGCTTTACTTTTATTTTAACGTATTTTCTATCTGTAGCTGCCTTCTTCTACAATGGTGAATGTGTTGACTATTGGTGTTCTATTGTTTGTTTCTTCCCCCGCTGTAGTAAACCCTGTTTTGCTATAACACAAAGCCCCTGGCTGACTTGACAAACTCAGACCTACTGCCAGAAAATGGGAATTTATTTTTTCTTGCTCATATCTATTTCTTTCCTTATCTCTTTCAAGCATCACCACCCCTCAACCCTCCCAGCCTAACATTATTTTAGAGATTATCAGGTTTGCTTCTCGATTTTACTGTTTTCCATTCAAATTTTTTTCATAAAACCACTTTACTCTTACAGAATGAAATATTATTTTCATTATTCTCCTACCCCAAATACGAATAGCAATAACATACTTCTGATGTATAGTGAGTCGTAGATTAAATACATGATCATACATAATAAGAATGTATCATTTTAATGAAATATTTTATTTCCTCTTTTGTTACTTGTAATTTGGTTTAATTTGGCTCTACTAACCTTTTTGCTCATGTGTAACTCTTAAAACACGTTCTTATGAACACTGTATATTAAAAAAGTAAGAAAGGGAGGAAGAACAAAGCCAGTAGGCATCAACTAAATATCAAGGTGAACATAAGGTCAGATGCAAGTTTTGGGGGGAAAAAGGAAAGAAAGGAAAGTATAAAAGAATATATCAGGAAAATCTCATTGTTGGAAATGTGTGCGCAGCATCTTTGGCAAAACATTTCCACTGAGATAGAGTATCGTCAGTGAATTCAATCTGCTACTCCTCTATCCAAATTCTGTTATTTCTAAGATTAGAAGAATAAAGGAACATTCAGGGACCCAAGAACCAAGGTCCATTATTGTAGGCGTAAGCTTTTTGTCATGGATATAGAAGTATCTGAGAAAAGACCTCTCTCAGCTAAACTATTCAGATAGGAGAGCTGGTTCATTTTCTTTCTCAGCTTAATCATTACAGTAAAAAATGCTCATGTGGCAGAGCAACTCCACAGGCCTGCCTTGTTTAATAGGTTCTTAGTAAATTATATTAGCTCTTGAATACCATCCAGGTTCTTAATGATGATATTTCTGAAGGTGACAAGCTTCAATAGCTTGGAAAAGTTCATTGTGGTCTCTGTTGGTTGTGATTTTACCCTAATAAAATTGTCATCTGACACAGTGCTGTTAGCAGTGGTCTAATTTCTTTCAGATCCTGGGACCTGGTATTTTAATAATGTGTGTGGTGTGGGGAAACCTGGAGTCCAAACCGATGGCAAATGCTGTGGCCTGCTGCATTTGCTCTCAAACTTTAGAGCCGCCAGCAGCACCTGCAGGGCTTGTGAAATCACAATTGCTGAAGCTGTCCACACCCCAACACAGAGAACCAGAGGATATGTTATCTTTTATGACAGGGGTATTGAAGTTGCAGATGGAAGGCTGCTAATCAGCTGACCTTAAAATAGGGAGATTATTCGGGATTAGCTGAGTGGGCCCAGTGTAATCTCAAGGTTTCTCAAAAGTGGAAGAGGAAGGCATTGGTCAAAGTGATAAGATATGGAAAGGATTTGGCCTGCCGTGCTGGCACTGAAGATGGAGGGAAGGGCCATGAGACAAGGAGAGCAGGCCGGCCTTTAGACATAGAAAAACAGGAAAACACATGATTGCCTAGAGCCTCTAGAAAGGAACGCAGCCCTGTGGACACCTTGATTTTAGCCAAGTGACACTCATGTCACACTTCTAACCTACAGAACTGTAAGATAAGCAGTCTGTGTTGTTTTATGCCAAAACAAAACTAAGTAAAACAAAACAACATACCTGTTGAATCCCACTTCCAGAGTTGCTGATTTAGTTGGTCTGGGATTGGACCTAAGAATGTCCATTTCTAACAAATCCCCAGGTGAAGATGATGCCTATGCTGTCGATCTGCACCACACTTTGAGAACCTAGATATTTTTAAAAAAATGCTTTAGCTAGTCAAAGATTTAAGAGTGAAAGATCTTTTTTTAAAAAAATTTATTTTTAATTGAAACATAATTTTACCTGTTCATTGGGGACAATGTAGTATTTTGATCCATGTACACATTGTGTAATGATCAAATCAGGATAACGTGGAAGACCTAGCTAAATACAATGTCAACGACGAGTGAGCAGCTGCCCTTCTCTGAAGTTTCATTGTACCACTGAGCTAATATCACAGAAATTGTCCCCTCTCTTCTGCTTTGTGAGTTTCAGTTCATTTCCCCTTCCAATTCTGTAACCTTCTCTCTCTTTTTTGTTTTAATTATCATTTCAGTCATTCAAGCTTGAATTTTAGTTCTGACTCCATGTAACCATTTACAAGTTATATAGCCTCTGGCAATTTATTAGAACCCTCTGAACCTCAGTTTCCTTATCAGTAGAATGATAATACCTATTTCTAAGGGAATTGTGAAAACTAAAAGGGCCCTTATGCCCTGAGGCCTTGGAACAGTACAGACACATTGTAGTGCACAATATATATTCATCACCCTTGGTTTTTGTTGCCTGGGAATATCTTTCTTCCCTCTGTTTGTTCTTTACATTCTGTCACTTTGCTTTCATGCTTTCTACTTCTCTCTCTTTAATTCTTTTTCCTTTCAGGTTTGCTGAGCTAGCTATGATACTCATGTAATCCAAGACACCCTGTTAGATCTACTCTAGTCCCCTATAAGAGGCCACGTGAAGTTCAGAAGGGGTAGACTTCATAGACTTCTTTATGACTTTGTGCCTTCAGCTTCCCCAAGATCACCCAACAAACTTTGCAGGAATTTACATAGTTATGCACTGAAGATTTGCAGCGGTTTGCAATGGGAATTGTAGGGCAGCAGGATACATATGAAGTTCTTGCTAAATATGCCTTACCCTGGAGTCCAAAGTGAGCTCCCCAAGGTATCAGGTCATTCGTTAACCCTGATCTGAGCATCAGGATTCTTTAAAGAATTCTCATCTCCTGACAAATCTTAACCCACTTCCCTAGAATCCTCATGTCAAAGCTCAGAGGAAATTAAATACTTGGAAATATTCCCATTTCCACACTAAATGTACAAATCTAGGCTATTTGGTCTGGACTTTGGGAGACAGGGTCACTGGTGACTATACAGTCTTACTACCCATAGAAGAAGGATGAAAGGGAGTGGGGAAAACTCTGATGCAGAGCTGCTGGAGTTCCCCAGGTTAGGGGTTCTCCAGACTACTAGGGTCTCCAGGTTAGTAGTCTCTCAAGACTGCAATGCTCCTCCATCTTGAGATGCAAGAATACCTGTTTCTTTAACATTAAACACGTTAAGTTCATAGCTCTCCCATTCTCCAGAACAATTTAATCTAAACTCCTATTGAAAAAGGAAATAGAAGAGGCTGGGCACAGTGGCTCATGCCTGTAATCCTAGCACTTTGCAAAGATGGCTTGAGGCTAAGTGCTCATGACCAGCATGCACAGCAGCTTGTGCTTGTGGTCCCTGTTACTCTGAGAGGCGGAGGTGGGAGGGTTGCTTGAGCCCAGGAGTCTGAGGCTGAAGCGAGCCATGACTGCAACACTGCACTCCAGTCTGGGTGACAGAGGGAGACCCTGACTATCTTCCTCTTTTTTTTTTGACCTGTCAAAAAAAAAAAAGAAAAGATAGAAAAAGGAAATACATCCATATGGCCTCATAACTTAGGCAGGAAATAGTGTTCTACTTCTTATGAGCCCAATGCGCCATATTAATGTTCTAAATAATATTTGCTTCTTCCCTGCTTCCACTTGAGTGCCTACTAGAAAAAAACTGTGGGAACTTTTTACCCTTTCCATGTCAGCTTCCTATTTCTAATGAGAAACTTAACAATGGCTGTTCTACCAAGGGCTGGAGTGAGGTCTTAGAAGGGGTCTTTTATTCTTACCAGCTGTTATCTGGGAATGCAGAATTCCAGTAACAGAAACATTTTTCTCCTGTCCCCCACAAAAGATGAAAACTAAGTTCTATCTCATTATTGTGTGCCTCGTGACATGTTTCTTTCTACCCTTGCCCTCTGATTATTTATTTTCAACAACCCTGCTAGAATGATTCTTTTTAAATAAACTTTGCTAAGCTACAATTTTTATACAAATATATACATTTAAGTGTATAGTTGAATGAGTTTTGACAAATGTATGCCCCTAGAGAGATTACCATTACATCACTCAAAACACATATTTCTATTGTTCCAGAAGTTTCCCTTGTGTTCCTTTGCAATCTGTGACTCCGCCTCCCTCTTGGCACCAAAAGACCATGGAATTTCTTGCTCTAGAACTTGTTTTCCTATCCTAGAACTTGTCTCACTTCTTTTGATTAACATATATTTTAAAAAATCATCCACATTGCTGCTTATAGCAGTTATTTTGTTTCTTTTTGTTGTTGACTATGATGCCACTTTATGGTCATTCTATAGTTTTTAAAAATTCATTTCCCTGTTGATATACACTTAGTTTATTTCCAGCTTGGTGCTAGTATAAATAAAGGTGTTATGAACATACTTGAATTTTTTTTGGTAGACATATATTTTCTTTTCTCTTGGGTGAATACTTAGGAGTGGAACTGCCAAATCATGTGATAAGTGTATGTTTATCTTTATAAAAACTGCCAAATTCCTTTCCAAAGTAGTTGCACAATTTTATAAGCCCACTAGAATTTCATGAGAACTCAATTTGCTCTACATCTTTGTCAAAACTTAGAATTGTTATGCTTTTAATTTTTGTTACTCTAGTAGATGTTAAATGTTATTTCAATTTTGGTTCTAATGTGCAATTTCATCATGAAACATAATGAAACATTTTTGTGATGAAAATGCACATTAAAACCAATACCTAATGTAGATGATGGGTTGATGGGTGAAGCAAACCACCCTGGCACATGTATATCTATGTAACAAGCCTGCACATTCTGCACACATATCCCAGAACTTAAAGTATTTAAAAAAAAGATACTAAAAATGAAAGCTATTTACCACTACATAAAAAAAGGGACTAAAATCGAATGAAACAATGTTTTATTGAACCACATTAGAACCACATAATTTTGGCACACTAGAACCAGAATTGATGCAACAATGTTTCATCATGAAAATGCACATTAGAACCAAAATTGAAATACTATTTCAATTCATATTCTTATTAGCCATATCTTTTTTTCTGAAGTATCTGTAGAAGTCTCTTGTCTGTATTTAATTTGGTTGTTTGTCTTATATACATATGTGATTTCAGAATATTTTATTGCAGTAGGTATGGCATGACTTTTCATTTTCTTAATAATTATTCTTGAAGATAAATTTTAAATTGTGATGATATCCAATTTACCAGTGATTATCATACTTTATCTTATATTCTGTGATCTTGTTGAGTTCACTTATTAATTCTAATTTTTTTGATTCCTTTATATTTTCAACAAGGTAAGCATGTCATCTAAGAATACCAACAGTGTTGCTTCTTTTCAATATTTATGATTTTTATTTCTCATTTATGATTTTTATTGGCTCATTGTACTGGCCAGACCAGATCTCCAGTACAATATAAAATAGAATTCACAAGAGTGGTTATTCTTGCCTGATTCTTGCTCTTAGTGTTCAGTTTCTGATCATTAAGTATGATTAGCTCTAAGTTATTTTTTAATGTATGTCCATTATCAAGTTAGAAAAAATTCCCTTCTACTTCTAGTTTCCTGAGTTCATATATATAAGTGTTTGATATTTATCCAGTGGTTTTTCAGGAAGTACCAAGATGTTCATTTGGTTGTTCTCCTTTGTTCTGCTAATATGGTGAAACACATTGATTGATTTCTGAATGTTTAAATGACCTTGCATTTCTGGGATAAATCCCACTGCATCATGAAGTCTTGTCTTTGATATATATTGCTTACTTCTATTTGCTAATGTTTTGTTGAGGATTTTTGCTTATATATTCATGATGAACAATGATCTGTAGTTTTTTTATTTTCTTGTAATGTCTTTGGTTTTGTTATCAGGGTTATGTTGTCCTCATAAAAAGAATTGAAAAGTATTATCTTCTCTAGTATTTAAAAGATTTTTTGTAAAATTAGTATTATTTCATTAAATGTTTGATAAAATTCACTAGAAAAACCATTTAACCCTCAAGTTGTATCTGTCAGAAGAATTTCTTTATTATCCTTAATAAATACGTGACTATTTGCCATTTTACTTTTTCTTCAGTTAGTTTTACTAAATGTTTTCAAGAGATTTGTCAATTTCATTTAAGTTATCAAGTTTATTGGTACAACATTCTTTATTTTATTCATTTATTATACTTTTAGTAGCTTTAGGATCTATAGTGATATAACATCTCTCATACCAATTTTGAAAACTTGGGGCTTCCCTTTTTACTTGATGAGTATTTTAAAGATTTTATCAATTTTCTTAACATTTTAAAAGAACCCACTTTGCCTTTGTTATTTCCCCTATTGCTAATATATTGTTGATTCTGATTTCCGATATTTATTATGTGATCTTTCTAATTATTTTTTGTTTAATTTGCTTTTTGTTTTCTAATGTGTAAATATAAGTCACTTACTTTAAACTTTTCCTTTCTAATATACTCTTGTAAGACTATAAACATCCTCTTGTACAGTGTTTTAGCTGTATCCTTCACATTTTGATATATCATATTCTTATTAATATTTTGTGTAAAATATCTTCTCATTTTTGTAATGATTTCCCATTTATGGATCTGCTACTTAATTTCAAAATATTTTGGGAATTACTATATATACCTTGTTATTGATTTTGAATTTAATTCCATTGCGGTTAGAGAACATACTCTGAAAGATTTCCATCATTGAAATCTACTGAGACATATTTTATGGGCTAGCATATGGTCTATCTTGATGAACATTTTATGTGCACTTGAAAGAAACTTGTGTTTTGCAGGTGGTGAATGCTGTGTTCTATAAATGTCAGTTAGGTCAAGTTAGTTGATACTGTTCAGATTGTCTACATTATTACTGAGTTACTGTTTAATTGTTCTATTAATTACTAAAAGAAGGGTTTAAAATATCTGCAGGTATGATTTTGAATATTTTGATGTTTCCTTTTAGTTCTGTCAGGTTTTGTTTCATGTATTTTGAACCCAATTTTTTAATTGTATACACATTTAGAACTGTTATTTCTTACTGATAAATTTCACTTTTCCTCACTATGAAATATTCTTCCTGAATTCTAGTAATACTATTGATTTTGAAGTCTAATCCATCCTATACAAATATAGCTGCACCAGCTTTCTTATATCTCTTGGTTTCATGCTACATCTTTTTTCATCTTTTACTTTCACCCTATCTGTGTCTTTATGTTTAAATTTTTTTTTTATGGGAAGCATGTAGTTGGGTCTTGGTTTGCTATTCAGTTTGACAATCTCTCTATCTCAATAGGGATGTTTCTTATATACTCATCTAATATAATTTTTGACATAGTCATGTGTAAGTAGTTGGGTCTTGGTTTGCATTCAGTTTGACAATCTCTCTCTCTCAATAGGGATGTTTCTTATATATACATTTAATGTAATTTTTTACATAGTCACGTTTAAATGTACCATCATGCTATTTGTTTTCCACTTACCCATTTTATTTTTGTTTCTAGGGTCATCTTTTCTTGTCAGCTTTGGGTTTATCGATTTTTTTATATGTACATTTATGTTCTGTATTGGCTTTATAGGTATAACTGTTTTGATTATTTTCTTTACTGGTTGAGCTAGTACTAACAATATACATCCTTCACCTATCAAAGCCTAGTGAGTGTCCATGTTGTATCATTTTATATTTCAGGCCTTTCAGTTTCCACTTTTACTTCCAAAAGTAAAACAAACAACAACAAACAAACAAACAAAAAACAAGTTGCTGCAAACTAAAGATCCCATATATTCTGTATGGTGCTGTACTATCTCAACCATAGCATAATTCTATGTACTTGCTTCCTCTTTTGTGCTCTTGTTATGTCTTATATTTCTATGTGTATTATCAATTACAACTTAAAATATTATTACTTTTGCTTTAAATAATCTTTTAAGGAAATATCAGAAATAAAAAAACTGTCTTAGTTCACTCATTTATTTAGCATTTCTTTTATTCTTCATTACTTCCCATATGTTCACATTTCATCTGGAATTTATTTTCTTCAGCTGGAAGAACCTCTTTTAGCTTTTTTTTTTTTTTTTTTTTTGCAGTGTAGATGGGCTGGTGACAAATAAATAATATTTTACCTCTATATAGTATTCTGGACTGACACTTTTTTCTTTCAGAATTTTAAAGAAGTTGCTTCATTGTCTTCTGTCCCTTGATATACAGGCATAGCTCGTTTTATTGTTCTTTATAGATATTATGCTCCTTCCAAATTGAAGGTTTGTGACCACCCTGTGTTGAAGAAGTCTATAAATCCCATTTTCCCAAAAGCATGTGCTCATTTTGTGTCTCTGTGTCACACTTTGGTAATTCATCCACTATTTCTAACCTTTTCATTGTTATTATATTGTATCTGTATCTGTGATCAGTGATCTTTGATGTTACTGTTGTTTTGAGGCACCACAATCTTGTCCATATAGAATGGCAACTTTAATTGACAAACGTGTGTGTGTTCTGCTTACTCCACTGACTGGCCATTCCTCTGTCTTTCCCCTTTCTTTGGGCTTCCCTATTCTGTGAGACACAATATTGAAATTAGACCAATTAAAGGTCTCTAAGTGTTCAAGTGAAAAGGAGAGTTGCACATCTCTGACTTTAAATCAAAAGCTAGAAATGATTAAACATAGCAAGGAAGGCATGTTGAATGCTGAAATAAGCCAAAAATCAGGCCTCTTGTGCCAAACATTTAGCCAAGTTGTGAATGCAAAGAAAAAGTTCTTGAAGGAAATTTAAAGTGCTACTCCACCGAACACACAAAGGATGAGAAAGCAAACAGCCTTGCTGATATGGAGAAAGTTTAAGTAGTCTGGATAGAAAATCAAACCAGTTACAACATTCCCTTAAGCCAAGCGTAATTGAGAGCAAGGCCCTAACTCTTTTGATTCTACAAAGGCTGAGGGAGGTGAAGAAGCTGAAGAAGAAGAGTTTGAAATAGCAGAGGTTGGCTCATGAGGGTTAAGGAAAGAAGCTGTCTCCATAACATAAAAGTTCCAGGTTACGCAGCAAGTGCTGATGTAGAAGCTCCAGCAAGTTACCCAGAAGATCTAGCGAAGATCATTGATGGAAGTGGCTACACTAAACAACAGATTTTCAACGTGGGTAAAACAGCCTTCTGTTGGAAGATGCCATCTAGGACTTTCACAGCTAGGGAGAAGTCAATGCTTGGCTTCAAAGCTTCAAGGGAAAGGCTGACTCTGTCAGGGGCTAATGCAGTTGTGACTAAGTTGAAGTCAATGCTCATTTATTATTCCAATAATCCTAGAGCACTTAAGAATCATGCTAAATCTACTCTGCTTGTGCTCTATAAATGGAATAACAAAGCCTAGATGAGAGCACATCTGTTTTCAGCATGGCTTACTGAATATTTTAAGCCTGATGTTGAGACTTACTGCTCAGGAAAAAAAATATTTTTTTCAAAATATCATTGCTCATTGACAATGCACCTAGTCACCCAAGAGAGCTGATGGAGGTATACAAGGAGATTAATATTGCTTTTATGCCTGCTAATAAATCCAGCCTATGAATTAAGAAGTAATTTAAATTTTCAAGTCTTATTAGTTGATAAATACATGTTGGATTTGGGCAAAGCAATTTGAAAACCTTCTGGAAAGACTTCACCATTCTAGATGCCATTAAAAACATTTCTAAATCATAGATTGAGGTCAAAATATCAACATGAATAGGAGTTTGGAAGAATTTGATTCCAACCTCATAAATAACTTTGAGAGAGGTGAAACACTTTTGTAGAGGAAGTGACTGCAGATGCCAGCAAGAAATTAGAATTAGGAGTGGAGACTGAAGATGTGACTGAATTGCTGTCATCTTGTGATAAAACTTGAGTGGGTGAGGAGTTGCTTCTTATGGATGAGCTAAGAAAGTGGTTCCTTCAGATGGGATCTACTCCTGTTGAAGATGCTGTGAACATTGCTGAAATGACAACCCAAAATTTAGAATCTTACTTACTCTTAGTTGATAAAGCAGCAGCAGGTTTTGAGAGGATTGACTCCAATTTTGAAAGAAGTTCTATTATGGATACAATGCTATCAAACAGCATCATGTGCTACAGAGAAAGCTTTTATGAATGGAAGCTTTATTCAATGTGGCAAACTTTTTTGTTGTCTTATTTTAAGAAATTGCCACAGCTGGGATGCTCTGCCTATACAGTAACCATTCTTTTGCTTCTTTACTTCTCTAGTAAACCTTCTTTTACCTTAAAAAAAGAAATTGCCACAATCACTTCTATCTTCTGCAGCCACCATGGTGATCAGTCAGCAGCTATCAACATCAAGGCAAGAACCTCCATCAGCAAAAAGATTACAAGTTGCTGAGGGCTCAGATGATTTGTTAGCACTTTCTTAAGCAATAGAGTATTTTTAAAGTATGTACTTTTTAAAGACATAATGCTTTTGCATACTTAATAGACTACAGTATACTACAAACATAACTTCTATGTGTAGGGGCAAACAAAAATATTTATGTGATTTGCCTTATTGTGATATGTACTTTATTGCAGTGGTAGGGACTACACCCACAGTATCTCCAAGGTATGCCTCTATTTTGATAGAAAGTCAAGTATAATATTATTCCCTTTATGTAATCCATCTTTTTCTATTTGTCTGCTATTAATTCATTAATGCCATATTTAATTTTAAGTTCTAGATTGCACTTATAACAGGTTCTTCATAGTCTTTATTTACTAAATGTAGTTTTTTTGGTGTTGGTATCTTTTAGCTAATTTTTTTTGCTTGTTTATTTTCTATTTCGTTGCCTTCTTAGTAATTTTTTATGTGTACACTGGATTGCGTTTTGTTATTTCCTTCTGAAGTGTATTAGTTTTTGTTCTAGTAGCCAGTAAATTGCTGTGTTATAACTGTGAAGTTAAGGTGTACTTTTATATTTTATTAGAATGGACCTGCATAAAGTTCAAGATACTTCTCAAGTTCTTCTACTTTGGTGGGTCTCAACCTCCTAATTCTGTCTCCTATGTGGATTATGTTGAAATTGGTTGTAAGATTTTTTAGGGCAGGTATAGAGTAGACCTTACAGTCAGTTACAGTTTTATTTCTAAGGAATAGCCTTCCAGGTGTCTTAGTTGGATGCTGAAGGTGTTAATGAGATCTATCTACTCTGGCTGTACTAGAACTCCATTATCTCCTGGCACTGATTGGCCTTAAGTATCAGTGTTCTATTCTAGGTCTCATGATGACAGATCTCAGGTAAGTCCAGTAGGTGTGTTCGTGCCCTGTACATGCCAGCTCAGTCCTCAGTCATGGACTCATAAGAAAACCTTACTTGGAAGCCTGAATTTCCCTTTCCCACACAGCTCTTTCTCTTCAGGGCCCTGTTCAGTAGACAACAGTTACTTCAGTACCCTTAGACCCTATTCTCTGGCTTTTCAGTTACATGGAATCATTATGGTCTACTTTAGCTACAAATCTTCGTGCTATGGTTAGGAAATTGCTCTCAGGCAGAGAATTGGGAGACCTTGGGGATCACCTTGTTAGTTTACCTTTTCTCAAGAATTTAAGTCCTTTACTGCCTATCATCAAACAACAGAAAATAGCTGCTTCATATTTTATCCAGTTTTTTAGTTGTTTATAGTGTGATCCCAAAGTATCTAAGAGAGGTCTCAATCAATTTAGCAAGCTTATTTTGCCAAGGTTAAGGATGTGCCTGTGACACAGCCTCAGGAGGTCCTGACGTTTGCCCAAGGTGATCAGGGTGCAGCTTGCTTTTATATGTTTAGGGAGATGTGAGACATCAATCAATATGTGTAAGATGTACATTAGTTCATTCTAGAAAGGCGAGACAACTCGAAGTGGGAAGGGTGGTGAGGGGCGGGGAGGGCAGGAGAGGCAGGGGAGCCAGGGGAGTTTCCAGGTCATAGGTAGAGACAAAAGATTGCATTCTTTTGAGTATCTGATCAGCCTTACACTGAATATACAATTTAGACTGGCTCAATGCATCTGCATTTTTATATAAACAATAGGGCAGAGGAAACAATCAGATACGCATTTGTCTCAGGTGAGCAGAAGGATGACTTTCTGTCTCACACCTGTGAAGATACGCGATCAGTTTCCATTGGCAGGATGAAATTCAACAAAACTGTTTTAGGGTAAAGATATTGATGTTGACAAGGAATTTCCTTGTGTGCAAATTGTGGAGGTATGCAGTGTTTTTTTTTTTAATATTTGTATCTATCTTATTTAGCAATAAAATGGGAAGCAGTTTGCCTGATGGTAGTTCCCAGCTTGACTTTCACCTTGGCTTAGTGATGTTGGGGTCCCAAGATTTATTTTCTTTCACAATAGTCAGAGGACTAGAACAATACAAACTTTCATTCATGTCTGGAAGTGGTACTATATTTTTATCTGTTTGTTGTTAGCCCACATTCACTTCAATTTATTGAAATAGAAATGTTCCAGCAACATAAAATGACTTACATATTCAACCAACTGAAGTGGCTTAGTAAGCAAAGCATATGTGAGCTTGTTCCAGAGAAGGGAGGCTATACTTGGAGAAATTAAGCCCCAAGCCATAATTTTAATTGCCCATAATTAAAAGTCTTAAATTGAACAAAATAGGATACAAGAAAAGTAACGCAAAACATTTTTGTTATTGTTTTTGTTTTTCTAGTAGATCTATGAGCAAATGATGAAGATTTTGACTTTGTGGCTAAGAGCCATGTTTCTCTCTGCAATGTTTTTCTACAATAACATTTGGAGGCCAGCTGGGTAGCAAGGCTTTTTAAATTTGAGATAAAGAGAATCATCAATACATTCATAAAGGATTTAGCACCATTTTAAGAGTTACTGTAGGGATATTGGTGATGCTCATTCTACAGTCCATAGAGGCACTTGCTTCGCTGCTGATTAGAAGAAAATGTAATTAATTGCATTCAGTTTTTTAGCCCATAAATAATAAGTGCTATTTAAAGTTTAATTTTACTGAACAATCTGTTTTTGTAACTGGGTGGTATTGTTACCTTTTCTCTTTAGAGCACCCATAGTAATATATTCTGTATGGTGCTAATGGGATCTTTAGTTTGCAGCAACTTGTTTTTTGTTTGTTTGTTTGTTGTTGTTTGTTTTTGCTACAAAACTAGATGGACTCCTTGAGGTTCTTTTGAATTATATTCCAGTTGAATCTAATCTATGTTTGCCACAATCTATTACTTTACTAAACACACTAAACATTTATTTACTTAAAATAGAAGTGTGGGAGACACTGAATTGGGAGATTCAAGACTAAGCTTTTACCTCAATACCTTAATGTCTAATAGGATAATTACACAATTCTCCTGTTTTTCATCCTTTGAATGAAAAACAATATTAATAGATATCTGTTCTACACATATTAGTCTATAGAGTCTAGGCAATTTCAATCAAAATTCTCAAAAGATTTCTCCATTTAAGTTGTAACAATAATTTTAATAAATATTCATATGAAAGAGTAAATATTTAATAAGTCATAAGACCACTTCCCCCCTTCCCAGAGAGAGGGTCTCACTCTATCACCCAGGGTGGAGTACAGTGGCAAAATCATAGCTTATTACATTCTTGACCTCGTGGGCTCATGCGATCTTCCTGCCTCAGCCTCCAAAGTAGCTGGGACTACAGGTGTGTACCACCATGCCAGTCTAACTTTTTGTTTTTGTAAAAAAATATTTCCTTCCTTCCTTCCTTCCTTCCTTCCTTCCTTCCTTCCTTCCTTCCTTCCTTCCTTTCTCTCTCTCTCTCCTCTTTCCTTTCTTTCTTTCTTTCTTTCTTTCTTTCTTTCTTTCTTTCTTTTTTTCTTTTCTTTTCTTTTCTTTTCTTTTCTTTTCTTTTCTTTTCTTTTCTTTTCTTTTCTTTTCTTTCCTTTTGAGACGGGGTCTCACTATGTTCCCCAGGCTGGTCTTGAACTCCTGGCCTCAAGCCACCCTCTTCCTTGACCTCCAAAAGTGCTGGGATTACAGGTGTGAGCCACTATGCCTGGCCATATAGGATCATTTTGAATAAGAAGAATGAGATGAGATCTGCTCTATCAAATGTTGAGACATTAGTATAAAACTGTAGTAAATAACCCAACATGATATTGGTGCAAGGATAGAGAAATAGGAGCAGATTAAATGATCCACACTTATGTATATATGAGATTTTGTTATATGTAGAAAGTACAATGGGGTAGAGAATTTGGGTCATTTTTGTAATCAAGCTACCAAAGCAAGCATTCAAAACAGTAACTTTTCTCCTACTCATTAGGTGTCTCCCTTTCCTAAAACATTCCAGTAGATGGATTTGATTAAAATGTCCTCTGAAACTCACATCTCCCACCAGAAAAAAGTAAAGACTATAATTTTCTCTAAGTCAATGTTATTGCGGTATGTAATAATAAAGTGCTCCAAAAGTTTTAGTCAGACTTAAACTTTAATAAGTTTAGAAGTATAACTGCTAGATCCTTCAAAAATCATTTTTAAAATTGTTTATTTAAATTATTTTACACTATAATTTTGGGAATTTATAATAATATATTTATATTTGTATTTTAGTTTTAGTCCCTCTGACGGAAGATGGCAAATGATTGAAATCTGAAAAAGTATATTTTTCAAAATTCTCAGAACCCCAAAAATAAAAAAGAAAATAAATAATTAAACCTTTAAATAATTTTAAAGTAAGATTGCAGTATTTATCATTCTTAAATTATTAAAGCCTAAAACTGCAGTAAGACTTTGGGACTTGTTTTCACTGGGAATAGAACTCAACCCATTGGCAGTCTTGCTCAACCCGTTAGCAATCTTGCTTTTCTAGAATATAGTCAAGAGCCATGAAGTAGGTGAAAAAGATGTGATGACCAATCAAAATAGATGATTCAAAGCCCATAAACTAACACTCATACACTAGTCACAAAACAGATCCTTGGGTGCTTCTTTTGATCCTGTTTACTTTTATTTTAGAGACATCTTTAGCAAGTCTTATTACCTGGTCTCCAAAGCCACTTAGGTTAAAAGAAGTAAAGTAAAAGGCAGGAAAAAGACTGCTACAGGCAAGCATACTCACAACAGTAAAAGATGACAATTAACAGGCTGAAAGTAAGAAGGGAGACAGAAAAACTATAAGAAGTGCACACATATACACACACAAGCAAATATTTTAGAGGTCCTGGACTAATTTAAGGCCAGATGATTTTTGTTTGTTTGTTTGTTTGCTGTTGTTGTTGTTTTTGAGACAGAGTCTTGCTCTGTCACCCAGGCCGGAGTGCAGTGGCGCAATCTCAGCTCGCTGCACGCTCCGCCTCCTGGGTTCACGCCATTCTCCTGCCTCAGCCTCCTGAGTAGCTGGGACTACAGGCATCTGCCACCATAGTCGGCTAATTTTTTTGTATTTTTAGTAGAGATGGGGTTTCACCATGTTAGCCAGGATGGTCTTGATCTCCTGACCTCGTGATCCACCTGCCTTGGCCTCCCAAAGTGCTGGGATTACAGGCGTGAGCCACTGTGCCCAGCCACCAGATGGTTCTTGAATGTATCAATAAATCCTGAAAAGATCACTTTAATTACAAGATAGCATGTTTATAATGGCCAAAATCCTAAACTTTGTTTGCATTTTAAAAAGGAAAAGATCAAAGTTAATGTATTTGAGGGCTTAAATAGGTAAAACCATAATCATCTTAAATGTCAAGAATGATTTACTCTCCTAAGTATTTTTGCATAACCAATATTTATATTATCTCCTTCATATATTCTGCAACAACAAGGCTTATTGCTACATTGGTTGTGGGTGGCATTTAATAAATACTTGTTGAGTGGAATTCAATATACGTATCAAATACCTACATCTCCTCAGCTTCCTTTTCCCAGTCTGTACCTGCTACTCCTGCCTGCATACAGGAAGTAAAAAGCAAAAAACAAAAAACAAATGTCACTGTTGGCTGGTCATTTTCTCTGAAAAAGGTTTTCAGTTTCTAGCTTTAAACAAAAACATATTTTATTGCTAATCAGTGAGTAAGCATGTGATTATTATATGTACATATGTACATAAATGTAAACATGCATGTACACATATATATATCTATGTATGTATTTTTATGTGTGTGCATAGATATAACTATTAAAGTATAAATGTTGACACATATCAATATCTGAGGGAAAACCATCCTGTTAGATTTTCCTAAGTATAGGATTTTCTTGTGATTTAAATGGTTCTCTACATATGGATTCCCTTGAATCACTTGGAAATTATGAAAATAAAGTTTGCTAAATGTTGATCTGGAGGAACACTCTCTCCCTTTTTATGATGAAAAGAATCTATTCTTCATTAAAAAATTAACAAGAATTTTCAGTGATAAATTCATATAAATCAGTCAAGTTAAAATAGAATGCATTGTGAGAAAGTAAAAAAACAGAAATGGCATGTTTATCTCTCAAGCAGTCAAGGTTGAAGAGTCAAACTTGCTAGGTGGGTGGGGACTGTGTTTTGACCACATCAAATTTTCTTGAGTAGCAAAAGGGTGGCTTTATTTCTTCTAAGTCAATGAAAGTTTTTACATGTCTAGGAATCATCTCTTTATTTCACGAGAGAATTGGAGGTACACTGGGGAGAATCAAATCAGGTCCACTTCACTCAAGATGATCCAGGCCTTTGTCCTTACCAAAGTAGTAGAGATGTAAATTGTGCAAAATACAAATTAAGAGAAGAAATACTTGGCATAAAAATATTTAAAAGACACACTTTTGTATAGGCAAACTTGAGTGCTGTATAGTTCTATTTTACTTAAAATTTTGCCATGTCTAGAAGACACAGTATTTTAGCAACTTCATGGTATAAGTATATAGATACTGGATTTTTAATTTATATACACACACACACACACACACACTCACACATGCATGTATTTTCCCCATCCATCAAATAAGCTATGGACAAGGGCCGTGAAAGAGCAATTTACAAAGAACCAATTATCAAATACAATTTGCTAGTTAAACACCAGAGAATTTTATTTTATTAGTGAGCCTCCTGATTTAGTGCAACTCTATTAGCTAATGAGTTTTTAAAACCTCCTGAGATTCTATGAACTCTGACAAAAATGGATACTGTAATATTCGGGCTTAAGGAATTATTTTCAAGTACTGATGGAGTAAATTTAGCAGTAATAAATGACCTGTTAAATATATTTCTGAACTGATTTTTGATAGTGTCTTGAAGAATAGAACTATGTCATCTTTATTGTGCCCACCAATTTTTCAATTTTCATTTCTCTTTTCTACTCCCTCTCCATCTCTCTCTTACTGTCTGTCTCTTTTAATGCACACATGCATGCATGCATGCACACACACACGCATGCATGCACGCACACACACACATCCAGAGAATAAAGTCTAGAAATCTGAATTTCATTTTTAGCTGTGGAGAGCTTTCCATTTTCTTTGTCGCAGATACCTCAAGTTAGATAATTAATCTGATCCTAAAGTGCCCATTAAACTGTAGTGGGCTCTTTATAAAAGTTATTACAAAATGTACGTATGATGAGGCCTAATAAATTTGGTTTCCCTATCTTTAAGCATTACTAAAGTGTTTCTAGGTTATAGTCACTTGTCCTGGATTAGCACGTATAATGTTTTAGAAGTGAATTTGGCAAAATTTAGTTTTTAATTGGCTGTAATTCAAGTTCATAACTTATGTGGAACAATGAGCAATTCTCTAATAATTTAACAAATCGAAATTCAAATTCTATATTCTCCTTTCCCCTATGTCTTAGTCAAAATATTGCCTTAGCTTCTTTCCACAAAAAAGTTCAACAAAGAATCTTTGAATACTTATACAGTTTTATAATTTACGTACTAAACTGATAAGTTGCTGTTTATCTCTAGAGAAGGATAGTGCATGCGACAAAAATCTGTTATGTTTCTCAGGTCTCTCTTTTGTCTCTAAAATAGATTTTGGCCTTGTTGAATCATGCAATGAGAAATAAACCAGGAAGATTTGTTAGAACGTTGGTAGTTGCTATAGTTTAAAAAGCTAAAATGCATAAAGTGTTTCTATAATTTGAGGTAATTACAGAATAGTCATTTTTACTATGTTTTTTAATTTAAGATATAGCTAAGCATATTTTTGAAATCATTTGATTTTGATGTGATCAATGCACACATGTTTTTCTGATTACTCCTAATGCATGCCAAACTTTTCCATACTTTTTTTACTCTATTTCTAAATATTTTATATATGTAAACCCAGCATTCTCATCTTAGAGTTAAAGATAGTCACTTTTTAAAGTAATATTTATACTTTCTAGCATTTAAGTTTGTATTTTCATGTTGGATGTTTATGCTTGCTAGTATTTATTAATTATAATTAGCAAATGCTTCTAGTATTTCATGATCTACATTGGGGCCTTGTGGTCATGCATGATAGAGGTCTCCTTAGGACTATGTTCATTATAGTTATAACTTCAATAAACTTCATTTGTAAACTGGGGATATCTGCTCTACCTGGTTCAATGGAGTTATGTTTATTAAATGAATTAACACGTGTGAAAACTGCCATGCAAATAAAAGTAATAGTATAAAGAGGGACCAATGGGAAAGGGGCACCAAGAGCTCAATGGGATGCAGCAGCCACAGCTCCCCCTTAGCACTTGCTCAGCAGTGGAAGGGCTGTTGACCTTGCTTTCCTTCATTGTCTTTAGTGAGTGACTATAAATGAGGGCTGAGATGGGGACAGAACGTGTGCGGCCTCGTCCTAGACTCACTGCCTCGAAGCCTCCCATTGTTCCTTATTCCATGAAGGTTTCCCACTTGGTTCCTCATTACTGAGTCTCTGGGTTATGGTATTGCAGACAAGATCAGCCCAGGTAGCACTGAGAAGGAGGAAAAGTGGGTCTTGCACTCTCCCTTCCATTCATTGGCATGTTCCTTTCCACATTCTGCTTCTTAGGTTCCCAACATCTTCCCGAAATGTTTCAGTCACGATTTTCCTCCAGGGACAGGATTCCCATACTCTGAGTCTCCTCCCCTTCCCTTCTCTCTATCATAGTTCATCTGAGAACACCTGGACACACGGAGGGGAACAGCACACTGGGGCCTACTGAAGGGTGGTGGGTGGGAGGAGAGAAAGGATCAGGAAAAATAACTAATGGGTACTAGGCTTAATACCTGAGCGACAAAATAATCTGTAAAACAAGCCCCCATGACACACGTTTACCTATGTAGCAAACCTGCACATGTAACCCTGAACTTAAAATATAAGTTAAAAATAAATAAATAAATAATAAAGTTCATCTGTCCTTTGTGCTATTCTTAAGGTAGCATAGAGATATAATATTTTGATCTATATAAAAATACCAGGTTAACCAATGTTAAATATGGTTTGTTTTTCTGTCTTTGAAAGTACAATCTGTTAAGGGATTAAAAAAGAACATCTGGATAGGAGGAACAAATTATAGTGTTCTATAACACTATATGTTATATAACTATAACTATAGGATAGCTATAGTTAACAATAGTATACTATATAGTTCCAAAGAGCTAGAAAGAGGATATTGAATTTTTCTAACAAAAAAAAAAATGATAAATGTTTGGGATGATAAATATGCTAATTTCCCTGATCGATTACTATACACTATGTATCAAAACATCACTATGTACCCCATAAATGTATATAGTTATTATGTCAATTAAAAAATAAAATGTAATAAAATTTAAAAAAAATTTTTAAAAGCACAATTTCACAAAGCTTTAGATATACTAAATCACATGGAGAATCTCTGAAGGGGGTAAAACATGAAACTTTTTTTTATTTGACTATAAATCTTTTAAAAAAATTTATTCCAGGAGCTTTATTAACATGCTGCTGGGCTTAGAACAATGTCCAGATGTTTAGCCTTGGCCTTCATATTGTCTCTGATCTGGATGCAGAAAATCCTTCCTTGCATTTCAGGGAAACTGAACTTCTATGTGTTGTTCCCTAAACAAGTTTCAAACATTTATATCTTTGCATTTTGCTCTATCCTTTTCCTCGGAATTGACCTTCTTATCCCTGTGTGGCCAAATCTTGCATATATTTTGGGGTTCATTTCATGTGTGATATCTTCTATGCAGATTTTCCTAATCCATCCAGCTGGAAGGAATATCTCCTACTTATTTTTTGTTTGATTTTTTTACACAGGGTCTTGCTCTGTTGCCCAGGCTGGAGTGCAGTGGTGCAATCAAAGTCACTATAACCTCCAATCTTGGTCTCAGGTTGTCCGCCTACTTCAGCCTCTCAAGTAGCTAGGACTACAGGTGCATGCCACCATGCCCAGCTAACTACAAAAACATCTTTTGTAGAGATAGGGTCTCACCAGTTTGCCCAGGTTGGTCATGAACTCCTGGCCTCAAGTGATCCTCCTGCTTCAGCCTGTCAAAGAGCTGGTACTACAGGCATGAGCCACAGTGCTCAGCTCTCTCCTGCCTTTTAGAGCAAATTATTTTGTTTTTATTATTATGGCAGCAGTCACCTTTTTACATGTTTGCAAAATATGAATATTCAGTTTTCAATATATAATATAATCATTGAAGCAAAGCATGAAGAAAAAAGTTATTACTCATAATTCTGTCACCAGAAGTATATACTACTAAAGTTTGTTCTATCTTTCCTGTAATTTTTTTTTTAGAGAGATCTTTGCTCTTTATTTTTATTTTTAAAGTTTAATTTTATTCTATTTTAAGTTCCAGGATACATGTACAGGACGTGCAGGTTTGTTACACAGGTAAACATGTGTTATGGTAGTTTGCTGCACCTATCAACCCATCACCTAGGGATTAAGCCCTGCGTGTGCATTATCTATTTATCCTGATGCTCTCCCTCCCCCTGACCCCTCAACAGGCACCTACATAACTTTTTAAAAAAAAATTAAGATTATTCACTGTTTTCTACTTCATTACTACTTTTTCTGATTTAACAATAAACCATGAGCCTTTACTCATAACAAAATATTCTGCAACATAAATGTAATACTTGCATATAGTTTTATTGTTACCATGATAACCATTCATTATATGATGAATACTTATTGTATGCCAGATTCTGTGCTACATAGTATACCTAAATTACAGAGTTTGATTTTTTCTTTTCAAATTGTCATCATTTGAAGTAGGTATTATCTCTGTTTTACAGATGAGGAAACAATTGTTAGAGAATTTAAGTATCTTGCCCAGGATTGCAAAACCAGTCAATAGCAGAGTTGCAACTCCAGTCCTACTAAATTTTGCCCCGAAGCCTTGCATTTAACTGTTATCATTGACTCTATTTGCTTTATTTGAAAATTAATTTAAGCAATTTCTTATTCTTGGATATTTAAGTTATACTAATTTTTTTTCACTGCTGTTATTAAAAAGAAAACAAGACTGTGATTAAAATTTTGATAGAAAAATCTTTGCACACATCTATGCTTATTTTGAATAAATGTCCTAGCCATAAAATTGTAGAGTTATGAATATTTCATGATTATTGCTATCTAATTAAAATTCGCCTTCCAAATATTTTTTGGCAGTTCTCAAAATAACTACCGTAGGGCTGGGCAGGTAGTAGGAACTGACTCAACACTTGTGAACTTGACATAACTCAGTAGTCAGGATTTCAGGGGAAAGGAAATCAGTGGGCCAATATACCTGAGCATTGAAACACCCCTTTGATCTCACAGTTACTCTGTTTCTGCAAAAAACCTTTCCACCTACCTTGTCTCATTGATCAAACAGTTGGAGGCTGGAACCTTAATTCAGGATAATCACTTTTAAAAGGAAGTAGTTAAATTTGAACAACGATGTTTCTTAATAAATACTTCTTATACCAACAGTGACATTTCTACATAGAGAATCCTCTTTGAATCCTTCCACCACTAAATTTCCTGTGTGCTATCAGCTAAGGCAGGTAGTAATTTTCTTAAGAATTATTGTATAACACTGGCAGATCACTGAAGTGTGAATTAATAGGATGCAACAAAACTGATGCTTGGAGCTCCTGGCTGGCCTTCTTTTACAAACTTCTTAGATTAAGGGCCACTTGTGGCAGCCAAGGGCAGACTTCACCCAGGGCATTCTTCAAAGAGCAGCATCTAGACTACCAAGGTTGCAAGGAACGTTTGGGACCATCACCTCACCTTTCAACTCCTTTCCCAGTAATACACAATGTGTAAACCCCCTTTTAAATTAGACCATTTTAATTAAAAGTATTTTGGATCAGTGTATTTTAAATAATTCATTTTAAAGTTTATTTAATAAATATTTAATAAGAGCAACAAATAGTTTTGAACTTAGCCTGTTCAACAAAGTTAGCACATGCCATCTAGTTGATATGAGTTAATAATGTATGAAAAAACCAAGTGTTTTTGACAAATTTAGATTTTGGATTGGGAACCACATAATCTTAGGTTGGGAACAACGTGTAAATCTACGTGAACACAATAAAGGTTTTCTTATTGCTCAGGCAAAAGGCTAAAACAGACCAGCAGAAGGCTCCACAAATCCTAAAAGTTCTTGGAATTAATAATTTTTCCAATTTTAGAAAGGTAATAAAAATATATATTACCTGGCACCTCTAGGGAAGTCTGGGGAAGTCCTCTATTATCAAACATATTGCTATTTCTGCACTGAAAGAACAGAAGAGTCACAAGAAATAGATAATCAGAAATGAGAAAAAGAGCTTCTGGAAGAGAAATTAAAATAAATATTTCAACTCTGGAGGAGGAGCAAACGTTTTCCTGGATCAACCCATAAAGAAAAAAATAAGCAAACAGAGGAGGAAGCTGTCTCCATGGATGAAATAAAGCTACAAAGAAAATCGACATGTGTTTAAAGGGGGACAATTTCCAGCAGCTTATGCCGTTGAAAGGCTCATGACTGACGGGCTCAGGGACTGCATTCCATGATTTTCAGCACCCACTGCCCTTGTGCGTGAGAAGCAAGTTTGCTGTTTACTAGAGGGGACACAGTGTCTTTTACAGACTACCAGGTTCAACAGAGAAAATTAGTGCATTAAATTAGTGAAGCCCTCCCACCCAAGCCATGCTTTTTTGCAGAAATGGTTGTTCCTTCTCTCTCAGTGGCCTCTCGGTGGCCCTCTGGGTGGATGGTGTATTCACTAACTCCTGTCCTGCAGTATCTGCCCACCTAAGGACACCCTGAAGTGAAAAATACTCCTCTTGATCATTGCTCTCCAAAGCCCCTAGACATCTGAGGAAGTCTTCTGCCCCCCAAAAATTCACTGGGAGCTGATTTCAATCTGAGCTATAAACTGGGACTATGTAGACCTTTGGTCCTGGACTTAACGTTCTGTAAAGAATAAAAGGAATAATGTTATCTATTTTATATTATTTATAAAATAGACATTTTATAAATAATTTTTATAATATATGTTATCTGTTTCCACCAGGATATGGTGCCACCAGTAATAATCAAAGTTTGTGACTAGTTTCTTCCAATGCATATACACATGCAGAGGCCATTCAGAAATTAAAATGAGAAATGTATGCCAAAACGGGTTAAATTGAGGAACTCTACAAGTCCTTCTTTTTGAAGCTATAGATAAGATCAATACCTCTTTTTCTAACGCAGAGAAGATTACTGGGAAAACATGGGAGTTAAAGAGAAAATAATTGCACCAGTGTTAGGAAAGTACTTTCGTATTTTGAAGGATATGGTTTTGAGATGACCTATAAATCAGATATATTGATTCCAAGACACTGGGGTCATTTGGGGAAGCAATTAGATGTGTCTCTCTTAAGAAAAGGAAAGAAACAAGCTAAAACATTTTACCATTTTCTATGATTATCATTATTTTTGGATTCCAAGGGTTTATTGAATGTCAGGTCCTTAGCCTGTGAAGCAATAGAACTTGGTCTATTGAATTAAAACAGATATAATTTTTATGCCTATTATCAATGTGCCATAATCCTAGCCTTATCAAAATTAATAAAAACTCTATGAAGAAATGAGTGATATTAAAATGGTAAGGTAAATATATTATTGCCATGCTTAATATACATTTTTGTTTGACCTGCTGTAAGTATTTCATGTATAAAATGTTACATGTAAAGCAACATACCTTCTAAAAGAATAGTTACTGATATACATTGAAATAACCACGTGAAATCTATTTATACTGTTCTGAAGGCACATATATTTGTGTTGCTGGGTATTTGTGGTACAAAAGACCTGGAATGAGTGAATCTGGCATAGGGAATGGTAAAATATATTCCTAAAAGCATGAGAAAATAAAGAAAAATATATTTAGTGTGAGCTACATAGAAATCAAATCTTGGAAGATAGGAGACGATTTCAAAGTCTTTGCTTCTTGGTTAAGCTTTCATTGACTGTATAAGACAGAAAAATGAATAAAGATCAGAAACTTGAATCTTGATGTGGGGAAAAACCAAGATTTTATATTACAGCCACTTTTTCAAGGGTGACTTAAATTCATGCAAGCTGTTGTCATTTTTTGAAAGAGCAATTTGAGTTCTGAGAAGAATCCTTAGCCATTTTCTTGCCTACTAAGTCTTACATATTTTAAAATATTAAGTACTATTTCCCACCAAGTCAATGAAACTTTGTTATGTAAATTCTAACATTGTCAAGGTTGGTTGGGAAACTAAGAGGCCACACACTGGAAGTGAGATCTAAATTTGGTGATAACATTTAATTCAGGAGAGCTGGGTAAATATCATTTGTGCTGTTTTCATTTTGCAGTTTGATCTGAAGGAGAGCTGGGAAGTCCTTGAAATCCACTGCTTAGAGCAGATTCATTGACTGAGATGGCCTTTTGTTTTTGGTACTTCAGACCTTGGTCATCCCATTGAGAGCAGGTAAGTAAATGTTGCCTATCACCCTCTGATGTCAAGAACTGTTTGGTAAAGTTGCCACCTGATCGGACTTCTTTAATTTATGCTGAGGTTTAGTCAACAGAGCAATTTTTTTTAAAAAAAAATAAGGATTCACAAGTTTCAAGGATCTTCTGATACTTCAGGATCACAATAGCAAATTACCTTTGCCACAGCTACATTTGGTAGCTATTTAGCATACTTGGTTTGTGTGTGAATCTTTGGTGTTAATGAATTTCCCTTTATGACCCATTTTGTGTCCCAGACTTGAAAAATTATTCTCCTTCCCTGCCCTTGGTTGTTACTGAAGAGACAATAAAGGAATAAACCCTCAGCAACCACAGACTTATCAATAAACTGAAGGACAAAGATAGGAGTTTTCCATGAACTAATATTAAAAGAGAACAAGTGCACTGCTTCTCCTAAAAATATTTCATTTCATATATTCAGGAAGTATTTGTTGAAAGCCTGCTGTGAATTGGGCCAGTGCTAGATGTTGTGGATATAGCAGTGAGGAAGAAAGACAAAGTCCCTGCTCTTCAGAGCATTTTATAGCAGATTCCATAGCAGAATCTGAGCATAGGCTGAGAATCACCATAGATAGACAACAAAGAAGGAAATGGGTTAAATCAAGAATGTAATTTTAGAGAGTAATACATGATTTAAAATATTCAAAAATGTAATGTGCAGAAGCTTACTTCTGGGTAGGCCATTATTTTCCCTGCAACAACGAGAAAGAAGTGGATAAATTTTAAAATCATTTAAGACATTGTAGAGTTATGGAAACACAGAAGGGTATATAAGCAAAACATTCCTGGGTAAAAAAATCCTTTCTTTTTTAAATGAGGTAACATTCACCAAACAAAAAATAACCTTTTAAAAGTGAACAATTCAATGGTGTTTAGTATATTCCCAATGTTTTGCAACCACCACCTCTACCTAGTTCCAAAACATTTTTATCACTCCAAAAGAAAACCTCATACTCGTTAAGCAATTGTTCTCCATCCCTTTATTTTTCCAGCCCTTGGAAACCACCAATCTGTGTTCTGTCTCTATGAATTTACCTATTCTGGATATTTTATATAAATAGAACAATTTGTCCTTATTTGTCTTCCTTCACTTAACATAATGTTTTGAGGTTCATCTTCATTACACTATGTAAATATTCCTTGCTATTTAAGGCTGAATAATATTCCACTGTATGCATATATCACAATTTGTTCATCCATTCATCACCTGATAGACATTTAAGCTGTTTCCATATTTTGCTATGGTGAGTAGTGCTTATATATATAAACAAATACATGTATGTGTATATATGTGTATATGTATATATGTGTATATGTATATATGTATATATATGTGTATATGTATGTGTGTATATATATATATACACACATACATGTATTTGTTTAAGCAGCCACATTTAATTTCTTTAGGTGTGGCTAAACCATTTTACATTCCCACCAGAAATGGAAGGGGGTTCTAAATTCTTAACATCTTTGCCACTTGTTATTTTCCTTTTTCTAAGTTACAGGCATCCTAATGGTGTGAAGTAGTACCACACTGTAGATTTGATTTGCATTTCTCTAATGATTAATGATGTTGGGCATCTTGTCATGGGCTTGTTGGCTTTTGTATATCTTACTTGCAGAAATGTCTATTGAAGTCCTTTGCCCATTTAGTCCAGTTGTTAGAAGAGCCCTCCTTTGATAAGCTGGGACTTGCATACCTGGAGGAATTTAGGGGTCTAAGCCTAGGCTGAGGATTGACATTGCCATAAAAATAGAGACCCCAATAGGAGAAAGCAAGACCAGCAGAGATTTTTGTGTTGACTGACATTATGAACTAGACAGGATTCCTAAGCAGTTGGCTGATTTTTTCTGTGAAAAATTTGTTTAGTTTTAACGCATGGTGGGGTGATGGATAGAGGTTTGAAAGGCATCATCAACTATCTCACAGTCTCCAGTCCACTAGATAGAGAGACCCAGAAAAGAGGCTCAGTACATGCTGAAGACACATGAGACCAGAAGTTGAGGGAGTCTGCCTGAAGCTTCAGCCCCCTTCTTATTCAGCTCAACTCTTTGCTAGATTAAGGTAATGTAGCTCCTCACTAAATCTGCCCAACAGAGAGAAGACTGAACCCTTCCTGTGGGAAAATAACACAACCTTCAATTTCCGTGGTTCTTTCATTCACAGTTTCTGGCGTACAATAAAAAATTACCAGGTACATAAAAAGGGAGAATAATATGACTGATAAAGGAAAAAAAAATCAATAGAAGATAATTTAAATCTTGGAGTTAGGGGATAAGTATTTCAATATAACTATTAAGTGTATATTAAAATGGAGGAAAACTTGAACAAAATGAATGAAAATTTGGAGAACCTTGGAAGAGAATTGTAATCTGCTTAAAAAAGAATCAAATGCATATCAACAATTGGAAAATCTTAATTGTGAAATTAAGAACTTATTAGATTAATTAAGAGCATATTGGACATAACAGAAAATAGGTTGAGCAAACTCAAAAACTAATCAACGGGAAATATCCAAACTAAATTACACTGACAAAAAAAGAATGGAAAGAGCAGAACAAAATATGGTCATGTCACTTAACAACCAGGATATGTTCTGAGGCATTGTTAGATGATTTTGTCGTAGGGTGAAAATCATACAGCGTATTCACACAATACAGTTCACATGGAAAAGCCAAATGCCCCATTACCATGACCGAATATTAATCATTTTCTCTACTTCATCTGCAATGCCAATATCATGTGTCTTAGATCAGGTTTCTATATATGCTCCATTATAATATCATGGAATCACCATTGTATATGTGGTTTGTTGTTGCCCAAAATGCTATTGTGTGGAACATGACTGTACAAGAGACTTTTGCAACACCCCCCACTAATAAAATAAATGAGAAAAATAATATAATCATCTAAAGAGGTAGATAAAAACATTTGATAAAACTTATAGCAAGTATTTTTTCAATTTTGAATATTGAACATGTTCCCATGAATTTGTGAACAAGACAAAGATATCCACTGTTACCAATTCTAATCAATATTGTACTTAAGATCTTAGCTAGTTCAATAAATCAGAAAACAAAATAAAAACTGATAAGCTTTGGAAAGAAAAAACAAAATTGTCATTATTCATAGATGATAGATGTGATTACGTTAAAAATCTAAAAAAATGTAAAAATAAACTATTATACTTAAGTGAATGTAGCATGATTACGGATATAAAAACCAATACACAAAATCAGATTGTATTTCATACACTTGCAATGAACAGTTGGAAAATAAAATTTTAAAATGGTATTCTTTGCAGTAACATCAAAAACTTCAAATTCCTAGAAATCTAACAAAAATGTGCAACATTTCTACATTGAAAACTATAAAATATGTCTGAGAGAAAGTTTTAAAGATCTAACTAAATGGGGTGCTATCCTATGTTCATTTGAAAGATCAACATTTTTTCATTTGAGTTCATTCACATGCATTTGTAAGAAATACTATAGATACTCCCCATAGTGTTCAGCCGGTTTCCCCTAATTGTAGTATCTCATATGAATCTAGTACAGTATCACAATCAGGACATTTATATTTATAGAATTAATTAATCTTATTCAGATTTCCTCTGTTTTAAGTGGACTCGTGCATGTGTGTATGTGTATGTGTATGTCTGTATATGTATTTAATTCGATGTGATTTTAACACGTAGAGATTTATGTAATCACCACCATAGTAAGGATACAGAGTAGTTTCATTTCCACAAGGATCCCATATATTTGTCTGCCTTTTTCTAACAACATCTACCTCCTGCACCTCCTCCCCCATCTCTAACCTCTGGCAATCACTAACTTACAGTGATTGAATTCATTCTTCCTGACTATAATTTTGTCATTTCAAGAATGTTATATTAACAGAATCACACAGTATGCAATCTTTCGGGATTGACTTTTTTTCACTCAGCATAATTTTCTTGAGATCCATCCAAGTTGTTGAATACATTAATAGTTCATTTCTTTTTATTACTGAAAAATGATATTGTTAAGAATGACTATAAAGATATAATATTTAAGAAAGTGACAGAAAAGTACACCAATGGAACAGAATAAAGGGCCCAGAAATAGACCCACACATATACAGACACTTTAGGTCAGACAGAGATGCCACTGCTAAGAAAGGAAAGAATGGAGCAGTGGAATATCCTTGTGGGGAAAAAACAAAATGTTAATTGACCCTTACCTCAAACTTCATATAAAAATTAATTTGAAGTGCATTGTTGAGCTAAAATTAAAAGGCAAACAATAAGGCTTTTGAAAGAAAACATAGGTTAAAATTATCATAACTTTAGGTGGATGAAAATTTCTGAAAGAAGATGCTAATGTACAAACCAAAGTAAATAAATGAAGGATTCATATACAACAAAGGATTCATATACAAAATGTATAGAGTTCCCACAAATTCATTAGAGATGAAAAACAGCTCAAAAACAAAATGGGCAAAAGACTTGCAGGGGCACTTATCTGCAGAGGATATCCAAATGAACAACAAGCATAGCATGAAAAAGTGCCCAATATCATTCACTATCAAGGAAAATCAAACTAAAATGGGATGAGATACCTCTGCACCTAGAGCTCTCCAGAAATACAAAGTTGTAAGGGCAAAGATCCTGAGAACAAAGTGAGCCTGATGTACTTAAGAAGCAGAAGCAAATGTGGCAGACCTTCATGAGTGAGGGAGAGCATTGAAAGTCATGAGGGCAGAGAGGAGGGTAGGGCCATTAGGGCAGTGGAACTTAATTTTTTTTTTAACTATTAATAGTAGTAAACAAAAAACCTTTTAGATTGCAACTCTGAGTGACAGCTTCCTATACAATACTTAGTATTAATAAATGGGCACTCTAATATTTTTTATTCTCTTCCATTCCATTCCATTCCATTCCGTTCCGTTCCATTCCGTTCCGTTCCGTTCCGTTCCGTTCCATTCCGTTCCATTCCATTCCATTCCGTTCCATTCCACTCAACTCCATTCTAAAATGCAATGTCAGTTGTAATTCACTAAATTAATTTTATCCAGAGTCTGAATGAAAGAATATGATCTTATCATGAAAATGACTTTAAATTTTATTTCATTCTAACCAGAAACCATAGGAAACTTGAACTGAATCAATAATGAGTGATATAAAACCACCAGAGTGATTTAAGCAAAGTTCATACACTGTCGGGGAGCTTGATTAGGGTAATTCCAAAATAATTAGGCAGGTTATGGATAGGCATGCTGTCTGAATCTACTTGTGTTGTTATGAAGAAATACCTGGTGGGGTGCGGTGGCTCACGCCTGTAATCCCAGCACTTTGGGAGGTCGAGGCAGGTGGATCACAAGGTCAGGAGTTCAAGACCAGCCTGGCCAAGATGGTGAAACCCCATCTCTACTAAAAATACAAAAAAATTAGCCAGGCATGGTGGTGGGCGCCTGTAATCCCAGCTACTTGGAAGGCCCAGGCAGAGAATTGCTTGAACCCAGGAGGTGGAGATTGCAGTGAGCCAAGATCACTCCAGCCTGAGCAATAAAGGGAGACTCCATCTCAAAAAAAAAGAGAAAAAAGAAGAAAAAGAATAAAAGAAATACCTGAGGCTGGTACTTTATAAAGAAAAGAGGTTTATTTGGCTTATGGTTCTGCAGGCTATACAAGAAGCATGATGCCAACATCTGCTTCTGGTGAGACCTCAGGAAGCTTCCACTTATGATGCAATGCAAAGGGAAACAGGCATCACATGGCAAGAGAGGAATAAAGAGAGAAGGGAGGTGCCATGATCTTTTTAACAATAAGTTCTTATGGAAACTAATAGAGCACAAACTCATTCATTACCGTGAGGATGGCAGCAGGTCATCAGTGAGGAATCCAACCCCATGACCCAAACACCTCCCACCAAGGCCCACCTCCAACACTGGGATTCAAATTTCAATATGTAATCTGGAGGAGACAAATATCCCAACTATATCAAATGGGATCTCCTTCTTAAGAATAAGGCCACTCATAGTTTGTCTAATGTATATTGTTTGGAATGACTGCAAGCAAATCACGTGTCCAAATAAATTAAAGTTAATCCCATCTTTCTAAGTTACCCTAAAATTTGCTATCTTATAATTCAGAGTCATTGTTTAAAGTGTGCTATCAAGTTAATCATTGTGAACTGTATTATATTTTAAGCTATGCTATCCTATTTTGCATTGAACATAATATACTGGACCAGTCAGCTGTGACTGGGTTATAAGATGGCACCAATCACCATTTATCAACATGAACAAGAATCTGGTTCCCCAGTTAAGCATTCTTATTCTCTTCCACTGCTCCATTGCTGTTCCACCCCAAAAAGACACATGCTTTATCAAAGAGCATGATCCTCTCTGAGAGAAAAGAAAGGGATTTTTAGATAAGAGCACAAACTCTCCAATAAGCTCCCATCATCCATTTGTAGGAGTCATTATTGGAATATACTGTGTGCTAATAAAAGAAGACATTTTGCTGCTCTGAAATCAGTGGTAAACAAGTTGGTACATTATGGCATAATTTGGGTTTATGATGTGGAGGGAGAACTACTGAAATGAGAATTATCCCAAAAATAAATGCTTAATGAGCATGTCCTCTCCAGCTCCTTCTGATCTTGGCTGAATCATGGCTCCAATAGAAAGTGAATGGACAAAAGAGGGCTAGGTAGATGAGGCTGACATATGGGATGAGGAGTTAGAGCCAGGCAAGAGGGGACCCAAACCCTAGAGACCCAACTCTGGGCCTTGTCCTGCTGGGTCGCTCCTTATGGGGTGGGCCATACAAGTAAGTATACCCACTCAGAGTCTGTTCACTTTCTTCATGAAATGGATTCCATGTGAAAACTGGTTGCCAAATTTTCGGGAATTTACTGAGATGTCAATGTTACATTAATAGTTTGAAATTTGCCACGGTGGGAAGATTTACAGTATGCAAAGTAGCTAATACTACAATCAGAGCTCCATACTCAAGAGCTGGTTGTCAAATGTTTACCAGTACACCACTAATTATAATCCTTACCCTAACCTAAACTTATTTTTTTATGTTTTTGGATCAAATTATGGTGGAAATTACAAAAAATTAATGTCTCATTATTTTAAAATAATTTCTATGTTGAACTTTCTTCTGTGGTACTGATTCAGCATTTTACACAGAGTAGTGCATCAGTTCCTTGAGGCATAATTGTCTATGGGGTTCCTTTTTAAAAAAAAATCTTTTTATTTTGAAATAATTATGGACCAACAGGGAGTCACAAAAGTAGTACATAGAGTCCCATGTGCCCTTCAACCACCTTCTCCCAAATGGTGATGTCTTATATAACTGCAGTATAATATCAAAATGAGGAAACTGACATTAATAAAGTACTGTTAGCTAGGCTCTAGATCTTATGCATTTTCACTCCTCTTTACGTGTATTCATTTACCCGAATGTGAATGTGTGTGTGTGTGTGTGTGTGTGTGTGTGTGTGTAGTTTTATGTGATTTGATCCATGGGTTACTTTTTAAATGCAATCTTTAGACAGCCCCAGGGAAGCAGAACATTGCTTAATTAGCTGATGCCTGTAGAACCTTGCACTTAGCTGACCTGATAATTTTAAGCTAAAAAAAATTTTAAAAATAAAGAAGAAATCCATGTCTTTGTCTAAGTTACCTCAATTTTCTGAGCAGATAGTCCCCAAAGTACCAGGTAACTATGTCATCTGCTGAAATCTGACTTTTTGAGGGTGACCTGAAATATCCCTGAATGGCAGAAGTGCATTTACACCTTTGAGGGGAATACAGACTTTCCTGTTGGTGATTGCATATGAACAACTAAATGGTCGATGTATATGAGATATTAAAATAACAATGAATTATCTTTATTATATGAACACTTAAGTATTGAGTTAAATGTTGATAGGAAAAGTATTGAAAAATCTTTTTTGTTAATGTTTGACTTTTAATATAATATAAAGTATAAAGTCAATTTATCACTATCTGAATCCTCATAGAAAAGCTCAATATTGTTAGTAGGTTGCTATCTAAGTAATTTAATGGCTACCCTTTTGAATCAAGTTGGTGTATTCCAAAAATATGGTTACTGAAACATAACACTTTATATGGGATGTGTTATGTTTAATTACAATACATTCTGTTCCCAATTATCTGCTGGTATATAAGCTACAGCATATCTTATTTTCAATGTCTTTACATTGCTACTAAATCTGCTTTATTTCTGTCTTTTCCGGGCATGAAGGTCATGATCATTTGAGGAAAGATCAAAGGAAGAACCTTTTAAACTAACTTACCGAGCTTTATATTGACCTCTTCTAATCAGGTAAGGAGGTGGTTAACATGAAATCTCGGGGAGAAGCGAGGCTTGTCTTAGGCTAGTCCGTTGGCTTAACCATACCCTGCTGTCTGTCCTATTATAGAGTAAGCTGAGCAGTGAGCTGGGAAATAAAATGGGAAATTGCTTCAGTTTTACAAGTTCTCCTTAACTGGACATTTTTGGCACATATTATTTCTTTAGTTGTAATATAATATATATGCAAAATTTAATTGCTCCCAGAAATCCCTTGTCTTAATTAAATTTAAGACTTAAATATAAGTTCATGTGTATATTAGTAAGTTTAATATAAATTGTTTTGATAATATACTCTTTTTGGTTACTAATGCTAATACTTTTTCCATTAAAACATATAACTTTGACTTGATTGAAGTGATAAACATCTCCTGAATACTTATTGACTGATTTTAATCTTCCATTATTCAAGCTATTTTATTATTTTATATTCTCCCAGTATAGTTTCTGAAGTCCAGAACTTGATGATAATTGGGATCATATTATTAATCTGCTTTTCTTTCACTTTTATAACATATGAGAAATTTATTTTTTACATTCCTTAATGTGCTTCCAAAATTATATAAATGAATTTCCAATTTATGGAAATTAAGTACATCCAGCTTTTTATATGTTTGTGGCCACTGATATTAACATTTTAAAATGTGAAAATTTAATGAAGCAAAGCATTGGTCCTTCAAGAACAGTTTTATATTTACATTGCTCATATACGCACTGCTCATAGCTGATCACTTTCAAAGTATAAATTATATTTCACATGAAAAAAATTACTGCTTAGGAAGGAGTGGAAACCAATCAAAGTACAGTTACAGAAAGCAGTGCAGCAATAAATTAAAATGTCAAGCTTTTAAGTTGTTTTGTTAAAAGCCTTAACATCACCCATGATTTTTGGAATTGACAGTGTCACTTTAGCACCCACTTTTAAAGATCATTTTGAAGCATGAGTTATTTGTCAGGTGTGATTTATTTAAGACAATAAACTTAGATTATTGAGTTGAACAAATAACTGTTTAGATGCCTGCTAAGCATTTAGAGCGAATGACTGAATGTAATGATACTGGATCATTCAGAGGGATGAATAATCAAAAGCCGTAGGATGAAATTAACATTGTTCCAAAGATACATCTCTTCCTACTCTCCTTGGTGAATATTAAGAAATAAGAGAGTGAAAAGCATCATGGGAAGTACAGTCTTTGTATTCCAAAATAACAGCAGTAAATATACCTTATATTTGCATAATGCATTCCAGCTCACCTGTGTGTTATCTCATATTTCATTAGAACCACGCTTCAAAGTAGTTATAATTGCAATATTGCGGATGAGGAAACGAAGAAGCCAGCAGGTTAAGTGATTTGCTCGGGTAATATAGATAGTGGAGGGCAGAGCTAGACTCTGAATCTAGCTCCATTTTCAGAGGAGGCAATAAGGGTTAGAGGTAAAGCAAAGGTGTGGAATTGGTTCTATTCTGTTTGGATCCTTGTTCTGCCACTTACTAGTTTCCCTTGTATCAACTGCTTAACGTTTCTGACCTTCAGTTATCTCACTGTAAAGCCTGAATAACAGCATTTACTTTTCCTAGACCACAGGGTTACATGAGATAATCTAGGAAGATAGAATTTGGAGTGCTCAAGATCACTGGTCTTGGAAACTTTCTAATTTCAAGTCCCAGCTCCAGTACCTTAGTAGATATGAGCCTGGGAAAATCCTGTAATCTTTTAGTATCTTAATTTTGAGCATCTGCAAAACAATATCTATTTTATAGTGTTACTGGGACAATCAGATGAGCTGATATGTGGGGAATAGTGACCATAGTTGTTGGCCTGTGGTAAGACTTTCATTATTCTTAACGTAAGAATCGCTTGGGAGTTAGGAACACCCCTTGCCTCCAGAACTAGGAAATACGACTTTGGTTCTCCAATTCCATGGCCTGTGAAGTTCAAGGTCTCCACTCTGCCATCTAAGATTCTAATTTCTGAGGTTCCATCTGCCTCCTCTGCCTCCTTCCATTCCTTTTGCATTTGAAGCTGCTGTTCTGGGCCAGAGACCCAGGGTGGTACTCCGAGTTTCTCAAAACATCCAGTCACACAGATTTTACCAGTAATTCTGGAGGTTAAGGAAAAGTATCACATGCACATCACAGAGCTTGTTCCCTGCGTCTTCTCCCCCTTGTCTTCTCCATGATTTGTCCTTCCTAGGTCATCCCTCAGATGTCAAATTCTTCTTCCTTTTTACACAGAGCAGTTGTGCTCACCCCCAATTTAGCCCTCAGTCCCGCTTCCCCAAACCCACCAAGGTTCCAGGAGAAGAATGAACCTTCCACCCACCCGCTTTTGTGGTGGGCCCTGAAAGGTGAACTGACTGCTAGTTCTCATGACCAGCATGATAAGACCAATAAAAATGCTTTTCTTATATACAAAATAGAAATTTTTGGACAAATAAAGGATAAAACTTCTACTTTGGCAGTGGCTGAGATGGAGAAAGTGAACGATTCACCAAACGGCAGATATGGAAGTAAGAAGATGATCGGGAAAGCTCCATCGGGTCTGTGCAGATTGACAGTGGCCTCTGATATTTTCAGCATAGGTCCAAGCATAGGAAGGACTATATTCGCAGTGTTCAACCTGTGCAGTCACACTTAGAAGAAGGGCCTGTGCTTGGTTTAATGTTCTGCTGTCACATTCTTGGAATTTTAAATAATTTTGAACAAGGGGCTTCTTATTTTCATCTTGCACTACCCCTTGCAAATTACATAGCCAGCCGTGAGGTTTACTAAGCTAGGGCTTTATTTTTGTTGAGTACTGCTCCTGACAGGATATTAAAACAAAAATACTGCTAAATTCTTAGAAATTGGTTTCATGTGATACAAGTGGATTCCAGGAAGAAGCTATATTTATCAACTGAAGTTTAGCCCTTCCTTGCTATTAAGACAAAATCTCTTAGTAATTACCGTTTCTTTTAACTAGCTTCTTTGGCCAGGAACTTTATTTCTTCTTTTTCAACTGCCTCATTGGTTCTACAAGATAGTAAACTTGTAGACATTACAATTTGGGCTTCCAGTAAGAAGCCAAAAGGGTGATTGTTTGCTGTGAGTGGTGCAGGAAAGTAGAATTTAAGACATAATGACCTATAGGAGAGTATAAGATAGGCACTACGGGTTGTAGTCAGCAGATGGGCAACTGGGGTTGATTGTTTCTGAAGCTGGTGAAAGCAACTTGTGAGAAGGATCAGCTAGAGTAAACATTTTCCTGCTAATAGAAGACTTTTTTATCATCCAGATTTTCACTTAGCATTTCATCCATAATTATTTAGATATCATTGGATCCTATGTAAGACTTTACAAATCTTGTGCATTGCAATTCAGGAAAAGGAGACTCACTCCCATGTTGTCTCATGACCAGACTTTAGAAGTTCTAAAATAACCAAAGGAATGGGCACTAAAAGGGATGGTAGAATTTCTAAACTGAGCATCTATGTGGAGAAGTTCTCTAGCCCCAAGATGCTAGTTCCAAACTTGACTTCTTATAACCCCGAATCATGTTTTTTAGATTATGGCTTTCATGCTAGGAAGAAAGAAAATTCTCTAGAGAAAACAGCTTTTTGTCATGAATAAAATAATTTGTACAGTAATACACTTGCTAAATATTTGCCTAATCAGGGAAGATGATAGGAAATAGTAATTTTTAACCTGCCAGTTTTATTTTTTTAAATAGTGGAAATCCTTCCTTTAAATGTATGCTTTTATGGCAGCCCAGCATAATAAACAAACGAAAGTTGAAGTGTTATTTAGGAAACAGAGATGGCGTTCCTGGAGTCTTGATCTTCTCACTTTACCTCCTCTCATACTCCCACCCCCTCCACCCCACCCCACACTCAACTCAGCACAGTCTCTAAATTATATCTGAAAACTCTGGAGGACCTGAGGCCTTTGAAGACCCCCTGATAGGAAACCACTGCTATAAATACACATTCTTAGTTTATTATTCAAGCTAACAAACAGTCCATGGAAAGAAAATGGAACAAACTTGTTTTGTTTGTTTATATTTAAATTCCAGAGCACAAAAGAAACCTGGACCATGGAAAAGTATGTGCATTGTATAATGCAAGGGCAAGGGAGAGGTAATGTGTATTAGTCCATTTTCACACTGCTATGAAGAAATACCCAAGACTGGGTAATTTATAAAGAAAAAGAGGTTTAATGGACTCACATGGCTGGGAGGCCTCACAATCATGGCAGAAGGTGAAGGAGGAGGAAAGGCACATCTTACATGGTGGCAGGAGAGAGCATGCGCAGGGGAACTGCTCTTTGTAAAACCATCAGATCTCATGAGATTTACTCACTATCACAATAACAGCATGGGAAAAACCTGCCCCCATGATTCAATTACCTCCCACCAGGTCCCTCCCATGACACATTATGGGAGCTCCAATTCAAGATGGGATTTGGATGGGGACACAGACAAACCATACTATAGCAGATTGTGTAATACAGAGGTCTCCGTGTGAATAGTGCCTCACTTCCCTGTCCAGCTCCAAAGAATTTGAGAAATAATGAATAAATTTGAGGATCCATCTTTATTACCAGCCATGGCCAAGCTAGCTTGATAAATAAACCAGAACCTGCAGTCTGTATACCCAGTTGCAGGTCTCACTGGGAGGGGCTGGCCCAGGTGACACTCTTGGTATGGAGGAGGGCAAAACTAGGCTGTCTGCCAGAAGCTAAAGGACTAAGTAGGAGAAAGAGCAGTACTAAGCTTAAAATAGCCAAGTATTATTTCCAAATCTACTTATCAGTGTAGCCACCCTCAACATCCCCAGAGGGTAGAATAAGGAAAGGTGCAGAGGGAAGCCAGGAGTTCTAAGTGACCTCTCTTTACGTGAAAGAAACAGAGAAGATGTAGAAGAAATATTTCCCCTCAGTACAAGATTTAAAAGGAGTATTTGGGAAATAACAGATATTAATGGGTGCTCATCCTCTACTCCTCCTGCCAGAAGTATACATTTGTGTATCATGTGATGTAATTTGAATGTCCCCTCCACATCTCATGTTGAGATGTAATCCCCAATGCTGAAGGTGGGGCCTGGTGTGAGGTGTTTGGGTCATGGGGCATATCCCCCATAGCTTGGTGCTGTTTTTGTGATAGTGAGTGAATTCTTGTGATATCTGGTTGTTTAAAAGTGTGTGGCACCTCACCCTCACTCTGTCTTTTGCTCCTGTTCCTGTCATGTGACTTTCCTGCTTCTGCCACAAGTATAAGCTCCCTGAGGCCTCCCCAGAAACCAAGCAGATTCCAGCACCATGCCTCTAAAGCCTGCAGAACCGTGAGCCAAATAAACCTCTTTTCTTCATAAAATACCCAGCCTTAGGTAATTCTTTATAGCAATGCAAGAATAGCTTAATTCACTATGGAAATACCTTGTGATCTTTGCAAAAATAAATCCAATAATTTGAATAGAATTCCTTATGTTATGATATACTTCGGTTTTGCATGAATTAATTACACATTTCTGAAATTCTTTAGTTGAATTGCCCACCTTTTAGGAAAAGTACATTGTACAGCATGAGGACTTTCCTTCTCTTAAGAGATCTGGAACTAACAGATTCCCACACTGCCAAAACTCCTGCCCTCACAAGCACCCATATTTGAGACGGAAGTTAATGTGCTAGTTCTGAACACTATTAAATATTGCCCAAATGACAAGTGTGTTTATAGTTTGGGTAGAGAATTCAATGAAAAACAATGGAGATAATCTGTACAATGTGGTATATTTTAAAAATATGCTTCTGGTATGACTTTTTTCTCTGAAAATAATTACTCATATAATAAGCAACAGCTGCTTAGAAATATCTAAACTTGGAATTTTTAAATTATTAATTGAAATACCATTGCCTTTAACACCACATTCTAGAGATTTTATAAGCAGCATTGAATTAGTGGATGAAATATCACTGATACTATTATACATACAATGTTTATGCAAGGAGACACAAAGATGTCTTTCTTTCTTTTTTTTTATTATTATACTTTAGGTTTTAGGGTACATGTGCACAATGTGCAGGTTTGTTACATATGTATCCATGTGCCGTGTTGGTTTGCTGCACCCATTAACTCATCATTTGGCATTAGGTATATCTCCTAATGCTGTCCCTCCCCCCTCCCCCCACCCCACAACAGTCCCCAGAGTGTGATGTTCCCCTTCCTGTGTCCATGAGTTCTCATTGTTCAGTTCCCACCTATGAGTGAGAACATGCGGTGTTTGTTTTTTTTTGTCCTTGCGATAGTTTACTGAGAATGATATTTTCCAGTTTCATCCATGTCCCTACAAAGGACATAAACTCATCCTTTTTTATGGCTGCATAGTATTCCATGGTGTATATGTGCCACATTTTCTTAGTCCAGTCTATCGTTGTTGGACATTTGGGTTGGTTCCAACTCTTTGCTATTGTGAATAGTGCCGCAATAAACATACGTGTGCATGTGTCTTTATAGCAGCATGATTTATAGTCCTTTGGGTATATACCCAGTAATGGGATGGCTGGGTCAAATGGTATTTCTAGTTCGAGATCCCTGAGGAATCGCCACACTGACTTCCACGATGGTTGAACTAGTTTACAGTCCCACCAACAGTGTAAAAGTGTTCCTGTTTCTCCACATCCTCTCCAGCACCTGTTGTTTCCTGACTTTTTAATGATGGCCATTCTAACTGGTGTGAGATGGTATCTCATTGTGGTTTGGATTTGCATTTCTCTGATGGCCAGTGATGATGAGCTTTTTTTCATGTGTTTTTTGGCTGCATAAATGTCTTCTTTTGAGAAGCGTCTGTTCATGTCCTTTGCCCACTTTTTGATGGGGTTTTGTTTTTTTCTTATAAGTTTGTTTGAGTTCATTGTAGATTCTGGATATTAGCCCTTTGTCAGATGAGTAGGTTGCAAAAATTTTCTCCCATTCTGTAGGTTGCCTGTTTCCTCTGATGGTAGTTTCTTTTGCTGTGCAGAAGCTCTTTAGTTGAATTAGATCCCATTTGTCAATTTTGGCTTTTGTTGCCATTGCTTTTGGTGTTTTAGACATTAAGTCCTTGCCCATGCCTATGTCCTGAATGGTATTGCCTAGGTTTTCTTGTAGGGTTTTAATGGTTTTAGGTCTAACATTTAAGTCTTTAATCCATCTTGAATTAATTTTTGTATAAGGTGTAAGGAAGGGATCCAGTTTCAGCTTTCTACATATGGCTAGCCAGTTTTCCCAGCACCATTTATTAAATAGGGAATCCTTTCCCCATTTCTTGTTTTTGTCAGGTTTGTCAAAGATCAGATAGTTGTAGATATGCAGCTTCTTTCATCCCGAGCTATGGGTGTCTCTATAAAGAGGTAAGGGTCTATCTACATATCTCGTCATAAGCAACCAAGGCAGGGTTTAAACATTTTAGAATCTTTTACCATTTTCCTTGAGCTCAGAATTAGTAGAATATTGGTACTTAAGAAAGATAACTGCCACTTATATTTCTATACTATCTTAATCATGTCTTTTTTTGCTGTGTTTGGATGCTTGGGCATCTTGGAAGCTAGTTGACCCTGGAGGGACTACCTCCTCTAGGGTTAGCCTGTTCCTAAAGATGGCAAACAATTTTCCAGGCAATGCATCTGTCATTTGTAAACCAAACCACCCAGAGTCCATACCCCTAACCACCTAGTTTACTGGGCTCTCACACTCTGACCCACTATCCTGCTGCCCTAATCATCCCAAGGCCAGGTTCCTGACAACTAGGAAAGGGCCCAATGCCCCTAGGGCCTGCCAAAATTATCCAGACTTGCCAATTCTAAATCTGTTAACCCTGCATTGCTTGTTCCTTCCCTGGGAAATTGCAGTAAAGACTGTTAGCTACATTTTCCCCTTGCTCCCTCGTCTCCTGACTGATGCTGGTAGTTTCCTGCATAGCCCTGTGTGGTGTGGTGTGGTGTGCCTCTTGTTTCCAGGGATCTGTGAATTTTTTTTTTTTAAAAGACCCTTCTTCCCCCTATAACCCCAGTGCTTTGAGAGGCCGAGGCAAGAAGATGGCTTGAGGTCAGGAGTTCGAGACCAGCCTAGTTAACACAGTGAGACCCTATCTCTTTTTTAAAAGAAAAAGAAAAACAACAAAATGCCTCCCTTTATAACACTCATTTTTATGTATCCCCGTTGCCCTTAAAATATATATCTCTTTGTAATTAATGAGTTGCTTTCATATGTATTTATTTCAATGGTCAGAATTATGAAATAAATATTATTATTCTCATTTGACAAACCGAGTAATTGAAGCTTAGTGATGTCAGAGCCACTTTGGACAAAGCTCCACTATACTACGCAGATGATACCTAGGCTTTGGGAATAGTAAATACAATAATGTACATCTTGTAAATTAATCTGTAAAGTGAGGCCAAGAATATCTACCTCGGAGGTGTTATAAAGATTGAAAATAACATTGTCAGAGTTCTATGTTTCTGTTAATTCCTGCCTCTGCCAACATGGTTAAGGTCTGTTCCATGTTGCCCAGTTTGTTTCTTTTCTTTTATCCATCTGGCAAATAGAAATTTTATTCTCTCAATCTCTTGTTTAAGAGCCCACAGATGTGAGACTTCTGAATCTGGATAAGATGGAGTAGTTTTCTGTAGGCTAATGATCTTTTTCATAATAAAAAAATCCAGACAAAATGTAAAACTTCTAAATTTAAAGGCATCAGTGAGCTACTGAAGAAATCAGGATACAGGGTCTAAGATTCCAGAGAGGATCTAGCTATAGAGAGGTCAGCAGATGACAACCTGTAACCAGTGTTCCCAGAACTTGCTTGTTCTGGGCACAGACATGGGGCTGAGAACAGGTAAGCTTTGCCCAGGATAAGGGCCATTCTGGAAGACAAAGGCATCATACCATTTGTCAGTGTAAGCTGGCTAAAGAGACAAAACCAGATTCTTGAGGATTTTCAAAACCACATCATTTTTCTTCCCAAGACATTTTCCACATTTGAAAATTTCACTGTGCAGAAGACCACAAATCAAATCTGAAAACATCTGAAATGCAGATCAGAATTTTTCAGCTTCACAGAACACGGAAGTTAGATTTCAGGACCTTCCAGGGTTTGGGGTCATGGTGAACAAATTATGTTCTCAGCTGAAAGTCCTGGGGCACAAAACCATAGGTACAATAGCAAACTAGAAATGGAGTGAGCATTAGCTAAAAGTCATCCAGCCTTGACTTGGTTCAATCATTGAGTTAAGAGGATTTGCTCTCACTTTGTCCAGCAAAGAAAAGAATGAACTTGGATGAAAATGATAACATCATCCAAAGCTTTTACAATTGTTGTAAACAATGCCCATTATCCAATCAAAAGTGACTTGTCATGTGATATGATAGGACTATACAACCAAAACCCAAGACCAAAAATAAAAAAGATAATGTAAACAATCTCACTGGAGAACTAGTTACTAGAATTATTAGACAATGACTTTAGAATAACTGTGATTACTATGTTGAAGAAAATAGAGCAGAAGATAAATTATTTTACTGGAGAGCTGAAATCTATATGGAATAATCAAGTGGAAGTTATTGACTTGAAAAATACAATATCCACAATTAAGAATTCAATAAATAGATTTAATAGCAGATTAAACACACCAGAAAACAGGGATAGTGAATTAAAAGACAGATCAAGAGAAAAGATTTAAACCAAAGCAAAGATTAAAAAAAAAAATAGAAGAAATTGCTGAAATTATTGTGGTCCATATGAACAACCTCATTAATTTAGACTGGATAATTCAGGGAATGCATTAATTTGAACCTTGTCAAATGGGTTGACGTATACCCCTCAGTGTCTAAGGACTAGAAGAGGGAGAATATTTGAAGGCAATTCATAATGTATAAAACTTGTGGGAATGTCATATTTAGGAAACAAATTATTTTCAGTGCCTCAAATGCATTTATTTTAAATTAAAATTTAATGTTTAATGTAAATCATTTTTATTAATTAAAACAGGTCCTTGAACACCAGTGGTTATTAACTACATTCCTGAATGTTCTTTTCAGTAACAAAGCTGGTATAATATAACGAAAATTTTCCAGGCTTTGGAATCAGAGACATATCAGTTTCAGCTGAGGCAGGAGAATTGGGTCTGGAGACAGGGATCCTAAGGCCAACCCATGGCTTACTTCTTGGAACTGGGCCAAAAGGAAAACCCCGACCTCTGCATACCCAAGTGACAAGAGGCCAGAGGCTCCTCCCTCTACAAAACCCTTTCTCCCCTACATCACAAATGAGAAATGCCTCTAATTCATCACGGGCCACGCCTCCACTTCAGCCTCTGATTTCTCAGGAACCAGGCCTTCATTTGCATAGAGTGTAACCAATTGGCAGCCTCTAAAGGGTACCTATGGGTGTTACCAAATTATTTTAGTTTGATAAAAACCCTAAAGAACATTACAATTGGGGGTCTTGGGCCGCTTGCTTGAGCCTGCTCTCACTCTGTGAAGTGTAGTTTTGCTTTAATATATTTGTAATTTCATTGCTACATTCTTTTGTTGCTTCGTTCATTTTGTTCAATTATTTCTTCAATGCACCATGAACCTGGACAATTCACAGTTAAGACTTTCCATCTGGTAACACAAGCATGGGGTGACATAGGGCAACTTACTTAACTAGTCTTGGTTGTAGTTGTCTCATATAAAAATAGGGATAAGGAGTACCTTTTAAGGCATTTGTGAGAAGTAAATGACTTAACTGTGTGGAAATTTCTTGGCACATGATCGGAATTAAATAAGTAATTGAATTTATTCATTATTTAATGAGTAAATTAAATTAAATTTTAACTTCTTTAGTTAACTTCATTTTTATTTAACTTTTCTTTTTGGAATTAGGGTGGTTTTATGAACTTGGATAGTAAATTTTTTTTTTTTTTTTTTTTTTTTTTGAGATGGAGTCTCACACTGTCACCCAGGCTGGAGTGTAGTGGTATAATCTCGGCTCAGTGCAACCTCCGCCTCCCAGGTTCAAGCCATTTTCCTTGCCTCAGCCTCCCAAGTAGCTGGGATTACAGGCCACCTTCACCACGCCCGGCTAATCTTTTTTTTGTATTTTTAGTAGAGGCGGGGTTTCACTACGTTGGCCAGGGCTGGTCTCAAACTCCTGACCTCGTGATCTGCCTGCCTTGGCCTCCCAAAGTGCTGGGATTACAGGCATGAGCCACCGCGCCCACCTGGATAGTACTAATATTATCAGATTTAACTAAATTAAATGAGAGATTAGAAAACTTTTTCTAAAAAAAGCTAGATGGTAAATAGTTTAGGCTTTTTGGGCTGCATATGGTCCCTATAACATATTTTTCTGTTTTTTTTTTTTTTTCTAAGTTTATTTTAAAAACAGTACTTTAAAAGTGTGAAAAACATTCCTAGCTCTTGGGCTGTACAGAAAGAGGCAGTGTCAAATTTGCCTTGTGATTGCACCTCAGATCTAAATTTTCTGTGTTTAATGTATTTTATTTCTTCACATATTATACAAATTACTAATGTGCTTTGAAGATTTAGAAAGATCATAAACCAAGCCTAGATTTATTGGATAAAATTTGGAGTATTCTCAATTTATATGTTAGGGAAAATAAATTGCTTCAGGGATGTCTCGCTGATTTCCAGAAAGCTACAAAGAGAACAACGGAAGACAGTAATTTTCCCTTCTGTCGGTGAAACAATCAAAGACTTTTGTGAGCTTGTGCACATCTTAGGAAACAAGGAAGTTTGTATTTTGTTTGATTAGAAAATGTGAATTCTTTAAAGGTGCTTCAGTTAGTCTCATAGGTATACACATTGATTAAGATTTCTTATTAACATACAATCATCTCCAAATGTTTCCACTTAATTGCTTTTTATTTCAGTTAAGTACCAATGTTCTTTATTCTCACACGTAGTTTAATTAGCACAGAAGGTCACTGAGAGGTGTTAAGGCACAAACTTGCCCAGAGGAAGTAGTTGATGCCTCTCTGGCTTCTAATTATAGAACATCCTAGAATTGCAGAGTCAAAGAGAGTTTAGGGAAGAGGAACAATAATGAAAGAACTAAAAGTGAACACTAGGCATCCGTGTGCACATGAAGAACAAATGCTCAGCTTCTGTTTTCATTTTAAGGTCACAGTTGCATATGGTTATCAGTAGGTATTAAAATGCCATGTACAGTTTCTAGGTTATTTAACAACATTTATTGAACACCTTCTCTGTACTAACAGTGGTGGATGCTGGTAGGGAATGCTAAAGAGTGAAATATGGAGTAAAATATATAGTGATTAAATATCACAGTCATATGTGAAAGGTGAGGGTATATTATTCCTTGTTTATTAAATAATTTTTATGATGAAAATTAATGAAATATTCTAATTTCCTCAAATTGTTATGAAATTACACTAGAATCTGGCTATGTGGTCACATAATCCATAATATTAACCATATGTAGACATTCTTAGAAACATTGCATTTTATATTAGTATATTTCAAGATATAACTTCTCTATAAGCAAACTGTGCCTTAGATTAGCATAGATAATAAAGCTGCAATATGGTAATAGCATATATATCTTTTGAAATTAGTTAATTTAATGGCCTAATGGAGGTCGTTAGGCTGGGGCAAGACTAGTGCCTTGGGTTCCTGCCTAACCAAACCAAAGCCCAATGTAAACAGTAAAATGAAACATGTTTAACCAATCAGAAATCACCAACCCATCTCTAACTAGGAACTTTCCACATTAACCAATCAAATATATTTTCTTTATCTTGCTTCCATGAACATCTTATAAAAATTTCTCTCTTGCCTCTTCCCCCAGTGTAGCGCTGAACCACTCGCAGTCTGGTGCTGCCCAATTCATGAATCATTGTCTGTGCAAATAAACTCTTCAAAATTTTAATGTGCCTAAGTTTATCTTTTAACATATATAATGTTTGTAGACACTTCTATGTGCCAGGCACTCTCATAAGAGCTGAATAAGTATTATGCAATTTAATGCTATACTCATCCTAAGAGTATAAAATGGAGACTATTATTGTTTCCATTTTCCAAGTAATGAAAATCAGACAAAGAAAAGGTAACTTGCCTAAATCATATGCTTGGAAATAGGAGAGTTGGGAATTAAACTCAGTCCAAGTGAGTTCAGAATCTTTCACTAGTATGTAAACCTCAATGTTAGCATAGTATAAATACATCATAAAATATGGACTGGTGTGATCAATTTACCCCTTGACAGCATGAGTGAGTACACAGCACTCGTGTTCATTTAACAGGGAGTATATTTTTTGTGAGAAAAGTTTAGTTGGTATCTCGGTTCATCACTTCGCCCCTCTGGGCCTCAATTCTCTCATCTGTCAAATTAGGGGATTTGGGTGAGACTCAGTTTCAATATATTCATTTTTCTTTCAAAGGATTTTTAAGTGTAAAATCATGACTCCCATACAAGTATAAAATGAATATTTGTCAAACATTTTATTTAACTCATTAAATTATGAGAAAACCAGTAAGATGTTACAACTAGTTCAAATAATTGAAAGTATCACATTTGTATAGTTGAATCAGGAATGCAGAAATGGATTTTTCTTTGGGGGAAGATCTGTTCAATTGTCCCTCCACTGGACAGAATTTGCATCTCTGTGTACAAATGTCATTTGCATCGCAACCTACAAAATTGGAAAATAGCTCAAAGATAAGAAAAGGCCCAGAATCCCCACAGAATCAGATAATTCAGAGGGTATTTTAAACAATGCCTTGCTTCCCATTGGAGATATTCAGTGGTCTTTTGGTCTAATTCAGTCTTTCACAATTTTCCCTCACACCTCATACCAAGTCCCACAGGAAGTTCAATGTATAAAACAGGTAAAGTGTGACTGCTTTGATGGCAGCAGTGGGAGGGCGGAGAGCTCCTGTCAATTTGATTCAATGACCCATCAAAAAATTCCAAAAAAGCTCCCCCACAGCTTCCCTTGAGGCAGCTCCTGGGGCTGTACTGGCTCTATGATCTTTCCTTGCTTCCACAGCTAACATTCTGCAATTTTCTGGTTCTCACATTTGGAGGCAAAAGACAAAGCTGTCAGAGATGAATGCATTTTGCTAGCATTTCACTGCACCAATTCACTGGGTTCCCATGACACTAGGAGCATCTTTCTGGTTTAGGAGCCTGGAATTCTTTCTGATGCATCCTCAGAGACCCTCCCAGGCTCTTAAGATTAAAATATGTAGAAATTATTATGCTAGGACAAACACTTTTCTGAAGGCTATGCCTGTAAAACTTCAAGATAATCTTTTCAGTGAGAACCTGGAAGCTCTTCCTCCCATCCCAAGGGGTCTTTGAGCATAAGGAACTCATAACACCACTAGATAATGTAAGGACATTCTGTGGATAATTCCTTAACCAAGTTACCCAGTGTGGACATAGAGGGGGCTAGCCTGGCAGGGCTTGTTTAATTTGACTGGAAAAACCCGTAGTGAGTTTTAACTAATTTGTAGGAAATTGCGAGATCAAGGCTTTGTTGAAGAGCTTCATGTTGACCTAAACTTAAAGGAGTACATGCAGTGTTTATTCTGTGTTCAGGCATCTTATCATTACTGGGAACTTTTTTTTTTTTTTTTTTTTGACACTGAGTCTCACTCTGTCACCCAGGCCGAAGTGCTGTGGCACCATCTTGGCTCACTGCAACCTCCACCTCCCGGGTTCAAGCGATTCTCCTGCCTCAGCCTCCTGAGCAGCTGGGATTACAGGCATGTGTCACCATGCCCAGCTAATTTTTGTATTTTTTTTAGTAGAGATGAGGTTTCACTATGTTGCCCAGATTGGTCTTGAACTCCTGACCTCAGGTGATCCACCTATCTCAGTCTCCCAAAGTGCTGGGATTACAGATGTGAGCCACTATGCCCGACCCATTACTGGGAATATTTTCTACTAAGAGCCTGAGATAAAGGTTACAAACTTGGATTTTCTTTTACCATTTCTGCTCTATATCAATGGTATTCAAAATATTCCCAGGGTGAAATTTTCCTGTAGACTGATCTGGGGGTGTGGTGGGAGATTTATAGTTTGTAACTATGCCACATCTTTCTTCCAAATTTCTGGAAGTTTGCAACTCTCTTCTGAAAGCTTTTCCTTTCAACAACCAAACCACCAAAATGCTCTTAGTCTGCTTTTCTTCCTTTATTGGTTCTACCTGTTGGAGGAAAGCGTTTTCCCTCTACTCTCCTAGATTTGATACCTGGGTCCATAGAGTGAACTGACAATAGGCAGATTAACAGGAGAAAATGTATTAGAACTTACTAACTTTTAATAGTACATTTCGAGGGACATCACCGGTGAAAAATGAGCATTCCCCCCAAAATAATAAGTTTTTAGAGCTTATAGAGCATTTTAATTAGGGAAGGGAAAAGGAAAGCAGGGCACTTAGGGGAGAATAAATGATTTTTAGGATAGAGAAATGGACCCATAGGAGAATAAATGGGAGATATAATGGTTTGTGACAAAGTCTGGGTGTGATGTCAACTTTTAGTCTCCTCTCCTGTAATATCAGTTAATTTTCCCTGGTTGATGAAACTCTTGAGTTGACTTCCTTTGAAGGATCTGTCTCTAGACAGATAGAGAAGTCCAGAGAAAGCCTCTCTCTGCATTTTCTGTTTTTGAAGTGCCTTTGGCTTAAGACAATCAAGATACCAAAGTGGCATATTTTAGGGTGACATATTTTGGTCTCTAACACTATCCTATTAAGATACTTACATTTCATTAAAATATGTTTATTGAGCAAGTAACAGAACAATAGCTGACACTTTTATAAGAAAAGAAAAATCAACTGTGTCAATTCAACATAATATCAGCTATTTCCTTTTATTTTTGTTCTTTTTTATTCCTTGCCAGTAAACCTACCTATTTTGGAGATGCAAGCATAGTGTAGATGTAATGATTTTGTGATTTTTTTCTCATAAAGTATTATAAATATTTTCCCAGTTTGCTATACATTAGTAATATTTGTCTTGTCATCTAAATTTTTTATTTATGTGAAATTATTTTTGTTATAGCAGATACAGATACATTGCAGAGTTTTAAAAACAGTACAGAAAAGTAGACAGGAGAATATTAAGTTCATCTGAACTTCCACCATGTAGAGATAATAATTACAAGTTCATCTAACATTCCTTTATTCATCTTGTTATGCACACATACACACATAGCTTTCAATATATAATTTTACATAAAGAGGTTTGTGTATACATGCGGATACATAACCAACATTTTTTCTCTCAATAATATGTTCTGGGCGTTTTTCCATGTGAATGAAAGTAGACATGTATCACCATGTTAGGTGATGGAAAAAATAGTGCATTGTAAGTTTTTAGCACTAATGTTTCAGCCCCTTTCTGATGTACAGATAGAATGGGTCCAAATTCCTGCCAGTGTAAACAATACTGTCACACACTTCTGGGATTATCTCCTTGGGGTAAATTTCAACTATTATTATTATCCTATTAATTCAGAGGCTCTTTTAGACTTTCAAATGCATTTTAAAAACTGACCTTTTCAAATTTTACTATTTTAATATTTTACACTCCAATTACCAGTGTGACAGTCCTTTTTACCAAACCCTCCTCAACCTTGGGTCTTAGTCCTATCCATTTAACATTCTACAGCGTTCTGTGGAAAGGTGAAAAAAAAAATGCCTCATCATTTTTAAAATTTGCATGTCCTTGGTTGTTTGGGTATTTGAGTATCTATCTATCTAACATCTATCTATCTATTATCTATCTATCTATCTATCTATCTATCTATCTATCTATCTATCTGTCTATCTATCTGTATTTGTCATTTATTAGTCTTCTTTTCTGTCTTGGCTATTTATGTCCTTTGTCCGGACATCTACTGAAATGACCATCTTTTTTTGAGTTTTTATTTTGTTTTTACAAAATATCTAACCTTAATCGTATGTATTTAAATTGTTTTTTCTCATTTTTATTCATGATTATTTAATTTTTATATACTAAAACATACTATGTCTTTATGGAGATTTTTGGTTGTATTGTTTTTGCTGGTGTTCTTCATATTTTAAATGTACACAGTCAAATTTATTAAGATTTTCCTTGACTGTTTTTAGTGTCAGTGTGACAGGAAGATCTTTCTCTAGATTATAAAAATATTATCTCATTTACTCTTCTAATAACTGTAGTGTTATTATTTTCTAACATTCAAATTAATATATCTGGTACTTGTTTGGTTATACTGAATAATGTGAAAATTCAAAGTTTTTCACCCAAAGTCTAGTTGTTTTATTTATCTCCAAAGAACACTGGAAAAGCAGACTTGTGCACATTCAGGTGTTATTTGCGCTGCAAAATATCATTAAACTAGTAGATGATGCCAGATTTGAGTAGACTATGCCTGAGGAAATTGGAGACCTACATCATTACTGGGATTGTCAACATAATTTTACCTGGTAATGGAGACTTTATTAGTATATAATATTTATTATTAGATGTGTGTGATCATGAGAAATAGCAGGAAAGAATAGATCAAATTTAGATTTTACAAATTGTTAATGAGATTAATAAACTATAGAGCATGTTATCTATGGACTATGGTAACTATTTCAGCAGTATAGAGAAGCGAGCAACCATAGACAGGAAGATCTAGGTTTAAGGGGATAAAATACAAGTTAAGTGTGTGCTAAGTGAGGCATGAAGTTCCAGCTTCATTCAAAAAGTATCAACTGCGAGGCTGATGAGATAGGATTGGCCTTGTGGGTAGGGCTCTGAGGAATTAAAATGATAACAGACAATAAGTTAATAGAATGCCTGGGGCAATTACAATTAAGGAGAAAACAGGGTGGAGACAGACTTCATTGAGCAGGGGACCAAGGGATTACAAAATTATAAAGGTGCCTTGTGTTGGTGGACCCAGTTCCTAGATGGCTCTATCAGGGCAAGTCTTCTGGGAGAGAATAGAGAAAGTGCTTCCATCTCACACTCTAAGACTCTCATTAGCATATAGGAACACAGGTACTTAGACATGACACCTTTATGTCACACTAAATTTTCATTTATTCTCACATCCCTTCTCTTTCATTGATCTGTCTGCCTCTTCCTGCATTCTTTCCTATTGTACCTTTACAGTGTATTTTAATATCTAAAATATGAGAGTCTTGCTATTTATTCTTCTTTTTCAGAATTTTACTGAATTATTTCTTATGCTTATACTTGTGTTTTTGAATTACTTTGTCAAGTATCCTGACCTCTTTATAATATCTATCTGACCACTGGCTGCCTGTCTTAGTCATGAATGGGTAGGTTAAACTGTGATAGCAAACAACTCCCAAATCTAAGCAGGTTAACACAACAGAAGTTAATGTTTTTCTCAGAGTCTGTGCCCCATGTGGTTGGGTATGAGTGGGGCAGGAGAGAGGATTTCTCCATAGAATTACTCAGCAGGCTCACCTAGGCTTCAACACCTAGCGCCACCACCTAGAACATGTCACCTTCTCAGTGCCCTAGTCATCAGAATAGTGGGAGAGCAGCTGGAGAACTGTGTGTGGGTTAAACAGACACATGTATTGTCTACCATAATGGAAATGTTCTAGAATCTGCACTCTACAGTGCAGTAGCCATTTGTTTTGTGTGGCTATTGAATGCTTGGAACGTGGCTAATGTGACTGATGAACTGAATTTTGACTTTGGGGAAAATATTAATTTAATTTTCAAAATAAATAACCACATGTGGCTAGTGGCTACGTTATGGGAGAGCATAGGTCTAGAACTTGTCACCTAATCATACCTCACCTCGGGGTAGCTGGAAGTGGAGAGGGGCAAACGGTGTTTTTGAGGAGCTTTATTATTTCCTCCTAGACTCCCAGAACAAAACACCAAACACACATGTACACGTGCACACACACTCCCACTGGGAATTTCATTGTGATGTTAGCAAAATCATATTTAATCTCTTTTGAAGTTTTTTATTTTTAAATAAAAATATGTTAAGATGTGATTCACATACCTTACAATTTGTGTATTCCAAGTGAACGATACAATTTTTTTAATATACTCACATGTACATGAAGGCAACATCAGAGTCAATTTTAGAATATTTTTATCACCTCAAAAAGAAATCTTGTACTCTTAAGCTGTTACCCTCCTATTTTCCCCACCCTCTCCTCCAGAGCTAAGTAATCAGTTACCTACTTTGTCTCTAGATTTTCCTGTACTGGACATTTTATATAAATAAAATCATATATGTGGACTTTACTTAGCATAATGTCTTTAAGGTTCTTTTACTCAGCATAATGTCTTCAGGGTTCAACCAAGTTGTAGCATAACTTAACACTTCATTCCTTTTTATGGCCATCATAAGTTTTAAAATTTTTATCTTAGATACTGTGGTTTTTTTTTTTTTTAAACTTTAACTTTAGGTTCAGGAGAACGTGTCCAGATTTGTTACACAGGTAATTTTCAGGTCACAAGGGTTTGGTGTGCAAATTATTTCATAACCTAGGTAATAAGCATAGTACCCCATAAATAGGTTTTTGGTCCTCACCCTCCTCCCAGCTTCCATCCACAAGTAGGCCCCAGTGTCTGTTGTTCCTTTCTTTGTGGCCATTGTACTCAATGTTTGGCTCCCACTTATAAGTGAGAACATGCAGTATTTGGTTTTCTGTTCCTGCATGAGTTTGCTTAGGATAATGACCTCCGGCTCCATTCACGCTTTGCAAAGGATATGATCTTTTTCTTTTGTATGGCTGTGTAGTATTCCACGGTGTATATGTACTACTTTTTCTTTATTCAGTCTATCATTGTGCATGTAGGTTGATTCCATGTCTTTGCTATTGTGAATAATGCTGCAATGAACATAACGTGTGCATGTGTCTTTATGGTAGAATGATTTACATTCATTTGGGTGTATACCCAGTAATGGGATTGCTGGGTTGAATGGTAGTTTTGTTTTAAATTCTTTGAAAAATCTCCACGGTGGCTCACGCTTGTAATCCCAGCACTTTGGGAGGCCGAGGCGGGCGGATCACGAGGTCAGGAGATCGAGACCACAGTGAAACCCTGTCTCTACTAAAAATACAAAAAAATTAGCCGGGCGTGGTGGCGGGCGCCTGTAGTCCCAGCTACTCGGAGAGGCTGAGGCAGGAGAATAGCGTGAACCCGGGAGGTGGAGCTTGCAGTGAGCCGAGATTGCGCCACTGCACTCCAGCCTGGGCGACAGAGCAAGACTCTGTCTCAAAAAAAAAAAAAAAAAAATCTCCAAACTGCTTTCCACAGTGGATGAATTTACACTCCCACCAGCAGTGTATAAGCATTCCCTTTTCTCCACAGCCTCACCAGAATCTGTTATTTTTGACTTTTAATAATAGCCATTTTGGCTGGTGTGAGGTATTATCTCATTGTAGTTTTAATTTGCATTTCTCTGATGATTAGTGATGTTGTATATTTTTTCATATGCTGTTGGCCACATGTATATCTTCTTTTGAAAAGTGTCTGTTCATGTCCTTTGCCCACTTTTTAATGAGGTTGTTTGTTTTTTGCTTGTTACTTTAAGTTCCTTATAGATTTTGGACATTAGACCTTTGTCAGATGCATAGTTTGCAGATATTTTCTCCCATCTATAGGTTATCTGTTTGCTCTGTTGATAGTTTCTTTTGCTGTGCAGAAGCTCTTTAGTTTAATTAGGTTCTTGTCAATTTTTGTTTGTTGTTGCAATTACTTTTGGTGTCTTTGTCATGAAATCTTTGCCAGGATGTATGTCCAGAATGGTATTTCCTAGGTTATCTTCCAGGGTTTTTATAGTTTTAGGTTTTACGTGTAAGTCTTCCATTAATCTTGAGTTGATTTTTGTATATGGTGTAAGCAGGGCATCTAGATTCAATCTTCTGCATATGGCTAGCCAGTTATCCCAGCACCATTTGTTGAATAGAAAGTCCATTCCCCATTGCTTTTTTTCATCAAATTTACTGAAGATCAAATAGTTAGAGGTATTCAACTTTATATCTGGGCTCCCTATTCCGTTCCTTTGGTTCAGATGTCTGCTTTTGTACCAGTACCATGCTGTTTTTGTTACAGGACAGATAAATATGTTACAGGAAAGGGGTCCCGATCCAGAACTCAAGAGAGGATTCTTGGATATCATGCAAGAAAGAATTCAGGGAGAGTCTGCAGAGCAAAGTGAAAGCAAGTTTATTAAGAAAGTAAAGGAACAAAAGAATGGCTACTCCATAGACAGAGCAACCCTGAGTGCTGCTGGTTGCCCATTTTTATGGTTATTTCTTAATGATAGGCTAAACAAGGGGTGGATTATTCATGCCTCCCCTTTTTAGAGCATATAGGGTAACTTCCTGACGTTGTCATGGCATTTGTAAACTGTCATGGCACTGAAGGGAGTGTAGTAGTGAGGATGCCAAGACGTCACTCTTGTGGCCATCTTGGTTTTTGGAGGGTTAGAGCCAGCTTCTCTACTGCAACCTGTTTTATCAGCATGGTCTTTATGACCCGTATTTTGTGCTGACCTCCTATCTCATGCTGTGACTTAGAATGCCTTAACTGTCTGGGAATGCAGCCCAACAGGTTCCAGCCTCATTTTACCCAGCTCCTATTCAAGATGGAGTTGTTCTGGTTCACATGCCTCCGACATTTTGGTTGCTGTAGCCTTGCAGTATAGTTTGAAGTCTGGTAATGTGATACCTTCAGCTTTGTTCTTTTTGCTTAGGATTGCTTAATCTTTTAAATATAGGGTCTTCCTGTTCAAGTACAAGGTATAACTTCCCATTTATTCCAGCATTCCTTTGTTTCTAAGCCATGTTTATTGATTTTTCTAAATCTAAATTCTGCATATTTCTTTTAGAGCTGACTTTTGAGCTAGGAAGACCAGTATTAGAATTTTAGCTCTTCTATTTGTCTTAAACTAATGTAACCTCTACTTACCCCCAAAAAGTTATGTAACCTCTTTAATTCTCAGTTCCTCCATCTATAAAATTTGGAGAAAAGTACCCATCTACCCAATACTATCCTATTGCTGCTGCTAATATTATTGCCACTATTATTCCTTTTCTTATTATGACTACTATCTCATTAATATTGAATGATCATAATAGTTATTATATTATTATTATCATTATTGTTATTAGGTAGAAAGCACCTTATGTGGATAATATTATTTAGTTTACACAAGAACCAAATGAAATTAGTGAATTTAAATCTGATAAAAATGTAGTTAGCACAACAGCTTATGTTATGTACTCAAGACAGCTTCAGTGTCATTGCTATTGGTACTATTAACATCAACATCATGATCATCATCATTATCATCATGACCATCAGAATTGTCATTACTACCATCACCATCCTCAATTGCAGTTGCCTCCTTAATACCCCTTCCACCTTATCCCATCATGAAGGAGTGGGTTGGGTTTGCTCCCTGACTCCAAAGGAGGATAATTCTACCCAGTGGCTATGATGACAGGTTCAGGATGGGCACGTAATCCAAGTCAAAGCCAATTAAAACATGCAATGCCCTCAGTCACTATGATTTGTTGATAAGTTTGTGACCCAAGGTGAGCAATTAGAGAGAGCTGAGAACTTTTGTTTAGTGGGTGAAGGAGAGATTATCTTTCCTGTAGGGCATAAAAGAAAAAGGAAACCAACAGATAGAAACAGGGTAATTGTTAACACTATGCCACTATGTTGGACATCACTTGAAGGCTGCTCTACTCCTGAACATTTTGGGTATATGAGTCAACAAATTCACTTTATTGTTTATCATTTTTTTTCATATACTACTACTAAATAAATGTGATTGAAATAATGAACATTCTTCTCATAATTCCTTAAATGTGTTAGTTGTGTATTTTCAAGATACTGGGAAGCTATATATAGTGATTCCATAATCTTTTTGACATTGGACATTTATCAAATTCTATTTGTATTACTTTTTCAGATGATTATTTTGGGATTTTATAGGCATATAAACTAATTTAAAAATAACACAATACTTGCCTTGTCTTTTTCAAACTTATTTTATCTTTCTTAACTAATTAGTGATTGTTTAAAAAAAAGGTAAAATAATAATGGTGATAACAAACATTCTTCCCTTATTTTTGCTGTTAATGGGCCCTGGTTGAGGTATACCACCTTAAATAAATATTCTCATTTTCCTATTTTCTTAAAGTTTTTGATAGCAGATAGCAGGTCCAGAAAAATATAATTCCTTCAAAGTGGCTAATCAGAAAATAACAGAGACCATATAAAACTTCCTACAGCAAAAATACAGCAGAATGAGACATGAAGGAAACTGAAAGAGAAGGAAAAAAAAAGAGAAAATAGTTGCTTGACAGAACTTAGAAACGAATTAGAAGCAGTAAGGAAGCTATATGGCAAAAAATCTTAAATCAACAAAGTGGATGACAGGCTTAAGAGAATTAGAAAAAAGAGCCAGAAGAGAATAAAGAAATATAAGAAATTTTGGAGGAAATTATAGATTATAACAAACAGTACAGAAAACCAAAATATGTATATGGGTGTGTCTGGAAAAGAAAAAGAGGATCAATGAAGGAACTCCCCTCCCCAAAAAAAATAAAAAAAAATGAGAAAAAAATATTGCTTTAAAGATGAAAGAATGAATCTTCAGATAAGCATGCTTACAGCTATGTTAGAAATAATAATAATACTATTATATAGGAAAAATAAAAATTGTGGAATGGGATGTTGAGATTTTATTCAAAAGAAAACAAAATTCTGTTATTCTGATTTTGCATGGTTGCACTGCTCCTGAATTGGTTGGCAATTTTGATGATAATTTCTGTTAGAATAAGGTCCCAAAGCTTTTGAGCTTTTCATTTTGTGCATGAGCCTTTCAGTCACCTCTGGTATGTAGCTGCAAATTACATTTGTTCCCAGACCCTGCCCCTTCAGCTAGAAACCCAGTGTGAGCAATCAAATAGGGCTCAGGCCGTCTGCTGCAGGGTTTCTCTCCTTCCCTGTCTTAAGTGTCAGTTTTTGGGGGCTGGCAGAAACTCTGAGTTGGTTTTCCCCCGCTCCTTATGCAACTTCTACACAGCAAGAGGTACCGTCTCCATCCCATTCCCAACCAAGGGACTCTCTGCCCAGAGATCTGGAGGCAAGCAGGCAAACTTGAGACACATCAAGGACTTCCTTCTGGAACTTGTTTTGTGCACCAGAGCACTGTGCAATGAAGTGAGAAAGGTCTGTGATGCTTCTGGAGTTCCCCCTATTTGATCCATTTTGGGTTGTAATAAGTCAATCTTCTCAAAAGTAGCAGAAGGATGGGGCCTTGAGAAATTTTTACATAAAGTTTTTTTTCTGCCCTTTCTCTCTGTCCCATTCTCCCAAATTGTTGTCCTATAGAGCATAGGAAGATTTTTATAAATATGTATTTACAGTACCATATTTTCCTTGTGTCTTACTCCTTAATCTTATCAAAATTACCTCTTTTCATATTTTGTTTCTTTGTTCCCTGGACAGAACCCTCAAAGTGGGATGATTAGGGTCCAGAAGGCAGAAAAAGCCCATTCGTGGAGAGGTAGATACACACTGGGCATTGCTCAGAGCCAGTAGGGACCATGCGGAGACACAGCCACTACTTGATACGCTGTCCAAGGCAGCGAGAAAGGGAGAGAGAGAAATGTGCTGGTGTCTGAGTCCATTTAGGCTGCTATAACAAAATTCCTTAAATTGGGTAGCTTATAAGCAACAGAAAATTATTTCTCACAGTTCTGAAGCCTGAGAAAACTAAGATCAAGATAAACACAGATTCAGCATCTGCTAAGGTCCCATTTCCTGGTTGATAGAATGGTGCCTTCTTGTGTCCTGACATGGTGGAGGGGGTGAATGAGCTCCTTCTGGCTGCTTTCCTAAGGGTACAAGTCCCATTCATGAGGGCTCCACTCTCATTAACTAATCACCTCTCAACACCAACACCTTGGTTTGGATTTCAGCATGTGAATTTTGGGGAGACATAAACATTCAGACCATAGCATCTGGCATTTTCTTTCCTCTTTCTTTGATCTCCTGCTAGTGTCTCTCACTGGCTGAAACCCTACTAAAAATATGATTTTATAGGTGTCGTCTCTCTGGAGTTCCGACCAGAGCAAGGGAAAGCAGTGAATGATCTGAGGGTAAAGAGGCAAATATGACATATATCAGTCATTTCATGTAAACACAGGATCGCCAAAATTTTGAGAAAAATTAAAAACAAAAGACAATCTTGCTTTGTGAATTAGTTTGTTTTCACACTGCTATAAAGACATACCCTAGACTTGGTAATTTATAAAGGAAAGAGGTTTGACTCATAGCTCAGCATGGCTGGGGAGGCCTCAGGAAATTTACAATTGTGGCAGAAGAGGAAGCAAACTTGTCCTTTTTCACGCGATGGCAGGAGAGAGAAGTGCAGAGCGAAGGGGGGAAAAGCCCCTTATAAAACCATCAGATCTCATGACAACTCACTCACTATCATGAGAACAGCGTGGGGGGAACCACCCCCATGATCTAATCCCCTCCCAGGAGGTCCCTCCCCCAACTTGTGGGTATTACAGTTTAGATTATAATTTAAGATGAGATTTGTGTCAGAAACACAGAGCCAGACCACATCACTTTGATCAAGGGACTTGAGTGTTATACCCCATGGTGAAAAAGTGCTTCTTTCTTGAACTACCCCACCTTCTCTGATGTTTGGAATCCCTTTCATGGGAAATAAAAGTTTAGTTCCTCAGATACCAAGCAAAGTAGCATATACTCCTGGGAGAGAGAGCACTTCTATCTTCTTCATTCTTTCTATTCCTTTCTTCCTAGCAGATTTGGTGCCTATTATTCAACAGACACTGTTTTAAGCTCCAGAGATAAAACCTTTAATAAGGCACACTTTAATAAGACATATAAGTACAAATATGTTAAAAGTTATAATTTAGAGCAAAAGTAGACTTATATAAACAAACAGTATGCTATGAGAACAAAGGGGAAGGAATAACTGATGCAGGGGCATTTGGACTGAATTTTGAAGGGCGAAAAATCAGTTAAAGAAGGGAAGAGAAGTTACTAGAAAACAGAAAGACTAAGGCAACATCAGAGAATGGTGTAGCCTTGCACGTATATCGGAGAGGAACAAAATCTGAACTGCATCAATGCCATAGGCCCTACCCTGGCCTACCCTACACATCCACACACAAGTGTACTCACAATAGGCATTATTATTCAGTTCCAGTATATTTTTCAAATGAGCCTGGTAGCAACCTCAGAACCCTTCTCGACACAGGACCACTGACATCTGTTCCTACTTGACTAGTGGTTGTACTATGAAATAAAGCCCTCTGCTCTCTTTACACTGGTTTATCATTGACGGATAGTATGTTTTACATGGTGAGGGGCATATGTAACTGATAGAGGCTAGAGAGGGAGATGAAAGGAAGCTAGGAAAATGATTCAAGACAGGAAAACTGACAACACTGATATATGACAATTCAATGTGTGGTTTTAGAACAATCCTATGATCCAAACAAAGATGCATTCCTGGCAGAGGCTGCCCTGGGCTTTGGATAGAGAACATCCAGTTGCTGTACTACCTCTCTGATGATACTTCCAAAGTCTTGTCTGCATCTGTGAGGGCAGGCCTAGGGAAGGTAGTGTCTGCCAGCAACATCAGTATGATATTCTGGGTCTTTCCACACTGGGGCATACTACTAGGTGGGAGTATCTATAATTAAACAGGGTTACTAGAAATAGTCTGGGTTTCCTTCTACTCCTCCAACCTCTCCTTTTTTGGCTCTCTTGCTACCCCATTTTTTTCCAGGCTCTCTAAATGTGAGTATTTACCAATGAAACAAATTGGGATAGTACTTTTGCAAAGTGAAGAGAACAGGCTGAATTTTAGGGTGAATTTTCATAATTATAGATGGATTTTCTTTCATGGCGTTAGGCTACAGAAACTTTAGGCTGTAACATAGCTTGAGGTTTTCAAAGCTTTTGAGCTTACATACAGTCCTGCGTCAATAAATTAGCATTTTGGAACTGATATTATTAGACAGATATAATGAATACAGTACCACACGGTGCACATTTAGTACTGTTTTTCAAAAGCTTTAATATGTTATACTTTTTGTTAACTGGAAATTAGCTGAAATGTTCTTATACATATGATTATAAGAAGAAGGATGTATCACCCCTCCATGTAATTCCAGATAATTTCTAGCAGTCTTTGCTGCTCAACAAAGATGCTTACAGAACATTAATGAAAAAAGAAAATTCCAGATGTACATTTGATCATCGTTTCATAAACTATCCCTTTATTTCTCTAGTATTAGCATGTAGAATTTCCCCTGGTGTCGCATACTTCTTAGAGGTTGAGATTTGTGTTAACTGTGTTTTTTTTTTCCCACATGAGGGCATCAGAGCTCTAAGCAGCTTTAAATTTCACCCTCCCTGGGTTTGACTTGAAGAGCTCTATTTTGAGAAAACAAAAACACTTTACAAGCCTCATACATCTTAGACTATATAAAATTAACATTTGGTTTATCTTCCTGGAGAAGCCATTCATTCTTTCCTATCATTCATTTAGCAGTGTAAATGATACCTTCTTCCAAGAGGGAAGAGAAGATGACACACCTGTGACATTGCCACTCCCTGTGCCCATTTCTACCTGCACAGTCCACTATGGTCAATTAGTTTCTGTTATATTAAAATGAATTGTAGAATTTTGATGAGTGGTAGTACTATGATACATGTGCACTTGCAATGAAAATTAATCCATTTAAGAAACTGTGTGTATGTGTATTAAAGTCCATGGATTTACTTTCATCGATCAGGATCAAGCCATCATACATTATCTTTGGTTAATTCCAAATTTCACACTTTTAGGTGAGCGTAGTTCAACGTAATGATATAGGTAAAACTAATTTAGCTGGATCCTGCGTATATTACTGTCAGTCTAGTTATTGGCATAAGGACTAGGAGTTTGTCTGTGAGAACTTTCCATTACTTGACTTCCTCTCTGCCTATTAAAAATAAATTAATCACCTTAGCATTGATATCATCCCTATAAGACCCTGCTTATCTAGCCTTGTATCTGCCTACTCCATTCTCAGAAGGTCTGCAAGTTCCAACTGGGTGGATAATTCAAGTGCTGCTTTTGACACATGACAGAGGCATCCCACATTTTATTGCCTTTTCTTACTCTGCCTGTTCCATCTGGAATATCATTCTTAGCCCCTGTCTGCATCTTAGAAGCCTGGCTCCCTTTCAAGGTACAGGATGGATCCCAGATCCCCTGATTCTTGTTCTCATTTTTCCCTGCCCATGCTCCAGTCTGTGAGCTCTCTAACAAGAATACAGGGACACATTATCATTGATTCTTGGGCACAAACTAGTCCCAATTTTTTATTCACAAATATGTCTGATGTTCCCTTATCATTTTACTGCAGAGATTATACTAGACCCATTGATTTGTTCCTTTAAAGCAGAAATACTCTGCTTTTCACCCAAAAGAGTGGAATAAGGAGTTCCCTTTTGGTATTTCTGTGAGGTCCTTCTTTTGCTTCCTCCATGAGTTTATGCCTGCTTCTCAATATCTGGTATGTGATGGGACGCTGTAACATTGACAGCCTGTTGGAGATTCAGAGTTAGCAGGTTTTGGTTGGAGGAAATGGTGTAGAGTCAGATTGCTCAATCCCTGCATTCTGAGCTCAAATCCTCTAATTCCCTCTTCTGACATTTCTATCAGGTGACTGGGGTGAAAGTGAAGAGGAGTCACCGATTTTACTTTGCAGATAAGAAGTCAAGTTCAGTGAGGTTACAAACTGCTCTTGTGCCAAACAAGAATCAGGAGAAGAATAGAACAAAGAATGTACTTACAGGGATCAGAAATTACACTATATTAGGCCATTCTTGCACTGCTATAAAGAAATACCCAAGACTGGGTAATTTATGAGGAAAGAGGTTCAATTGGCTCATGGTTCTGCAGCTTTACAGGAAGCATGATGTTGGCATCTGCTCAGCTTCTAGGGAGGCCTCAGGAAGCTTACAGTCATGGCAGAAGGTGAAGGCGGAGTAGGCATGGCACATGGCAAAAGCAGGAGCAAGAGAGAGAGTGGAGGGAGAGGTGTCATACACCTTTAAATAACCATATCTCACGAGAACTCACTATCATGAAGACAGCACCAAGCCAAGAGGGATCCGCCCCTATGATCCAAACACCTTCCACCAGGACCCACCTCCAGCATTGGGGATTACAATTCAACATGAGATTTGGGCAGGGAAAAATATCCAAATATCACACACCTCTGGGTTTTATCACTACTAGAGAATTTTGAATCAATGACTTTTTGTCTTCTACCTGTTTCTTCACTTTTTTCTTTTTAATCTGGATATTATGACAATGGTTTTTTAATAGAAGATCATGAAAATAGCAAATAAAGACTTCCGAAGACACTTAAGTCCTTCACTGCCTATGCAGCTAATAACTGTAACCACTCACATGCTTCATAAACTTGCAGTCCAATTACTTACTCAACAAATGATTATCGTGCACCTACTGGGTACTAAACTTATTTTTTATATATATGTGTGTATACACATATATATATACACACACACATGCACACATGCACACACACACACATGCACACACACACACAGTATTATGAAAAAAAAAAAAAAAAAAAACAGAACTGGATTTAGTCTTAATTTCTTGTTAAAGTACCGAAATATGGGGATGGTTGAGCCAACCTAATCTTCTACCATTTAGGGTATGAGACTGTTGGCTCTGCTTAGTACTTTATTCTGAACACCTTTTTTTGTGGCATCAAAGCCTTTTTTGGTTCTATCTCAGTCTCATATACTTTCTGTTTCAATGTGACTGAGTTTTTTAACAACTTTTCTTCCTTTTTTTGAAGCTTTTCAAAAGATTTTGAAAAATACTCTGCTCTGTTCAGGAGTAGTCATGCATAAAGATGAACTGTCTTTGTTTCACAGCCAAACAGCATTCACTCCTGGAGCACCTCAAGGGAAACCTACATAACTGATACCATCCTTGGCTTGTCTTGTTTCTCTTCTTCCACCTCACTTTCCTGGTGAACTTCATGAGTCTGGGAATTTCCAAAATATCGTGGCAGTTTATTTTTCTAAAACTGCCTGTGGATCTTCAAAAGGGGAGGAAGTGGGAAGCAAGATCTAGCAGCCAAAAAGGCATGTGGTCCTCCTTGTATCCTGCCATTTTTTTCCTCTTTTTTTTTTTGTCAATTTATTCTTTAACTGAGTTAGAGTTTGGGTCTGTCAGCAAGCATTGAGCTTCAGAAGTCCAAGCTCACAGGCAAGAACATGTCCCCAGTAGAAGACAACAAAGATACATTAATATAATTTCATGACTGTGGGGAGAGAGAGAGGAGGGGATAAGCATATCCTGGGATAGGTTTACATGGGTAAAACCAAATAATTAAGCAAATTCTCAGTACAAACTCATGCAAAAATCTCTCCTCTCTTGCCTTAATTACCATTCCAACTGGCATGTAATACTTACCTTCTTTTTATTTTTTACTTTATCATTGAGTTTTGGCCTTCAGTTGTACAGCTTTCTTTTCTGTACTCGCCTGACCTACTTGACCACCATGAACTGATACCTTCAACAGAGTTCGCTTTAAGGATCCAAGGGATGTGGCTCATTTCGTGCTTCATCTCATTGCTCACTTGTTTAATAATTTCATCACCAGATTTTCTGTTTTCTGCTTTGGTTTCCCAAAGCCATTATTTTTTCTTATATAATATTATTTTCTTTTTCTTTCTCTCTTTTCTTCTTCCTGAACTTTTTTTCTTCGGTCATCTATACAGGATCACCAGGACCCCAGTCCCAAGGCCTTTTGCATGGATTTAGTGCTCCATCTATCTGTATGTCTATTGGTTTATAAAACCTTTGAAATAAGATGAAGAAAAATCATTATTGTTAATTAAAGTCTCTATCATTAGCAATAATATACTTGAGTATGTCAAGTGTTCAAGCAGCTTAAAGGCCCATGAAGGTCCTCAAAACAACAGGCAATTGAGAAAAAAAAATACTTTTATACCATCATGAGGGGTGAGTTTTTTTGTTTGTTTGTTTTGTTTTGTTTTGAGACAGAGTCTAGCTCTGTCACCCAGGATGGAGTGCAGTGGTGCAATCATGGCTCACTGCAACCTAAACTTCTGGAGCTCAAAAGATCTTCTTGTCTAAGCCTCCCAAGTAGCTGAAACTACAGGCCTGGCTAATTTTTTTTATTAATTTTTTTTTTTTTTGTAGAGTTAGGGCCTCACTATTTTGTCCAGGCTGGTCTCAAACTCCTGGCCTCAAGCAATCCTCCTGCCTCTGCCTCCCAAGTGCTGAGATTACAGTTGTGAGCCACCATGCCTGGCTGATAGGTTGGGTTTTTGAAGAAAATGCATTATTCGGGTTTTGTTGGTGACACTAGTGAATTTGTTTCTTAACTTTTGCTAGGGTTTTCCCTTTTGCTGCATAAAGTTTAGGCAATATCAGTTTATTTTCCAAGAGGTAGTTGGAGATTCATCTCATAGCTGTTCTTAGCACCACTTTTTGCCTAATTTGATTTGTTGCTGCAAGGTTAAAGGCAGGACACACAAGACATTTTCTATAGACTATGATTACTGGAGGACTGGCCATATCCTAAATAATGGAGGATGGGCCTTTCATTCTTGCAGATATAAAAATCTCCTAACTTCCAGAGAACTTGCAATATGAAGAAAGCAAGGATGTTGTATCATGAACCCTGCTAATGAGTGTACACCCTGCTTAGTAGCACCATGTTTGGTGAGGAATAATGTGTACTAATAGCTTATGAGGAATCTACCATGGCTAGTCACTGTGTTGAAGACTGGATATACATCTGTATATCTGGCAAGATGGACTGAGATATGCTACAATAATAAGCAATCTTAAAATTGAGGTAGCTCAATCAACACAGGTGTATTTCTCATTCATTTTATGTATTTATCAGGGACACATGGAGGGCTCTGCTCATTGTCATCTTTCAGGCTGAGTGGTTGCCATCTTGAGAGTTTCCAGTCATGGAAGGAAAAAGACCTTGTAATATATCAAACCAGAAACCACATACTCTGCCCTGAAATCATCACCTATTATTTCTGTTGACAATTCATTAGTCCACTGGCCATGTGGTCCACTCCACACACAAGGCGTCAGGAAGTGTAATTCCACCATGTGCTCAGAAGGGTGAATAAATGGACACATTTGTTCACTTGCATGAATGACTATCACAAACCAGATCCAGATCTCATTCTGTTCTCAGAAAGTTTACAGTCAGTATGTGTGGAGGGGTGAGGGGAAGGGAAGGGAAAGTGGTGGACAATAGATTCAGACATGTATATAAACAATACAGAGCAGTATGATGAAGGAAACAGAATGTCTAATGAGGGCACATAGGTTGGGACCTTGCCCACAGATAAGGTCACGAAAGGCTTCTAGATAAATCTGACATGTGAGGGATAGTATAAGTCAGTCTACTGGCAAAGGATATTATATTTAATCCTCACAACTACCCTAAAATGTAGGAATAAATAATCCTCTTTTATACGTGGTGAAATTGACGCTCAGAGAGTCATACAGAGTGAACCGTGAGTAGAATCCAAGCCCTGCTTCCTCCAAAGCTCCTGCTTTTAAATGCTCAGCTAGAGCTGAAGGAGGAGACTTTCTTGGTAGGCTTTTTGAAAGGAACAGCAGTTATGTTTAACTTTTAAAAAATCAGGTTAAAAATACCTCAAAAGAACACCTGTGATCTCAATCTAGGTTAATTTTGTATAGCACAAGTTATAACACAATTCCAAAATACTAATTGCTACATGAGACATTACATCTATCTTGGGGAGGAAATCCAGTGGTGCTAATTAAACAGTGTATTTCTCTAAAAGCAGTAATTGAGGCTTGGATTGAAACAAGACAATTCTGGTATTCTGCTGTTCATAAACTTAAGAGAATGAATACAACAATGGTTTATTTATGTAGCACTGAAACCGTATGCTGCACAGAACCTACAACACAGAGGATAGACTGAATACAAACACGCAAACCCGACTGTTTATTTCTTCAGTGGGCTGTGGGTTTCTAGTGTGTAGAAAAGGATAGCGTCGCTGAAGAAATTTACACAAAAAGGTTGATTCAAGTCCCCATATGTAGGAGTTTATGAACACAGAAAGCTCTGCACATCAATAAATGCATCCATCCCCCAAACAGCACTAAAAGAATGCTGGGTTGTGCAAGCAGGCCGTAAAATCAATGCAACACACAATTAAGGGTAAAAACTGCCATATATCCTCCACCACCTAAGAGGGCAGCCACATAGCAACTTCCTAGACATGCCTTGTGAGGTATGAAGTAGAGACAATGGTAGAAATGCATTATCTGTAGTGGTTGGAGAAAAAAATCAGAGAAAAAAAATTCTCTTAAGTTGAATCTTTAAAAAATTTGTAAAAATCTTTTGTTTTCCAAGCTTTCTGGCAGTAAAAAAAAAGGCAATTTTATTGCTTCTGCATTGTTACTAACATTTTAACAGATCAATGTCATCTTTGCATTTCTCTTTGCAAATCTTCAGAGCCAGCCAGCCTAGAACTGGGGCATGTGCTCAGTGCTTTGAGGCCTGAAGAAGATGCCCGTGTTGCCATTTTAGATATTATAACTGGCAGCCCCAAATGACGACCCAAAATTCCCTGGAGTCTCCACTGAGGCAACCACCTATTGATTTCCTAATTTTTCATCACCAGAAGGCATGGATTTCCTTTTTTACTAATTATATACTTAATTTGAAATCAGAAAAGGGCAATGGGTAATGCATATTGTGTGTGGGTTAACCTTCTTCAGTTAACCTTCTCAGGTCTCTCCTCATGCAGAATATATGAGGATAGAAAATTAAAGAGTGCACAGAGGGAGGTAATTGATATCTCCAACCAAGAAGAGACTCTTACATGCTTCAGAAAAAAACACAGAGGCCTTTCTTCCCTGTAGTTTTTACAAATCCCTTGTAGTTTTGTGGTTTGACCCTGATGGAAAGTTTATGGTTCCAGGGCTTTGCTCTGGTCTCCACCAAAAGTCTCAAGATGGAACTGAATTGTTCTCTTGTGGAATCATAGAGTGGTAGTGATATGAATAAACTTTATACCCTGGATCTAGAAATTCATTTTACCATGGAATATCATGTTCAGAAACAGAAGAGCACTTTCATAATGCAAAGAGGAGTATTCTAATTTGAGGAGGAGAGAAACAGTAAAGTTACTCCTAATAGTGAGTATATGATAAGAGATCCTATTTAATTTCTAGGTATAATGTTAGACATTAAAATCAAGGAGGAGACTGCCCATGAATGCACTCACACATTTCCTTTTTGAGTTTTGTGGGTGAGAGAGAATGAGAGGAGTTCTACTTTATTGGGTAACTTGAATATTTCCTGTTTAAAGGGAAAGGAAAATGATGCAGAGGTGAGTCTTAGGATTTTCTAAATCTTCGGACTTTAGGAGCATTGTTTGAATACAGTTAAAATTGTGGTCACGGAATCATCTTCATTTTTCATAACTGTCCTTTTACTATCTTTTCTTACCATGTTTTCAGGCTCATTTTGTATTCAAGTCACTTTCTTCGCATATGTAAAGTGGAAATAGGGTTAAGTTTTCAATATACTTATACCCAAAGAATCATACCTCCAGTTTTCCTTTTGTGTTGTGGACCAGAGTCTGGCTATTGCTTAAAGATCATGCCGGGGATTTCAGATTTGAAATTTTGAACAAAGTTAGAGAACACACACAACCCATTGTCATAAGCTGTGAGTTCAAGAACTTTCAAGAGTTTTGCATTGATTTGCCTTTCTCACTGCCATTCCTTCTTTTTATAGCTCTCCAGATTTATCTGCCTACTCATTAACACCTCGTTAAGCTGGCCACCTGCCAAGCTTTGGGTCATCTGGGGACACGTTAGCCATTGCCTCTCTGCTTTAGTGGGATCTGCTGTCACCGATCATGTATGGGACACATGAGAGTTCTGCATCAGTGCTGGGTCTGTGCCCATTTGCGTGTTCGTTCTGCATAGTTGGGGGATATGATTTTTGTCTGCAATTCTCCTATATTGCTTGAAGTCTATCTTTTTTCTTGTGTTTTAGTTCTACCCCATTCTGGTTTAATAGGTATTCAGAAATTGATGTCTACCAGTGCATACATGGCTGTCCTCACACATTACTGGAAACTTAGTGGCTTTAACAACACAAATTTATTCACTTACAGTTCTGCAGGTCAGAATTCTAACATGAGTCTCTTTGGGCTACAATCAAGGTGTCAGGTGTTGGCAGGGATGCATTCTTTTCTGTAGGCTCTGGAAAGGATTGTTTCCTTGCCTCTCCAGCTTCCAGAGGCTGCTGTATTCCTCTCTTGTGGCACCTTCCTCCATTCTCAAAGCCAGCAGTGGTAGGTTTAGTACTTCTCACATCACTTCACGTCACTCTCATCTCTCTTTTGATTCCCTCTTTTAGTTTCACGAATCTTGTGATTACATAGGAATCACACAAATAATCCAGGATCTTTTTTCTATTTTAATATCAGCTCATTAACAACCTTAACTCCATCAACTACCTTAATTTGTCTTTGCCATATAGGATAACAGAGTCACATGTTCCTGAGATTAGGATGTGGACAGTGTGTTCCTGAGATTAGGATGTGGACAGTTTGGGGGACTATCCTCCTGGCTGCCACATCTGGCTAGATTTTTTCAGGTTAAAACAATGTTGAGTGAAAACACAAACACTAAAAGGCACACAAGTGGTAAGGGTACAGATCAATGGATTTTCACAAAGTGAACATACTCATGTACTTTTAAACTCAGATCAAGAAACAGAACATCATTGTCATCCCAGAAATCTCTCTTGAGCTTCCTTCAAGTTACCACTGGCCTCTTCAAAGGGTAACCACTCTCTTGACTTTTAACATATGGATTAGTTTCAACCATTTAAAGAAACAGCTTTATTGATATATAATTCACATAGTATGCAATTTACCAATTTAAAGTGTACCATCCAATGGCTTTTAGTACATTCAAAGAGTTACACAATCATCAATGAAATCAGTTTTACATTTTCGTTATCCCCACAAAAACCGCATACCCCTTAGCCATTACTCTTCAACCCCTACCCTCAGCCTTAAGTTACCACTTATCTATTCTCCATTTTCTATAGAGTTGCCTATTCTATATCATAGTTGCCTATGACAATTAATTTAGATTTCTCCACATCCTTGCCCATGCTTATTATTGTCTGTCTTTTAAATTATAGACATCTTAGTGGGTGTGAAGTAGTACCTCACTGTGGTTTTTATTTGCATTTCCCTGATGGCTAATGAAAAGACATTGAACATATTTTCATGTGCTTGTTGGCCATTTGTATGTCTTCTTTGGAAACCCCTCTGTTCAGATACTTTATCCACTTCTAATTTGGATTATTTGCCATTTTATTATTGAATTACAATAATTTGTCATGTGTTCTAGATGCAAGTCTTTTATCAGATATATAATTTGGAAAACCATTTTTCCATTCTTTGGATTGTCTTTTCACTTTTTTGACGGTTTTCTTTGAAACAATTTTGATAATGTCCAGTTGATCTATTTTTGTGTGTGTGTTTTTGGTATCACATAAAAAATCACCTAATCCAAGGTCATAAATATTTACACCTATATGTATAAATAATTACACCTATATATATTACACCTATATGCATAAATAAATATTTAAACCTATATCTGTGGTTCATTTCATTGTAATTTTTGCATATGGTGTAAGACAGGAATCCAAATTTATTTTATTTTGCATTTTTGCATGTAGACATCCAATAATCCGAGCACCATTTGTTGGAAAAACTATTCTTTCCCACTTAACTTATTTTTAATTAACTCATCTAGTATGTATATATTTTGCTGGCTTTTTACACTCAAATTTTATTGTGAGAATAAAGATATCATCCATATCTTTGCAAGTAATTTCTTTATTCTCATGGCTCTCTAGTATTCTGCTAAATGAATGTATTATAATCTATTCACACATTCTGCCTTCACTGGGCATTTAGGTAGTGTCTAGTTTGGAGGTATTATGAGTTCTGCTGACATGAATATTCATGGGGTCATGAATTGTTGGGTGTTTGAAATCTATCTTATACTCCAGCTTTAGTATAAGGCCAAGTACTGGTTATAATAAGATACTATAAGAGAAAATCTTGGGGCTTCAAGTAGTAATTTTTGTCATTAATCTGAATTTTTTCTTAGCCTAAAAAAAAGACATCTTACACCACTCACTTTGTAGAGTTTTGGGGGGAATATCCAGGTTTGATATAACAGCAAGGAATGATAATGAAGAGGTGGCGGTGGCTGGAGGCTGCCTTTTTAGAATTTTTTTTCAACATATAGTTTTATTTGTTCAAGGTTTTGGCACATGTTAAGGAATGATTGGGAGAAAACCATGTATGGGGATAGACAGGTTTACATGTAAATAGGGAATTATTATAAAGCTTGAAGAGTTCTCTGATATTCAATGTACAATTGGCATACAGAGGATGGCAATCTTGCCCAAAATCCTGGGAGCCAGTGATGGTTCCCAGAATAAGTGTTGAATTATCTGAGCTGGGATGCAAATTGTGGGCAGGGGTCCTCAGGTATGGTGTGTTGGTTGGAAGAATCAGAAACTAATGTCTACAGTCTACACTAGTGAGATGCATTGTATGCCAAGAACGTGAGGTGAGAAAATGCTAAATGTCTTTCACCTAATCTAGTTCTAGGTAAAACATGGACTCACCTCATTAGCATTCTTCTGTTACTGGCAGTTTTACTTCAAAGCTACTTGGAATCATAGAAAGGCAGAGGCTCTTGGTTTCTTTAAAAGATTATTTTTAGTTATCCAATCTCTATTTAATTAGAGAACAATGAGTGACAAAGAGGTGAGAAAGTAGAGATGAAGAAGTGGAGATAGCGGGGTGAAAAAAGATGCTAACACACTTTGACAATAGAATTTCAGTAAATTTGGTTCCCTTTGTATTCACACGTATTTTTTAATGTATTTTATTTTATGAATTTAAAAACCTTATTCTGATAAGGATCCACAGTCATCATCAGACTACTAATAAGGTTAAAAACCTCTAGCTTAGAATGCAAATCCAAAATTGAATTACCCTAATAGAATCAGACGCATTACTTCTGTTTAAAGTAAACTATGCTTGCAAACTGGTTATCAGTGTGAGTTGATATAAAAGATTAATTCTTCCTTACCACTGTTTGGAAAAGATTGTAAATAGGACTGATTCCAATGAATTTTGACAAGTGAAAGTACCTGGCATAGAGGACCCCACCTGTCATGATTGGGGTTGACTTCTGAGTAACTAAGTCTTCAAACACTCTGTTACCCCAGGTCTACCATCCTTTGGTATAATCTTTTCATGCACTCAAGTTCCTCTGAGTCATAGTTTAATTTTCTTTTCTTCGAGTGAAACTAAACCCTGAATAGGAAATAGCTTTTTTCCTTGTAAGGTTGCATAGTAGCCTCTATCCTGATTTCTCTGAAAACTATAACATATAATCCTATAATCCTCTAACCAGTACAAATCCAGTTTCAGCAAGAGATGACCTGAACAAGAGAAGGTGGAGGTGGGCAGATACTTATACAATCTGCCAGCTGTATTTTTCCAGGAGGATCATTTCCTTCTACTTTAAGCAGATGCCAACTTGGAGTGGTGCAGCCTTTCAGCAGGATTACTAGGGAGTCCCTGACACAGGAAGTTTGTCTTTGTGTATCACATTAGGAAATCAAATTAGTTTTTCCTGTTACTTTTAATCAAAATATACAGATTCTGATTATTTGAACATAATTAGATTTCCTTACTTAGCATAAATTTTGCTATGGGGTGCTGGGTATTGCTGGAAAACACACACACACACACACACACACACACACAAAAAAAAAAAAAAAAAACAAAACAAAACCCTGGAGCTCTATCAGTAAAACTGCAAAAAAGCCAAGCAGCCTGAATGCTGCATTTTGATGGTCACTCTGTATTAGAGCAGGAGGTCAAGTTAATTCTATGCAGTGGCTTTGATGAAAGAAATAGCTATGCTAATGTCATCCTTGTAAATAAGTTTAATTATTGAAAACAGTACAGTCTTGCTTTGAACTTTTAGGTTTTTTGAGAATAATAGCTATTTGTATAGACTAGGGATTGGCAAACCGCAGCCTATGGGCCAAATCCAGCCCACCATCTGTTTTAATAGATAAAGTTTTATTGAAACATAGCCCCTTTCGTTTGTTGTGGTAGCTTTTGCACTACAACAGCAAAGTTGAGTAGTTGCAACAGACTAAATGGCCCACAAAGCCTGAACTATTTACTAGCTGACCCTTTACAGAAAAACTTTGCTGACCCTTGGTCTAGACTACAGAATGTCATTTGTAGCAGTGTGTTTATAAGCAAAGAATGTTTAATGGATTCAGAAAATCATTAGCGTTCAATGGTTCCAATATTGGTCTGATTTTCTCAAAGATCTGAAGGCATTGGATACTCCCAATTGTCTCTCTGTAAGTCACAAATAACTACCTATAAGATGTCTGAGATTGCAAGGATAGTTGGTCATGCCTCCGTCTATGTAGAGGAAGTATAAACTAACTGAAAACCTAACTGAAAACATAACTGAAACATAGTATAGCTAGAGTGCTCAGTCAGACCTACAACTGTGGATATTCTGAAAAAGCTAAGAATTTGTTGTCTTTTCAAATTAATATTCTTTAACTATGTTTTCAATATGTTTTGTGCAGAGAGATTGAGTGCTATGTAGTGGAGGAGGAGAATAGGAGGACCCTGTTAAGAATTCTTGACAGATACTTAATAAATTTTGCTAAGAATATGACTGAATAACTGTGGGTAAAAATCAAGAACATCAAGTATACTATTGTCTTTCTGTCATTTTACAAATAAAAATGGATATGACATTGAAAAATACCTTTTTGGATTTTTAATAAATATGTAAAGCATATTGAGAAAGTTAAAGTGAATCTTAGACTGTTTTGAGTGGGGGTTTTTAGGGAGGGCCAGCAGGTCAAAAAAAGAAAAAAGTAGCTTTTAAAAGTCAGAATTGAGGAGTTAGGGATCCAAAAGGATTATTACTGATGAGGTCAGAGAGCAGGACTCACTGACACAGCAAATTTACGCTGGTAGAAAGAAGGATATATATGTACATATATATGTACACTTGTAAAGCTAAGAAGAGGTCCAGACTTGGAACGAATTTATAATAATTACATGCTCTGCTGCTTAAGTTCTCTTTAGGGTTTGGTCCACCTTGGCACACAAATAACAGATGACACAGGCTTTCATATAGTTCTGCTTTCTGCAGCTTATCTCACACTTCAACGAGATGTCGTGTAGGAGTAGAGTTTGTAAAGACGTGGCTGAGGAGGACAGCAATGACTCAGTCAGCCATCTGAAGACAATATAAGGGATATTGACATAATGTTGATGTTTAGTTAAAAGAATATCACTGCCTGCTGCATTCATTCAACTGACATTTATCTATTAAGTGCCTATCATTGCCAGGTCCTATGTGGATACAGAATACAGTCATGAATACAGAAATGAAAAAATAAACAAATAAACGAACAAACACCAAAAACCTATTCCCTTCCTTTGCAGTGCTGATAGTGGGAGAGAAAGCTTAGGAAACCAGTACTTACAGGATGAGTGATCAATGCTATTTTTATTACAGAAGCACATTATGCTAAGGGTGTTTGGAATAGGTGTACCTAAGAGAGTATTTGGAGGGTGATGTGAAGAATGATCAGGGGACTCTTCCCAAAGAAACTATGAAGTGAATCCTGAGTGGTAAACAGGAATAAGTTCAGGGGATTCAGAGGGAGGGGAGGAAGCTCCAGTGGGTATGCACTTTAGACGTGCAAGAGAGTTATCACCCCCGGGGCCGTCCTTAACCAATAGAAGATGGAGAATGAAGGCTAAATGCTCTTCACTCTTGTCCTTTGGGTTGAGAAATCTGGGGGACCTCCTGCAGGCTTCCCAGGAGGTCCTCGGGTACCAAGTGTCTTGGCTCAGGACAGTAACAATGATGATGCACCCACATGCTTGCTTCTTTTCCTCCTTTCTCTCATGCTTCCTGCTCAGTCACTCCTGTTCCCTTCTAAGCACAGGAAACAGCTGTCTGAAGGCACGGAGGTAGTGCTATGTGTGCATAAAACCACCAGAGAATCACTGTGGCTGGAGAGGAAGCCTAAACAACCTTGTCCCCCAGTGGCAAGCTTTGCTAACAAAAAGCTCCAGGTGTCTCAGGGAAACTCTTTTAACACACTTAACTTGTACCCAAAGTAGATCCATCATTACATATACAATATACTTAGGAAATGCAATTTAAAACATTTTAATAATTTTATAATAGTAATGGAAATATATACTAACAATAGCAAATTTAGAAAATAAAGTAAACCAATAAAATTAAAATTAGCCTTAATTCTATTGCTAGCAGTTATATTGTCACAATGTTGGTATAGTGTTAGTGTTTTAATACATTTTTCTCCAATTGTTAATTTGTGTATATATATTTTGCATTACATACTGTATTGCATATGCAAATTTGTATCTTTTTTCTTTTAACATTATGCATGAGCACTTCCCAAGGACATTAAGTATTTTTGAAGTCATGAATTATGATGAGCCCATAATAGTCCGTTATATGGATGTGCTATAATTTAATGAATCTCCAATTGTGGGACATTTAGTTCATTTCCAATTGTATACTATTATAAATAATGGTGTATTATTTCCTTATGCCTTAATCTTTGTCTGAATTTATGACTATTTCCTTAGGAAATGCTTACTGAAAGGCTCAAAGGAGTAATTCTGAATACTTTCCTGGGTAATGCAAGACTTAAATAGATTAAGTATCTTCAGAATCTAAGAATATCAATATGATTTTTTAGAATTTTTTTGACATATATTTCCAAATCAATTTATAGAAAAATTTACCAATTTATACTTCCCATAACATTTGTTGTATACAACTATTTGTCATCCTTCTTTCAGTATCGTGAATATTATTAGTCTTTAAAAATCTTGGTTATTTGAAAAATAAAAATTTCAGCGTAATTGAAATTTATACTGTATTTACAATTTGCCAATGAGTTTAGAAAAATAATTTTTACTTTATCATAGTTTACCTCCAAGGTTCTGAATAGCTAAAATCCAACTAATAATGATCATTAAACATCTATCATGGTTAAGACAAAAACAAAAAACTGTATAGGTTCTGGGTTGTCCACTCTTCCATTAACATTAATCAGGCTAACTTAGACATTTCAACAGCAAGACAAAACAACAGCCCTAAAATTCTGACTTGCTGCTATAAAAGCTTGTTTTTCACTCATGTCATGGTCCATTGTGGGTTCGGTTTGTGGGTGGGTGGTGAGTGGAGAGCTCTGCTCACACTGTTTTCCAGCAGAGACATTGTAGGTCCCAATCCACATCCTTTGGACCTGGCGTCTGATTTCCAACTACGACAGGTACAAACAATTCTTGCCGGCAGCATCTCACCTTCTGCCACACAATGCTCCTCTTCCTTGTTCTCTCCCTGGGTCACCTTGGACTCCACAGTCCCTCTGGGAGGCATGGGTGGTGTCCATGCAATCCTAGTGCTTGTGCAGCTTAGAAGGACAGGAGGATTAACACCCTTGAAGGCAGCCCTTTGCTGATGACAGCTAGTGCACAGATGCTCAGACCTTTCCCATCTTTAGGAAGACCCTCCCAGGGTATTCAGCATGCCTCTCAGGGGATTTCAGGTACTATGCTTTCCTTGCTCACAGCAGCAACCTGAATAATTCACCCTAATAGTAGCTTTCTTCATCCACGTGCTAACCATCTCTGCTTCCTCATTCTGCTTGCTGAAATAAATCACTGTTCAAACAACCTGTACCAAAGTCCCTTTCAGAGGCTATGCTTTCAGGGAACCCAAGCTAAGATATCCAGGGGTACAGGTTCACTCCATCTTACCACTTTTCTATCCTCTAAATCCTCCATGAGAAGGTGCGAGTGTGGTGAGAAGGTGTGAAGGACTGTATAAGAGATGTCAATGGGGCAGACCTAGAAGTGGGAGGTATCACTGCTGCCCTCTCCCAATCATGTGAGAGTCTGAGAACTACTGCCTCGTTGTACAGCCGTAAAGAAAAGGAAACAGGGATGGTAGAGGGATATGGTTTGGCTCTGTTTCCCCACCCAAATCTCATGTCAAATTGTAATCCCCATAATCCTCATGTGTTGAGGGGACCTGGTGGGAGGGGACTGGATTATAGGGGTGGTTCCCCCATGTTGTTCTCCTGATAGTGAGTGAATTCTTGTGAGATCTGGTGGTTTGATAAGTGTGGAGATATTCCTTCTTCATACACTCTTTCTCTCTCACTTGCCACCATGTGCCTCCTGCTTCCCATTCTGCCATGATTGAAAGTTTCCTGAGGCTTTCCCAGCCATGCAGAACTGTGAGTCAATTAAAGCTCTTTTCTTTATAAATTACCCAGTCTCAGGCAGTTTTTTTTTTTTTTTTTTTTTTTTTTTTTTTGAGCCAGAGTCTCACTCTGTTGCCAGGCTGGAGTGGTGCAATCTCGGCTCACTTCAACCTCCACCTTCCAGGTTCAAGCGATTCTCTTGCCTCAGCCTCTCGGTAGCTGGGACTACAAGCTTGTGTCACCACACCCAGCTAAGTTTTGTATTTTTAGTAGAGACAGGGTTTCACCATGATGAACAGGATGTTCTCAATCTCTTGACCTCATGATCTGCCCACCTAAGCCTCCCAAAATGCTGGGATTACAGGCATGAGCCACCGTGCCAGGCCCAGGCATTTCTTTATAGCAGTGTCGTCAGAAGAGAAACAGAACTTGTTCCTTTTGTCAGTGATGAGGAAAGGCCAAAGATAACTACTGTGACTCAAAGTGTTCAAAACTAGGGCTATGTTTTTTACTTATTCTGCACATGTAAAACTTGCTCTACTTCTTTCCCTTTGAAATTTTGGCCTCCAAATTCTTTTAAAGGAGTTTGCATTTTCCAAATATTATACAACTTATCCCTTACAATTACGGTTTTTCTTTTTGTTTGTTTATGTATTTATATGTGTATGTATGTATGTATGTATTGAGACAGAGTCTTGTTCTGTCACCCAGGCTGGAGTTCAGTGGTGCAATCTCGGCTCACTGCAACCTCTGCCTCCTGGGCTCAAGCAATTCTCATGTCTCAGCCTCCTGAGTAACTGGGATTACAGGCGTGTGCCACCACGCCTGGCTGATTTTTATTTTTATTTTTATTTTTAGTAGAGACAAGGTTTTTCTATGTTGGCCAGGCTGGTCTAGAACTCCTGACTTCAGGTGATCTGCCTGCCTCAGCCTCCCAAAGTGCTGGGATTACAGGCATGATCCACTGCACCCAGCCTGACTGTAGTTTTTCTTCTTATCCTTAAATACTCACCTAGGTACTGAAATGATGGTCTTGATTGCAATACTCTAGCACAGGTTTAAGTTCATTTGTACCAAGTATAAGTTTAGCCAATAAATATTTTGATTATCTATAGGGGGCTCTGTGCTAAGCCAAAAATGTATGTTGATGGAGCCTAGTCTGGTTTTTCAACTGATTAACTGTGTGAACATGGACAAATTAACTTCTCTGAGACTCAATTTCATCCCATGTAAAAATGAGGATAGTAATACAGTATTGATCGTGTGTCTTAGTTTTTAGTTGTTGATTTATACAAAAGCATCTACACATATAGCACTCACTCAGTAAATGTGAATGTGCCTTCTGGAATTCCTTGAGACTGTCACTAACTTATATGAGAGAGAACAAATCAAAATTGTTATTTATTAGCTAGCTCTCCTTTCTAATGAAGTCTTATTTTACTAAGCTGAGTATTCAAACTGTGAGAAGAATCAACTTGATAAAGAGCATTCGAAGAGATTATAGAGGAGAAAAGAGCAGGTAGGCATAAATTGGATGATAAGGAGGAAACAAAGATGTCTAATAATTTTTTTGTGTTATTGCCATCTGGTGTGTGATGTGAATTTTCCATCACCATAAAAATTAGTAAAATTAGCATCAACTCACTTATACTTTTGGAGTTGGATTTGCTTGTTCTGGTATATTCTGGTATATTACATATTACAGAATCTGGTTTGAAAGTGGGCTTGAGTGGTCTAAACAAAGACAACTCCAATGGGCTGGCACATTTTAGACATTTGCTACTTCTCTGAATAATTTTCTGCACTTTTGAGATTGGAAAGTCTAAGTCACAGATGCTTACTTACTGAAATTCAGATGAGAGGTAAAAGCCAGAACTCCTCTGGAGATGGAGTGCAGAGTGATAGGACTGATGGGATTTGTTACTTCCTTTGGCCCAAAGAGCATGGAGTTTGGAAATCCATAAAAAAGCTTACTGGAACAACTGACATTATTTTTCCAGAAGCCAATACTATATAATGAGCTATATAAGAACACGTGATTTGGAGATAGTTTGACCTGGATTTGAACCCCAGTTCCAGCACTTATTTTCTGAGTCACATTAGACAGGCTAGGTGTCCTCTCTAGCCTTAAATTTCTCATCTATAAAACAGGTATAGAATTAACTACCTTGTAGGGGTTAAGGTGAGGATTAAATAAATAAATAAATAAATAAATAAATAGAGGGCACTTGTCACAGAATTTGGCAAATAGTAAGTAGCACCTTATTATTAATAACAAAAGACAGTAAGTACAATACTGCAGTATTTCAGATCCTATCATGTTGCATTAATGTGATGCTGAACACTAGATTCTATCCCTACTCCACAAGGGTAAATGTAGCTCTCTTTTGGCACCTATGTTCATTCTCTACCACACAAATGCATGACAAGGCCACTCTGCAGATGAATTCTTTTTCATGGAAAAAAATATTATAAAACTATTCTTGGAGGCGTCATTCTACAAAGCATATTTATTAGCTATAAAAATGGGAAATTGTATTTATTCAGCCCCACCTTGTGCTTGCACATGTTGTCATGGTCAGGGTGTTGAGGAGATGTAGGAGGTTAGCATTAAACACATGATGCTTTCATAAATGGACTGTAATTCATTATTTGGTCATCAGAGTGATGCAGTTCAATGGACTGTAGCACAAAAAAGATGCCAGAGAGTAGCACCAAAATATGCCAGAATGTTAATATGCACTTGGTAATTATCTGTCATTTACTCTGTGCCTTGTGTTTTCAACATGCATTGCACTCATTTGGAGTGGGCAGGTGATATTCTTCCTCCTGGAGAGCTTTGGAAAATATAGAATAGTGTAGGAACAAGAACAGATTCTTAACTCCTCATGTGTGATAGTTTAAGAGGACCCAGTAAATGTGGTACAGAAGAAATAGTATCTTATGATCTTTATTTCAACTTGAAGTTCTTGTCATCACAAAAAGATGCCTTATTCTTACTAATTTCCTCTAGTAGAGTAGTTCCTGGTAGGGAGATTTATTTGGCCCAATGCGTCATGGGCCTTGATCTGTGCTTCAGTTCCCAAGTGAAGATAGGAGATGGCATCAGCAAAAGAAGGTGGGAGTGAGCATATTTTATTGATAAAGACTCACATTTCTGTGGTACCCTATATCTTACACAGTAGTCTTACATGTATTTAATTTGACTCTCACCACACTGTCGGAGTGATAAAGAGCAAGAATTGTTTTCTATTCTATAGTTGAATAAATTCCACTGCAAAGAGTTAAGTGAGTTACCCAGATCTCCTTGGCTATAAGTAGTACATGAAGGTCTGAAACAAAGGGGTTCTGAACTCAAGGCCACCATCCCTTTTACAAATTCCTTGTGCTAGCAATCTCGGTTTTGTTGAATGATAATAGTGGATGCTACAGTGCCACCTTATGGGTCTACTGGTAGACAGAGCTACGATGACTCCACAGGGAAAATGTGGAAAAGGCATTTCTTCCGATGAATGGAACCAGTCCTACCCCAGCCAAACAAATGGCTTATAAATGGAGCATGAGCTGGATTTCAACCAGCCATATGTCCTTGTCCAGCCATAACGGTAGCTCTACTGGTAGAGTAGAGATAGGAAGCCTGTGGTAAATGGCCTTCAAAGATCCCTGTTAACAATTCTTCCAATCTCTGAATATTCATATTGTTCTTCTACTGAGAATTGGAGTTCACTTCTACTCCCTTTAAATCTGGGTTGGTCTTCTGACTATTTTGACCCATAGAATGCTGTGAACTAACAGTCTAATGTGTCTAAGCCAGGCCTTAATAGAACCATCAGCTTCCGCTTTCTGCCTCTTGAGATGCTTCGCCTTGCAACCAGGTCACTCTGCCATAAGGAAGCTACAAGAAGAGGCCCACCAAATGAGGAACCATGGCCACCAGCCATAGCCCTAGTTGAGCTCTCAGAGAGCACCCAGTGTCAACTGCCAGCCTACTGATACCAAGTGAAATAGAAGAATGCTTAGTCAACAATTTATGAGAAATAATAAATTGTTGTTTAAGACATTAAGTTTTGGGTTGCTTTGTTATGTAACAAAAGATAACTAAAAAGGAAGTTACATGAATTAGTGTGGGCTGGGCCATGTGGGACAAGATTTAATGATTTCAAAGTCACTCATTGCCAATGCTTTTTGAGTTCTCAGAACACTGCAGTAAAGTGCAGTTTCCTTATTCACTTTCCCAGTTCAAGCCATTGACTGAAGTAGGGCAGGAATGGAAGAGAACATGAAATGAACAACCAAGCTGCTATGCTTTGCAGTCCTGGTTTGGAGTCCTGCCATTTATCATTTTCCCAGGCTTATGCTTTTCCATCTGCATAAAGGGAGGATCAGAGCTATTACTAGCATCACAGCTGAGTCAGCTACAACCATGAGGTGATGGCGACTGTTCTGGGATAAATGATGGCCCTAAAAAAGATATTTCCACATCTTAATCCCCAGAACTCATGAATGTTATCTTATTTGAAAAAAAAAAAAAAAAGTCTTGGCAAATGTAATTAAGCTAAGATCTGGAGATGAGGATTTCATCCTGGATTATCTGGGTTGGCCCTAAATCCAATGACAAGTGTCCTTATAAGCCACAGAAGGGGAGGCATTGTGATCATGGAGGCAGAGACTGGAGTGATGTGACCACAAGCTAAGAAATGCATGGAGCCACCAGAAGCTTGAAGACACAAAGAATGAATTCTTCCCAAAAAGCCACAGAGAGAGCATGGCCCTGCTAGATTTTTAACTTCTCACCTCCAGAACGGTGAGAGAATAAACTTCTGTTGTTTTAAGCCATGGAGTTTGTGCTGGTTTGTTAGAGCAGCCTCAGGAAACTAATACAGATTTTGGTGCTGGAAGTGGGGTGCTGCTATAGCAAATACCAAAAAGTGCAAAAGTGACTTTGGAATTGGATCATGGTAGAAGCTGGAAAAATTTTGAGATGCATGATAGAAAATGCCTAGATTGTCTTGAATAGGCTATTGGTAGAAATCTGGATATTAAGACTCTGCTAGTGAGGTCTCAGAGGGAAATGAGAAATGTGTTATTGGAAACTAGAAGAAAGGAAATGCTTGTTACATAGTAACAGAAAACATGGCGGAATTATGTTCTACAGTTGTGTGAAATATAGAACTTTTAAGGGATGAATTTGGATACTTAGCTGAAGAGGTTTCCAAGCAAAGTGCTAAAATGTAGCTTGGTTTCTTCTTGCTTCTTACAGTAAATTATAAGAGGGAAAAGAATTGAGGAAGAAACTAAAGCAAAAAGCAACCAGCACTCAGTGGTTTGGAAAATTCTCAGCATATCCTGGTTGTAAAAGTTGTCTTAAGAGGACTTACATGCTTCCACTCTCTCTTAGAACCCTGTCACCAGCCCATGCACAAGCCTATGCTAGCCTACTGGAGAACTTAAGACCCCATGAAGGAAAGCCTAGATGTACAAACCAAGGCCTTCCCAGGCCAACTTGAGCCAGTAGAAACCCAAATATGTACCCAAGCCCAGCCTACCCAATAGCAGAGTTACCTAAGCTAACCTCCAGGTGACCAAAGTTCATAGGCAAGCCCAGTGAAAAAATAGACTCCAGGGTAATAATAAATCCCTATTATTTTAAGGATCTAACTCCTGGTAGGTTTGTTTAGCACCAGTTGTTAGCTGATGCAGTATGCAAGATGACTTTTTCTGCAGGTTATTGAGGAAGACTAATTTTCTTGTGATCTAAAGAAAGTCTGTCTGAGAAACTTCAGCGTTGGGTATGGCTTCACTATTTTTATGTAGGAAGGTTATGTATAAATATCTGCAACCTAGATGGAATAAGAAAGCAAGAGAACTTGCTTTGAAGCTGAGTTTGTGTAGAAAGCACACTGTTTTTGTTCTGATATACTTGTCTGGGGTGGGAATCGGGGATACTTTTAATGAGGAATTAACACTATAAACTTCGAAAGATGAGAAATGAGTTGGTCAGGTTAACAAGATGGAGGAGGACTGGGGAAAGGCATTCCATGTGGAAGTTTCAGCTTGAGCAAAGACCTAGAGGTCTCTGTTTGTGCTTAGGATATTTGTAATCAATAAACAAGCGTCCACATCCTTCTAAGTGCTTTGCTTCATTACCACCTTTAAAACAACACCCAAGATGCCTACTACGCCAGCTGCCAGCCTCCCCTTTACTTCCTCTCCCCTTCCTTTAACCTACAAAAACACTGCCTGCTGATGAGTTGTAAGTCATTTTGCAGAGGAAATTGGGTGTGCAAATCCCGAGATTAGACAAACATCCCTCATTAAAAGTTGTAATCCATTGGCCCTCCATGTTGACACCTTAATTCTGAACTCTTAACAGCCTGAGCACACTCAATGGCCCTGAAAAACTCCACCTTCTTTATCTCTTTTCCAGCTCCCTCCCCTCCTTGCTGAAGTCACCACCAGAAAATGACACAGTCTTCCAGATGGGGTAATATGGCCTTCTCTTACTTGCACTGATAATAATGTTTTCTCAGTTTTATTACAGTCTCTTGAGAGTGGGACTGATTTGCATATTCCCTAACACTTAATTAACGATGTCACCTTCCCAGTGCCTTGAAAACAGTTTGCATTTTTTTTTCCTCTCTGGGCAGACCTCCAACAGTTACCTCCCACATTTTCTGCTGCAGTCCTTTTTATTACTTTAATGACAAATAATTGGACAGATTCTGAGTAATGAGGGTGAGAGCCAAAGGACTGTTGCAAGGGAGACGGCTGTGTGTTACAAGACACTTTTAGTGGTCTCTAAATCAGACAGACAAGTAGAGTAATGATCATCTTGCTGTAATGAGACACAATTAAGAATCACCACGGCAAATGACAGAGCAGTTCATTGAACAGTAACCTCCTTCTTCACATTCTCTCTCCCTTTTTTTCCAAAGGAGATCGAAGCTTAATTATAGCATTGCAAATGGCAATGCTATCGTTAAGATTGTGCCAGCACTTTCAATACAAATTGCATATTTTCAAGGGTTTATTACTTGAATATAAAAACTGGCTCCATTTTGAAACTTAAGGTGTCATATCTCAATCTAAGAGAGTCAGAAAATATAGATTTTCAATGTTAGGAAAGGTCTTACAAGTGTTCTGTTTATATCCGATCTTTGAATGCTAAGTTTACATTTTAATGGATCAAGGTGTGTGTGTGTGTGTGTGTGTGTGTGTGTGTGTGTTTTGCAGATTTCTAAGGCAAGAGTGTTTGTCTAGTATTTCTCAAGCTTTAGCATGTGTTAGGACAGCAGGCAGGGCTTGTTGTAACAGATGGCCTCGTGCCTTGCTCCACCCCGAGTTTCTGATTCAATAGGCTGGATAGGGCTGAGTTTATGTTTCTAAAACGTTCCCAGGTGATGCTGCTGCTGGTGGTATGGGTACCACATTTTAACAACAACTCCCTTAGTCTTTACTGTGAGCAGGGATCAAAAACAAAACTCCAAACCACAGAACTGTGTCTCAAAAGTTAGTGATGGTGCTTTTTATTTAAAAGAGGGGATCCAAAGCCACACAGGAAACAGTGTCCCCTTCAGAAACCGACCAGGTGAACTCTCTCCACATGGTGGTTATTCTGAGTCGGTTCTTTAAAAAGGTAATACATTAAAAATCAAATGTAGATTTTTGATGCACGAGTGCAATTTAAAAATGATATATTCTTTATTTTATTTTGCAAGTCTCTATTTTCTTTTTTCTAATGAGCTTAATGCCCTTTGGGGTTTCTTATTCCCTATATAAATTCCCCTTTCCCAGTGCTACCTGTCTTTCCCAATATAGTATGTTTGAAATGACCAACACATTCCCAATGATAAAGATACAGAAATGTTCATAGAATGCAAATAATCTGCCCAAAGTCGTGGATATTTTGTGATAATGGTAGAGATATCTCTCTGGGTGCTTATTTCACTGACATATAATTCATTATTTTATAATATTTATAAAAGGACTGGTCCAATGTATTATACTTCAATATTTTTGTGATGGTTTCATAGCAATGTGGTTTGCTGTGCAATAAGACTAGCTAAGGAAATTGGAGAATAATTCATCATTTGTGTTCCAAATTCTTTTGGAAGAACACGGGATCATAAATAAATAATGACAAAGTCATTGCCATCTTCTTGTCTTGGAAAACCACACTGCAATTTAGCCAGGTGCATTTTACCGCATACATATTTAATAAATAATTTAAAATAAATTTTGGAAAGTGGAAACATTTGGTGGTGACTGTGAATGCATCTGTGGAAGCACATGAGGGAGTGAAGAAAAGTAACATTTTTCTTGTTTAATGAATTGACTAAACCAACAATTTTTCTAGCATTGTGAAGATGTAGCCTAAAGACAAGTTAGTGAATTGATCGAATGGAATAATACAAAAAAAGTCGTGTTGATTAGCAGCATTTATGATATTTAGACTCCCAAAGTTAAATATCTGCAGAACTCTGTAACTGTGTCATATGTAGGAGCATAGGAGATCCTGATGATAATCTCCATAACTATACCAGTCAGGGTAGGTTGAGTTATGCCGCAGTAACAAAATCAGAAAACAAAATAAACTCAGGGTGTCATAGAGGTTTATTTTCTGATCATGTAAATCTATTGTGGGTTCAAGTGACTCTCTGGGACAGTGTTCTTCCATTTAGGAACTTAGTTATCCAAGCTGCTTGAATCTTTTTTTTTTTTTTTCCCACCATCTCAGCTGAGGTCTTCTCAGTCACCTTAGCAAGGGAGGAATTCTGGAGGCTGTGCACTAGTATTTCAAACTGCAGCCTAGTTGTGTTAGATGTCACATCTGCTAACAGCCTATTGGCCTATAACTAGCCACATAGCTCAGTTCACTCCCAAGACATCAGAGAAAGGTAATCTTCCCACGTGTCTAGAAGAAGAGACAGAATAAATGTAAGCACTGGAAGTCTCTCCCACAGTGATTCAGACAAAATTTCCTTTTATTAATAGTCTACACAAAATTACCTTTACTACTTAGAACCCATCTTTCTTTCTAACTGCATGGTATAAAATTTTATTTGTTGTTTCTGGTGAATTGTCTCCACTTCACACTTTTATCATTGAAACATAAACAGAGGCTTTAATCATGTTGAACATACATGGTTTATGAAGTACTATTCCATATATTATCTCAGTTTATATAACTTTGCAATAATGCATTGATACAGTTTGGATGCATGTCCCAGCCCAAATCTTGTATTGAAATGTAATCCCCAATGTTGGAGGTGGGGCCTGGTGGGACATGATTGGATTATGGAGGTGGGTTTCTCATGAATGGTCTAGCACCATCCCACTTGGTACCATCCTCATGATAATGAGTGAGTTCTCATGAGATCTGGTCTTTTAAAAGTATGTAGCACCTCCCCCCTTGTTCTCTTGCTTTCTCCATGTGATGTGCCTGATCCCTGTTCATCTTCTGCCATGATTATAAACTTCCTGGGGCCCCCCAGGACCAGATGCTGCTATACTTCTTGCAAAGCCTACAGACCCATGAGCCAATTAAACCCCTTTTTTTCTTTGAGATGGAATCTTGCTCTGTTGCCCAGGCTGGAGTGCAGTGGTGCAATCTCCTAGGCTCAAGCAATTCTCCTGCTTCAGCCTCCCGAGTAGCTGAGACTACAGGTGCCCATCACCACGTTCAGCTAATTTTTATATTTTTTTGTAGAAAGGGGATCTCACTGTGTTGGCCAGACTGACCTTGAACTCCTGACCTCTAGTGATCTGCCCACCTCTGCCTCCCAAAATGCTGGGATTACAGGCATGAACCACCCACTGCACCAGGCTTGGGTATTTCTTTATAACAGTGGGAGAATGGACTAACACGTGTATTTAGAAAGGTATCATTGTTATTTCCAGGAAATAGGTTCAGTGATTTAGAAACCTCCTCAAGTTTTCCTAGCTATGTTAAGTGCTGAAGATAGGACCAAAAACCCAGATCTTCTAAGTATCATATTCATTCTACTATACCATATCACTGTCTTTGTTGAAGCTCTTTGTGCTTATTCCTCTAAAATAAATAAGTAAGCTAAAATTACTATTGTGCCCTTAAACATGGAATATGCTGTGTCTGGTTTGCCTTAGAGTTTCAGACTCAGTTCAGAGTGTTTATGAGGTCTGGGGTTGTTCGTTGTATGGTTGCTGCAGAAATCATTTGCCCATAATTTCCTTAAAAGTCTAAAACACTCTTTGAATTTATTCCATTTTATTTGATCCTCACATGTGCTTTTAACATTTCAAATTATTGGTCATTAAATTAATTTTATTAGATATCTGTAATTACATGATCTTGGCTCATACTGTTCTGATATGTGCCATTTGTCCTTCTTTACCAGTAAACTGAGATCTGTCAACTTTTATGGTGTCATTTTATAGTTCCTCTTACCCTAGAACTTTAATGCTTTTTACAGAAACTGAACTTGGAATTAGGTATTTGCCTTTTTACCAAGAAGGAAAACGAAGCCCACTGGGAGCTGTATTGTGGCTCTTCAACACCAGACCAGTTGTTCTCTGCATGGCTCTGGTGGTATACATAGCAACATTCTGAATTGATTTTCCCAAATGAAAATGGGAAGTGAACTATGAATGCAATTGTAAGGTATATAAATATGCATCCACAAAATTCAGTATATAAGAAATGTAACTTTCTTTCTCCTTAAATAACTCAAGCAAAATATCTTACAAGCTCCTGTTGCATATGGTGATAGAAACATAATTTCGTTGTATTTAGAGTACCTACCTATAGTAGGTGCTGTAAGTGCCTCCACCATATCCCCTTGGCGTTTACTATTCCCACATATACCAACAGTGTCTTATGGCCAACTTCTGCAACTCTACCAGAGGGCTTTCTCTCTCTCACCTTCATGTGGGACAAAATGGAGGTGCTAAAGAATAGCCCTCAACCAATTTTGGGTGGGAATTGGGCACTAAATACTCCAGTTTACTGGCCCCTCAGGTGGGAAACTCCAAGGTATATCCACCTTTCTCCATAGGTCCTTATTGGGATTGGTTGAAAGTTGCCCACAGCATGAACCTGTTCATTAATGCCTGTATATTGGTTTCCTCTTCTTCCCTGTTTCATCTCCCCACTCCTCTATGAGAGCGTTCTGTAATCACCACCCACATATGCCTCTTACATTCAGATCCTTATCTCAGGGACCAGCCCAAGACACTCACTCCCAATTTCCCCAGCACTTCCTCTGCGTTCCATTGCCTCTCAGAATATCAAGGCACAGATGGAGGGGGCTCCTATGTGGATCTGAGTCCCAAGTAGATAATGTGAGTTCGTGAACCAAAGAGTGGAAGTAGAAGTCGTCCTGCTCTTTATGATTTCAAGAGACCTTTTTGGAGGGTATTTGTGCTTCTCATTCTCAGAACTTACAGACTGTCAGTCTGATGGTGCGAGTTCCCAGATGGGGAGACACTTCTACCAGAGGACACAGTCAGAGTCTGACTCAATTTAAAATGAAGTCTGCTGCTTGTTCACTAAGAGCTCATGGTGCTAGGAGGCACAGAAAAGAGTTACCACACAGGGATTATTGTCTCTGATTAGCATAAGTAGTAGAAATGTTGCTAAATAATGGGGCAGAGAAGAATATGTTTGGCATTAAAATAGCCTACTAGGCCATCTCTTGGTACTACTATGCGCACTTTTAACTGTAAATGGTCAAGTGCAGAAACCATGGCCTTTAAGGGCCTGAGACCCCCTCAGTGATGAGCATCTGGATCATCCCACCAAAAATGGTGAGCTAGAACAGCTGAACCCTGAGCTGAGAGAGAAACCTAGAATAGGTGATAGGGAATGGAAATAATAATATCAACTATGGTCTTGGGTCCAACTATGGTTTGGGTCTCGGGTCCTGGTAGTTTATTCAGGACCTGTTAGGACTACCAGATCCTGTAGTTTATCCCACAAATCCCCCTACTATAAATTTCCCTAGGAATTGTGAACACAGAATCCTGGTATAGTTGCGCGTGGATGCCGGCTAGAAAGAATGGAATGCAGGAAACAAGTGGATCTGAGCAGTACAAGGAGTGGACTATGTTAGACATTGTTTAGTGCCCCACCCAGTCTCCTTCAGCAGGCTGCTGTGAATGTCAGCTGTAACAACTTACAGATGGCCTTCTACTCTATGGAAATGGATTTTATTTGATAAGGTCTTAAGTATCATCCTGTATCCCAAAGAAGGTCAGAACCAATGGCTGAGTGACATGAGAGTACACATACAAGGTCAGCCCTTGCCATAAGGAAATATGGCTCTGTTGTACAATTTATGCCCCAGAGCCCTTGTGGATGTGAGACCACATCCGTGCTCAGTTATTGCCCCTTTTTCATCTGCTTCACATCTGCTTTACAGGACTTTTCCTTAAGAGCGCTCCCTTAATTCATCATGTGCATTTAAATCCCTGTTGTGGGGTGTGATTCAAGGGAATTTGACCTGACAATCGATTATACAAGGTAGATTCCTTCCTGAGATTTACACAGTAGGTACTTGCCTGGCTATAGAGAGCCTTTTGATATGAAAAAGAAAATGGCATTGCTTCTTTGTGTCCTGCCTGCCTTGTGAGCCTATCTGATAGATGAGGTTTTTGGCATTTGAAAACCTTGCTGCTGGCCCTTCTCAAGTTTTATCACATTCCTCATTTGAGTCTCATTCTACCTTTGGCTGAGGCTTGGATTGACTTAGCTGTCCATCACAGCCACTACACAGGCTTATGGCACTAGATTCACATGGGTGAGGGTGGAAGGGAAGACCTTAATATCAGAGATAAAGGTAAAGTAAAGTTTTAAGTGTCATGTTGTTTATAAATGAAGTAGTAGAACGGTTTACTAATTGGTGCTTTAAAAAGAAGGAAGGCTGAGAGCAGTAGCTCACACTTGTAACCCCAGTACTTTGGGAGGCCAAGGTGGGAGGACTACTTGACCACAGGAGTTTGAGACTAGCCTGGGCAACATGGCAAGAACTAATCTCTATTTAAATAATAATAATAATAATACATTTTTAAAAAGAAGGAAGATGCTTCTTAATCTCTCTATAAAGAGAAAAACTTAACAAACTGAATCCAACAATATATATAATAAGAATTGTACACCATGACCAACATGAACTTATTCAATTGAATATTGTATTTATTCTAATACCTTCAATTGAAGGTATGCCTAGCTTGTTCAACATTCAGAAATTAATCAGTATAATCTACCATATCAATAAGCTAGATAAGAAAAGGCATATGATCATACCAATTGAGGAAGAAAATTATTAGACAAAATCCAATACAGAGTAATGATATAAAAAAAAATCAGTAAGTTAAGAGCAGAGGGGAATTTCCTCATCTTGAAAAATAACATCTACCAAAATCCTAAAACTAGCATCAGACTTAATGGCAAGAGACTAAATGCTTTACCCCAAGATCATGTGTAAGGTGAGAATGTTCATTTCCACCACTCTTATTCAAAATAGAGTTGACAATTCTAGATACTGAAATGAATCAAGAAAATGAAGTAAAAGACATACAGATTGGAAAGGAAGCGGTAAAATTGTCTCTATTTGCAGATGACATGGTTGTCTATGTATAAAATTCCAAGGAATCCACAAAAGAATACCTAGAACTAATAAGTTCAGTAAAGTCATAGCATACAAAATAAACAAACAAATAAAAACAAAGATATTTCTATATTCTAACAATGAACATGCAGGAATCAAAATGGAGAGTACAATACCATTTACAATCACTCCAAAGAAAATGAAATACACTTAACAAAACATATATGGGATATGTATGCTGACAATTACAAAATGCTGATAAAAGAAATCAAGGAAGACCCGGATAAATGGAGATACATGTAGTGTGCATGAATTGGTAGACTAGATATAGTAAAGATGTCAGTTCTGCCCTGTAGTGATCTATATGTTTAATGTAATTCCTAGCAAAATCCAAGCAAGGGTTTCTATGGACATAGACAAGCTTATTCTAAAATTTATATGGAAAGGTACAAGCCCCAGAATAATTAAAACAACCTTGACAAAGAAGAATAAAGTAGGAGGAGTCACTCTATCACATATTAAGGCTTACTATATAGCTACAGTAATCAAGACAGTATTACATTGGCAGAGGGAGAAACCCATAGATGAGTGAGACAGAATAGAGTACCCAGAAATAGGCCCACACAAATATGTCCAACTGACTTTGGCAAAGGTCCAAAAGCAATGCACTAAAAGAAGTATGGTCTTTCCCACAATTGGTACTGGAGCAACTGGACGTTCATAGGCAAAAAAAAAAAAAAAAAAAAAAAAAAAAAGCCTCAACTGAAACCTCACGCATTAAACAAAAATTAACTCGAAATGGATGGTGGATTTAAATGTAAAATGTAGACATACACAACTTTTAAAAAATAAAAACATCATAGGAGAAAATCTTCCAGACCTAGGGCTAGCAATAATTTCTTAGGCTTGACACCAAAACCATGAATTAAAAGGAAAAAAGAAAAAAACTAATAATTTGGACTTTATCAGTATTTAAACTTTTGCTCTCTAAAACCCCTATAAAGAGGCTAAAAGGAAAGCTGCCAACTGGGAGAAAATATTTGCAAACCACCTATCCAATAAAAGACTAATATCTAGAAAATCTAAAGAACTCTCAAACTCAGCAGTAAAAAATCAACAATCCAATTAGAAAATGAGCACAAGTCATGTAGAGACATTTTGCCAAAGAGGATATGCAGATGACAAACATGCACAGGAAAAGATGTTCAGCATCATTTTAGCCATGATGGAAATGCAAATTAAAAGTATAATGGGCCGGGTGCGGCGGCTCACGCCTGTAATCCCAGAACTTTGGGAGGCTGAGGCGGGCGGATCACCAGGTCAGGAGATTGAGACCATCCCGGCTAACACGGTGAAACCCTGTCTCTACTAAAAATACAAAAAAAATTAGCTGGGTGTGGTGGCGGGTGCCTGTAGTCCCAGCTACTCGGGAGGCTGAGGCAGGAGAATGGTGTGAACCCGGGAGGTGGAGCTTGCAGTGAGCCAAGATTGCGCCACTGCACTCCAATCTGGGCAAGAGAGCAAGACTCCGTATCAAAAAAAAAAAAAAGTACACTGAGATATTACTACACATCTATTAAAAAAAAAAGTAACAACACAGAATGCTGATGAGGATGTGAAGAAACCAGATCACTCATAATAGTTCGGCAGTTTCTTATAGAACTAAACATGCAATTACCACATGACCCAGCAATTGCACTCTTGGGTGTCTGTTCGAGAAATAAACATGCTCACACAAAACCTGTACATGAATCTTCATACCAGCTTTACTCACAATAATAAAAATGGGAAATAGCCTAAATGTTCTTCAGCTGGTGAATGGTTAAATAAACTGTGCTACATACAGATTGTGGAATAGTACTCAACAACAAAAAGGAATGCACTGTTACATACATACCATGGTATACCACTTGACAATAAAAAGGAACAAAATATTAATATACATAACAATTTGAATAAATTCCCAGACAATGTATACTGAGTGGGAAAAAACAACAAATCAAAAAATGTAACATAATGTACCAATGTACAGTTTTCGTTCACATAACATTTTAAAATGACAAAATTATAAAAAATGGAGACCAGATTAGTGGTTGTCAGGTAGAGATGGAAGAGATTTGGACGAGGGTAGGAGATTGTAAAAAGGCACCATGAGGGATCCTTGTGGTGATTCAGTGTCATGACTGTAGTAGTGGATACACAAACCCACACATGTGATAAAATTGCATAGAACTAAAGGCACACTAAAGATACATGCACATGTTCACTTAAAACTGAGAAAATAAGAATGAGTGAATTGTCAGTGTCCTGGTTGTGATATTAAACTATAGTTTTGCAAATATTTTCGGGGGAAACTGGATGAAGTGTGCTCAAGATCTCTGTGTGTCATTTCTTACAATTGCAGATGAATCCAAATTATTTTGAAGCATTTTAATTTTTTTTTTTTTTTTTGAGATGGAGTCTCGCTCTCTCACCCAGGCTGGAGTGCAGTGGCGTGATCTCGTCTCACTGCAAGCTCCGCCTCCCAGATTCATGCCATTCTCCTGCCTCAGCCTCCCGAGTAGCTGGGACTACAGGTGCCTGCCACCAAGCCTGGCTAATTTTTTGTATTATTTAGTAGAGACGGGGTTTCACCATGGTAGCCAGGATGGTCTCGATCTCCTGACCTGGTGATCTGCCTGCCTTGGCCTCCCAAAGTGCTGGAATTACGGTGTGAGCCACTGCGTGGGGCTGAAACATTTTAATTTTTAAAGTTATTGAAAAGATGTGACTGGGATTATCAGAAAGCCAAAAGGGTATGTCACCTATAAAACAAGAACAGATTGTTAAAAAATGAACAGACAAGAAGCAAATATTCTTAGAATATGAAAACATGATTGCTATAACAATATTTAAAGGTTTGATAAATTTCAGAATGTAGAGCAAAAAGAAAGGGAAAGAAAATACTTGGAAAAAAATGAAAAAATATAGTAGTCCAGAGAGAGAGAGCAAACAGAGAGAATGTAGAGGAGGAAACTATTAGAGAAATAAATAACAGGATCAAAACCCCAATGCCGGGCGCAGTGGCTCACTCCTGTAATCCCAACACTTTGGGAGGCCGAGATGGGTGGATCACCTGAGGTCGGGAGTTTGAAACCAGCCTGGCCAGCATCTTGAAACCCTGTCTCTACTAAAAATACAAAATTAGCTGGGCGTGGTGGCACATGCCTGTAATCGCAGCTACTCAGGAGGCTGAGGCAGGAGAATCACTGGAACCTGGGAGGCGGAGGTTGCAGTGAGCCAAGATCACGCCATTGCACTCAAGCCTGGGCAACAAGAGCAAAACTGTCAAAAATAAATAAAGAAATAAATAAAAATAACAACTAAGGATGAATTTAAGAAACACACACACATGCACCCATGAACACATACATGCACACAGAGTCATATTTTGAGCAAACCAAAATCAAACAAAATTTGGGAAGCTTACTTCTTACTCTTTCTGAGGATATTACTCAAGCATATAGTCCATCACTAAAAGGGGGAAACGTGGAAATTATGAATCCAATAAGATGAAATCCTGAGACAGCAGCCAAGCAGCAGGCTCACAAAACAGCGAGTCCAAATTAGAATGTGGGGTTGGTGGGATGCGAGTAAATATCTTCAAAAGATGGAGATGTTTATTAAGCAAAAGAGAATCAGAAGAGCCTGCAGATGAATTAGGCACACCATGATAGGTTATAACTCTTTCAACTGTAAGAAAAGAAAGTAAGAAATTCCAGGAAATAAATATACAATCATGGCCTAAATACAAACCAAACCAAAATATGGAATGATTTTAATGCACGTACAGGGAAAGAAAAAGATTTCATCAGGGACTTTAATTTTTACTAGAGACAGTAACTGATACTAGGAACACTGTGATTTAAAGGACAGAAGGAAGGGTGGTGGGAACCATAGACAATGAAATGTGACTGTGACATAGTCTTTGACTTCCCAATGAGCAGTATTTATATAGTTATAATCCTGCTAAGATATTTAGTGCCTGTCAACTTTTATAATCAACATGTAGTTAAAACAAGAGCTATACTTAAATGTTTAAAATAGATTGGAAGACGGGAGGGAAATGGAAGGATAGATGTATTTTAAATTCTTGTTTTACAAGTTGGGAATTCAGTCTATACTTTCAAAAATGTATGGAACACAAAATGAGGGCTTATGGATTTCATTTTTAGTTACAAAAGTAACTATTTGAGGTAAAAAAAAACAGTGATATAGCCATCAAAAATTGAGAAGAGAGGAAGAAGATATTAAAAAGTATTCTTTTCAATCAGCAAGACATTAAACTGAGAATAGCTAAAGCCTGTACCTCAAGAATTAGCCCTAAAAATAGATCACTCAGATCCATATCTAACACTCAAAAAAACTAGACACAGAAATAGTTAAACACGATTGCCCTTGGAGAGTAGAAAGTGGGGAGGTGACAGACTATCACTTTATTTTATAAGCCAGTCTATTCTATTTGATTTTCTACTACATGCATACATTACATTGATCAAGGAAAAATATTTTATACAAGATTCACTAGCTGTAACCCCATGGGAGGCTGTGGCCCAGTATCATCCTGCAAGGGGATGTAAAGTAACACAAGGGGTATACACTTAGGAAACATCTGCCATTGCGCTGAAATGTGGAGAAGGGAACAATAAAAGCCACGAATGAGAATTGCAACCCAAACACCACATGCAGAAACAGCTGTGTTAATTCTCACAAATTCTGTTTGACCTCATCCATCACTGCAAAACACCTGACTCTATCAGGGGAAAAAAAAATCTTGCCTTTGAGATATTAATTCCATCTTATCAGTATAGGTCCATGCACATATTGAGTGCATGATGGAGATTAGATATCACTGGGGTAATTTCGGTGTGATTGCTTTGACAGTCCTAAAGCACTCTACATTTATAATGGCTAGTTATTCTATGTAGGCACTGTAATATCAACTCTCATGAGAGACCAGGAAAATAAATGATTTCTACTCTGATGCACATACATGCTGAAATAGATTTCTATAACATAGTCATTTGTTTCTATTCATCCTTTAAAATACATACCTCTGGTTACATTTGCAGGCTACCTCTATCATTATTCCCTTTAACTCCTTTGCTTCCTGTGAAGAGCTGTGAGAGAATACAGCCTGTCTGATCTTGGCAGCCTCTTTGATGGCCTGGTCACTGAGCTGGGTTCTCAGAGCTGATGGCTGCCACATGGGGAGTGGAGAGCCATCTGGGTTCTGGGCCAGCTGGGCTCCCTGATTTAAAGCAAGCCCGAGGAGCACGGTAGGTGGAGCTCAGGTACCACTTCACACTCTGCCGTTTAGAAGGATGTGGGGCTGCTTTTAGGTGATCCTTTCTATGCAAAGAACTTGCCTCAGAGTTGAAACTCATGCAGATGTGAATAAGTATGAAGACAGAGCTATTCTTGAGAGGAGGCTTTAGGCCCATCCTGTCAGTAGGAGAGATGCAAAGGTGCTTTGGAAACTGCTTTTGGGAAGATCTGGAATCATTCGAAGAAAACTACAAAAATGATAAAGCATTTCTGATTGGATTTACCATACCCTCCACTCTCTCAGGAACAAAATTTCTACTGCATTTTGATTATTCTGCCAGATTACAGATCTGCAAGCTTTGTGTCTTTAGGAGCTCTTTTTGTTTTACGTACATGAACTCTGGAGTCAAATTCTGGCTTAGGCACTTTTTGTAATCTTGCACAGGTGAGTTAACTTCTCTATGCATCCAGCTATATATATTATATATATATATACAATATATAATATATATAATATATTATATATATACATATATATACAATATATAATATATATATATACACACACACACATACATATACACATTGTGTGTGTGTGTATGTGTACATATGTATATATATATATGTGTATATATATACCATATCTGCTAACTGGGGAGAATGAGGGGTATAGGAGATAAACTGTGTGCCACTAAATAATAACAATTACTAGCAATCATTTTTTTTTCTACAAAACTTACACTAGGCACAGAAAATGTGAAGACAATGCCTTGAGATTTGCAAGTTGCAAATGGGGGTTTTAAAGTGAGAGCATGGTGAGGAAATAGCATTGAATACAAATCCTTGGGGTTACTTTCTAGACATCGATCTACAGGACACCTTCCATAGTTCAGTCATCTACACTGCCTTGAGGAGAGGCAGGGACACAAGGTGAGAGAGCAAAGCAGCTAATGTTCCACCTTGGGCTTTTAAAATAAGCTTGGGATGCCAGCCTCAGAAAATAGCAAACCGGCTTTGATAGCCAAAACTTTTCATTTGCAAGAGTGACTTCAAGGAGAAAAAAAGGGGAGTGCTCTTAAGAATCCAAGCATAAAGCCCTCTAGGAAAGAAGGTGGTAAGTGTGTGCTGTAGCAACAGATTACAAAAGACTGGGAGATTCAGACAATGTGCTTCCTGCCAAGAATGGACAAGATTAGGGTGACCACATAACCTAAGGTCCAAATGGGTCACTGTTGAGAGTAAAAGCGGCCATTATACATCATTTTACTGGGTCCAAACAGGCAGAATAGGACTGACCTGGGCAAATTAGGACATGTGGCCATCTAGTCAAGGTGCACTGGGCTGGGAAAAGGGAACAGGAGCTGGATGTGGGGGAGGAATGAAATCTGGAGCACGACTTGGAGGAAAGCAGGATCAATAGAAAGAGCCCAGCACCATCTCTTGCCAGCACCAGAGGGCTGTGGGAGACCACAAAGGACCAGCAGGGCATCCATCAACACTAGAGTTAACCCCACTTGTCACCTGCCTGATGAGCCATGTAGCCCTCTGGGGAGAGCCTTCCACCTGTATCTGCCAGCATATTGCTGGTGCATCTTCCAGCAGCCATGGTGGCCACTCGTCCCGTAGACTTTGCCGAGCCACATTCAAATTTCCCCACATGGCCATTCTGTCAATGGCCCAGGACATGCAGAAGCCTCCAGGAGGAGAGAGACATATGGATGGGGGAGTCCCCAGCATCCACACTTGGATGGAATTAGACTGTGTTGGAACCCACCTCCTGTTATAACAGATTCTAGCTGAATTTCTTCAGCAATGGGAAACAGCAGCAGCTGGGGAGGTGATGGTGGGAGGTGGGAAGATACTAGTTTAAAGACAGAGAGGCTTTGAGATATTCCCAGCCTAAAAGAGCAATATAGCTTATCTTAAAAGTGAGTTTATTTTACAGAACTGAAATAGACAAAAGAAAATAGACACATGAAAAGAATTACAGTGTGCTTTCAGGTTGTGTGTAAGCTTTCCCTAGGTCATTTACTGTCCCTCATAATTTCCATGAGTTGAACATAAAAGTTACATGTTGATGGTATCAACATTGTAGGGTCTTATTTGACCTTAAGGCTATTTCCTACTGGCTGCGGGCTGTTAATATTCATAATCATCCTCTCTTGTAACTACCAGAAACCTATTGGAAAATATTTCTTAGGGTGAATTATGTATTTATATGTAAAGCACCAGCAAACACCCTTTTGGCCATAACTTTTGGGTGTTTTCAAACCAGATTATAGTAAAACAATGTATTTTATTCAGCAGATTTGTTTTAATCTAATTATGTAGGTGAATAAAAATTGCTGCATGCTGGTGCATCTAATGTAAGTTATCTATTATTCACACCACATTTACTTTTAATATTCATGCAGATTCCCTTTGACATAACCTACTGTGTCACAGTTAATCCAATAAAGATAAAATATAGCTCAGCAAAACACCAGTCGATTCCAGCTTTCTGGTAATTATTAAAGACTATTTCACACTGGTTCCTTCAATCAATGTATTTCCCCTTGGATATGATAGCGCTCCTCTTTGAAGCTTTCAGTCCTCCCAATGGATTCAGAGGAACACTCAGGCCCCTTTTCAGTCTCTGGGTCTCAGAGGTAGTTCAAAGAGCACAACAAGGCTTCACAGGTTTATCCTCAAAGGCTGACACTGTCTGTTTGATGTATGGTGACTTAAAAAGTCATCCCTGGCAAAGCATGTGTTTGCTACCAGTCTATCAAATCAGCCATTTATCAACTTATCTGTATTCACCCAGTGCACCTGCTAACAGCTCAAAGGAGAACACACACTGTCTCCTGCTGGACTGGCTATTGATTTGATTCCCGCCTCTAATTTTATATTGTTTTGCTGCCCTGTGGATGAAGCAACTCTTTTACTGGATGAAATGAACATGGAAGCTGTGAACGGATGGCTTTTGGTTGTTGTGTTCAAGAGCCTAGAGGGCAACAGGCTCTTCACAGGATGAGGACAGCTGGGCTGACAGTGGATCCAAGCTTTTCTGTCCCAGTGTGCCTTGCTTTTCACTTTAATCCACATTAAAGGCATTTCACTGTATAGGCCTTGCTAGAAAATTGCAGAAAGATCACTAGGAATTCCCAACCTTGCAATCAGAAGCTGGTAATATCCAACAACTACCAATACACACAAATGGAATCCTGGATTAAAGATGGAGATATACCAGTTTCCTCTCAGTCTAACCACCTCACCATAACCATCTCCATGCTGCAAGGAAAGTTCCCTTTATTCTTTGTAATCCTGAGCACGTGATTCTAGCTGAGATGTTCTCCTTTCCTCTTCTCTGTCGTTATCTGTTTTCAATTAAAATAAAATGAGGCTACCTCACTGCATCATGAAAATTAACATTTATGAAGGCCTTTCTTATTACTTTAATCTCTGGTGTGGCTATATCATTTGATTATCATTATAAGTAATGCTTCAATTATAGAAAAGACAATTTTGATGGATTCTTATAGAAAAGGACAAAGACAAGGTCAATTTTTTTTCTGTGCAACATTATATATTTTAAGTAGAGCAAGTGCTATTTGGGGACAGTGATAATTCTATTATTGCAGAGTAAATTATAACCTGAGGTAGATCTAAGAGAGATTATTGTTTGTCCCTGGTTCCTTTCCTATTGCTACAAGTCATTCTTTTTCTCTCTCTCTCTCAGCATATCTTGTTGAAATTCACCAAGATTCTATCACTAGTACTCTTTTATTCTTGCTTTGCACACATTCCCTGAATGAACAGACCCAGTCATAGCTCCCATTATCTATATACAGAAAACTCCTCCAGATCTATCTATACCACTGATTCTTCTGCTGAGCACCAGTCTCTACCTCTATATTTCTGATAAATATTTCCAATTAGATAGGTTGCAGCCACCTTAATCTCAATATTGAACTCATCATCTTTACACTTAACTCCTCCTGAATTCATCAGTAGCAACGCTAGATATTAAGCCACTCATCTTTGGAGTCAACACTCCAGATGTAATTAATCTCCAAGTAGTGTCCATTAAATCTTTCTCAAACCTACTGCCTGCTCTACAACTCCATCATCACAGGTCTATCTCAAGGCACTGCCATCTCTAGCCTTGACCACCTCAATAAACTCCAGATACACAACCCATTTCTTCATGACTGTGATATGTTGGTTTAAAACAAGACTTAACCATAAAACTTATTTGTGTTGTTTCCACCTGGTTTCTTTATTGAAAAGGGATACAAAAGTTTAGGTGCTGGCTTAAATTGTTTTAGCATCTCCTATTTCCCTTCAGGATAAAGTTGAAAATTATTGAGCAATGCGCAGCAAACTGACCTTAGCCAATTGAGTCATTCAGTGAGCACTGGATTTGTTTTTTTTAAAAAAGAGCATTGGTAGTTTCAGTAGCTAGAGGCAGATGGAAGCTATATTTTCCATTCTTGTAACCTCCCTACCAGGTGACACATCACATTCAAAATTGATCTCAGGTCAAACTCTGCCAGACTCACAATCTTAAAGAGGAAAATTCAAAGCCTTACACTATCAGATGGCTTATAATAGAGCTGTAGTCATTATTAGTAAAATATGTAAAAATAGAGAACTAGGCCAATGGAATAGAGTCCAAACATAAACTCGTGTGTGTGTGTGTGTGTGTGTGTGTGTGTGTGTGTGTATACACATATATATATATATCTCATACTGATTGGTGACAATGTGACACTGCATAGTACAGAAAAACTACCTTAATGAACAGTGCTGGGTCAACTGAATATTTGCATGGAAAAAGAATGGGCCAGGCAGGGTGGCTCACGCCTGTAATCCCAGCACTTTGGGAGGCCGAGGCAGGTGGATTACCTGAGGTCGGGAGTTCGAGACCAGCATGGCCAACATGGTGAAACCCCATCTCTACTAAAAATACAAAAATTAGCCGGGCATGATGGTGGGTGCCTGTAATCCCAGCTACTCGGAGGCTGAGGTGGGAGAATCGCTTGAACCTGGCAGGCAGAGTTTTCAGTGAGCCGAGATCATGCCATTGCACTCCAGCCTGGGCGACAGAGTGAGACTCTATCTCCAAAAAAAAAAAAAAAGAAAAAGAAAAAAGAATGATGTTTCATCCTTCCCTCCAACCATACCCTAAATCACTTGAGGAGGACTGTATATTTAAATGTAAAACAATGACCCTTCTAGAAGAGAGATTCCAAGTGTGAGAAGGATTTGATGTGCCCTTGCTGGCTCTGAGATGGAAGGAACCATATGTAAGAACCAAGAGAGACCTCTGTGAGCTAAAGGCAGCCTCCTGTTGACAGCCAGTAAGGAAATAGAGTGTTCAGTCCCACAACCACAAGGAATTAACTTCTGCCAGTTACCAGAATGAGCTAGGAAGCAATTTCTTTCCCAAAGCCTCTGGATAAAATCCCGGGACAGCTGACACTGATTTCAGCCTTGTGAGTACCAGAGTAGAGAAACTAGTGAGCCCACCCAGACTTCTGGCCTACAGAGCTGTGAGGTAATAAATTTGTGTTGTTTGTAGCTATTAAATTTGTGGTAATTTGTTATGGCAGTAATAGAAGACAAATATGCTTATTAAAAGTAAAATGGATAAGTAAATTATGATACATCTTTATAATGCACTACTATGGAAAAGAGGACAGCAAACTATGGCTCACAGGTCAACTCTGACCTACCTTTGCTTTTGTAAATAAAGATTTATTGGAACAGAGCCATGACTATTCATTTATGTATTGTCTGTGACTGCTTTCAACTATGTGAGCTGAGTTGAGTAGTTGCCACAGAGTCCTTATGGCATCCAAAGCTAGAAATATTTACTATCTAGCTCTTTAAAGAAAAAGTTTGGCAACTTTTGCTATGGAGGAGTAAAAAACAAATGACTGGTACCCACAATAATGCGACTGAGTATCAGAAAATATAACAATAAAGGAAACCAAAAACAAAACAAATGCCAATTTTTAACAGGGAAAAACTAATTTCTGCTTACATGAGTCTGCATAGTGGTTGCCTTTAAGAAAGCGACAGAGGGCCAGGCGCAGTGGCTCACACCTGTAATCCCAGCACTTTGGGAGGCCGAGGTGGGCGGATCACGAGGTCAGGAGATCGAGACCATCCTGGCTAACATGGTGAAACCCCGTCTCTACTAAAAATACAAAAAAATTAGCTGGGCGTGGTGGTGGGCACCTGTAGTCTAGCTAATGAGGAGGCTGAGGCAGGAGAATGGTGTGAACCTGGGAGGCGGAGCTTGCAGTGAGCTGAGATAGCGCCACTGCACTCCAACCTGGGCGACAGAGTGAGACTGTGTGTTGTCTCAAAAAAAAAAACAAGAAAGTGACAGAAAAGCATAGTAATTTAGACCGGGCATCAGGGGGCTTCTGTGATGCTGGTAATATTCTATTTTAATCTACTTTCTTAGGTGGCTAAATGGCTTTGTGAAAAATCTATCAAGCATGATTTACTCAGTTTTCACGTGTACTATCTACTTCAACAAAAAGAAATTTAAAACAACATGACTTTATTCAGCACTCTACAAATATATAATTTAGAGGTCCTAAGTAACATTGAATCTAAAATTCAAAATATTTTGTATTTGAAATGTCCTCTAGAATCCATACAATAACCTCCGCTTGTCTCTAATGCCTTGCTACTCATCTTGCACTAGCAGCATTCACATCAACTGGGAACTTGTGGGAAACAAAGAATCTCAATCCTATCCCGGATGTGTTGAATTAGAAACTGTATTTCTGTATTTTAATAAAACGCCAGGCAATTCTTTTACGCATTAAAGTATGGATTTGCTATATCACTGCTTCTTGTCCTTCGCATACCTTATAGATACTTACATGGTCAAAAATCCAACTCTTGACAATCCACACTCCCCAAACTCCTCATGTCACTGGGGCAGGACTGCTCTGAAAGCCAATATACGTGACCACTTTGGTTAAAGCTCTCTGGTTTCTGCAGTAGTAAGGCATCAGGAGACTCTGGGGCCCACATTTCCTTAATTTGCATTTGCATGGGCAAAATGGACTCCAGATTTATCTTTGTTATAATAATAAAGGGAACAAACATGGGAAGCTTATTGGTAATAAATATGCCAGCCTCTTTCTCTGGCACCTTACAGTTCAGACCTCAGGGGGAACATAAACATATCCATGGATTATTTTTATAATCTCAAAGGGTCAGTTTTTCATCTTCAGAGAGTCAAATAGAATGAGAAAAGTTGTCTCTGGGAGAATAAGATCTCCATCAGAGAGGAAATAAAACCATGTTTTCTTCTCTAGAAAACTGAAGAAAGGTCATATATCACAAAACTAGATGTAGGACAAATAATAATATACTGTTCCATTAGAAGGGAAGAATGGAGAAATGACTCTTGCTGATAATAGTTCTTATATGTTAATGACTCAGAAATCAAAAGTTGGAAAAGGAGTGTTAGAAATTTTTAGCTAATGGTGCTGGGATCTGAGTGCTTCTGTGCTTTCTTTCACATAATATGGCTTTAAAGTGGTTATTATATTTATTATCTTTGCCATTTGTTGTTCCTCCCAATTCTGAAATGCCTGTGTAGCTGGAAAAAATGAAATCATCCAATTGTGCAATTTTTGAAAGTACTGGGGGTAAGGAAGAAGGGATGATGAAGGAAAGTAACTAATGTGCTCTACAAAGTAATGTGACTAATATGTCAAGAAGCCAATAACTCCATTGGCGCAGACGATGATCAAGCAGCCAGGAGGACCACTGCCTGTGAGGCAGAATGGACAAAATAGGTCATTTTCTGATAAATTTTAGGTCTTTGTATTTGGAAATATAAAGTGCTCAGTTTTGCCACACCTTGAATGAGTGAGTAAATGAGTTAATGGGTGAGTGAGCGAGTGTGTGTGCAAGTTTTGAAAAATCAGTGAAAGGAAATAAATTCCAGGTTGGGGTTAAGGAGATGAGAAAAAGGTTTGGGACCATGGGAGGGTAAGACCATAAACTACACTACGATGAGCCTAGGCTTAGAGCTTCATGTGCCTTCTACCTGAGTGGACATGTGACTCTTAGGCCTTCTGGAACTTGCTAGCACTCATCTGGAGAAGAAAAGACTTAAGGAATTGGAGTTTGAGCCAGACAGCTAGAAACTAGAGAGTGGGGTGACCAGCTGCTGTGTTCCCTTGACTGAAAAGACAAGCATGATAGTTGCAGCTCAAAATAGTAAACCAATCATATTGCAGGGTATGAAATTATCTCAGAGTGGCTGGTTTTTCTTATGTTTATATGAAAAAATCAGCAACTGTTTCTTTTTTTTTTTTTTTTTGAGACGGAGTCTCACTCTGTCGCCCAGGCTGGAGTGCAGTGGCGCTATCTTGGTTCACTGCAAGCTCCACCTCCCGGGTTCACACCATTCTCCTGCCTCAGCCTCCCGAGTAGCGGAGACTACAGATGCCCGCCACGATGCCCGGCTAATTTTTTTGTGTATTTTTAGTAGAGACGGGGTTTCACCGTGTTAGCCAGAGTGATCTCGATCTCCTGACCTCGTGATCTGCCCGCCATGGCCTCCCAAAGTGCCAAAGCCCAGCCGCAGCTATGTCTTTTGTATTCTCTCACATTCGGTTAAAAGAGGCTATTGAATATATTTTATCTATATAAAGAAATGCATTTTATTTGTCAACTATTAAAATCATTATTTTAAAAGATGAAAGTATTTAAATAGGTTCATCATTCATGTTATGATGCTTCTTATATACTTTATAATACCCACATATAACTAGTATGAGATAAATGCACATGCTGGTTTTACTACTAAGCAGCAGGAAGTTGTTATACATAGAAATTCACACTTCAGGAGTAGTTATCTATGATTATATGAGAAAGACCACTCTTCAGAGGTAACTATTGAAGGCATGTTTTTTATCCGTATCTCTTATTCACATCGGTAGTTTTGTTAATCAGCATAATGAATACTAGAAATAGATTTTTATTGTAGAAAATGATAACTCCTTTTTTTTTTTTTTTTTTTTGAGACGGAGTCTCACCCCGTCGCCCAGGCTGGAGTGCAGTGGTGCGATCTCGGCTCACTGCTGCAAGCTCTGCCTCCCAGGTCACGCCATTCTCCTGCCTCAGCCTCCCAAGTAGCTGGGACTACAGGTGCCCGCCACCACGCCTGGCTAATTTTTTGTATTTTTTAGTAGAGACGGGGTTTCACCGTGTTAGCCAGAATGGTCTCAATCTCCTGACCTCGTGATCCACCGGCCTTGGCCTCCCAAAGTGTTGGGATTACAGGCATGAGCCACTACGCCCGGCCAAAACTGACAACTTCTAATCAGTATAATTGGCATTCGAAACGAGCTGTCATTGGTAAAATTAGTGGTATTTAAGAGATACGGGCTGGCTAAAATATTCAGGAGCACCTCAAAGGCCAGAGAGCTGGGACTGCTTCAGTTTTACACAACAGGTTGTATAACTTCTTAGTGTCAGCTTGCTGATGGATGTTTGGTTACGAAGTACCTAGGCCATTTTGCTAGGGCATGTTTGTTTAAGGCATGTCTGCATATGTGGCAGCATTTTGTCTGAGGCTTGGTCTGAGGACATAGAGAAGTAACTGTCCTTCCCCCTACCTTAAGCATGTCAGCAGCTACTATTTTTTGAAAGCAAGTAATTAAGGGTTGTTTTAAAATAATTTATTAAAAACTTATTTACATGCATTTTTCATTTTTATCAGTCTTCCTTCACTAGTCTATTGATAACTCTGGGGGGATAAAAAGGTCAGCCATTGGCGTTGGGAGCCATAAGTGACATCCACCTTTGGCAATTCCCTGGGTGACAATAGCTATCATTTTCCAATTTGGTTTCCTGATGCACTTCTGCCTACTTAGACCCATCCCATTAGTCTCCATCTGTGGGGATATGAAGATTAACCTTACTCAGTGTTATGTTAGATATTTGAATTGGATATCAATTTCCTTTAGGGAAGGGACTATCAATCAATGTCAACCTATTATTGATGCAACACCCACGGTATGCACAGTATTGTTCTAAGTTTTTGGACAATTATCAAAATTACATACACTATAGACCATGGTCTCCCAGAACCCATGATCTGCAGGGGTGCAGAAGATTGGGTGCATTTAATTTCATTATCTGAAAATAATCTTTAGTCACAGCTGTCTATGACTTCACTGCTGGGGGATCTAATTTGTGGTGGATCACATGTGCTTTAAACTTCTTTCTTTTCTTTCATTCCATTATTCCTCCTTCCCTTCTTTTCTCTCTGCCTTCATCTTTCTCTTTTTTATTTATTTTTATCCCATTTCTCCCTCCCTTTCACCCTCTTTTTCCCTTCCTTTCTACCTTTCATTTGCTTATTGTTTTTATTTTTTGCCTGCACCTCTTTATTTAAGCATTTCCCTCAGATATTACAGCTTTTAATGTATTGTTTTGTTTTCCCTTTCTTCATATCATTAAAGCTAAATGGCTTCATTTAAAAGTAAATGATCTCAGCTGGGGCACAGTGGCTCACGCCTGTAATCCCAGCACTTTGGGAGGCCAAGGCAGGCAGATCACAAGGTCAGGAGATCAAGACTATCCTGGCCAATATGGTGAAACTCCGTCTCTAATAAAAAATACAAAAAGTCGTGCACCTGTAGTCCCAGCTACTAGGGAGGCTGAGGCAGGAGATTTGCTTGAATCCAGGAGGCAGAGGCCACAGTGAGCCGAGATTGCGCCACTGCACTTCAGCCTGGGTGACAGAGCGAGACTCCAACACACACACACACAAAAAGTTAATAATCTCTCCTCTCCCAGAATATGACTGCTGGATGCTGGGTTTTGAGTCCTTCTGTTACCATAACCTGAGTCCCGAGCTCTTTGGCTCTCCTTAGTATTACAATGACATTATAATGAGGAAAAAGTTGGCGAAAGTCTGCGCTGGAGTGCTTCTTGTTGCCAGGCAGCTGGATCTGGTCAGGTCCATGTCGGGTCATGCCAGAGTCTCACTTCAATCGCCTGGGAAGGCGTTACTCAAGGACATAAGCAGTTGGTTTTACCTTTTAAGGTTAGAAATTTGACTTGCTCCATGAAGTTAGGAGGGGACCCCACTTTCTGCTTTGTGATTTGGGTCAGTTTGTCAAGGGAGGCAGGAAGGTAGGGTAGGGAATATGTCAGGACGTGTGAAGCCCACTGGGATTTTTGCTAGTTGTGTCTCTGCCAGGATTAAATTTCTTCCCTTTACTGTCTCATTTCCTCTTTCAGGCCATGCTAAAGGCAACTGGCCTTCACTGAACTTTAGTATATTTCCAAATAGCCTAGATACACCTAAACCTTCCCATGCATGGAAGCTCATCTTACTACTGTAGGACTCAGGCATTTTGGGGTTTGAACCTTGGCTCTCACATCCTGATTCTATGCATTGGATAAGGTGTCTGAATTCTCTCTAGTTTCTTCATCCATAAACTAGAGGCTGTGATCTTTACTCCATAGTATATAAGGTATATAGAGTATTCTCCCCAACTTTGGTTATTGCCATAACTCCTGCCTTATTTTTAACCCAGTTCTTGGTTTCCCATCTTACTGGACCCAACCCTCTACTGCACTGCACTGGGATGATCTGCCTGTGTTCATCCATCAGGTATTAGAGCCAGATGTGTCTCCTGATGTCAGCATTCCTGTCCCCATCAGAGCATCTGCGCTCCACCCAGCCCACCAATACACGCAGGGCTGGAGTGATCACAGAGGGTCTGGACTCTTTTGTAATTTGTACCATGCACACCAGGGGCCCTGAATGCCAGGAGGATTTATTTTAATTAAGAAGGTCAGGTTGGGCACAGTGGCTCACGCCTGTAATCCCAGAGCTTTGGGAGGCTGAGGCGGGTGGATCACGAGGTCAGGAGATTGAGACCATCCTGGCTAACATGGTAAAACCCCGTCTCTACTAAAAAATACAAAAAATTAGCCAGGCATGGTGGCATGTGCCTGTAGTCCCAGCTACTTGGGAGGCAGAGGCAGGAGAATGGCGTGAACCCGGGAGGCGGAGCTGGCAGTGAGCTGAGATCGTGCTACTGCACTCCAGCCTGGGTGACAGAACAAGACTCCGTCTCAAAAAAAAAAAAAAAAAAAGAAGAAGATCAACAATTTTTCCCTCCATTTTCTCTCAGTAGTCATAAATCTAAATAATAACCTCACCACAGTATTACCTGTTTGGAAGGAGTTAGAAATCTGAGGCATCAAAGAGCTTAGGATTTTAGGACCTGGAGTCAGAAAGGCTGGGCTTCAAATTCTGGCTTTGTTTTTCAGTAGCTATGTGAATTTGGGGACATTTTAACAGTTTCGAGCCTTAATTTCAACCCCATCTATTTATCTAAAGGTAGCAGTTTCCTTGTGGAGTTATAGAATGGTCTGGGACATTGGAGACATAGATTCAGATCTTGCCTCTACTGTTAATGGAATGAACAATTTTGAGAAAAATCTATCTTTCTGTTTCTGTTTCCTCATATATAAAATTTGGAAAATAATGCACAGAGGATTGTGGTAAAGATTAATGAGGCAAGCTCTTTTTCGTGGCACCTTGAGGGTGATCAGCTGTTTCAGGAGAAAGCTGCACATCTCCTTCCCAGCTACTGGCTGCCAGAAATTCACTGAAGTAGATAATGACGGCAAACCTCATACCTTTGTGAGAAGCGTATGGCCACAGAAATTGCTGCTGACACTCTGAGTGAAGAGTAGAAGGGTTATGTGTACAAAATCAGTAGTGGGAACAACAAACAAGTTTCCTCATGAAGCAGGGTATCTTGACCATGGCCATGTCTGCCAGCTGCCGAGCAGGGGTATTCCTGTAATAGACCAAGGAGGACTCGGGAAAGGAGGTGCTAATCTGTTCTGGGTTTATTGTGGACGCCAATCTGTGTGTTCTCACTTTGGTTATTTTTATTTTATTTTTTGTTTAAGGAGGAAGATATTCTTGGACTGCCTTACTACTGTGCCTCATCACCTGGGGCCTGAAAGAGCTAGCGGTGTCTGCAAATTTTCCAACTCTCTAAAGAAGATGATGTCCACCAGTTTGCTATGAGAAAGCCCTTGAACAAAGACGGTAAGAAACTCAGGACCAAATTGCTAGAGAGTCAGTGTCTTGTTACTCAGCATGTTCTGCAATACAGATGTGAGCACATTGTTCTAAACAAACAACGTACTTGAAAAAAATAAGGACTAGGCAACAGAATATGATAAAATTTTGCCCAAGACACCAAAGAAGGCCAAAGACAAACAAAACAATAGGAACGGATTGCCAAGAGATGGAAGCTGTCTTCTCTGAGGGCTTCTGAGTCCAGTCGAAAATAAGATGTTCTAAGAGTAACAAATAAGATCAGACTTCAAAAAAAAAAAAAAAAGATTAAATGAGACAAAAAAATCTATGACTACATTTACCTACAAAAGGCTTTGCAAATGTTAGCAAATGTTATTTCTAGTTCTGAGAATCATGCTCTCACATAAGGCTAATCACTGAATGAGTTAAACCAGGAAAGAAGGATGGAGTCGTTTTCAATCTGCTTTTCATGGTACCCCTGGCTTGACTAGGTTTCTCTGACTTTCTCTAGTTCTCATGCCTCGCTCATGTATCGCTCCTAGGACCCTCTACTTCCTCTCCTTTGTCTTACCTAGCCCAACCTGAGCCAACAAACAACAATAACAACAAAAAAATCATTTGTTTTTAAATCGCTCTTGTTCCTGTCTGCTATGCTATTTCTAGCTTCCAACATTTTTTTCTCTCTGAGAGAGACACACCTCTTAGAATTGCATTCACTGTGAGGAAGTGCGGGGTAGCACAGTAGGCCTGAGAGCCCACTCATGGCTGTAGCTGGTCCCCAAAGCAAGCTGCTTTCATTTAGGGCGGCTTCTGGACATGAATCTTTTGACAAGACTGCCAATGGATTCAGGAGGCAGGGAAGACCTCTGAAAAGCTCTCTCTGTGTTTCTGTTCAGGATGAACTTGCAACTAATCTCAGTGCAGGATGCCTTTGGCACTTGTGATGATTAATTTTATGTGTCAACTTTGCTGCCAAGAGGGATGCTTAGATAGCTGGTAAAACATTATTTCTGGGTGTGTCTGCAGTGGTGTTCCTGGAACAGATTAGCATTTCAATCAGTGGGCTGAGTCAAAAAGATCCACTCTCACCAATGTGAGTGGAACAAAATGGCAGAAGAAGGGGGAATTCTATCTTTCTCTTTTTGTTTCTTCTCTTTCTTCTTGAGCTGGGACATCCATCTTCTCCTCCCTTAGGTATTGGAGCTTGGGCCTTTGGACTTAAGACTTCAGTTCCTCTGGCCCTCAGACTTTCAGACTTGTACTGAATTACAGCACTGACTTTCCTAGTTCTCCAGATTGCAGATGGAAGATTGTAGAACTTCTCAGCCTTCATAATCAGGGTGAGCCAATGCCTTATAATACACTGCCTTATACTGTATCTCTGTATAGCTATTGGTTCTGATTCTCTAGAAAACCCTGACTAATACAGCATCACAGTGCCCTTAAGAGAACATCTCTGCATGAACACCTAGAGCATTTGTGCCTTAGAAGGCATTCCCTTTTGATTGCAAATAAAGAATATGAGGAATAAATCTCTATGTGCAAGAAAATAGTTGCTGTTAGAAATTCTCCCTAAACTTAAACATCGTCAAACAGAGACTGTTTGAAGAACAATATTGGGAATTAGTTTATATTGGAAGCATATTCTATCTCTAAAGAACCTCATGATGTTACAGCTTGATAGTCCAGTTTGGAGGCCCAAACTCAAATGTCAGTAGGAGGCAGGCACAGAACCTAGATGAGAGAAGTCACCTGGAGGGGACCATGGCATCAGCACAGCACAGACATCTAAAGGGACAGAGACAAATCCACTTCTGATGAGTGTTGCCTTGATGCTCAATGTTGTCAGTTTCTCCATGTATTAAGAGAAACTGGATTCTCATGTGAAATGCTTTTAAATATTTGCAAATGATTAAACAAACAAAAGCACCAAGTGATTGTGTGTTATAATTGCCAATCTAGTTAATACGCCTTTTTTGTTTTCTTTTCTTTTTAAAGGAAGCTGAGTCTCAGCAATGAGAAATGACGGTTACCCAGAAAGTTGTTGGAGAAAATTGTTCTAGATAATTGTCTGGATGGTAAGGCCCTAAAGTTCATTTATTAAGACCAAGTCCATGGCCACTCAACCCCTACAGATATATTGATGGAACCGAGTTGTGATAGATCAAATAATTAATCTCACGCCTTTTCAATCACATCATAAGTATATCCATGCCATTACCATGGCCTTGTGGTGGGTGGAGTGTATTTGCCCATCCTTGACTTTGGGTTTGACCTTGTGGTTAATGGGATATTAGCAGATGCAACTCAAACAGAGACTTGAAATGTGCTAGCATGTTGGTCTTGCCCTCTTCCGCCAACACCATGAGGAGAACATGCCCCATGGAAATGCTAGTACCAGAACAAGTGGCACCTGGACCTGACTTGCAACCTGGAGAAAAGTCAGATGGCATTCAGGCAAAATTAACAGTATCCCAGCTAGTCTGCTGATGAGCATGAGATGATGCTTATTTTTCTGTGCTGCTGGGATTTTGTGGTTGTTTGTTATGTAGTGAGAACTGATGAATAAATACACATAGAATTGTGCTCCTATCCAACCCAGAGGAAATTTACATCCTTAATGAAACTCCAATTACCACTTCCCCAATGCAAGATATATAGCAACATACCACAGATGGGGTGGCTTAAACAACAGAAATTTATTCTCTCACAGTTCTTGAAGGCTAGACGTCCAAGGTCAAGGTGTTGGCATGGTTAGTTCTCCTGAGGCCTCTCTTCTTGGCTTGCAGATGGCCACCTCCTCCTGTGTGCTCAGTCTCTCCTCTGTGCACACACATCCCTGGTGTCTCTCTGTCCAAATTTCCTCTGCTTGTAAGGACACCAGTCAGACTGAATTAGGACCCAACTTAAGAATTTCATTTTAACTTAATCACTTCCTTAAAGAACTTATCTCCAAACATAGTCACATTCTGAGATGTGGAAGTTGGGGCTTCAACATGGATTTTGAGAGGGACACAATTCAGTCCCTAATAGACAGGTTATATTTGACTAGGGTGACCATTTTTTGTCGGAACCCAGACACAGTAAGAGTACTAAAATGTCGAACCACTTCAGATGCTAGGATAACCAGTGTAAACTAGGGCTGAATATATGTCCATACCATCTGGTGGTGCTGGTGATAGGGGTGTATTCAGCCTCCTTCACTAGGGATGTGGGTCTATTCCAACTGTTTTGACCACTGTTATAAAAGCTTGTTTCAGTTCTCAGGCTGACTCAGGAAGGCCTCAGCTGACCAAAGTGAAAAAGGATTTAATTAACCTCCTTGACTATCACCCCTTATCTGCTTTCTCTCTTCTGCCAGGTAATCCCCTCTCACCTCTCCTCAAAAGTTTGCACATAGGCCTGGTCCCTTGGGCAGCCTTTGTGTTTAGGCTGCACAAACCTTGAAGTCAGACAAAGTAGCACTTTTCATTTACCGTGAATACTTAGTAACATTCGTGAGCTCTATAGATTCTGTTAACAATTTTTCATGCAGAATGAGAATGTTCCCCTCACTCACCACCAATGAACATAATCTAATTTTCAAAATCACAATAAATAATTCTTTTTCCTTATTTCTTACTGTTTCTACCTCTTGTACTTTGACACCTTCCTATATTCAGATATCAGGTGAATGTTTTTTTTTTTTCTTTTTGTAACAGAGTTTGACTCTTGTTGCCCAGGTTGGAGTGCAATGGTGTGATCTCTGATCACTGCAACCTCTGCCTCCCAGGTTCAAGCAATTCTCCTGCCTCAGCTTCCCTTGCGCATAGCTGGGATTACAGGTGCCCGCCACCACACCTGGCTAATTTTTGTATTTTTAGTAGAGACAGGGTTTTGCCATGTTGGCCAGGTTGGCCTAAAACCCCTGACCTCAGGTGATCTGCCTGCCTCAACCTCCCAAAGTGCTGGGATTACAGGAGTGAGCCACCACGCCCGGCTGAACTTTCTTGAGTAGCAACCCCATTGGACATTTAGTCCAGTCTTTCTTGTCTTGCAGAGAACCTGCAAAACCAGCCAGGCTTCTTTCTATGGGGGCAACTGAGACATGGACAAGAAAGGCAATCATTTTTAGATCCTGGGAATGACTCAAGAGGAAGGTTTGACATCACTAGGCTGCTTCTCAGTGTATCGCTGATCACACAGCAGTGGCAACAGCAGAATGAAAATTGGCTAGACACCTGAAGCTGGAACATCAGGAGTATATGAGGCACCACTTTTAGTACTCCAAATGACTCTCTGGTGCAACCTTTCCTTGCATGTGGGTACACCTGTGTTTATAGCATGAGCAGATGTGTGGCTGGTTGCTGATGCCATCATGAAAGATAATACCCAGTGCCCATGTTGTAGGATTGTCTGAACCACTGAAGACTTTTTGCCTTTTCTTAATAACAGTGACTCTGAACCTGGGCTGCACTTTAGATCATGTGGTCACGTGGAGAGCTTTCAAAAATCCTGACACTCAAATAACACTCCTGGCCAATTAAAACCATTGGAGGTAAGATCTAGGCATCAGTATTTGTTTAAATTTTTTTTGTTTTTGTTTTTTGAGATAGGGTCTTGCTCTGTCCCCCAGGCTAGAGTGTAGTGGTATGATAATAGCTCACTGCAGCCTCCAACTTCTGGGCTCAAGTGATCCTTTTGCTTCTGCCTCCCAAGTAGCTAGGCCTACAGGCACCCACCACCACAACTGGCTTATTAAAAATCTTTTGTTTTGTAGAGATATGGTCTTGCTATGTTGCCTGGGGTTGGCATCAGTATTTTTAATATCTCTGCTGATTATCCCATGGTGCAGCAAAGTTTGAGAAGTTCCTGGCTACTCAAAGCACAGTTAGTGATCAACAGCATAGCCATCCCTGGGAGCTTGTCAGAAATGCAGAATCTCAGGCCCCACCCCAGACCTGCAGAATCAGAATCTGTGTTTTATCAAGCTCCCTGGGTGATTCCTATCCACATTAATGTTTGAAGAGCTCCGAGCTAGATCAGCTGTTCTTACCTTTGCCTGCACATTAGTAACGTCTGGGGAGCTTTGAAAATGCTGGTGCTCTTGGCTGCACGGCGAACTCCACTCAGTCACAACCACGGGAGTGAGCACCAGGAGCCAGGATTGTTTTTTTAGATCTCTGTGGTGATTCAAATTGAGAACCACTGCTCTAGGCTCTGAACATTTATCTCTGTTTGTAGCCCTTGTTCCCAGCACACAAATGCGAAGGGCTTGAGAGGTCTTTGAACCATGCTCTTGCCCGATGCCGTCACACCAGCCAGGAGAGATGTTACATCAGAGGAGTTGCACAGTGATTGCAGCTGGGGCTTCTCTACTGCCTTGGTGCTGCCTCATTTGTAAAGAAACCATGGCTGGTGGCACCTGGAGGTTCTTGAAGTGAATACTAACAGAGGGTCAGAAATAGTGCCCAGACATTTATTAGGAACCATCAGGAAAAGCTCTTCCAGAAGGAGATTCAGAGCTGTCTCCCTCCTGCAGTTACACTGGCATGGGCCAGATCAAGTGGGAATGAGTAGGAAAACACCCCAAGTTGTGAAGGCCTAAGATGCCTGGAAATAACTTTAGGATCAAACTACCTTCTTTTTTTTTTTCTTTGAGACCAAGTTTCACTCTTACAGCCCAGGCTGGAGTGCAGTGGCATGATCTCGGCTCACCCCAACCTCCACCTCCCAGGTTCAAGTGATTCTCCCGCCTCAGCCTCCCGAGTAGCTGGGATTACAGGCATGTGCCACCACCCCCGGCTATTTTTGTATTTTTAGTAGAGACAGGGTTTCTCCATGTTGATCAGGCTGGTCTCGAACTCCTAACCTCAGGTGATCCACGCGCCTCAGCCTCCCAAAGTGTTGGGATTACAGGTGTGAGCCACCATGCCCGGCAATCATACTACCTTCTTTGGTGCTGTTGAATGTTCTTAGCCAATGGCATTATTTACTTACTCTATAAATAATACCATTTTTATTCTATTAAATGCTTAACAGTACAAATGTTATGGGTTTAATTGTGTCTCCCTAAAACAGATATGTTAAAATCCTAACCCCTAGTAGCTCAGAATGTGACCTTATTTCAAAATAAGGTGTTTACAAAAGTAATCAAGTTAAGATTAGGTCATTCAAGTGGGCTCTGAGCTGATATGACTGATGTCCTTATAAAAAGAGGAAATCTGGACACAGGCAGGCACGTAGAGGGAAGACAACATGAAGGCCCATAGGGAGAAGATGGCCGTGACTGTAGTGATCCATCTACAAGTCCAGAAATGCCGAGGATTTTGTTGGCAAACACTGGATGCTAGCGAGAGGCAAGAAAGTGTTTCCTCTAGAGCCCTCAGAGAGAGCATGGCCCGACAACACCTTGATTTCAGAGGTCTAGCCTCCACGACTGTGAGACTATAGATTTCTGTTGTTTTAAGCCACCTAGGTTTTAGTAGATTGTTACAATAGTCCTAGGAAACTAATACAAGCAGTAAGTTTAAAAATGAATTAAGAAGACATTTTAAAAATTAAATCTAAAGAAAAAAATCAAACTGGAAGAGGAAATTATAAAACTGAATAGTTCTTTTGAAAGATTATTTTTATTGATAAATACAGGGGCACAGATGCTTAAAATAAAAAGCTGAAGAGCGTTTTGCTTAAAGATGTCATATTTTCCAGCAAGCAATGAAGGGAACTTAGAGCCATTTGTGGAAATGTGTTTTCCCCTTTGAAATCATTAAAACATACATTGTTGCTCTTTATGCTAGTTTTATGATGCATGTCAGAATTCCAAATTAAGTATTGTTTAGATGCTTGGGCACCAAGAGTTGTTTCTCAAGGAGACCTAAGAATGGGCAGATAATACCTTTTTATACCGAAGCAGTGAATCCTTACTCAATGGGCAAGATGTATTTTATAGTAGGGTTTTATTACAATATCAAAATATTTTGACAGGCAAAAGACTAAGAATACAGAAAGACCTCTGTGTTCTACAAACCATAATAGCTAGCACATTTGCCAAGAAGTTAGACACTGCCTTTTATAACATGTTCCTATCTTTTGTTTCATTCTTTGCTTCTATGCCAGTAGACCTGGCAGTGCTAAATCCAAGAGACCTAGAAACCTTTTCATATTTCCCCTCCCAAGAGCCACAGATGAAAGTACCCTTGCTAACTTTGCTGAGCTTTTTCATCAGCTCCTGAAGTTTCTACAAAAGTATGTTGCTGACCAGGAAACTAGGTCAGGCAATTGTTCTGCAATAAAGATGATCTTTTGAAGTGTCTCAGCAGCAGCCTAAGTTTAACAGGAGTCCTGTGGATCATGCTCTTCACAAATTGAGCTTCAGGCCTCAGATATAATTTCTCCTTTAATAACAATAAAAAAAATCGTTGCCCTTTTTTTTTCCCCCACTTGCCTCTGGGTTTTCTGATTGATGAACCTATTCACTTAAACAGAGACTTTTAAAAAACACTTTAAAAAATAAGACTACTTCTTGAAATATATTTGCCAAGAATAGCTATCTCTAGAAACTCGATAAAGCTAGTACATCTGAAACACTGCCATGCTGCCATAGGACGCACACCATTGAATTGGGCAGAATCTCTAAGAGGTGCTTCGACTGTGGTTTGAATAGGATTTGATCTTTCCGAGTCAGAGGTATTTTCCAGGTCTTGGGATCCCCCCCCCCCCCCCGCCCCCAACCAACAGAGCCATTTTCTCCCTTAGTTCCCCAATTAGAGAAGAAATAAATTGTGGTCTTATTTTTATTTAAACTGACAAGATTAGCATATTCAGAGTGAAATATGTATAACTCATAGGATCAGATACCTTTCAATGGGGACATGAATTATGAATCAATGAAAGAAGCTGTCACCAGCCATGTTACCTTGATATTAATAGCATAAGCAGTCAATGTTGGAAGTAGCTGGAGCACATTTTCCATTAAATCCTTCTTGTCTATCAGGAATGAGATAGAGACAGAGGAGGGAAATGGCAGAAAGGTGAGTGTGGGCTGAGAGACAGAAGGATACTATTTATGAGGATTTCTTTTTTTTTTTTTTCTTCTTTTTTATTTTATTTTATTTTATTTTTTTATTATACTTTAGGGTTTTAGGGTACATGTGCACAATGTGCAGGTTTGTTACATATGTATCCATGTGCCATGTTGATTTCCTGCACCCATCAACTCGTCATTTAGCATTAGGTGTATCTCCTAATGCTGTCCCTCCCCCCTCCCCCCACCCCACAACAGTCCCCGGAGTGTGATGTTCCCCTTCCTGTGTCCATGAGTTCTCATTGTTCAATTCCCACCTATGAGTGAGAACATGCGGTGTTTGGTTTTTTGTCCTTGTGATAGTTTACTGAGAATGATGTTTTCCAGTTTCATCCATGTCCCTACAAAGGACACGAACTCATCATTTTTTAGGGCTGCATAGTATTCCATGGTGTATATGTGCCACATTTTCTTAATCCAGTCTATTGTTGTTGGACATTTGGGTTGGTTCCAACTCTTTGCTATTGTGAATAGTGCCGCAATAAACATACGTGTGCATGTGTCTTTATAGCAGCATGATTTATAGTCCTTTGGGTATATACCCAGTAATGGGATGGCTGGGTCAAATGGTATTTCTAGTTCGAGATCCCTGAGGAATCGCCACACTGACTTCCACAATGGTTGAACTAGTTTACAGTCCCACCAACAGTGTAAAAGTGTTCCTATTTCTCCACATCCTCTCCAGCACCTGTTGTTTCCTGATTTTTTAATGATGGCCATTCTAACTGGTGTGAGATGGTATCTCACTGTGGTTTTGATTTGCATTTCTCTGATGGCCAGTGATGATGAGCATTTCTTCATGTGTTTTTTGGCTGCATAAATGTCTTCTTTTGAGAAGTGTCTGTTCATGTCCTTTGCCCACTTTTTGATGGGGTTGTTTGTTTTTTTCTTATAAATTTGTTTGAGTTCATTGTAGATTCTGGATATTAGCCCTTTGTCAGATGAGTAGGTTGCAAAAATTTTCTCCCATTCTGTAGGTTGCCTGTTCACTCTGATGGTAGTTTCTTTTGCTGTGCAGAAGCTCTTTAGTTTAATGAGATCCCATCTGTCAATTTTGGCTTTTGTTGCCATTGCTTTTGGTGTTTTAGACATGAAGTCCTTGCCCACGCCTATGTCCTGAATAGTATTGCCTAGGTTTTCTTGTAGGATTTTAATGGTTTTAGGTCTAACATATAAGTCTTTAATCCATCTTGAATTAATTTTTGTATAAGGTGTAAGGAAGGCATCCAGTTTCAGCTTTCTACATATGGCTAGCCAGTTTTCCCAGCACCATTTATTAAATAGGGAATCCTTTCCCCATTTCTTGTTTTTGTCAGGTTTGTCAAAGATCAGATAGTTGTAGCTATGCGGCATCATTTCTGAGGGCTCTGTTCTGTTCCATTGATCTATGTCTCTGTTGTGGTACCAGTACCATGCTGTTTTGGTTACTGTAGCCTTGTAGTACAGTTTAAAGTCAGGGAGCGTGATGCCTCCAGCTTTGTTCTTTTGGCTTAGGATTGACTTGGCGATGCGGGCTCTGTTTTGGTTCCATATGAACTTTAAAGTAGTTTTTTCCAATTCTGTGAAGAAAGTCATTGGTAGCTTCATGGGGATGGCATTGAATCTATAAATTACCTTGGGCAGTATGGCCATTTTCACGATATTGATTCTTCCAACCCGTGAGCATAGAATGTTCTTCCATTTGTTTGTGTCCTCTTTTATTTCATTGAGCAGTGGTTTGTAGTTCTCCTTGAAGAGATCCTTCACATCCCTTGTAAGTTGGATTCCTAGGTATTTTATTCTCCTTGAAGAAATTGTGAATGGGAGTTCACTCATGATTTGGCTCTCTGTTTGTCTGTTATTGGTGTATAAGAATGCTTGTGATTTTTGTACATTAATTTTGTATCCTGAGACTTTGCTGAAGTTGCTAATCAGCTTAAGGAGATTTTGGGCTGAGACACTGGGGTTTTCTAGATATACAATCATGTCATCTGCAAACAGGGACAATTTGACTTCCTCTTTTCCTAATTGAATACCCTTTATTTCCTTCTTCTGCCTGATTGCTCTGGCCAGAACTTCCAGCACTATGTTGAATAGGAGCAGTGAGAGAGGGCATCCCTGTCTTGTGCCAGTTTTCAGAGGGAATGCTTCCAGTTTTTGCCCATTCAGTATGATATTGGCTGTGGGTTTGTCGTAGATAGCTCTTATTATTTTGAGATACGTCCCATGAATACCTAATTTATTGAGAGTTTTTAGCATGAAGGGTTGTTGAATTTTGTCAAAGGCCTTTTCTGCATCTATTGAGATAATCATGTGGTTTTTGTCTTTGGTTCTGTTTATATGCTGGATTACATTTATTGATTTGCATATGTTGAACCATGCTTGCATCCCAGGGATGAAGCCCACTTGATTATGGTGGATAAGCTTTTTGATGTGCTGCTGGATTCGGTTTGCCAGGATTTTATTGAGGATTTTTGCATCAATGTTCATCAAGGATATTGGTCTGAAATTCTCTTTTTTGGTTATGTCTCTGCCAGGCTTTTGTATCAGGACGATGCTGGCTTCGTAAAATGTGTTAGGGAGGATTCCCTCTTTTTCTATCGATTGGAATAGTTTCAGAAGGAATGGTACCAGTTCCTCCTTGTACCTCTGGTAGAATTCAGCTGTGAATCCATCAGGTCCTGGACTCTTTTTAGTTGGTAAGCTATTGATTATTGCCACAATTTCAGAACCTGTTATTGGTCTATTCAGAGATTCAACTTCTTCCTGGTTTAGTCTTGGGAGGGTGTATTTGTTGAGGAATTTATCCATTTCTTCTAGATTTTCTAGTTTATTTGCATAGAGGTGTTTGTAGTATTCTCTGATGGTAGATTGTATTTCTGTGGGATCGGTGGTGATATCCCCTTTTTCGTTTTTTATTGCGTCTACTTGATTCTTCTCTCTTTTCTTCTTTATTAGTCTTGCTAGCGGTCTATCAATTTTGTTGATCTTTTCAAAAAACCAGCTCCTGGATTCACTAATTTTTTGAAGGGTTTTTTGTGTCTCTATTTCCTTCAGTTCTGCTCTGATTTTAGTTATTTCTAGCCTTCTGCTAGCTTTTGAATGTGTTTGCTCTTGCTTTTCTAGTTCTTTTAATTGTGATGTCAGGGTGTCAATTTTGGATCTTTCCTGCTTTCTCTTGTGGGCATTTAGTGCTATAAATTTCCCTCTACACACTGCTTTGAACGTGTCCCAGAGATTCTGGTATGTTGTGTCTTTGTTCTTGTTGGTTTCAAAGAACATCTTTATTTCTGCCTTCATTTCATTATGTACCCAATAGTCATTCAGGAGCAGGTTGTTCAGTTTACATGTAGTTGAGCGGTTTTGAGTGAGTTTCTTATTCCTGAGTTCTAGTTTGATTGCACTGTGGTCTGAGAGACAGTTTGTTATAATTTCTGTTCTTTTCCATTTGCTGAGGAGAGCTTTACTTCCAACTATGTGGTCAATTTTGGAATAGGTGTGGTGTGGTGCTGAAAAAAATGTATATTCTGTTGACTTGGGGTGGAGAGTTCTGTAGATGTCTATTAGGTCCACTTCATGTAGAGCTGAGTTCAATTCCTGGATATCCTTGTTAACCTTCTGTCTCGTTGATCTGTCTAATGTTGACAGTGGGGTGTTAAAATCTCCCATTATTATTGTGTGGGAGTTTAAGTCCCTTTGTAGGTCACTGAGGACTTGCCTTATGAATCTGGGTGCTCCTGTGTTGTGTGCATATATATTTAGGATAGTTAGCTCTTCTTGTTGAATTGATCCCTTTACCATTATGTAATGTCCTTCTTTGTCTCTTTTGATCTTTGTTGGTTTAAAGTCTATTTTATCAGAGACTAGGATTGCAACCCCTGCCTTTTTTTGTTTTCCAGTTGCTTGATAGATCTTCCTCCATCCCTTTATTTTGAGTCTATGTGTGTCTCTGCACGTGAGATGGGTTTCCTGAATACAGCACACTGATGGGTCCTGACTCCTTATCCAGTTTGCCAGTCTGTGTCTTTTGATTGGAGCATTTAGCTCATTTACATTTAACGTTAATATTGTTATGTGTGAATCTGATCCTGTCATTATGATGTTAGTTGGTTATTTTGCTCGTTAGTTGCTATAGTTTCTTCCTCGCCTCGATGGTCTTTACAATTTGGCGTGTTTTTGCAGTGGCTGGTACCAGTTGTTCCTTTCCATGTTTAGTGCTTCCTTCAGGAGCTCTTTTAGGGCAGGCCTGGTGGTGACAAAATCACTCAGCATTTGCTTGTCTGTAAAGGATTTTATTTCTCCTTCACTTATGAAGCTTAGTTTGGCTGGATATGAAATTCTGGGTTGAAAATTCTTTTCTTTAAGAATGTTGAATATCGGCCCCCACTCTCTTCTGGCTTGTAGAGTTTCTGCTGAGAGATCAGCTGTTAGTCTGATGGGCTTCCCTTTGTGGGTAACCCGACCTTTCTCTCTGGCTGCCCTTAACATTTTTTCCTTCATTTCAACTTTGGTGAATCTGACAATTATGTGTCTTGGAGATGCTCTTCGCGAGGAGTATCTTTGTGGCATTCTCTGTATTTCCTGAATCTGAATGTTGGCCTGCCTTGCTAGATTGGGGAAGTTCTCCTGGATAATATCTTGCAGAGTGTTTTCCAACTTGGTTCCATTCTCCCCATCATTTTCAGGTACACCAATCAGACGTAGGTTTGGTCTTTTCACATAGTCCCAAATTTCTTGGAGACTTTGTTCATTTCTTTTTATTCTTTTTTCTCTAAACTTCCCTTCTCTCTTCATTTCATTCATTTCATCTTCCATCAGCGATACCCTTTCTTCCAGTTGATCACATCTGCTACTGAGGCTTCTGCAATCTTCGCGTAGTTCTCGAAACTTGGCTTTCAGCTCCATCAGCTCCAAGCCCTTCTCTCCATTGGTTATTCTAGTTATCCATTCTTCTAATTTTTTTTCAAAGTTTTTAACTTCTTTGCTACTGTTTTGAATTTCCTCTCATAGCTCAGAGTAGTTTGATCATCTGAAGCCTTCTTCTCTCAACTCATCAAAGTCATCCTCCATCCAGCTTTGTTCCGTTGCTGGTGAGGAACTGCGTTCCTTTGGAGGAGGAGAGGTGCTCTGTTTTTTAGAGTTTCCAGTTTTTTTGGTCTGTTTTTTCCCCATCTTTGTGGTTTTATCTACTTTTTGTCTTTGATGATGGTGATGTACAGATGGGTTTTTGTTGTGGATGTCCTTCTGTTTGTTAGTTTTCCTTCTACCAGACAGGACCCTCAGCTGCAGGCCTGTTGGAGTTTACTAGAGGTCCACTCTAGACCCTGTTTGGCTGGGTGTCAGCACCGGTGGCTGCAGAACAGCGGATTTTCGTGAGACCACAAATTCAGCTGTCTGATAGTTCCTCTGAAAGTTTTGTCTCAGAGGTGTATCCGGCTGAATGAGGTGTCAGTCTGTCCCTACTTGGGGGGTGCCTCCCAGTTAGGCTGCTCAGGGGTGAGGGACCCACTTTAGGAGGCAGTCTGTCCCTTCTCAGATCTCCAGCTGTGTGCTGGGAGAACCACTACTCTCTTCAAAGCTGTCAGTCAGACAGGGACATTTAAGGCTGTGGAGGTTCTTGCTGAGTTTTTGTTTGTCTGTGCCCTGCCCCCAGAGGTGGAGCCTACAGAGGCAGGCAGGCCTCCTTGAGCTGTGGTGGGCTCCACCCAGTTCAAGCTTCCTGGCTGCTTTGTTTACCTAAGCAAGCCTGGGCAATGGCGGGCGCCCCTCCCCCAGCCTCGCTACCGCCTTGCAGCTTGATCTCAGACTGCTGTGCTAGCAATCAGCGAGACTCCGTGGGCATAGGACCCTCTGAGCCAGGTGCGGGACACAATCTCCTAGTGTGCCGTTTTCCAGGCCCGTTGGAAAAGCGCAGTATTAGGATGGGACTGACCTGATATTCCAGGTGCCGTCTGTTTCCCCTTTCTTTGACTAGGAAAGGGAACTCCCTGACCCCTTGCGTTTCCCGAGTGAGGCAATGCCTCGCCCTGCTTCGGCTAGCGCACAGTGCGCTTCACCGACTGTCCTGCACCCACTGTTAGGCACTCCCTAGTGAGATGAAACTGGTACCTCAAGCAGAAATGCAGAAATCACCCGTCTTCTGTGTCGCTGGGTCTGGGAGCTGGAGACCGGAGCTGTTCCTATTCGGCCATCTTGGCTCTACCCCGAGGATTTCTTTTTACAACCAATGGAGTTCAGATAAATTACTTGTTGGAATCCCCAGTGAATTCAGGTTCATTCAGATTACGTGACCTGAGCAGAGACATCATCACTAAATTAACCTTACTGGTCTATAACAAGGGTCAGCAAACAATGGCTGCTGCCTTTCTTCATGTGAGTTCAGTGAAGAATGGTTTTTACGTTTTTAAATAGTTAAAAAAAAATCAAAAGAATATTATTGGTGGAGCCAAGATGGCCGAATAGCAACAGCTCCGGTCTACAGCTAACAGCCTGAGCGACAGAGAAGACGGGTGATTTCTGCATTTCCGTTTGAGGTAATGGGTTCATCTCACTAGGGAGTGCCAAACAGTGGGTGCAGGACAGTTGGTGCAGCGCACCCTGCGTGAGCCAAAGCAGGGCAAGGCATTGCCTCACTCAGGAAGCGCAAGGGGTCAGGGAGTTCCCTTTCCTAGTCAAAGAAAGGGGTGACAGACAGCACCTGGAAAATCGGGTCAGTCCCACCCTAATACTGCGCTTTTCCAACGGGCTTGGAAAACGGCACACCAGGAGATTGTGTCCCGCACCTGGCTCAGAGGGTCCTATGCCCACGGAGTCTTGCGGACTCTGGACTCACAGCAGTCTGAGATCAAACTGCAAGGCCACAGCGAGGCTGGGGGAGGGGCGCCCGCCATTGCCCAGGCTTGCTTAGGTAAACAAAGCAGCCAGGAAGCTCGAACTGGGTGGAGCCCCCCACAGCTCAAGGGGGCCTGCCTGCCTCTGTAGGCTCCACCTCTGGAGGCAGGGCACAGACAGACAAAAATTCAGCAGGAACCTCTAAAGACTTAAATGTCCCTGTCTGACTGACAGCTTTGAAGAGAGTAGTGGTTCTCCCAGCACGCAGCTGGAGATCTGAGAAGGGACAGACTGCCTCCTAAAGTGGGCCCCGGACCCCCGAGCAGCCTAACTGGGAGGCACCCCCAAGTAGGGACAGACTGACACCTCACTCGGCCGGGTACTCCTCTGAGACAAAACTTCCAGAGGAACTATCAGACAGCTGAATTTTGTGGTCTCACAAAAATCTGCTGTTCTGCAGCCACCGCTGCTGACACTCAGCCAAACAGGGTCTGGAGTGGACTTCTAGCAAACTCCAACGGACCTCCAGCTGAGGGTCCTGTCTGGTAGAAGGAAAACTAACAAACAGAAAGGACATCCACACCAAAAACCCATCTGTACATCACCATCATCAAAGACCAAAAGTAGATAAAACCACAAAGATGGGGAAAAAACAGAGCAGAAAAACTGGAAACTCTAAAAAGCAGAGCACCTCTCCTCCTCCAAAGGAACGCAGTCCCTCACCAGCAACGGAACAAAGCTGGATGGAGAATGACTTTGATGAGTTGAGAGAAGAAGGCTTCAGATGATCAAACTACTCCAAGCTACGGGAGGAAATTCAAAACAATAGCAAAGAAGTTAAAAACTTTGAAAAAAAATTAGACAAATGCATAACTAGAATAACCAATGGAGAGAAGGGCTTAAAGGAGCTGATGGAGCTGAAAGCCAAGTATCAAGAACTACGTGAAGATTGCAGAAGCCTTGGTAGCCGATGTGATCAACTGGAAGAAAGGGTATCACTGATGGAAGATGAAATGAATGAAATGAAGCAAGAAGGGAAGTTCAGAGAAAAAAGAATAAAAAGAAACGAACAAAGCCTCCAAGAAATTTGGGACTATGTGAAAAGACCAAACCTACGTCTGATTGGTGTACCTGAAAGTGACGGGGAGAATGGAACCAAGTTTGAAAACACTCTGCAAGATATTATCCAGGAGAACTTCCCCAATCTAGCAAGGCAGGCCAACATTCAGATTCAGGAAATACAGAGAATGCCACAAAGATACTCCTCGAGAAGAGCAACTCCAAGACACATAATTGTCAGATTCACCAAAGTTGAAATGAAGGAAAAAATGTTAAGGGCAGCCAGAGAGAAAGGTCGGGTTACCCACAATGGGAAGCCCATTAGACTAACAGCTGATCTCTCAGCAGAAACCCTACAAGCCAGGATAGAGTGGGGGCCGATATTCAACATTCTTAAAGAAAAGAATTTTCAACGCAGAATTTCATATCCAGCCAAACTAAGCTTCATAATTGAAGGAGAAATAAAATCCTTTACAGACAAGCAAATGCTGAGTGATTTTGTCACCACCAGGCCTGCCCTAAAAGAGCTCCTGAAGGAAGCACTAAACATGGAAAGGAACAACCGGTACCAGCCACTGCAAAAACATGCCAAATTGTAAAGACCATCGAGGCTAGGAAGAAACTGCATCAACTAATGAGCAAAATAACCAACTAACATCATAATGACAGGATCAAATTCACACATAGCAATATTAACTTTAAATGTAAATGGGCTAAATGTTCCAATTAAAAGACAGAGTCTGGCAAATTGGATAAGGAGTCAAGACCCATCAGTGTGCTGTATTCAGGAAACCCATCTCACATGCACAGACACACATAGACTCAAAATAAAGGGATGGAGGAAGATCTATCAAGCAAATGGAAAACAAAAAAAGGCAGGGGTTGCAATCCTAGTCTCTGACAAAATAGACTTTAAACCAACAAAGATCAAAAGAGACAAAGAAGGCCATTACATAATGGTAAAGGGATCAATTCAACAAGAAGAGCTAACTATCCTAAATATATATGCACCCAACACAGGAGCACCCAGATTCATAAAGCAAGTCCTGAGTGACCTACAAAGGGACTTAAACTCCCACACAATAATAATGGGAGATTTTAACACCCCACTGTCAACATTAGACAGATCAATGAGACAGAAAGTTAACAAGGATATCCAGGAATTGAACTCAGCTCTGCACAAAGTGGACCTAATAGACAACTACAGAACTCTCCACCCCAAATCAACAGAATATACATTTTTTTTCAGCACCACACCACACCTATTCCAAAATTGACCACATTGTTGGAAGTAAAGCTCTCCTCAGCAAACGTAAAAGAACGGAAATTATAACAAACTGTCTCTCAGACCACAGTGCAATCAAACTAGGATTAAGAAACCCACTCAAAACCACTCAACTATATGGAAACTGAACAACCTGCTCCTGAATGACTATTGGGTACATAATGAAATGAAGGCAGAAATAAAGATGTTCTTTGAAACCAACGAGAACAAAGACACAACATACCAGAATCTCTGAGACACATTCAAAGCAGTGTGTAGAGGGAAATTTATAGCACTAAATGCCCACAAGAGAAAGCAGGAAAGATCCAAAATTGACACCCTGACATCACAATTAAAAGAACTAGAAAAGCAAGAGCAAACACATTCAAAAGCTAGCAGAAGGCTAGAAATAACTAAAATCAGAGCAGAACTGAAGGAAATAGAGACCCAAAATACCCTTCAAAAAATTAGTGAATCCAGGAGCTGGTTTTTTGAAAAGATCAACAAAATTGATAGACTGCTAGCAAGACTAATAAAGAGGAAAAGAGAGAAGAATCAAATAGATGCAATAAAAAATGAAAAAGGGGATATCACCACCAATCCCACATAAATACAATCTACCATCAGAGAATACTACAAACACCTCTATGCAAATAAACTAGAAAATCTAGAAGAAATGGATAAATTCCTCGACAAATACACCCTCCCAAGACTAAACCAGGAAGAACTTGAATCTCTGAATAGACCAACAACAGGCTCTGAAACTGTGGCAATAATCAATAGCTTACCAACCAAAAAGAGTCCAGGACCTGATGGATTCACAGCCGAATTCTACCAGAGGTACAAGGAGGAACTGGTACCATTCCTTCTGAAACTATTCCAATCGATAGAAAAAGAGGGAATCCTCCCTAACACATTTTATGAGGCCAGCAACGTCCTGATACAAAAGCCTGGCAGAGACATAACCAAAAAAGAGAATTTCAGACCAATATCCTTGATGAACATTGATGCAGAAATCCTCAATAAAATACTGGCAAACCGAATCCAGCAGCACATCAAAAAGCTTATCCACCATGATCAAGTGGGCTTCATCCCTGGGATGCAAGGCTGGTTCAACATACGCAAATCAATAAATGTAATCCAGCATATAAACAGAACCAAAGACAAAAACCACATGATTATCTCAATAGATGCAGAAAAGGCCTTTGACAAAATTCAACAAGTTTCATGCTAAAAACTCTCAATAAATTAGGTATTGATGGGACATATCTCAAAATAATAAGAGCTATCTATGACAAACCCACAGCCAATATCATACTGAATGGGCAAAAACTGGAAGCATTCCCTCTGAAAACTGGCACAAGACAGGGATGCCCTCTCTCACCACTCCTATTCAACGTAGTGCTGGAAGTTCTGGCCAGAGCAATCAGGCAGGAGAAGGAAATAAAGGGTATTCAATTAGGAAAAGAGGAAGTCAAATTTTCCCTGTTTGCAGATGACATGATTGTATATCCAGAAAACCCCATTGTTTCAGCCCCAAATCTCCTTAAGCTGATTAGCAACTTCAGCAAAGTCTCAGGATACAAAATCAATGTACAAAAATCACAAGCATTCTTGTACATCAATCACAGACAGAGAGCCAAATCATGAGTGAACTCCCATTCACAATTGCTTCAAAGAGAATAAAATACCTAGGAATCCAACTTACAAGGGATGTGAAGGATCTCTTCAAGGAGAACTACAAACCACTGCTCAATGAAGTAAAAGAGGACACAAACAAATGGAAGAACATTCCATGCTCATGGGTAGGAAGAATCAATATCGTGAAAATGGCCATACTGCCCAAGGTAATTTATAGATTCAATGCCATCCCCATCAAGCTACCAATGACTTTCTTCACAGAATTGGAAAAAACTACTTTGAAGTTCATATGGAACCAAAAAAGAGCCCGCATTGCCAAGTCAATCCTAAGCCAAAAGAACAAAGCTGGAGGCATCATGCTACCTGACTTCAAACTATACTACAAGGCTACAGTAACCAAAACAGCATGGTACTGGTACCACAACAGAGACATAGATCAATGGAACAGAACAGAGCCCTCAGAAATGATGCCGCATATCTACAACTATCTGATCTTTGACAAACCTGACAAAAACAAGCAATGGGGAAAGGATTCCCTATTTAATAAATGGTGCTGGGAAAACTGGCTAGCCATATGTGGAAAGCTGAAACTGGATCCCTTCCTTACACCTTATACAAAAATTAATTCAAGATGGATTAAGGACTTAAATGTTAGACCTAAAACCATTAAAATCCTACAAGAAAACCTAGGCAATACCATTCAGGACATAGGCGTGGGCAAGGACTTCATGTCTAAAACACCAAAAGCAATGGCAACAAAAGCCAAAATTGACAAATGGGATCTAATTCAACTAAAGAGCTTCTGCACAGCAAAAGAAACTACCATCAGAGTGAACAGGCAACCTACAGAATGGGAGAAAATTTTTGCAACCTACTCATCTGACAAAGGGCTAATATCCAGAATCTACAATGAACTCAAACTAATTTATAAGAAAAAAACAAACAACCCCATCAAAAAGTGGGCAAAGGACATGAACAGACACTTCTCAAAAGAAGACATTTATGCAGCCAAAAAACACATGAAGAAATGCTCATCATCACTGGCCATCAGAGAAATGCAAATCAAAACCACAGTGAGATACCATCTCACACCAGTTAGAATGGCCATCATTAATAAGTCAGAAAACAACAGGTGCTGGAGAGGATGTGGAGAAATAGGAACACTTTTACACTGTTGGTGGGACTGTAAACTAGTTCAACCATTGTGGAAGTCAGTGTGGCGATTCCTCAGGGATCTCGAACTAGAAATACCATTTGACCCAGCCATCCCATTACTGGGTATATACCCAAAGGACTATAAATCATGCTGCTATAAAGACACATGCACACGTATGTTTATTGTGGCACTATTCACAATCGCAAAGAGTTGGAACCAACCCAAATGTCCAACAATGATAGACTGGATTAAGAAAATGTGGCACATATACACCATGGAATACTATGCAGCCATAAAAAATGATGAGTTCATTTCCTTTGTAGGGACATGGATGAAACTGGAAAACATCATTCTCAGTGAACTATCGCAAGGACAAAAAACCAAACACCACATGTTCTCACTCATAGGTGGGAACTGAACAATGAGAACTCATGGACACAGGAAAGGGAACAGCACACTCTGGGGACTGTTGTGGGGTGGGGGTAGGGGGTAGGGACAGCATTAGGAGATATACCTAATGCTAAATGAGCTAATGGGTGCAGCAAAACAACATGGCACATGGATACATATGTAACAAACCTGCACATTGTGCACATGTACCCTAAAACCTAAAGTACAATAATAAAAAATAAAATTAAAAAAATATATTATCTTGTGACACATAAAAATAATTGAAGTTCAAATTTTGGTGTTCATAAATAAAGTTTTATTAGAACACAGTCATGGCCATTCCTTTATGTGTCTATGGATGTTTTTGCAGTACAATAGCAGAGTTGATTAATTGCAATAGAGATCCCAATGCCTAAAATATTTGCTATTTATTCCTTTCCAGAAAAAAGCTTTCTGACTCTCTGTATATTAAAATACATGCATTTATATATATATATACACACATATTTGTACACATATTCTTATGTGTACATATGTATACATATATGTAAATATCTATATCTATCTATCTATTTAAAATTTTCCTTTCATGCAAAGGCAAACCTTTTCCTGGCATGTTTTCTTCTGCTAAGCAAGGTGATAAAAGAACTGAAGCACAGTATCTGTACATCTCTATTCTCTTATTCAGTTTTCACAGTAAAAAACAACACTAGTCAGATGCACAAAGAAGTGTTTTATTCTACTGTGTGCTTACCTTGATAAAACTTAAAGTGCTCTATATTTATTCTAGCTGGCAGGGCAGTATATTCACCCAGAGTCTGGGCCATAATGGTATCTGATATCCCTACAATAGCAACTTCATAGGTGATATGAAAACATTGGTAGTAAATATACTCAAGACTTAAATGCCGATCTGGGGTGGTGAGATTCATTTCCTATCAGATGTAGTTAAAAAGGGACTTAAATTCTGGCTTTCAACTGGGGGGTTATTTAAGCTTTGTTTTAAATGAATATTCAAGGAAGGGCTTAAAGAACATTACTTCCAGTGGGAGCACTTTGATGCTAGAATTGCACAAGATCCTTTAATTTAATTTTTATAAAGTGACTAATGGGAACCTGGAGGTAGCCAACTCAACTCACTTTGGCAAATGTGTCTCAGATGGTGTGATATAATAAAGAATGTATCTGGTCTTTGTCCCTGGCTCCTGGCACAGAGCTTCAAAAACCCTTGGAATTTTCCTGATCGGAGTGTCTTCTGTTATACATAATGAGCCCCTTTCTACCATAAATTCATGCTAATGAGATGACTCATGGTGGGCCCTTAGATAGTTTCAAGGGAGGGTCTGGCCATGCCATAAAGACCAAGCAGGTGATCAGAGGGTTGGAATTTCAGCCCCACCCCTGACCTTCAGGGAATGGAGGAAGGCAGAGAGTGAATTCAAACACACTGCCAGTGAGTTAATCCTATGTAGTGAAACCTATGTAATGAAACATGAGGCTCAGAGAGTTTCCAGGTTGGTGAACATATCAATATACCAGGAGGGTGGCATACCCTGACTCCATAGGCATGGAACCTTTGCACCCTTCTTTCCCCAGACTTTAGCCTGTTATATCTTCCATGTGGCTATTACTGAGTTGTATCTTTTATAACAAACAGTAATTGTAAGTATAGTGCTTTCACTTAGCACTATATGAATCATTCTAGTGAATTATCAAACCTGAAGGAAGTTGTGAGAATCCCCAAAGTTGTAGCTGGCTAGACAGAAGTAAAAGAAGCTTGGGGACACCTGAGACTTGTAGTTGGCACCTGAAAGGGAGGCAGTCTTATGAGACTAAGCCCCTTACCCTGTGGGGACTGTGCTAACTCTGGGAGGTTAGTTAGAATGGAATTGAATTATAGGACACCCATTTGGTATGACAGAATTGCTGCTGAAGTGTATATGATAACTGTGGGCCAGGCCCAGTGCTAAGTACTGAGAATAGAGACATGGTAAAACAGGCCGGGCCCAGTGACTCACGTCTGTAATCCCAGCACTTTCGAAGGTTGAGGAGGGCAGATCACTTGAGGTCAGGTGTTCAAGACCAACCTGGCCAACATGGTGAAACCCCAACTGTACTAAAAATACAAAAATTAGCTGGGTATGGTGGTGCATGCCTGTAATCCCAGCTACTGGGGAGGCTTAGGCAGGAGAATCGATTGAACCCAGGAGGTGGAGGTTCCAGCCTGAGCAACTGAGCGAGACTCTGTCTCAACGAAAAAGAGAGATAGATGGGTAAGACAGTTCTCATTCTCAAAGAGCTCAACACCTGGTCATGTAACTTGATAGCATTTTGAAAATGTGATCTTAGCATAAGAGGGTAAAATTCCTCTCTTAGGAAGAGGAAAAATGGCTAAGCATGGTGGCTCACATTTGTAATCCCAGCACTTTGGGAGGCCAAGGTAGGAGGATTGCTTGAGCCCAGGAGTTCAAGACCAAGCTGGCCAATGTAGTGAGACCCTGTCTCTGTTTTAGAAAGGTGTTTTTGTTTATTTGTTTTTTTTAGGAAAAATCTAAAAATAGCAATTGAATGAAAAAAATGAAAGGAGAGGAGTAAGATGTAAGACAGAAGCACAGGTCTTTGGTTTTATTGTTTAAAGTATATTGTAATATGTGAAAGCTGGGGCTCTGTTTCTGTGGCTATTCCAAGGTTTTATGTGTGCCAGTTTTCAAGACCTATTTGTTATTGAGTGTGTGTTCCTGGGCTGTCTTTCTGGTTTGTATTCTTGGGGTATTCTTCTGTGAAAGGCTTGTAGTGGGTGAAGCCATTTGACACCAGGGAAAGAGGGAAAGTTTTTTTCCAATACAGTAGACCCAGAAGCCCTCACTTGGAACAGTTATTCACTGGGACTCAACAGGTATCTGAGGTCATTTGAATCACATCTGAAATCATTTGTAAAGAGCAGGGTACCTCACATTGAGGAGCTGAACATTTGGGCCTACAAGCAAATTGAGTGGGGTAGATTAAAACCTCAATATGGAATTGAGAGCCAAGAAGTATGGCCCTGGACTTCTCGTGTGGAGAAAGGCAATATTGTTAAGTCATTTTCTGGAGCAGGCTGGGTAGATTTGAAGGGACAAGAAAGGGGAGCCAAGAAGAGGGGAGATATTGGCTAGGGAACAAAACAACCATAGCACAACAACAAAGCTGCAAAGAAGGACTGCAAAGGAGATTGCGAAATACTAATCCAGCTATTTTCAGCAGAAAAAAATTTAATACCAGGATTTAGGAGCTTACGAAATTGTGATTATGCTGGAGGAAGTGGGCTTCAGACTGGGTGTTCTAGTAATAACTCTAAACACCACGTTGCAGAAATCGCATAGATGGGTGGTAGCTGCCTCTGCTGTCATGAGAGCCTGGGACTCAGAACACCACTGACCCCAGTGCTGACTCTAGGACAGCAGCACTCCACGTGCAGTCCAGGATTGAGAGAGAACACACATACTCATAAGAACCCCACTGGCACAATGGATGCTGCCCTATTCTCTTGCTCTCACTTCACTCTCTCCCCCGTTAATTCAGTGCAAGTCATTGGAGAACCCAAGTCACATCTGTAACCCAGCTGCAAGAACATTTGGGAAATGTAGTTGGTATCTTTCTAACTTCTGTAGTACAGACAGAACCTAGAGCAGTTGTTGAAGGAATGGACCAATCGACCATAACTTCCGTGTGTGGATAAAGGGGTACCAGGATATTAGAGCTTCTTAGTTTCACTGCCATAAACTTGTACTTGAGAAACGTGGTTATTTTTGTGTTCTTGAAAGTTTAGGATAGCTATTGTAAGTGTGTGCAAGGAATGGGATTTTAGTTCATATCTGAGGCAGAGTTTTAGCAAGGGGGAGTGGAGTCTTTTCTGGTGCTCTGCATGCTGTTTGGTGGCAGCAGAAACCATCTCACATGGAGCAGTGAAGAGAGGGAAAAAGTTGAGGACCAAGTTTGTATGATCTCTTTCCACCTGGAGGATCTAATCTTGAAGCTGTCCTCTGCGTCCATGTCTGATGGATTTACAGTGTTTAATAAAGAGGACACTTCATGCTTACATGTTATGAATGTGCCCATATTTAGTGCATCAAGTCAAACTTCCAGCAGGTGAACAGTCCTTAGGAGAGTTTTAAACCCTAAGCCTGTTTAATGTAATAATTAAACAATTGCTACATTTATGCATGAGGATCTTGTTCATTCATTTATCACCTTTATGATGATTAATTCTCACTCATTTAACACATATTTATGAAGCACCTACTATGTGCTCAGTGTACGAGAAATAAAGACAAAACATCACTTCCTGATCTTAAACTGCTCAGTGTAGTTTAGAGAGATAATGACCATTAATATGCCAAAACAATTTAGTTTTACAAATCTATGATTATCAGTTAATATTTATGGGGAACTCATAATGAGTCAAGAGCTATGCTAAGTCCTTTACTTATGGCATTATTTAATCCTTATAATAATCTTTGAGTATGATACTATTCATATTCCATTTTACACATCCCATCTGAGACACACAGAAGTCAATAACTTACTGGAAGGTGACTCAGTAAGTAGCTAAAGGATGGTTGAAACCCCACTGCAAGACAGCAGGACTAAGCTCTTGACCACCTGCGGGGCTGCAGACACAAGTGAAAGCATGAGCCCATATTTTCCATTCAGTATGGGGAAGATGATTCAGAGACTTGACTCAGAATGAGCAAACACAAATCAACATTTTGGGTCAAGTTAAATGGAATTGCCAGGGAGGTAAGTAGGAGACCATTTTGGGGCAGAAGGATCAGTATGCATTGGGCCCAAAATGGTGAGAGGGTAAGCACATTTTGGGACTTGCAAATAGTTCTGGATAATAAAAAGTGTGGTTAAAAAAAAAAAAGGCTTTGTGGCCGGGCTTGGTGGCTCATGTCTGTAATCCCACCATTTTGGGAGGCCGAGGTGGGCAGATAACGAGGTCAAAAGTTCAAGACCAGCCTGACCAACATGATGAAACCCTGTCTCTACTAAAAATACAAAAATTAGCCAGGTGTGGTGGTACACACCTGTAATCCTAGCTACTGAGGAAGCTGAGGCAGGAGAGTCGCTTGAACCCAGGAGGCAGAGGTTGCAGTGAGCCAAGATCGTGCCACTGCATTTCAGTGTGGGTGACAGAGCGAGACTCTGTCTCAAAAAAAAACAAAAAACAAACAAAAAAAAAAACAAAAACAAGGCTTTGTGAGCCTTGGCATGGAATTTTCACCAAAATCAGAAGGCATGAAAGTGTTCAAAGCAGATTAGAGACAAGACCTTGTAGAAAGACACTTTGGAAACATGCAGGATCCTGTTCTTAGAGCAAGAACTCTTCAAACGAAAGCAAAATCATTACCTACTATTCCTTGGCAAGGAATCAACACATATAGGTTGAATGTCAATACAAAACATGTTGATTTTTAAAGGTCACCAAAGAACTCAATCTCCATTGATTGCTTTCTAGCACTAGTCAAAAACTATCTGAGATAAGGAAATCTGAGAAGGATAATGCAATAAGCATGCCTTTCCATTCTCCAGTCACTGCTGTGTCTGGTTAAACAGGGCTGGTTATGACTTCTTTCTCCTGTGTGGAAATTGTGGTGTATTGATGAGATCTAAGATGGGCTCCACACACATTCGCAAAACCTGATGTGTCCAGGTTTGCTCATCTCATCTAAGATCTATAGATTGAGTGATTTCCTTCTTAAGGGACATACTGATTCCAGATGGCTGTTGAGACAGCTCCCAGAAATGAACAGTCACTCCAGTTTTCCATGGTCCATTTCTGCACATAAAGCACACAAGACCTAGGATTTAACACACAGAAGAGGGAAGGTCTATGGGATGGCAGTTCTGTACAGGCATTAAGTGTTCAGCCTCTGGATTCAGCAGTACATGAATTCAAATATTTTTCCCTGCACTTAGTAGCTTGGTGGCCTTGTGCAAGACACTTAGTCTTTCTAAGCCTCAGTTTCTTCATCTGTATGGGGTAAAAATAGCACCTTTATAGCCTGTGGAGTAGTAAAAGAGATAATCCATGTGAATGGTTAGTACTGTGTCTACCACAAATAAACCACTCAATAACACACTTGCTTTTTGTTGGGAGTGGTGTTACTGTGCACAAAGAAGGAAATGGCAAAAATTGATCCACTTTATGTTCTCTCACTGTCTAACCCAGGCCAATATAATTGCAGACACCTGGCATTCATTCTTGTCCCTAGAAAAGTGTAGCTAACAGGAGGACTACTGTAGGCGGATATCCCTTGGGCCATTTCTTGGCTAGGCTGATCCAATCCCACACCTCTATTCATTCAAACACAAATGGGGGATAGAGGACTCAGCACATTCTCTGAGAAAGCCATGCTGCCTGCAGCACTTCCCTCTATGGGACCCCAGGCAGGACATCATTCTCCTGTTATGGTAAGTCATGTCTGTTCCTCCTCTCCCTTTACACCCACTCCCCACTCCTCCTAACCAAAACACAGTCAGCTCCCCACAGCTACATTGGAAATGGAGCTTCATTTGTATTGGTTTATTTATGCCTAAAGCCCCCCTCCCCCAAAACATGAATAGACATTGTTAAAAAGAAGATATACAAGTGGCCAAAAAGCATATAAGAGATACTCAGCATCACTAATCATCAAAGAAGTGCAAACTAAAAGCACAACAAAATATCACCTTACACCACTCAGAATGGCTATTATTAGAAAGTCAAAATATAACAAATGTTAGCAATGATGTGGAGAAAAGGGAGCACATATACACCGTTGGTAGGAATGTAAATTAGTGCAACCTTTATGGAAAACAGTATGGAGACTTCCAAAGAAACTAAAAATGGAACCACCATTTGATCCAGAAATCCCACTTCTGGGTATCTACCCAAAGGAAGAAAAATTATTATATCGAAAAGATACCTGCGCTCATATGTTTATCACAGCACTATTCACAATAGCAAAAATATAGAATCAATCTAACGGTCCATCAACAAATAATTAGATAAAGAAAATGTAGTGTTTGTGTGTGTGTGTCTGTGTGTGTGTGGCAGAATATATATATATTATATATATATGATGGCAGAATAATATACCGTATATTGCATATATATAATATATAACACTTCTATATATTCTCTATATATGGTATATATCCCATATATAATATGTATTTATATATGGATAATATATATAACATAATATTATTCTGCTATTATATATATATATTCTGCCACATATATGTGTTTGTGTGTACACACATTTTCTTTAGCCAATATAATGGAATGGTATTCTGTCATAAAAAAGAATGAAATCATGTCTTTTGCAGCCACATGGTTGGAACTCTCACTTACATGTTCTCACTTGTAAGTGAGAGCTAAATAATGTGTACACATCGATATAGAGTGTGAAATAATAGACATTGAGGACTCTGAAGGGTAGGAGGGTGGGAGGGGGGTAAGGGATGAAAAATTACTTAATGGGTACAATGTATATTATTTGGGTGGCCATTACACTAAAAGCCCAGGCTTTACTGCTGCTGCCGCTATGAAGTACCATACATGCTAAATCACAACATACTCAATCTAAACCTCAGCATGTCATGAATGATTTTTCCTTTTTCTTCAAAGGGAGATAATCATAAATAATATTTCTAGAATTCCCCCACCCTACACTGTCACAAACACACAATGACTAGTGTCTATTGTTTTATTCCTTATCTCCAGGATAAGATGGTCAGAAACAAAACTTTTCGAAATCTAAACTCACACACAGAGGAAGAAACGTCAGGACAATAAAACAAACAAGCAATAAGTTTAGGTCAAGGTAACTGAGTTCTAGTGGCAGAAGCCAAGGTAAGAAGTAAGCACATCAAATAATTTGTTTGCCTCTTGGTGCTGTCTGCACCAAGTATGATTCAACAAATACTCATCAAATACGAATGATCTGCCAGCTATGTTGAAAATTACAAAGCTAAATGTTCACTTCTTCAAGGAGTTTATAAACTGATGTTCTTCACCTGGGTACCTTGTTAAAATTGCCAAGGCCTCTGCCTCTCGTCCTCTTTATCCCAAGGTGACAACAAGCTAATCTGATAACATGCTAATACATGGAGTTTTCTGTGCCATCTTCTCTTTTTACTTGCTGTGTAATAGGAGCCTGAACAAATTGTGCTAATGTCCTAATTCCAAGTTGATGGCAGGGTTATCGGCAGGCTCGCTGAAAAAAAAAAAAAAAAAAGGACATTTTTGAGCACACAGATAGCTTTCAAATCCTGACTTCACTGCTTATATGCCAGGCAGACTTTGAGTTGCAAAGTAGGATGACCCAGGCTTGGGGAAGTCATTGGACTTAGCTTTTTTGATCAGTCTGCAAAAGCACAATTTCAGACACTGTTCAGATCTATAGATGTTAAGTTCTTCTGGGTAATTTATGAATTCCTGAGAACTCCAATGCTGAATTGTACTACCCTAGAAACTGATAGAAGTGACTCTTAAGCAGTAGTGTTGAATCACAAGTCAGAATTATAATGCTAATGGAGAGAACCAGTCAGTAAGTCCCCATTTTATGGGAGCTTTATTACTTCAATCAACAATTGTTCTTTTCATTTTCAAGAAACAGCAAGAAGCAAACAATAAGATGCAATGGAGAGAGGTAGATTGCAGATTGCAAAGTAAGTGGAAAATACTTGTACGTGCCAAAGATGAGAGTAGGAAGAAATAGATCCTGGACTTTGTGATGCTAATCTGAGTCAGAAATTATAGTGTATGATTTCCCACTACCTGAAAAGAAACATCCTTTCTAAAACCCAGGGCATGTGCCTTTTGATAAAATGCATTCTGAGATCTTTTAAGGGAAGTCACTGACATGTGCATTATCCTCTGCAGACCAACCTGTGGGGGGACTTTGACACATGTGTGTGAGGGGAGTGTGGATAGACCATTTCCTGAAATATTGGAAATAAAGTGTAAAAAGAGAAAGATTTAGTAGACGACCAACTCATAAAGGGAATTGTAAGACTGGGATTTCATGGCGAAATTTTGCATGGCAAATTTTGCATACATCTGAAAGTTTTTGGTTCGGTTTTGGATTGATTCCTTCTCAGATGTAGTTGAGGTGGACCTAGAAATCTGGATTTTTTTTTTTTTTTTTTTGAGATGGAGTTTAGCTCTTATTGCCTAGGCTGGAAAGCAATGGTGCGATCTCGGCTCACAGTAGCCTCCACCTCCTGGGTTCAAGCGATTCTCCTGCCTCAGCCTCCCGAGTAGCTGGGATTACAGGCATGTGCCACCATGCCCATCTAATTTTGTATTTTTAGTAGAGACAGGGTTTCTCCATGTTGGTCAGGCTGGTCTCGAACTCCCAACCTCAGGTGATCCACCTGCCCTGGCCTCCCAAAGTGCTGGAATTACAGGCATGAGCCACCGTGCCCAGTCGGAATTTGGATTTTTAACAAGCTTCCCCAGAGAGACAGGTGCAGGTGATTTGGGCCACATTCTGAGACTTAAGAGTTGTGATGTCTTTATTGATGATGTCAGTGCTGCCAACAATCACATGACTTATGTAGAAGTTTTTTAAGCTCCATACTTTTCTCTTTATCAATAGACAATACAATCTAGACAAAGATAGCTCTGCTTTTCCCAACTACTTTCTGTTAGGTTGAAATTTTATATTAGCCCTCCTCCAGCTTAAAAATTAAAACAAATTGGAATTTGACAATTACCTAGAATATGGCTATAATAAAATGGATGTGAACATAGATGATGACTTGGGAATAATAAAATTTTAGAGCTTAATTTAGTCATTTCAAGAAAGATATCAATGTCATTTTTCAATTTGAGTCCCACTTTTGGTTTAGCCCAATGTTTCTGTGAGTGCTCATGAATTTTTTCTTACATTTGATTAGTCCCTGTATCCTTTCAGTTCTGAGAAGACATCTGGAATGCTTTAAACAAAATAAGAAATAGAAGTCCAAGGAATAACTGACTTTTCCATACAATCCTCTGCATTCTTTGAAATGACAAGACTCTAAATTTGAATCCTTTGCTTTAAAATGCCCTCACTGGAAGACCATTGTTTCTGAAGATTAGAAGCTGGAAAAGCAAAGATTTTGACAGTTTTCACACTGATTACCTTCAGGGTAAAAATAATGATATGAACTGAGTAAAAAAAAAATGTAATTTGCATGGAATTTTAAAACTAAGCTTTCTATGAGCACTCAAAATATTGTTCTTTTCCCAATGAGAAACCACTTTATCTTGAAATGAGGAGAGTAGTTTAATGAAGGCAAGCTATTAATGAAATAATGGGAGGAGAATGTATTAATAAGACCCTGGCCCAGTGGATATGCAAAGGTGTCAGTCAGACAGGTGGTAAAGGTGATGTCGCTGACGGGGTCATTGCCATTCAAATCCTGGGGAAACAGTCATGGAAGGTCAACAATTGAATCCATGTAGAATAAAAATGAGCAAGACTAAGTGGTGCCTCAGAACTAAGTCATGCAATGAGGGAAACAAAAATTAAGCCACTAAAATGACAAAGATTTTGTAAAAAGTATGCACAAATTCTGTCTGCTCTGTCTTCTGCTGCTTAGGTTCCATATTCATAGCTCTAGAAGGTAATCCAGAGCTTCTATGCAGTGAGACTTAAAAATTAACTTCCTTCTCCAGACAAACTTGTGTAGGTAGAGAAAGGGTAAGTTTCCTTGGATTTGTTACAAACTCTTACCTTAGAAGACATCATCTCTCATAGGGACTTCCTTCCAAGCACAAATGTTTGGATTTTTTTTTCTTAGGATTCTTAGGCTTCCTTCTATGACAAGGACCTCTATGTCTGACATTCCAGCTCTTCCCATATTTTTAAAACTTAACCCAATGTAATAAGCATTCCTGAAGACATAAATGCCATAGTACTTATGAGAATATGAATAGGTGGATGCGGTTTCTAGAGGCAGATTTCCTTACTGGAGGATATCCACAACCCTATTGAGTAAAGAGGAAGGAGAAGACTCAGAAGGACAAAAACACTCTTCAAATGTTAGAAAGTGTCCAACAGGAAATGAGTATTGGATTCACTCTGGGTAGTCCTAATGGGTCATAGCAACCCATGAAAGTTACACATAGTTTTGTCTCAATACCAGGGAAAATTTTCTGAAAGTTAGGACATTTTAGAGTCACCATGAATCTCACTGGGAAAGAGTGTTTAACCCAGGCAGGATGATTATTTATTGGTATGTTTTAGTAAAAGGAAGCACTGGATAAGAAATTGGAGAAAATGACTCATTTCTGTTCTCTTCAACTCTAGCATTATATGATTATATGATACTATGATTCTAATAGGCAACAAATAGTCCGATCACTCAGACTATTGAATTTATAGATAATTAAACCTTTATTACTTTCTCCCAGCCTCTTCCTGTTCTCATTAATTTTAAAAAATGAAAAGAATTTCAATCATTATTTTAATTTTGACTTTATAGTATTATACAGTATGGCATTTTATGGATAAACATTGAGATAGGCTCAAAAGTTCTATAACATCATCATCATTATTATTATTATTATTATGGCATTGGGTTATCATGTAGGCTCCCTTGGATGTTCAAAGGGAATCATAGTCTTGGTGTTGGGGTGAAACACCATATCTTTAAGGCTGTTTCTATATGGGAGATTATTAGTTAACTCTTGTATCTTCATGATATGTTCTTAAGATATTCACTTAATTAGAAAATAGGACAATATCCAAAGCTGTGAGGTTGTTTACAATAATGGGCTCTTTAGAGAATTAGAGAGTGTGAAAGATAAATGAAAATTAAATTAGAAATAAGGCTCATTTTGTCAGAGGTGATCAAACCAGAGCGACTCCATCTTGAATGGGGGCTGATGAAAATGAAGCTGAGATCTGCTGGGCTACATTCCCAGGGGGTTAGGCATTTTTAATCACAGGATGAGATAAGAAGTCAGCATTACTGGTTTCATAAGATACAGGTCACAAAATCCCCACTGATAAAATGAGATGTGGTAAAAAGCCAGCCAAAACCCACCAAAACCAAGGTGTCAATTAAAGCGACCACTGGTAGTCCTCACTGCTCATAATGTGCTAATCATAATGCATTAGCATGCAAAAAACACTCCCATCAGTGCCATCACAGTTTACAAAGGGCATGGCATCATCTGGAAGTTACCTTAAGTAATCTTAAAAGGAGAGGAACCTTCAGTTCTAGGAAATCCCCATCCCTTTCCTGGAAAACTCATGAATAATCTACCCCTTGTTTAGCATATAATCAAGAGGCAACCATGAGTATACTGTGGAGTAGCCACTCTTTTGTTTCTTTGTTTCCCTAATAAACTTGCTTTCACTTTACTCTGTGGACTGACCCCAGATTCTTTCTTGCATGAGCACCAAGAACCAACTCTTAGGGTCTGGATTGGGACCCCTTTGTGGTAACAATTTCCGTTAATACTGATAACCTTCAATCTACATTAATCAGTCAACAGATAATATATACTACATAGAATATGTTGCACTATACATCACCAGGAGTATAAAAGTGTATGTGACATGGATGTAGTGTTGGGAAACTTGAAATTACTTTGAAAAATACATTTAGCATAATAAAGCAGAGGGTGTGAAGTGGGAAATGAGTGAATGACCACTGAGGTTTAGTCGTTAGCAAATGGAAAAGGAAAACGTTTTGTTTTTTAATGAAAGAAATACTCACATGATTTCTAAAAACCCAAATAATACAGAAGGCCTTACAAATGAAGCAAAAGACGTTTGAAGCACCCCTAGATCCACTCTTCAGTGTCAGTTGCTTTTAATCACCTCTGCTTTCTTTCCTTTTTTTTTTTTTTCTTTTTTCTTTTTTTTTTTTTTTTTTTTGAGACAGGGTCTAGCTCTGTCACCCAGCCTGGAGTGCAATGGCACAACCTTGGCTCACTGCAACCTCTGCCTCCCAGATTCAGGCAATTCTCCTGCCTCAGCCTCCTGAGGAGGTGGGACTACAGGCATGCGCCACCATATCTGACTAATTTTTTGTATTTTTAGTAGAGATGGGGTTTTGCCATATTGGCCAGGCTGGTCTTGAACTCCTGGCCTAAAGAGATCCACCCGCCTTGGCCTCCCAGAGTGCTGGGATTACAGGTGTGAGCCACCGCGCCTTGTCTGCTTCTTTTTTCCTAGTGATAATAGTACATCCTGCTTACACACACATACAGATGATTGATTTATTAACTTCGGAATTTTAAAATTACTTCCTGTTATATAGATAATGACAAAGCTCACTTAAAATACCACATCTAACAGTTGGTTAAATAACAAGTTCAGAGTTTTTATATTGAAGTGCTTTATATTGAAAAGTGAATGAGATACCCGATTTATTGATTTCTATCATTCCATATATACATGGTATGTGGCCTGTTTCCCAAAATCTCTTTTTCAGTAAAGCATGATGAACATGACATGTAATTTCTTCATTCTTGCATTTGTTTATTCATTTACTCAATAAATCTTTATTCAATACCTAGGTACTATGCTAGGCATTGGGAATAGTAGTCCTGATCAGTATATTCCCTCATGGAGCCTATTTTTGTTCTGAGCTGAAATCCTCTTTATTTTTTTATCTGTAGTCTGCCCAATGAGACAGGTGTTGAACAGGTAATTATAATTGTGCTGTGTGCTATGAAGAAGCATAGCCAAATCTGCAAATGTGTCTTCAGGTACACTAGAAGGGTACCTCCAGTTACCCTGAAGATCAGAGTACTTATAGATGACTCAACCCTTTATCACTTTCTCTCAACATCTTACTGCTTTCTCTGGTTTTCAGAAATGAGAATTTCAATCATTATTTTAATTTTGACTTTATATTATGCTATATTTAACTCGCCTTAGAAAATGGCATTTAGACTTAGACTTGAAGGATGAGGAGGAGTTAGATGAGGAGTTGTAAGCATGAGATGGGAAGAGTATCCCAAACAAGGAGCCATCATAAAGTAAGAACTATCATGGTGCATTGGAAGATCAGAAATTGACCCCTGCATCTTAACGGAACCTTACAATCAGAGCTACGTTTACTTCATCCTTCAAGTGTTCTTCACAACGCTTCAATTCTTCAGTTATTTAACTTCTTAAAAATAGGACTTGCAAGTTAAAGAAAATCATGCCATCTTTCCACTCAGAAAGGAAAGGAGGTGGTAGATAAATGATGTTAAATGATACATGTCAGATATCCCTCTCAGCACTTACAGATACTATGCGTACATGACCTAGCTCTCCTTTTGTGGGCAGACAAACCATTTGTACCCACTTACACAATGGTTTGCTATTTTATTGTGAATTACTTCAAATATCTAATGAAAATTATCTGACTTGGAGGCCAAAACAAAGCTGGCCTAAGAGCGTGTGTTGGAGCAGAATAATAATGTGCTGTTCAGAATTCAGTCAAAGCTTCCTCATGTCCTTCTGCACATCACATGCAGGATACAGGAACTGGGAGAGAGCTGAGTAAGCATGAAAAGATCACTTTTAGAGTCTCCATTACCACCTCTCCCTCCAGCCCCAAGCACTGTAGAAGCACAGATGAGACAGGAGAGTTATGGATTGAGCGTGAGTACCAATACAACACTTTTAAGTGTTATTTCCCCCTTGAAGCATCAGCGAATCTAAGAACTGAGGAAGGGAGAGAGTGCAGGTGTATAACCCTCCACTTGTTCGCTCTCCAAAAACCCTTTACAGTGTCTTCTCCTCCCTCCTCCCTTCTGATTTCATATTTAATATTTGACAAGGTAGAAAGAAGAGAAAATGCCATCAGCTCAGGATAAAAATAAACTAGTTCATGTCTGCCTACTTTCATTTTGGGGGGAAATTGCGGCATTCATATTAGATTGAGGACCCACATGGAGGAAGATGAACACCAAAGTGCTGGGGACAGTATGAGGGGTGATGTTTATGGGCAAAATGGGGTCATGTGATTATAAGGTCCATGGATATCACATAAAAATAGGAACCCATGATATAGGTTTATGCTTAAAATACTGAATTTCCCTATATCGCTTCACTGATTGCACACATCAATCCATGATGATTTAATGTTAGTCAATAGTTAATTGTATTTACTCAGGCAAATTTCTTAAATTCTATCTAATATTAATGCAATAGAGTGGAAGACACTTTATTCATAATGTCTGGAAAATGATTGATCTTTCTGTTAATCATATTTCTGGAGTTTAGTAATCACAACTCTAAAGCAACACTGTCCAATACTATAATGTAAACCACATATATAATTTAAAATTTTTGTAGCCACGTTAAAAAAGTAAAAATAAATAGATGAAATTAATTTTAAGGGCATGTTTTATTTCACTTAATATAGCCAAACTGTTATCATTTCAGCCTATATTCAATGTGAAAAATTATTGAGACACTTTACATTTCTCCATACTGTCTTCAAAATCTGATCTCTATATTACACTTACAACAAATAGCAAACTGAATGCTAAATGTTCATCATAACTACTTAAACTGTTTTTAGATTTCATAAAAGATACAGTTAAAAAGCAGATTCATATGGAGAAAGTAAAAAGACCAAAGATTGGGGAACAGAGGGATGAATAGGCAGAGCCCAGAGGATTTTTAGGGCAGAGAAATGATTCTATGCATTTAACTAGCATAGCATGATACTGTAATGGTGAATATGTGCCATTACACATTTGTCCAAACTCATAGAATGTTCAACAGTAAGAATGAACATTAATGTAAACCATGAACTTTGATTGATATGTCAGTGTAGGCTCATCAGTTGTAACAAATGTACCATTCCACCACAGGGGAGTGGATGCAGAGGGTGAATTCTTATACTTTCTACTCAATTTTGCTGTGAACCTAAAAACTGTTCTAAGATATAAGGTCTATTAAAAAATTAAGTTATGAACTGACCAGTGAATTTTCTCCTCAAACTTCCATTCTAACACTATAACTTCTGAGAAACTTAATAATGTTTGATAATGCAGCATATGGTCTAGAGTTTGCATAATATGTTTTGATTTTGAAAGTTCTTTCTTCTCTTTAAGTCTTGTCATCTACTGTGTAAACTCCTCAAAGCCAAGTCCAGAATCTTGTTTCATAGCCTGTGTTCATAAAAGGCGCTTAATCTATGTGTAATTATTTGTTTATCTCTCTGTCTTCCTCCTAGGCTTTAAGCGATTCCAAGGCAGAGATTAAATCTTGCTTGAATTAGTAACTGGAAGGCTTAGTAGTCAGACACAAAATAGATCTCAATAAATGTCCATTGAATGGTGGAAAAAAGTAGATTCACATAACCAAGCTGTTCCAAACATACCTACAGTTTCACAATCATGAAACTGGGCATGTGTTGTTAGATTTAAATGAAATTAAATACAATTAAAATTCCATTTCTCCATTCGACTAGCCACAGTCAAGTGCTCATTAGCTGATATGAGTTAGATACTTGTCCCCTCCAAATCTCATGTTGAAATGTGATCCCCAATGTTGGTGGTGGGGCCTAATGGGAGGTGTTTGGGTCATGGGGGTGGATTTCTCATGAATGGTTTTGTACCCTCCCCACAGTAATGTGTGAATTCTCACTCTATTGTTTCTGAGAGAACTGATTGCTAAAAAGAGCTTGGCACCTCCTCCCCTTTCTCACTCCCCCTCTCACCATGTGACAAGCTGGCTCTTCTTTCCTTCTGCCACCAGTAAAACTTCATGAGGCCCTAAACAGAAGCCCAGCAGATACTGGCACCATGCTTGTACAGCCTGCAGACCTGTGAGCCAAATAAGCCTCTTTTTAAAATCTATTACCCAGCCTCAGGTATTCCTTTATAGCAGCACAAAATGGACATTAGCTACATATGGTTAGGACTGTCATATTGGACATACAGACTAACATATTATAAAGACTGAAAAACAGAAAAATTATCCCAGCTCTAACATCTTGTGGACAATTTTCTTTTTCTCTTCTCAGTCTATGAATTTACAAGTGATATATATAACAAGGATTTACAAAATTTTTTAATGTGCTAAGTCATATGAACAATAAATAACTGTTACCATTTGTGCTTCTGTATTTGCAGTGACTCATTCACTGGGACTCCCACCTTCCTGTCAAATCGGGCCATGGTGGAGTCAGCAAAGATTCATTAGCATTTCAGATGACACCATTACTTCATGCAGCATTCTAGAGCAAATTTGCTTTTGTGATTACACAGGCATGCACTTTGATATGGATCATTAAAAAAATCCTTAATAAAAAAAGTTCCTCCCTTAGGAGCTTGTAGTTGAGATTCCTGGGTAAAATTCTATCTTGTATCAAAAAATGATGTTGCTCACTAATCTAAGTTTGTCACCTCTCATTGTCTGATTAGAAAAGTAGAAAAGGATTTTCTTTAGCATTCCTTAGAGGATTAACATAAGTGACCCGTTATAGTTTTACTTGGAGAAGCAGGAGGGAAAATGTAGATTTAAACAAAGAGAATGCATTACAAAATAACTGCAGCATTATTACACACCTGCTTCAGGGATTAGCAATACACCACTACGGACAAATTGGATACCTGGATCTATAGCACATGCACTGTCAAGCCAAGTGCTTGTGAGGGCTTCTTTCTGGGTCCTTCTGTTCTGTTACGGCAATTTCAAATACCATGGCATCTCCTATCAGGATTTTGCAGACTTGAGTTGGACAGAGCAGTAGATATCAGGCTATTCAGTTCACTTCACAAAGCACTGATTGGAAACCTAAGACATTGATTTGTGTGCAGTACAGAACAAAAAGTACATAAGACATAGCCCTTGACTTCAAAGAGCATTGCTTGTCTGAAAGATGAGTCCCCTAATGAAGACAGGACATTATAAGTATACTTTTATATTAATAGCTTCAAATTCTAGGCTCTAGGGGAAACTTTTTTTTTTTTTTTTGCTTTTCTTCCTTATAATGAGAAATGAGAACTAAAATACTACTTGATATTCTAGCACATTATCTTCTACTTCTCATGTCCTAAAAGTTCTGGGTAGAATTGGATTGGAAAAGCCCTGTCAGCATCCATTATCTCTTGAATTTAAATTAAAAGCCTTTTCCAGGACCTCTGAAGGAACTACACAATCTCGTCCTTGGCTATCTCTTCAACTTCATTTCTCTCCAGCTATAACAGTCTCTTGCACTTCCTCAAACACACCAAAGGCTATGACCTTTGCATTTTTTGCTGTTCTCTCTGCCTAGAATGTCCTCTTTACATAACTGACTGCTTTTCATCGGTCAGTTGATACAATATGACATCTCTTTTCTTTCTCTTTGTCAAAAAAAGCAAAGATGCTTTCTCTGACCACCTTGTCTAAAATAACTTCCCTCATCTCCAGTTTCTCTCTAGCCTCTTTCTTTTTTATTTTCTTTACAGGACTTATCACTGTCTCTATTTATTTATTGTTTCCCCTACTGGTATCTAAGGGTCATGATGGAAAGGACTTTGTCTCATCCGGTGATGTGGTTTGGTTGTGTCCCCACCCAAAATCTCATCTTGAATTCCCACGTGTTGTGGGAGGGACCTAGTGGGAGGTAATTGAATCATGGGGGTGAGTCTTTCCCATGTTGTTCTCATGATAGTGAATAAGTCTCATAAGATCTGATGGTTTTAAAAAGAGAAGTTTCCCTGCACAAGCTCTGTTTTCTTGTATGCTGCCATGTAAGACATGCCTTTCACCTTCCACTATGATTGTGAGGTCTCCCCAGGCACATGGAACTGTGAGTCCAATAAACCTCTTTCTTTTGTAAATTGCCCAGTCTCAGGTATGTCTTTATCAGCAACATAAAAATGGACTGATACATCCAGACTGTAACTTCACTTCCCTGCAAAATAGCAGATGCCTCATATTAGCTGCTTGTCTTAGTTCATTTGAACTGCTATAACAAAATACCTTACACTGGGTAACTTATAGACAATGGAAATTTATTTCTTACACTTCTGGAGGTTGGGAAGTTCAAGATCAAAGCAACAGCATATTCACTGTTGGTGAGAGATCTCTCTCTGCTTCACAGATGCCACCTTCTCATTGTGTCCTCAAATAGTTGAAAGGACTGGCTGGTTCTCTGGGGTTTTTAAAATAAAAGCACAAATTTCTCCCTCTGCCTTTAAGGCCTAATCGCCTCCCAAAGGTCCCACTTTTTTTAATATCATCACCTTGATTAAGTGTTAACATGAATTTGGGGAACACAAACAGTCAGACCACAGCTGTACTCAATAAATATTGTTGAATTGATGGATGTTTTGCTTGTCTATCCATTCACTGCCAGTGGAGCCTGAATAAGTCAGATATCATCTTATAATAATAGTTCCTTCACTCACGGGAGTTTTAAATAGATTTAGTGAGATAATATCTGTAAAAACTTAAAAATTGCTGTGTATCATACAATATAAGTATAGTTATTTTTTCTAAGGTTAGCTGGACCTCCAAAGAGCTATCTAACTCCCCTAGCTTCAGAAAACTTAGTTTCTGCTTTGAACAGCAAAAATGTGCACCTCCAAGAACCATAGTAATTGGTTGTATATAGAGGCAGCAGAGACTAAGATGTTCTAAGATGGTGACTCATCCCCAAGGATTTCATGGTCTTTTGTGTGTCTGTTGGTGAGGCAAAAATGCTTTTGGAACTCCCATACTCCCATCTCAACTTTCTGTCCACAGAATTATTTTGCATTTGGCCACTAGATTTTGTCAGCATGGGCATTATTTGACTTCTGAAAGGTACATGTAAGAAAATTGAAAATGAAGGGCAGTCAGCTGCCACTTTTTAGATAATGACAGTAATGATATGGTAAATTGGTATATTCTTCAAGGAAATATGCAGGGCGATTCATTTCAAACAAGCCACCTTGTATTAAATGGGATCTACTTAAAATAATTCTGCAGCACAGATGGACATCATAGCTGCAAAATAATAGCTATATAGAAACACACCAAAATGAAATGGCGAAATTCTACCTTTGAATCCCAACAGTGTTCACATGATGCATGGGAAAGAAAATCAGGGAGTAAATTATTAGCTTACAGTGCACATTAATTGGAAAGTTACTAAAACCTTTTCATTCACTTAAACTGATGGTGGTGCATAACCACGTGCTAATAAACAGAGGAGAAGCAGCTTGCTGTGTACAGTCGCTTCTTAGTAAGGTTAACAAACTACATTAACCATTCACTCATCTGTAACTTGTAATTAATCACTCCTTGAAAATTACATTGTATAATAAATGAGGACAGACATGATTCATTAAAAGTTCTAATTAATTCTATTTAATACTATTTCATAGTTCATTGATAAGTGCTGAGAGAAGGATTACACTGTAGGATATTTGATGCATTACTGCTGAAGAAGTAAATAGAGGGAACATTATCTAAAATGAAACATGAATACTTGCAAATGAAAATGTCAGATGTTTATCACCGCAGTGCCTGGTTCTATACTCAAGGGTCTCTCAGCATTACCAGTGGAAAACTGCATTTTCAGGGCTGTATCAGTTGGTTGTAAAATCTCTTCTGGGTTCAACTGGATGCTCAGCATCTCAAGATGGGGATGAGCTGACTCTACTTTGTTTTTCCAATAAATGTTCAGGGCTGTTTTGTGGGCTAATGACATGACTATTATTAAGCAGGTATTTCCACATCTGAAAAAAGATCGATTCACAGAAGAAGACAAATACTTAACAGGCAATTATAGCTTTGGGGTCATTTAATTGCATTGTGTGTGTATGTGTGTATGTGTGTGTGTGTGTGTACATGAGTGTGTGTGTTAAACTAGATATTAAAACAGCAGGGATATTCATGTCAAGAAAAGCCCAGTACATTAACTTTAATGTACTGCTCTTCAGATAAAAAGAATAAGGCTGTGAAGTACATGGTTTATAGCCTGGGCTGAGGAGAAGACAATCACTACTAATAAGTGAATAATGCATCTTTTGAAATTTAATTTTGGAATAACGTACTGTTAACTTTTTTTACTTTGCCATCGACATAGTCTCTCTCCAAAATGTGTTATAAGAACCATCAGTGGTTCCATGGTGTAAATAGCGAGGACTCTAAGAGAGAAAAGATTCACAAAATATATACCTAAAATAGGAAGTTGTATCATAAGTTTATAAAGAACTCTTACAACTTAATAATAAGAAGACATCCAACTCATTTAAAGAGTTGAACAGACACACCAAAAAACAAGAGGTAAAAATAACGAGCAAATGCATGAAGATGCTTAACATCATTGGTAATTGAGGAAATTATGACTAAAACCATCAAAGAAACCGATACACGTAATTCTTGTTAAAATTAAAAAGACTGACAATACCAAGCTCTGGCAAAAATTTAGAATGCTCATATACCACTGATGAGAATACAAACATAGAAAACATTTGAGAGTTTTTTTTTAAATGTGATAAGCATACATCTACCATACAACCCAGTCATTCTACTCCTAGATATTTACAGGAGAGTAATGTAAACTCCTAGATATTTACAGGAGAGTAATGAAACACTTGTTCAGACAAACACTTGTACATGAATGTTTAGGCAGCTTTATTAGTAATGACCCCAAACTATAAGCAAGCCAAATGCCCATTAACAATTGAATTGATAAACCAGATGTGGTATACCCATACAACAATGAAATACTTCTCTGTGGGAAAAGCAGAACTAACAACTGTCAACATGGATTTAAAAAAAAAAAAAAACTAGACACAAAAGACTTCAGAGTGTATGAAATTCTAGAACATGCAAACTGATCTGTAGTGACAAAGAGCAGACCAAGGACTGTCTGGGACTGTGAACAAATGGAAGAATGAAGTACAAAGGAGCCCCAGGAGTCTTTTGGGGATGATGGAATTGCTCTGCCTCATGACAATGGTGGTGGTTCAAACTGTCACAACTCATCAAATCTTCTACCTTAAATGAATGTGACTTATTATTGCCAGCACATTATCTTTAATAAGTTGACTGTTAAAAATGAGTTATAAGTCTGGTTGACCCATCTCCCAATCAAACTAATAAAATTCTTTAGTGAAGAATTACTTTGAAGCCTCAACTAAATTGCATCTACATAAAAGCAGGTGAGATGGAGAAGGTTGTTGACACAGGGGAGGAAGCAAGTTTTGAAGAGTTGATAGCTATTTTCTGGCCCTGAACAGATGGGCATCTAATTAACATGTTTCATTCTTCAGGCAAGGTGATTCTGCAGTGTTTTCTTAAAATGAGATACTTTCGAAAATATTAAAGTAACTTTGTGGCCTTAAATAGTACACTTGGATGGAGTCAGTGCAGTGTTGTCCAAGGAATGGCAGTTTAGGCATTCGATCTATGCCCCGTGCTTCTTTCTGCCAGTCAAAAAACTGATTTTCAGGCTTCCACATCCCTGTACTTTTCCTCATCTGAATCACTTCATGATTTTAGAGCTGTTTCTTGAAGCCTGGGGACTGTTAGAGGTGTGCGTGTGTGTGTGGTGTGTGTGTGTGTGTGTGTGTGTGTAAGAACTCCTTAGTGATTGTTTGAGGGGATGAAGAGATATGGAGGGGGCACTCAAGGCACCAGGTCTCCAATTTTTGCTTTTAAGGTATCTATTCCTGGAAAAACATTTCTTTAAAAGTTGTAAATCACAGAAGTTGATAATGTGTAAGATTTTTTTTAAATCAATATTATACAACTAAAATAGGGAGGAAATTCACAAAAATACTAGTCTTCATTAATACTTTTTAAATATATTAGGGTCATATATAATAATGCCTTTTTCGACTAATATTATTCTTAATGATACCATCAAATTTAATTAACATTTTCCTAGAAGAAAAGCAGATAGCCTCAGAGTTCTTCAGCACCTTACTCTATAGAACAGTTGAAAAGCAAGATTTTTGCAGTTCTCAAAGTCACAGCTAGTACTCATGAAAGCCTAGTATAAATGTGTAGAAAATAAGAAAGGCAATAAATCTTATATGATGCTAAATTATTAAGTTGACCTATTTTTCTCTCCTTACAGGACTGACCTTTTAGTGGACTGAATTATCCACTCATTTTCAATTAAGTTTCCATATGGCAAATTGAAGCTGACCCTGTTACAATCATAAAACTACACAGAAGGAGAGAGGCCATAAATATTGTGAGAGAAATTGTCTTTTTGGGCATTATGTACCTAGATTTTTCCAGCCAAAAAAAAAAAAAAAAAGAAACAGAGTTGTTATAATAAGTTGGGTAAAATAGGCAATCAATTAATTACCTAAATAACTATAAATCCTTCTCCTACCATAGGTCTTATTTGTTCCAGTATCCTCCATCATTGATTTAGTTTCCCTGTGTAGACTCTGAAAAGATTTTATTAAGGTGATGAAATTTTAATAAGATTTATTGTTATTAAGAGGGAAAAAAACCAAGGTAATGGGATGATCTGTGCAGCAAACCACCATGGCACATGTTTATATATGTAACAAACCTGTACATCCTGCACATGTTACCCCAGAACTTACAATAAAAGTTGGAAATAAAAAATTAAAAAAACTCCCACCACCACCACCACCACCACCAACAAAAATACAACAAGAAGAGGCAAAAAAAGAAAAAAAATATTAGCCTCAAAGGAAGTAAACCTGGCTTTTTGACTGACTTCTGCACCTACTAACTTGAGTAAGACATTTAACCGGCCTGGACCTCAGTTTTCTCATCTCTAAAATAGGAATAATAACACTCCTATTACTGGGGGGTGTTCAGGACTAAAGGATACAATATAGGTGATAGCTCTTATAACTGATACATTGGTATTCATTTTTGCATCTGTGATAAACTTCTCACAAGAATATTTTTCTTATTTCTAAAAATTTCTTAAAATTGTAGTCATTTAAAGTGTTTAAGAAGTATTTGATAAAGACCAGATGTGCATCATGGTGTATTTCCTAAGGGAAATGTCTTGAACACAACTGGAATAATTGCATTGGTCTCTCAGCCTAGTTACCCTCCCCAGCCTGTGTCAGAGCCCAATTCTATATGACTCTCAACTTCATCTTATCCATTAGTAAAATAGAGGAGTAGACTGAAGGGGAGAAAGCTTTCTCCTTTCCCCAAAATATCTCCTTCACCAGCTAGTCATAGAACTACCATTTCCCACAAGTCTGTGAAATGTATATCATTATAAACTCAAATTTGAGAGGCAATTGCTATATTGATGTATGTGTCCTGGGGTGACAGAGGTCAGCAAGTGAGCAGACCACACTGGTAATCAGGTAATTAGCATGTAATCAAAGGTTTCTTTGTCAGTGATCAAGCCTTTCTTCTGTGTGTGAAATGCACAGATTTATACAGTCACACCCCAAAAGAAAAACAAGCAAAGAACACTTCAGGTTATTAGAAGGTTTTTACAAGTATATTGAAATGTAGACAATTTTCCCCTAACAAACAAAGAAGAAAGGAAATTTGCCTGACTGTCTATTTCATCAGCTGATTTTTTTACAAGCAGAGTTTTGCAAATAGCTTAGTTTGAAAATTTGAGAGGATTCTGGGTTTCATGTTTTTGTGCTAGGTTTTTAGGTATTCTCTTGAACTAAACAATTATAATTATTTTTCTTATTTTCAGTACAACAGTATACGACTAACTGTGCCATTCATTAACTTATTACTTCTAATCTCCAAATTCATCCTTTGTCTCCTGCTTTGCAATAATGGAGCTTTACCCTTTAAGCAGTTTACTTTTGCTGTGAGCATGGTGTTAAGCTTTGTCAGGAGAGGGCAGTGGAGGGACAGTGAAGGAGCATAGGACTCCTCCTCTATTTGGCTCCATTTGTGTTTTTTTCTCACTGCATGGCGGGCAGTAGCATGTTTGATGGAGATAGCCAGGAGTGCTCTGCCCAACTGTATGCCTGAGGTGAGTCTGAAATATCAGCCCTAGCTTGGTAGCCTGCTTTCTGAGACCTTTCCAAGGTGAACACGTGTTCTCTAGGCTTCATGCTACCCAGCCAATAAGTGAGTTCCTGATACACCCAGTGCTCCCCTTCCTCAGCCCACCTACACTCCAGGAAATTGTTTCTCATGGCCCTCATGAGACAGACAATGTGTACTGTACCGCAGGTCTCACATCCTGCAGGTAAGTGAGCTCCCTATGCTCTAACTCCATCCACATACTACCCACCAGTCTTGGCCAACCTGTATCCTGGAAGAGCATTTTCTGCTTGCCCTGTGATTGTGAACCAGTTCTGGCCCAGGAACACCAATGAAATTCTTCAACATCCAGTCTGCCGCAACCATATCTTCTCCAACAAGATCTGAACTCTAGACTTGGAGTGGGGCCCACCTTCCAAATTTGTTCTTCTCCTGGGTACTCTCCCTCAGCCTAGGATATTCCTTAGTTTTCTTTAGTCCTGTATA